>NC_057388.1:45770968-46370968 GCF_019320065.1 Cervus canadensis
CCCTTATGGCAGAAAGTGAAGAAGAACTAAAGAGCCTCTTGATGAAAGAGGAGAGTGAAAAAGTTGGCTTAAAGCTCAACATTCAGAAAACTAAGATCATGGCAAATGATCTTAGTGATCCAGTCCCATCACTTCATGGCAAACAGATGGAGAAACAGTGGAAACAGTGGCAGACTTTATTTTGGGGGGCTCCAAAATCACTGCGGATGGTGACTGCAGCCATGAAATTAAAAGATGCTTACTCCTTGGAAAGTAAGTTAAGACCAACCTAAACAGTATATTAAAAAGCAGAGACATTAGTTTGTCAACAAAGGTCCATCTAGTCAAGGCTATGGTTTTTCCAATGGTCATGTACAGATGTGAGAGTAGGACTATAAAGAAAGCTGAGCGCAGAAGAACTGATGCTTTTGAACTGTGGTATTGGAGAAGACTCTTAAAAGTCCCTTGGACTGCAAGGAGATCCAACCAGTCCATCCTAAAGGAAATTAGTCCTAGGTGTTCATTGGAAGGACTGGTGTTGAAGCTGAAACTCCAATATTTTGGCCACCTGATGCGAAGAGCTGACTCATTGGAAAAGACCCTGATGCTGGGAAAGATTAAAGGCAGGAGATGGGGACGACAGAGGATGAGATAGTTAGATGGCATCGTCAACTCAATGAACATGAGTTTGGGTAAACTCTGGGAGTTGGTGATGGACAGGGAAGCCTGGCATGCTGCAGTTCATGGGGTCGCAAAGAGTCGGACACGACTGAGCAACTGAACTGAACTGAAATTCTCCATAGGCTAAAGACACTCTGAACCCACAGTAACAAAGATTTAAAACCAATCCTCAAAAAGATCAAACTAATTTCAAGTAACTTAACTATGAACAAGAATGAGTCCAACACTACATCAGGAAATTTTTAAAATCCAGGACCCCTGAACACAAAACACACCTTTCCACTATAAAATAAAAAAATATCAAGCATGCAAAGAAGCATAAAAAAAACATTAAAAAGCATCAAAACAAAACCCATAACAAGAAGAAAGGTCAAGTGACAAAAACTGACCCAAAAATAGCAAAGAATAAAATACTGAAGTAGGAATTCCCTGATGGCACAGTGGATAAGAATCCACTTGTCAATGAAGGTGACATAGGTTGGATCTCTGGTCCAGGAAGACTCCACATGCCGTGGAGTTACTAAGCCTGAGCATCGTAACTACTGAAGCCGCGTGCTGCAACTTCTGAAGCCCATCCACCTACAGCCTATGCTCCACAACAAAAGAAGCCACTGCAATGAGAAGCCCATACACCGAGACAAAGAGTGTTCGTCACTCACAGCAACTAAAGAAAGCCTATGTGCAGCAACAAAAACCCAGCACAACCAAAAAAATTAATTCTTTAAAATACTGAAATATAAAAAAAAACCCAGAAATATCTATTATATGCGAAAGCCTTTGACTGTGTGGATCACAACAAACTGTGGAAAATTTTTAAAGAGATGGAAATACCAGACCACCTTACTTGCTTCCTGAGAAACCTGTATGCAGGGCAAAAAGAAACAGAACTGGACATGGCACAATGGACTGGTTCAAAATTGGGAAAGAAGTATGTCAAGGCTGATACTGCCACCCTGCTTATTTAATTTCTATGCAGAGTACATCATGTGAAACGCTGGGCTGGATGAATCACAAACTGAAATCAAAATTATTGGGAAAAACATCAACAACCTCAGATAAGAAGATGATACCACTTTAATGGCAGAAAGCAAAGAGGAACTAAAGAGCCTCCTGATGAGAGTGAAACAGAAAAGTTCAAAAATGGCTTAAAACTCAACATTCAAAAAACTAAGATCACAGCATCGAGGCCCATCACTTCATGGCAAATAGATGGGGAAAAAGTGGAAATAGTGACTGGGCTCCAAAACCACTGCAGATGGTGACAGAAGCCAGGAAATGAAAAGACACTTGCTTCCCTTGAAAGAGAAGCATGACAAACCTACACAGTGTATTAGAAAGCAGAGATATCACTTTGCCAACAAAGATCTGTATAGACAAAGCTATGGTTTTTCCAATAGTCGTATGGATGTGAAAGTTGTACCATAAAGAAGGCTGAGTGCTGAAGAAATGATGCTTTCAAATTGTGGTAATTGAGAAGACTTGAGAGTTCCTTGGACTCCAAGGACATCAAACCAGTCAATCCTAAAGAAAATCAACCCTGAATATTCATTGGAAGGACTGATGCTGAAGCTGAAGCTCCAGTACTTTGGCCACATGATACAAAGAGCCAACTCACTGGAAAAGACGTTGATGCAAGAGAAGGGGATGACTGAGGATGAGATGGTTGGGTGGCATAACTGATTCGATGGATGTGAGTTATTGAGCAAACTCCAGGAGATAGTGAAGAACCAGGGAAGCCTGGCGTGCTGCAGTCCATGGATTAAAAGAATCAACAGGACTTAGTGACTGAACAGCAACCATCTATTATAGAAGTTAAATGACTAGGTTATTTACATTTGACCACAGAAAACTGTAAGGATAAAAGTTAGGTTTCTTCCTGTTCTCTATCAAGAGAAATAATTTTGAATTCTAAAAAGTTAGTAAAATGATTATATACTGTAATAATAAGAGTGAAAATAATTCACTTGAATAGTAGTTTTGATTTTTATTTTTTAAACTGAACATCTTCTTTTAAAGCACTTGAATATTTTCTTTTTCTCTCATATTCTCTTGCTTCCTCAGAATTCATTCTCTTGAAATCTATCCCCTTATAAAGAAAAAATGAACTAAAATTACAAAGAAATGACAAATGAGGACCTACCTGAAGTCTTGCTAGTTGAGCAGTACGGGCTACTATTTTATTGTATGGCTCAACAATTTTTGCTTTCATCCTAAAGGAAAAACAAAAAGAAGAGAGATAAAATCATCTTCAAAATATCAATGGATAAAAATCTTTCCATTTCACTTATTTACAAAATGAACAACAGTACCTATCAACGGCTCCCTGTAAAGCCCCAATTCTTGTCTGCATCATCTGAAGGACACCTAGGAAAACATAATAGCTTACATTACTTAAATTTACAAGGGTTTCAAGTTGGGTAAAAAGTTAAGTTAAAAGGAAAAAATTGAAAAAATTTTCCATTTTTTTCTGCTATCATCATAATCGAACCATATCTTTTACCTAGACTATTCAAAAACCTCTAACTAGTCTTCCCCTACTCCAAATCTTCCTTCACTAAAGAGGTCTTACAAGGAATAGGGTGCACACACGCTAAGTCACTTCAGTCATGTCCAGCTCTTTACAATCGTATGGACCGTAGCCCAGAGGGCTCTTGTGAACATGGGATTTCTCCAGGCAAGAATACTGGAGTGGGTTTCCATGCTCTCCTCCAGGGGATTTTCCCGACCCAGTGATCAAACCCAAGTCTCTGTGTCTCCTGCATTGGCAGACAGGTTCTTTATCACTAGCACCACCGCAAGGAATGGGGAGTGACTACTTAATGGTTACAAGGTTTCCAAGTGATGAGAAAAATCTGGAACTGGATAGTGATACCTATTAACAGCACTGAATTAGCATTAATATGATTAAAGGGGTAAATTCCATGTTATGTGTGAAAAGTAAAAATGAAAGTCACTCAGTCATGTCAGACTCTTCATGACCCAATGGACTGTAGCCTGCCAGGTTCCTCTGTTTATGGGGATCCTCCAGGCAAGAATACTGGAGTGGGCATCTGTTTCCTTCTGACCAGGGGATCTTCCCAATCCAGGGATTGAACTCAGGTCTCCTGCATTACAGGCAGATTCTTTATCAGCTGAGCCACCAGGGAAGCCCAAGAATACTGGATTGGGTAGCATATCCCTTCTCCAAGAGATCTTCTTGCCCCAGGAATCGAATGGTGGTCTCCTGCATTGCAGGCAGATTCTCTACAAGCTGAGCTACCAGGGAAACCCACTGTTAATGTGCACTGTACTATAATCACACACAAAAAAATGCCTGAGTGATCTTTAGAAGTGTAAATTATATCTTAACACTCATTTGCTAAAATCTATCCACAGTCTCCCCTTCATTCCTAGGTTAAAGCTAAAGTCCACAGCTTGATCTCCAAGGCCCTGAACAATTTGGGTGACGTACTCTGCTCCTGGTATACTCTCTCTGATCACCAATGATAGAGAAATAATATATACGGAGAGCAAGTATATTATTGCCTTTACTCTCTGTTTACACAACATGATGAAGAACCATTTATAAAATTGTAGAACTATTTTCAGGAAGACAGATCTTAAATTTGACTATTTATATACCTAAAAATGGGTTTTCCACTATTACAGATCTAATTATTTTGAACTCCATTATTTAAAACTCAGTTTCTATATTCAACTGACATAGCTGTAGTTTTAAAACACAGCATTCTATAAATAAATTTAAGTATAGAATGTTGTCACATATTAGATGAGGTAATTTTAAGGTTAATTAACATTCCTATCAGCATACAAATATGTTTTAATTTGGCTCAGTTCAATAGAATCCTTTCTGGACCCAGAGATTATGCTTTTCTGCTGGCTTTATGGTTCACTGACCTGAAATCTCCAAAACTGTACTGGCCTTCCTAGTTATCACTACTTCCTTACATGTTTTCTCCCCACAACCCACTCGTGAGAGCTTTCACACATATTCCAGTAAAACAGACCTTGTCAAGATCACCAGAAATCTCCAAGGTGCCAATTTCTATTATCAATTCTGTCTTAATCCTGTTCAAACTCTCAAAAATTCATTTCACGTTGAACCACTCCCTCCCTAAAACATGTTTTACTCTAGCCTTCCAAATCATTACACCCCCTGGGTTCCTTCGGATCACAATAGTTGCTCCTACTCCTTCTCCATTAGATCTCTAAATGCTGGAGTACTCCCAGAGGGGATCGTCAGTCCTCTTCTCTTCTCCATCCAGAGTCTCTCTTAGTATTTAAAACACAGGGTCTGAATGAAATCTCAATCTATTCAATAAAATACTGATTTGAGATATACACATATGTACATGTATCCATATTTTCTTTATATCTGCCTAACTATACACACACATATACACACCACAACTTAGTTCAGAATTTTCTCATGACAAATTTAAGACACCCAAGATAACATCTGCCCCAACCAAAGTCATGATCCTCTCCAGTCTAACTCATCTCAAGTTACTTATACCATCATCTATCCAATTTTTCAGACTAAAATTTTAGGAATCACTCTTGGTGAGTTTTTTTCCCTCAGACCTTTAATTTCCCATCAACAAATCCTATCAACTCTATTCCCATCTTATACCATCCACTTCTCTCTCTTTATGTCCACCACTCTAATTCAAGGCACCATCAACTATTATTACTCTAATAACTTTTAAATGGGAACCCCAGAGTCTACTCTTGCCTTCCTATAGAACCACTAGATGGGGAGGGAGGTGGGAGCGGGGATCAGGATGGGGAACACATGCAAATCCATGGCTGATTCATGTCAATATATGGCAAAAACCACTACCAAGAAAAAAAAAAAATTTTAGAGCATTAATCACATATCTCTAATTAAAATCCTCCAATGGCTTACCATTCCATTTAGAATGAAAATCAAAATTCCTTTCCAAGAACCTCATCTACAATTTCTTTGCCTCATTCACTAAACTCTTAATCGTACTAGACTTTTCTTTCTTTCCTTCAAACATGCCACACTAATTCCATTTGTTGGTCCCTCAGCTTACCACACTCTTCTCCCCAGAGAGTCATGTGGTAGCTCTTTCTCATCACTCAGATCTCAGCTCAAATGTCATCTTCTCAAAGAGACATCCCCTGCTTATCCGAGCTAGTAAGGGACTCCCCTTCTGTCTCATCGTTTATTTTATTTTCTTTTAGAACTTACAAATACCTGAAGTTTCCTACTAACGTATTTTTTGGGTCTAATTTCCTACCTAGAACATAAATATAACATGAACAGTGACTTTGGCTTTTGTTCACAGGTGCCTGGTATCTAACAATTTCTCAATTACTGAGTAAGCAAATAAATTAATAAATTAAGCGATCTCTTTTTAATTAAATAGGCTTAATTGGGATTCCTGGGTGGCTCAGTTGTAAAGAAGCCTCCTCCCAATGCAGGAGATGTGGGTTCAACCCCTGGGTCAGGAAGATCCCCTGGAGGAGGAAATGGCAACCTGCTCCAGTATTCTTGCAGGGAAAGTCCCAAGGACAGAGGAGCCTGGCGGGCTACAGTCTGAGGGGTCACAAGAGTTGGAGACAACTAAGCGAATGACAGGCACACATTCATGCACAATTAAACATACCTCCATAGCGACAGGGATTTTTTATAAGGTTACACGTGCCTGGAATCTAGCAAATTCTCAATTAAAATTTAAGTGAATAAATGAATAGAACATAGAGAGTAAATTTTATTTCATTTTAGGAGATAAAGCACAGTAGATTTTACTGAATGTTTTCTTTTTTAATTAATTTTATTGGAGTGTAGTTGCTCAACCACATTGTTAGTTTCTACGAGAATGTAAATTTTAATAAAATAGGCTAAATAAGTATACCTCCAAATGAATATAGCACAAAATTTTAAATACATAGGAGAAAAAGCAGATGAAGTAAATAGCTGGGACAATACTCTTTTTCAAATACATAACACACATCTCAAAAATTTTAATATGCTTAGAAATACACATCATGCTAAAATATATACTGATTCATACCTTGACTTCTTATGTTCAAATAATCTGGAGAATACTTTTAGATTATCATAGGAATTTACAGAAGTCAGCCTTTGTACTGTATACTCTCATCTAACGGATAATCATTCTAACTCAGACAAATAGCATATTTTAAATGTTGCAATCACTGAAAAGCATTCAGGGAAAATCAGCACACTACGGAACTTAACACATATAGGGAATTACCTGGCAGTCCAGTGGTTAATGTGGAGCTCTATACCAAAGTCACTGGTGTAAAGCCTTTGACCAAGGTCACAAATGTGGAGCCTTGTACCAAGGTCATCTCCGGAACTGACCGAGCCCCACAGCAATTGTTGTCAAGAGCCTCCACCCATCTAAACCAGCCAGCTCCAGTTCCCTGACCCCATGTTAGATTAAAAAAAAATACCCACCCTGTGCTGTGCTCAGTCATGTCCAACTCTGCAAACCTCCCTATAGCACCCTAAACAATCACCTAATGCCCCCAGTAAGAACTTGGTCGTGAGGCTATAAAATTGGTTACTAGCACACAAAAGCCATCAGCTCACCCTTGAGCTGGCCTGCTGTTCTAAGTGTCTCCCACTGTAATAAATTCTATTCTCTCATTTTGCCTCATGTCTGAAAATTATCTTCCAATCCATGCACAGCCCATGACAATTAGAATTCAGCACTTTCACTGCCGTAGCCCAGGGTTCAATCCCTGATTGGGGAACTAAGATCGCACAAGCTGCATGATGCAGCCAATTAAAAAAAATAAAAAGAACTAAGCATATATACGAAAACCACAGTAAGAAGTATTTTTGTTGTGATGATTTATCTACACATATTTACACTCAAAATCAACATACTACCACAACATCCCTATAGTTTTTATAAAGAAAAAAATCATTTATCATTTATTTACAAAAATTACCATTAAAAACAAGGTATTGTTTCTTGCTTCCAGAAACTTATAAAATACTATGAGATTAAAAAAATTAATTTCCAATAGTAAGTCAGTACCTAGAGCCTCTTAATTTTCCCATAGTCTAGTATCTATCCTAAATATTCAAGTAACACACAAACTATTATTTTTAAAATACTATGTTCTTCATCAGGATGCGTTAGAAACAGTGTACATGCTGAGAATAATACCTATGAGTGTGTGTAAGAAATACTGGGGAAGCATTAAAGAATATTGCCTCACAAAAGGCAATATCCTTCTTCCTCAAGAATTCAACCAACAAAGAGAAAAATCATTTAGCTTTCTTTTGATGTGCAGTGATTAATAATGTAATCACAACACAAGTGGTGATGGAAAATACAGTATTAGCATTTCATATTTATGAGATGTAGTTTAACAGAATGAAAAATTCATAAAAGAAGTAGTCAAACAACCTCACAAAAAAAAAAAGTAGTCAAACAAAAACAGAAGAATTCACAATAAAAATCCAATGCATTATTCTACTATACTTTCATTTTTGAAAAGCATTTCAAAGAAGTCGAACATAATGAAAGAACTGAAGCCTATTTCCACTACTTTGGTGGAGCTGACTTTGTTTGGGGGGATGGGGGGGCAGTGGTTTCAGCCCCACAATGTGACTTGCCGAATCTTAGTTCCCTGACCAGGGATTGAACCTGCACCCTCAGCAGTGAAACTGCAAAGTCCTAATCTCTAACCACTGGAATTCTCTGCTTGTTTTCATTAACTCAGTTATAAAAGCACTAAATATGCACTAGGAATTGTTCTAAGCATTTTGTTAACTCAAATTAGCACCATATTAGTACGTATGAACACTCCTTTATGGATAAAACAGGCACAGAAAGTAACTTGTCCAAACTCACACATCTAGTAGGAGGCTAAGCAATGATTTAAATCCAGAGAATTTAGCTCAAAGGTCAGAGAACCTGCTTGCCAGTGCAGGAGACGTAAGAGACAGGTTCAATCGCTGGGTTAGGAAGATGCCCTGGAGGAGGGCATGGCAACCCACTCTAGTATTCTTGCCTGGAGAATCCTATGGACAGAGCAGCCTTACAAGCTACAGTACACAGGGTCACAAAAAGTCAGACACACATGCCAATAAAACCTCAAAGTTTTACTAAAGTTTTGTTGGAACACAGCCACACACATTCATTTACATATTACTCAGTTGGTTTCACTCTGTAACAGCAGAGTTTACAAGTTGTAACAGAGACAATATGGCCTGCAAAGTCTCAAATTATTTACTTTCAGATCCTTCACAAGAAAAGTTACCAAGCCCTAGGTGAGCTCTAAATAGTATAACAGTTAATGGAAACATACCTTCCAAAGACTCAATTCCAGTTGCTTGTGCCAATAAATCTTCATGTCTTGCAACGACCTGAAAATCAAGAATGAATCATCAGCACTGTAAGTATTAGGTATTTTAATTTGTAACCACAATGTAGAACTGAAGGTCTCTCTCTATGTGGAAAGGGGGGAAAATGCTAATACAAAGGAAAAAAGTACAAGTAAAAAAGGTGTGTTTGAGATGTCTGATTGGCAGGAACATAAACATGCTTAAAGCTCGACATGGTGCCAAAGAAGTCTTTTCATTAGCCCCATGTTTTCCTAGTAGGATGTGCAGAAGGAAGATGTGCCAAAACTGAAAAACAAAAACCTGCCAATTCTCGCCACACTAATTAATACATGTTTTCCTTTTAAAGAGTGTTTTCAAACAGCAGGTTCTTTTAGCTCTTGAACTTAATCAGCATCATCACAACCACATCCTAATTTGCAAAGATAAAACAGAATCAGCACCTCCCTGAACATCTCTCTGTTTCCAGCTTCCCCATGTCACAGCAAACCCTCTTTCAATGCTATGTCAAAAAAAAAGTTAGGAATTAAAGGCTACATGCAAGAGAATCCTAGAAACATCAAGATATCAAGCAAATCTTTAGAATAATCCAGGAAGCCTTTATTACAATGCATAAGAAGTTTCATGTCTAATCTATAAACTGAAGCTCCTTAATGGCAAAGATTCATTCACTGGAAGCCTAAATCCTCCACTCTGTCCAGTGCCAGATGTCACTGTCATTCTAGCAATTTCCTCTATCACATAACTGTTACTTTTGGTCTCCTATGTCTCTTACCTAGAAGACTTCTCAATTTTCCCCAGTCCACTGACATGGTGATTAATGCATCCATCCTAACACAATGATTTTCTTCTAATTCTCTATTCTTTGTCCCTTGTGACGCTGCAGAAAGTTTGAAAAACCTAAAACTACACTGTTATAGTCTCCCCTGCAATCAACTGGATGAATTTTCAAGAGATTTAGAAGACAGAAGAGGAAAGCTATTTTCCCGTTACTGTTTCAGCTAGTAAGCCAGAGCCAGAGACCTGAGGCTTTAGAGACAGCCGAGATAGCCCTATTCATCATTCCAGAGTCCAGTTACCAGAGTTCAAGCACCCAGAAGCTGAACTTCAGCAGGGACATGGGAGTTAACAGCAGGTGCTTGCAGGTCCCTGGGCTGCATCCATGGTAGATCCTTCCACCCTGTCTATTAGCTGTCCATCCAATCCTCTGTATTAAGTATCTTCCTGCTTTAAATACCTAGAGTGATTTCTGTTTCTTGTACTAAAGTCCTGACTGATACTTATCTCTGTACATCTTTTGTAATTTAAATCATCTCACTGATATTTTAAATTATTTTGATTATATTTTATTTATGAGTTCGGTCAGCATTATTCCAATTTTGCTTCTGCAGAAAAACAATTATAGCAGGTTCAGATCTCATACCAGGACTGAGATTTTTCTCAATCCCACATCCAAAACTGCTGTTAAGTATAACTTGCCCTCTAGTTTTTACTGATTCCTTTAGAGAAGTTACTACATGCAAAGGATAAGGAAAATGCCAACCACAAAAAGATAGAAAGAATTTCAGGTAGCTTCTGCAAAAAGCTACCCCAAGAAACACAGGCAGAATTAAAAAGCATTTTCCCCTGCCCCCATAAACAATGTGTACTACTCTATCTAAAACAGGCATCACTTGCCTGTCATTATTTCTGTCTGTATCTGCCACTGGTCTGTGAATGCTTAGAGAGCAAGGAAATACGTTCATTTTTCTATTCCCACAGACTACAGCAAACCAGACTATTAAAACTGACTATAAATAATTGATTTCTAACTATATAATCAGAATTTTATAGTTAAATTGACCTTAGAAGTCATCCCAGTCCTAAACAAGTAGCTCTTTTAACTGATAAAGCAAGACACAAAAAAGTTTAAGGGAACATGTCTCATGCTATACCAGATCTAGGTTTCCTGGTAAATACACATTTATTAATGCAACTGTACATTAATTTAAATGTTTACGTACCTACTCAGAAAAAAAAAGGCAAGACTAAAAGGTATTATATAATATGAAAGGTAACAGCACAACTGAGACTCAGACCTATCTCCTAACTCCCCTTTTGTGTCCTATCCACCACAAATTTATCAACCATCTGCAATTTCATCAAATGTTACATTTTGTGCTCATGAAGTATGAACTCCTGATGGGAACAGTTTTCCTTATTCACACTATTCTGCTTCCAAAATTCCATTTTCTATTATCTTTATCAAATGTTAGCTACTCAGCTGTGTCCAACTCTTTGCGAACCCAAGAACTGTAGCCAGTCAGGCTCCTCTATCCATTCAATTTGCCAGGCAAAAACACTGGAATGGGCTGCATTTCCTTCTCCAAGGGATCTTCCTGACCCAGGGATCGAACCTGGGTCTCCTGCATTGCAGGTGGATTCTTTACCGTCTGAGCCACCAGGAAAGCCCTAAGACATCCTATTTTTTTGCCAACTTATATTCCCTCCATATCAGATGAGATGATGAAAACAAAGTATGAATAAAAGGTTTTGGAGAGATGGGATATCCATTTTTCAACTGACAAAAAGTAGCTTCCAGAAAACTTTTAAAAAATGTACTTGGAGGAACTTTCCTGGTGGTCCAGGGATTAAGACCCCATGTTTCCAAGGCAGGACATGTGAGTTCAATCCACATCGAACTGGTTGGGGAACTAAGATCCCACATGCTGTGTGGTGCAGCCAAGAATTTATATATATATATATACACACACACACACACACACACACACACACTTGGGAAAATATAATTTGTTCATATAAATATGCATTTAGATTAAATAATAAAAGGATTATAAAATGATATATAATCACTCTGGGATAAACTGTATGCTCCAGAAGATTGGAATTACCTGTAAGTGTAGTTCTTTATCCAACTGACTGATTCCTTGGGCAAGTTTTGCTAGTTGTTCAGCAATTACAGCTTGATGAATAGATTGAGAAGTATAAGTCTTTACATCAAAGTCTTCATTTAAAAAATCACTATAACACTCTGGGGAAAACATAAAAAAAATTATTAATCACATTGCACCAAACCACAGATGGAACAACAGACTGGTCTAAAATTGGGAAAGGAATTCTTCAAGGTTGTATATTGTCACTCTGCTTACTTAACATATGCAGAGTATACCATGCAAAATGCAGGGCTGGATGAATCACAAGTGGAATCAAGACTACTGGGAGAAATATGAACAACCTCAGATATGCAGATGATACTACTCTAATGGTGGAAAGCGAAGAGGAATTAAAGAGCTTCTAGATAAAAATGAAAGAAGAGAGTGAAAAAGCTGGCTTAAAAACCCAACATTCAACCAAAGATCATGGCATCTGGTCCCATCACTTCATGGCAAATGGATGGGGAAAAAATGGAAACAAATGGCAGATTTTATTTTCTTGGGCTCCAAAATCATTACAGACGGTGACTGCAGCCATGAAATTAAAAGATGCTTGCTCCTTGGAAGAAAAGCTATGACAAACCTATACAGCATATTAAAAAGCAGAGACATAACTTTGCTGACAAAGGTCCATATAGTCAAAGCAATGGTTTTTCCAGTAGTCATGTACAAAAATAACAGTTAGACCATAAAGAAGGTTGCATGCCAAAGAATTGATGCTTGCAAACTGTGATGCTGGAGAAGACTCTTGAGAGTCCCTTGGACAACAAAGAGACCAAATCAGTCAATCCTAAAGGAAATCAACCCTGAATATTCATTGGAAGGACTGATGCTGAAGCTCCAATACTTTGGCCACCTGATGGAAAGAGTCCATTCATTGGAAAAGACCCTGATACTAGGAAAGATTGAGGACAGGAGAAGAGGACGACAGAGAATGAGATGTTTGGATGGCATCACTGACTCAAAGGACATGAGTTTGAGCAAACTCTGGGAGACAGTGAAGGACCAGGAAATCTGGTGTGCTGCAGTTAATGAGGTCACAAAGAGTGAGACACGACTTAGCGAATGAAAAACAACAAAACCACAGAAATTAAACAACATAACAATTGTAACCACAGTTAACATATTTTGAGATCTTTCTATACACCAAAAACTAACAAAAAGGCTTTCTGTTGTAAAGAAGAAGGAAGAGGTGGTGGCAATAGCAGAAGAGTGGCAATATTTACTAAGAATATTCCTACACATCACGTACTGACCTAAGCACTTTATACATACTAACTCATCCAATATGCACACAGACCTGTTGGAACTCATACTAATTTATTCTATATGCACACAACCCTGTTGGAAATATCATTCTCCCCATTTCATGGGTGAAGAGATGGGCAGAGACAAGGCATGAAACTTTTACCATTTCATTGTTTGAACCCAAGGCAGTCTAGCTCCAGAGCCCACCTCTGGACCACTATGCATACTCCTAAAAGTTAGTTTTCAGGAGCACCAAAGAATCAATGCCTTCAAATTGTGATGCTGGAAAAGACTCTTGAGAATCCCTTGGACAGCAAGGAGACCAAATCAGTAAATCCTAAAGGAAATCAACCCTGATTATTCATTGGAAGGAGTGATGCTGAAGCTTCAGTACTTTGACCACCTGATGGAAAGAGCCAATTCATTGGAAAAGACCCTGATACTAGGAAAGATTGAGGGCAGGAGGAGAAGAGGGCAGCAGAGGATATAATTGGAGAGTACCACTGACTCAAAGGACATGAGTTTGAGCAAACTGTGAAACAGTGAAAGACAGGGAAGCCTGGCATACTGCAGTCCATGGGGTCACAAAGAGTTGGACATGATTAGCAAACAACAAAAAAGCTAGTTTTATCAGTAAATTAAAAGAAAATATTGAGAAAAGATTGAAAAAAAAATACTAGCAACAGTTTTTAACACAAGAAAACAAGGTCAATAACAATAAGAAAATTGACTGTATCTGAAAATTACAGTCTCCAGTATCTCCAGATCGATGCACAAATACTGTTACAATAAAGTGAATCTGAAATTTTAAAAGAAGTAGGCACATACAAACTCACAGGTATTATTGAAATTTTGGATTTGAGTGAAATAAGTAAAAGGAAGCAGAAATCATGTTGAACGTAGGCCCTTAAAAGAAAGAAAAAAGGATATAGCTGTTAAGATATATCCTGTTTAGCTGAATACAGCTGTTAAGATAACTTTATGTATAGAAATCCACAAATGTGTGAAAGAAAAAATGGAATTATGAATTAAAAATAGATATACAGAAGTGAAGTCAATGTAGGTAAAAAGGATTATCTCCTAGCCATATGGTAGATATAGGTAAGACTGCCTTGACAAGAGATTATAAAACTAGCTATAATACAGAGTACTTTTACAAAAACTTCAAATTGTCTATATTCACTATAATATATGCTCCTCAAAGGCAAAGTCTTTGTTTTCTGTACTACCACACCCACAGAGCCTGAACAATGCCTGACACACAGGTGTTCAATACTGGCTGAATGAATTAATCTATACATCAGCTACAAGTATCATTCTGCTAAAAGCAGAGATGCATTCTTAACTACTCTCGAAGTGGAGTGAAAGAAAGAAACTGCTACCTTGGCCTTAATCCTGAGAATCCCATTTCCTTAGAGTTTGCCAAGCAATTCTCAGAATAAGGATCCCGCCAGGCAGACAAGTAGAGAAGGCTATTTCAAAAGCAAAGGTTTAGAGGCAGCAAATACAATGGTATATTCTGAGGAATAAGGATAATACTGACTTCAGTATGTCTAGATCACAATGGATATTGACAGAAAGGGTAAAGAACGGCAGGATTTGAGGTTCCAAAGGAAGGCTGGGTGCAGTTTGAAAAGAGGCTGGTAAAACAAGCAAAATGTTCAGACTATACCCCATTTAAGTTTTACAGCCAAGAAAGAGTGCTGTGAGCCTTGTGTTGTAGAACAGTTTCTGGCAGCAGGATGGAGGATGACTGAAAAGGGATTAGCCACGCAGTGGTGTACTGGGGCTGGCTCAGACTGACTCCTGAGAGCCAACTGCTAAACTTTCAGGAATTGTGTGAGCCAGCTGACATCTCATGTAGGTATCTTCAAACTGACCATGCTAAGCGTATTTATACCATGAAAACTGGTATATAATACAAAAGCAGGGATTTTGCTATTTTCCCAGAAAGCTGGTTTACCAGCATACTCACTGAATAGAGCCACAGGTGCTATGTTACCAGCCCAAGTGACAGGATGGAGACCAAACACAGTGGCACTAAGAATGCCAAGGAGGTGACAAATGTGACAAACATTCAGACACTACAATGTACAGGACTTAGACACAAGCTGAAAATGGGTGATTAGGTAGACCAAGAATTAAAAGATGATTTCCAAGTTTCTTGATTAACAGACATGTAATCTTCGAATAAGGATGAACATGAATGTACCCCTGCCTCCAGAGAACTCATAAGCTATAGGAGAACAAACACACACCTAACTTACCACATACAATTAATGATAACAGAGACTATTAGAGCAAAGGGTTAGAGGAAAGGGGTGAAAAAATATTGATTTCACTTTTTCATGTGCAGGATCTATACTATCTGTTCATACACGGGCCTTTTTAGCAACTTTTTATTTTGTACTGGGGTATAGCCGATTAACAATGTTGTGCATTTCAGGTGAACAGCAAAGGGACTCAGCCACACATATATATGTATCCAGTCTCCCCCAAGCCCCCTTCCCATCCAGGCTGCCACATAACATTGAGAGTTCCATATGCTATACAATAAGTCCTTGTTGGTTACCCATTTTAAATATAGCAGCGTGTACCATATGTAGATTTTTTGTATGTAGAATTAGTAGTGCTTGTTCACTATCAAGAGAGAAATGTCCAGTAAACAGTGGTTCTATAGCTCAGAAGACAGGTAAGGACCATCTATGTGTACATTTGTGTACAAAGATATTAATAGTCAAACGATGAAAAAAAAGACCAGATGATTTAGGAAGCCACTTTAGAATGCACAAAAAAATGGGGACAATTCAGAAGCAGGGAAACACCAAAATTTGGGGGTAAAGATAAAAAAAAGATGGAGAAGGAAAAGGCAACCCACTCCAGCATTCTTGCCTGGGAAAGTCCATGGACAGAGGAGCCTGGCAGGCTGCAGTCCATGAGGTTACATGACTGAGCATGTGTGTACGAGGGTGGAGGGAGACGGGCTGGTAGCAATAAAGTGGTAGAACTAAAAAAAAGAAAAAAAAGATAAAAAGTGAAAGCAAAGAAATTAAATGTTCAGAGAGAAAGAAAAACAGGAGAGAATGGCAAAAATCAAAATGGACAGTTTAAAGAAAGTAAGTGGCCAGTAGTGTCAAAGATATTACAAAGATCAAACATAGTGAAGGCTGGATACTAATCACTGGTTTCGCAATCGGAGGACAGAATATCCCTAATGCTTCTCTTTTATAGTTTTCTCATTGTTACAGGCATCACATCAAAAACTCACAAAATTTCAAACTATGCATCTACTCACCAACCCTATCAATCCTAACCTCCGTAATTGGCAGATCCCTGACACAGTGAATCACTATTATTGAAGGGAATATTTACTTCCTTAGGAATGTTATGGGGGGAAGAGTGGAGTGAATCACTGAATTGGGACACAATGAGGACAACAAGGATCTAAAGAAAGCTGAAAAAGAGCGCTTAAAGAATAAGGAAATTTAAAAACAAAACAAACAAACAAACAAAAACCATGCAACTAACAAGCCACATGAGTAAAAGTATTCCAAAAGTCAAAACCTTTCATAAGATCAAGTAAGATAAGGACCAAAACTGTCCATCTGATACATCCACGAAGCAGAGCAATCTCAATTGGCCCAGAATGAGAGTAACTGGTCCTGGAGGAGGCAGGAAGAAAATCCAGAACACCAAGAGGAGGGATTGTCTTTAGGAAGCAGTACACTTCTTTTGTAATTAAAAATACCATGAAATAGAAGAAAGGATGGCGACAGGTTCAGGCTGGTTCACAGATTTAACGGCAAGAAACTGAGGAAGCTTGTATCAGATTCTCTTTTAGGGAATTTGAAAACTATTTGTTGAACTCAAAGGGAATGGCTTGAAAAAAGTAAAGAGGATTTAAATAATTACTGTTGAAGATGAGAAAGAGAACTAAATAGGAAAATATAGAAAGCAGAACTGAGGATTATGTACCCTCCAAAAACTGATTACAATTCCTGGAGTGAAACCTATATCAATACCTATGTGTGGCATGTACTACCTCTGTGCACTTCACCTGGAGAAGTTCTATTTATACTTCAAAACCAACTCTAACTAGTCTTTTTTGACATTCTCTAATCACCAACAGTTATCATCCACTTTTGGATTCATGTTTTACTTCATATACAATTCTACTGCTACCATTACAATGCTATATTAAAGTGTCTAACTTTATAACTTTATAGGACTATTTCCCCTACCAAAATCGTAAGCTACTTAAGAGTGGAAATTGTATATGTAACAGGAGCCAAGACTTCGTAAAACTGAATTTAAATGAAGATACAAAGATGCATTAGCCAGAGATCCTGGAGAACATGATCTAGTTCAGAAAATGACATCGTTAGTAAATCTTGACAAAAGTATGTAAATTATAATCAGAAGGCAAGAAACTAAGGGCAATAATAAAACATACAACACAGAAAACAGCAATTTAGAAGTTTATTTCATTCATTTATAATCTATTTTGTTCTACAAATGTGTACATATGCTTCTCAGTGTGTTGTTCAGTTTTTAAAAACACTCTGCACCTACCATAGGTAACTCTGCAGAATATAAAAAGGGATTTTACAATGCAGTAGAAAAGACTAAGTACACAAATTATTTTTATACACGGTAGAATGTGATGTTGATTTGGGAAGGAAATTAAGAACAGATGAGAAGGGTCTTTAGAAATTTGAACTTTATTCTGAAAGAAAACAGATTTGGAGCATGTTAACGTCACTAAGACAATTGTGTGCGCTTCTCAAATGTAGTATGTCTAACTTTTCTTATTCCTAGAATTTGTCCAAAACTATAAGTAAACTTGACTGCCATATTCAATACATATGGTTAATCCCAGCTTGAATGAATGCTCCGAACCCTCCCCCACGTATGTTGTGGATAAACCACTAGTAACAAAACAAGCGAGCTGTAAACGGGGCCACCGGTGCTGTCCAAGAATTCGTCAAAGGGGCGGATGTTTCCAAATCTACATAAAAAGAGCCCCCCTTCACTAAGCGCTTGTCATCTGTCCTAGTTCTTACACTTTTCATGGGGTTAAACGCTTCACCCTTTGGTCAAGAACTGCGGCAGCAGAAGGTCACCGGGTGCGGAAACGGGACATCAGCAAAGCCCCAGGAGCGTGAAGGGTAGAGCTGAAATGAGGAGCCTCCAAAATCAGGTGTCCCCAGGGCAACCGGAAAGAAACCGGCCAGCAAGTCCCTGGGGAAACACGTCGGCAAGGCCGGCACCCAGATGCCAGTGGGCCGGGCGGAGGGGAGTGGTCACGTCGAGAACGGAAAACTTTCTGCAAAGCGACGGGTTGAATCCACCACCCAGGCCCAAGTGCGGAGCAGACAGCTCCCAAGCCCCATGGCCTGACCACAGCCCGGCCCCCCTTACCGTCCTGCAGGAGCTCCCGGACAGTGGCTGCAGCCGCCCCGGACCCCGGAGCCCCACGGCCAACCATAGAGACGCTGCCGTCGCCACCTTCCATGTTGGCTGGTGCGGGAGTGATGCCGTCACAGCGGCGCGCCCCGCCCAGATGATGACGCAGAATGTCGGCGCCGCACACTCTGCCCAGTCCGCGGCTCCCGGCAGACTAGGAGGATCTGCTCTACTGTGTTGGACCGAACCTGCCTGTGAGCGGCGTGGGGCCCGGGTCTGGTGGGCACTGAGGGTCCAGCGCGTTGAGGAAGCCGAGGTCGCGGGACGTGCGCTTTCCTCCGTGTCCCGCCGCACCCCCTGCTGCTAGCAGTGTTCTCCGGGCGGAGGAGAAGGTGAGCACCGAGACGTGGCCTCGTCGTTTCCCGCCGAAGCAAGTGTTTAATTAACCTAAGAACAGAGGCCTCTTGATGGAGGCAAGAGAGCGGAGGCTTCTGGGAACTTCGTTTGCACGCCTGTAATACGGCTGGCGGGTGTTAATAACTACCTACCTGTATCTGCTTCCCTTGTGGCTCAGCTGGTAAAGAAACCGCCTGCAGTGTGGGAGACATGACATGGGTTCGATCCCTGGGTTCGGAAGATCCCCTGGAGGAGGGAAAGGCTACCCACTCCAGTATTCTGGCCTGGAGAATCCCATGGGCTTTACAAGTCGATGGTGTCGCAAAGAGTCGGACACGACTGAGCGACTTTCATGTCACCTGTATCTGCCACATGCCTTGCTTCGGATTCTTGGAGTAAAGGCAAGTGGAGAAAGCTTGGAGAGGAAAGTTGCCACGAATGAATACTGGGGAGAATTAGGAAGAGCCGAAAATCGGTGAAGTAGGACAACTGAAACAGAAATAAGTGGGACCTACTCTCCCATGAGACAGTATCCTTAGGATTTTTCTACTGCTTAGCTTCAGCCACGTGTTGTGAGCGACACCAGACTTATTACAAATTGATGAATTTTCCATTTTTTGAGCTGTAAGATCGAGTTAGTTCCCATTACATCGGCACTGTTCACCTCTACTTCTCCCTCGATAAATTAACAGGTCAGCCACACGTATGCAAGAAGCTTAAGCTTTTCTTTGTAAAAAGATCATACGTTTTCCTTTGTGTACAGTGAGTATGTACACAGGGAACCAATTTTTCCCAGTGCAAGAACTACAGGTTCTCTTGATTCTGCTAACAGGTTTTCGAGAATGTGAAATATACTTAACCGTGCCAAACGCTGTTTGAAGTATTTTACAAATCTAAACGCATTAGATACTCATAAGAACTCAAGCAAGCAAGTCTCAGCTCACTGCCTTATGCTTAGCCTTGACTTTGTCGCAGAGGTTCTTCCCTAATATATTTGATATCAAATATATCAAATCCTGGTGTGAATAGGATTGATTGTTCTGAATGGAGGTCTCACAAATTGCCAAGAGCAATGTGCCCAGAGTCACGTTAGTTTTCATTATCAATAATAAACAAAATTCGACTAATAATTTTTAAATAAGCATTGTCTTTGAATTATGGATCATTTTTCCTTTCCTGGCTTTTACATCAAAAAGTTGCAGAATATTCATTCATTCAATGAAGAATTTTGAATCTCTACCTGTATATACCAGCATGAGTGTAAAAACATTAGACTCAATTCCTGTCTTATCCCGAAGGAGCTAACAGGTACATACAAACCCATTTAAACAAAACAGTAGTATCACGTGCTTTGGAGGATGTGGATTTGTTTATCCCAAAGCTTAACTGTACATTAAAATCACCTGGAAATCTTTAACAACCACGGATACCTATATCCTAAGCCCAGATATTCACATGTAATTGCTCTGGGGTATCATTTGGGCATCCTGCTTGAAATCTCCCTACCTCATTCTAATGTACAACGAAAATTGAGAACTACTGATTTCTTCATTCAGCAAAAACAAGGGAACTCTTCTTTGTGCCATGTAAGGGAATAAGAGTGAATAAGAATGAAATTATTCCCGCTAAAGTCACAGTGACCTA
This sequence comes from Cervus canadensis, assembly GCF_019320065.1. Taxonomy (NCBI): domain Eukaryota; kingdom Metazoa; phylum Chordata; class Mammalia; order Artiodactyla; family Cervidae; genus Cervus; species Cervus canadensis. The sequence goes on from NC_057388.1 coordinate 45,791,612, forward strand.
ATTGCCATTGGACTAGCTTTTTAGTCTTGACCTCACCTGACTCTTCTGTGATGTTTAAGATGCTCATCCCCTCCTTCCTTTGTAATAATATACCCCTCTCTTGGCTTCTAAATATCAATGTTTCAAGTTTATTACTTCCAGCTCCCAAGTTCACCTTGCTGTCTCCTTTATATTCAAATATTCTCTCCCTTTTTACTTAAATGTTGGTGCTTTTAATGACTTCTACACAATATGGTACCCATAAGTACTTTGTCCATCTTTTTAGTTTCAACATATTACCTAGAGGTTCACTTCAGTCGCTCAGTCCGACTCTTTGAGACCCCATGGACTGTAGCACGCCAGGCTTCTCTGTCCATCGCCAACTCAAACTCGTATCCATCAAGTCAGTGATGCCATCCAGCCACCTCATCCTCTGTCGTCCCCTTCTCCTGCTGCATTCAATCTTTCCCAGCATCAGGGTCTTTTCCAAAGAGTCAGTTCTTCACATCAGGTGGCCAAAGTATTGGAGTTTCCGCTTTAGCATCAGTCCTTCCAATGAATATTCAGGACTGATTTCCTTTCAGATGGACTGGTTTGATCTCCTTGAAGTCCAAGAGTCTTCAACACCACAGTTCAAAAGCATCCATTCTTCGGCGCTCAGCTTTCTTTATACTCCAGTTCTCACATCCATACATGACTACTGGAAAAACCATAGCTTTGTTGGCAAAGTAATGTCTCTGCTTTCTAATATGCTGTCTAGGTTGGTCATATCTTTTTTCCCAAAGAGCAAGTGTCTTTTTAATTTCATAGCTGCAGTCACCATCTGCAATGATTTTGGAGGCCAAGAAAATAGTCTTTCACTGTTTTCATTATTTCCCCATCTATTTGCCATGAAATGATGGGACCAGATGCCGTGATCTTCGTTTTCTGAATGTTGAGTTTTAAGCCAACTTTTTCACTCTCCTCTTTCACCTTCATCAAGAGGCTTTTTAGTTCTTCACTTTCTGCCATAAGGGTGCTGTCATCTGCGTACCGAGGCTATTGATATTTCTCCTGGCAGTCTTAATTCCAGCTTGTGCTTCATCCAGCCTGGCATTTCACATGATGTACTCTACATATAAGTTAAATAAGCAGAGTGACAGTATATAGCCTTGACATACTCCTTTCCCGATTTGAAACCAGTCTGTTGTTCCATGTCCAGTTCCAACTGTTGCTTCTTGACCTGCATACATATTTCTCAGGAGGCAGGTAAGGTGGTCTGGTTTTCCCATCTCTTAAAGAATTTTCCACAATTCATTGTGATCCACACAGTCAAAGGCTTTGGCATAGTCAATAAAGCAGAAGTAGATGTTTTTCTGGAACTCTCTTGCTTTTTCAATGATCAAACGGATGTTGACAATTTGATCTCTGGTTTAACCTAGAGGTTAAAGACTCTCAATCTGTATCTCTAGCTTTTTCTTGAGAATCATATCTATATAACCCATATGAGGCATCACCATCTGGAAATCAGCTGAGTACCTCTTTGATGTGCCCAAGCATTGACTCATGTTTCCCTGCCAAAACCTGTCTGTTCTTCCTTCTGGTTCTCTGTCTCATTGATTGCAGTTGCCATCCACCAGTCTCTAAAGCCAAAAATGTTGACGTCACCCTAGTATTCTTTCTTACCACATATAACTTGTGCTGTCATCAGGTGATTTCCAACCCTTAAATGTCTTGCTAGTTTATTTTTATTTCTAAATAGCTCCTAAATGCATTCTCTTTCCTCTTTCCTCACTCCTAGACTCCCAGGTCAGATACTCATTACACATGGCTTGGTCTACTATAGTGGCCTCCTTACTGATGTTTTTATCAACACCCCTAACCCCTCCAGTGAAATCTTTCCAAATCAGAAATTGGATCATGCTTCATTTCCCTGCTAAATTTTTTTCAATTATAACTAGTATACAAGGGGCAGACGAACAACTTACACAAGAATATATGCCCATGGAAGTGTGTCATATGCACATGTTAACATGTTGAGTGCACATGTAAAAATTATCCACAGAGGAGAACAAGTGTCTGACAACCAAGGCCCTAAGGTATAAATCTAAAAAGTCTGAACCTGGTGTATAAAGCCCATTACTATGTAGGCCCTGTCACATCCTGTCTAGTTACAGCTCAGGCGGTGCTGAACTAGTAATGGTTCACTGAAAACATCCAGCATTTTCATGCTGCCATGGTGTTCTTTGTACTGTTCTCTGTAACTGGACACTTCCCCAACTTCAGTGACTCCTCTAGGCAGTTATTTCTACAATGCTGAAATTGTGTCTGAGTGTGTGTATTAGCGTTATCGTGTAAGTTTAATACATTTTTTAAGACACCAAAAATATTTTCATCTGTGTTCTCAGCATGTAGCAGGAACTTAATCTTTGTTGAATGGATAAAAATAAGATCAACTGGGATTCCAAGAACATTGTCGGGGTCCTCGGGATGGGGAATTAAGAATACAGGGACTATGAGCTGATGAAGATGGGCTCAGGGTTTAATTAAAGGTACCACTTAGTTGACACACCTCTAAATGTTTGTTGTCAGATGATAAATGGTGATAAACTGATAAACAGTGATCAGTAAAACTAGTTTCTTAGTCCACCTGTACATTCTACCTAAGGAAATTAAATTATTAGTTTATATTTAGGTTATATCAATACTTTAAGATTTAGCCAACCAAAAAATTTCATGGTGAGCAATTAGACTTTTCTAAAGTCGGCCAATATTTGTTTTTCAATTACTAAGGCCAAGATTGGAATATAGTAAGCAGCCAACACTATGAAATGATAAGATTTTAAGTACAATATAGTAACTGTAAAACACTTAGGAATTACCTAATTTAATCACTTGTCCCTCTGGGTATAATAGTGATTTACTGTGCAGCTATGTGATTACAATTGAGATTTGCATGAAACAATGTTCACAAAACATTTAAATGTTTAAAAATATAATTAAAAATTTGTTTGCTTTCTGATTCAAATAAAAAGAATAGGATTTGAGAATAAGAATAAACATTAAACATACCAGTATATCTTTTGAAATGCTTGGTACTTAAGCTGTTCTGTTACTACCATTTAACTTTCCTGGATAAAAAAAAATGATATTTCAAAGTGATATTTCAATATCATTTCAAATGATATTTCAATATCAAAATGGTATTTCATACTTAGTACTATATATGAATTGATTCAATCAAATTTCTTGGTTAAATCAATGCCAAACAAAGTAAAATGGAAAAACTATAATAACATGTATTCTAGGAAAATATCTTCTAGTTTTCCACATCCTGAACACTTATTAATTTGAGCAGAAATTGTTACTATAGTCAGTTAAGTATAGAATTCAAAAGTGTTAGTTTTTGATTTGAACAAGCATAATTTATATAAAATATAAATGTTATAATTTCACAGTATGCTAAAAACTATCCATGACGTATAAATAAAGTCAGAATAGGCAGTATCCTATTCAATACTGTGAAAAGAAACTAAGATCCCTAAGCCTACAAAACCTAATGAAAAACTCCTGTTCTTGGCAATTGAAATTGTAAGAATGATGGGATTCAAGTGAAAGTGCCTTCCTCCATGCAAACTAATTGTCTTTTTCAGATTTGAAACAAATCTGTTTTCATGAAGAGTGACTGCATACAAACTACAACATGTCAAGAAAGAAAAAAAGATCCAATAGAAATGTTTCATTCTGGGCAGCTGGTCAAAGTCTGTGCCCCAATGGTGCGGTATTCAAAGTAAGTGTTGTTAAATGGTTAATGAGCTTAGGTTTGATTTCCTTTTTATGCTCTGACTTTTTAAAAATTAAGACCACCCCACCACATGGATCTTCAAATGCCTAGCTTTGGGACTAGGATACAGACTTGAGTCCTGATGCTGTTACCTGCCTGGCATGTGTATGATCTAAGTGGTCACAGTATTTGTCTTTTTAAGACTGGCTTATTTCACTGAGCGTAATCCTCAAGGTTTACTCATGTGTACCATGTATCAGAATTTTCTTCCTTTTTAAGAATGAATAATATTCCATTGTGTGTATATATTACATTTTGTTTATCCATTCATTCATTCAGCCCAGCTTGAGTTGCTTCCATCTTTTGACTCTTGAGAATAATGTTTCTATGAACATGGATATATAAATATCTTTTTGAGACCTTGCTTTTGGTTCTTTGGGGTATTTGCCCAGAAGTGGAATTGCTAGATTATGTGGCAGTTCTGTTTTTAATTTTTGTGGAATTGCCCTGCTGTTTACTATAGTAGCTACACCATTTTACATTCCTACCAGCAGTGTATAGGAGTTTCAGTTTCTCAGCATTCTCACCAACACTTACTGTTTCTTGGGGTGGTTGGTGTTTTAATAGCCATCCTAATGAATGTGAATTGTCTCATTGTGGTTTTTATTTGTATCTTTTTAGTGATGTCAAGCATCTTTTCCTGTGCTCATTGGCCATTTGGGTATCTTCTTTGGAGAAATCTCTTCAAACCCTTTGCCCATTTTTTAATCAAGATTGTTTGGTTTTTTTGTTGTCCCAGTTTCGCTTGCTCTTGAGTTTTAAGAGCCCTTTATGAGCGACTTCACTTTCACTTTTCACTTTTATGCATTGGAGAAGGAAATGGCAACCCACTCCAGTGTTCTTGCCTGGAGAATCCCAGGGACGGGGTCGCACAGAGTCGGACACGACTGAAGTGACTTAGCAGTAGCAGTAGCAGTTATATTTTATAGACAGATCTTTTGTCAGATAGGTGGCTTGCATACGTGTTCCCCTGGCATGTAGCTTGTTTTCTCATTCTCTTACCGTGCCTTTTGCAGAGCAAAAGTTTTTACTTAATGATGAAGTCCATCTTATCAATATTTCCTTTGCAGATTGTGCTTTTGTTTTCAAGTATAAGAAGTCTTTATGTAGCTCTAGATATTAAAGATTGTGTCCTACTTTTTTTTCTTAAAGTCTTCTAGTTTATGTTTTACATTTAAGTTCATAATTCCTTGTTTCTATATAAGTGTGAGACTTAGGCTCAGGTTGGTTGGTTTATTGTTTTTGCTGACAGTTGTCTATTCCAGCACCATTTGTTGAAAAGGCTGTCTTTCCATTATTGAATTACTTTTGCATCTTTATCAAAACTAAGCTGAGCATGTGTATATGGTTCTTTTCTGCACTCTCTGGTCTGTTGATCTGTGTGTCCCTCTACCAGTCCCACACAGTCTTGATTACTGTCAGTTCAGTTCAGTTCAGTCGCTCAGTCGTGTCCAACTCTTTGCAACCCCATGAACTGCAGCACGCCAGGCCTCCCTGTCCATCACCAAGTCCTGGAGTCCACACAAACCCATGTGCATTGTGTCAGTGATGCCATCCAACCATCTCATCCTCTGTGGTTCCCTTCTCCTCCTGCCCTCAATCTTTCCCAGCATCAGAATCTTTTCAAATGAGTCAACTCTTCACATCAGGTGGCCGAAGTATTGGAGTTTCAGCTCCAATATCAGTCCTTCCAATGAACACCCAGGACTGATCTCCTTTAGGATGGACTGGTTGGATCTCCTTGTATTCCAAGGGACTCTGAAGTGTCTTCTCCAACACCACAGTTTAAAAGCATCAATTCTTTGACGCTCAGCTTTCTTTGTAGTCCAACTTTCAGATCCATCATGACTACTGGAAAAACCATAGCCTTGACTAGACGGACCTTTGTTGGCAAAGTAATGTCTCTGCTTTTTAATATGCTGTCTAGGTTGGGCATAACTTTCCTTCCAAGGAGTAAGCGTCTTTTAATTTCATGGCTGCGATCACCATCTGCAGTGATTTGGGAGCCCCAAAAAATAATGTCTGACACTGTTTCCCCATCTATTTGCCATGAAGTGATGGGACTGGATGCCATGATCTTAGTTTTCTGAATGTTGAGCTTTAAGCCAACTTTTCCACTCTCCTCTTTCACTTTCATCAAGAGGCTTTTTAGTTCCTCTTCACTTTCTGCCGTAAGGGTGGTGTCATCTGCATATCTGAGGTTATTGATATTTCTCCCGGCAATCTTGATTCCAGCCTGTGCTTCCTCCAGCCCAGGGTTCCTCATGATGTACTCTGCATATAAGTTAAATAAGCAGGGTAACAATATACAGCCTTGACATACTCCTTTTCCTATTTGGAACCAGTCTGTTGTTCCATGTCCAGTTCTAACTGGTGCTTCCTGACCTGTATACAGGTTTCTCAAGAGGCAGGTCAGGTGGTCTGGTATTCCCATCTCTTTCAGAATTTTCCACAGTTTATTGTAATAAGTCTTGAAATTAAGTAATCTGATAAATCCCACTTTTCTTTTTCAAAATTGTTTTAGCTAGTTCCTTTGCCTTTCCAAATGAATTTTAGGATGATCTTTTCTCTACCTACAAAAAAAATCTTAGTGGAATTTTCATAAGAATTGTATTAAATATGCAGATCAATTTGGGGAGAATTGAATTCCTTGTTGCGTTGAGTCTCCTTATGAACACAGCATCCCTCCATTTATTTAGATTTTCTTTACTTCCTTCATCAGTGTTGTATAGTTTTCAGCATACAAATTCTGTCCATATTTTGTTAGGCTTACACTCAGTTATTATACTTTTAATTTTGGTGTTCATTTGTTCATTGCTGGTATATAGAAGTAAAATTGCTTTTTGTGTTTTATTCTTACATTCTGTGACTTTGCTATGTTTACTTATTGCTTCTAGGAGGTTCCTCTTATAAATTCCTTAGGGTTATCTAAGTAGACAGTTATGTCACTTGCAAATAGAGATAGTTTTACTTCTTCCTTTCCATCTGATGCCTTTTATTTCATTTTCATGCCTCATTGCACTGACTAAAGTTCCAACACTATGCTGAATAAGAATGATGAGAGCAGACATCTTTCCCTTGTTCTTGATCTGGGGGGAGAAGTATTCTTTCACCTTTAAGTATAATATGAAGTGTAGAATTTTTTGTCAGAGAAGGCAATGGCACCCCACTCCAGTACTCTTGCCTGGAATATCCCATGGACAGAGGAGCCTGGTAGGCTGCAATCCATGGGGTTGCTCAGTTGGACACAATTGAGCAAATTCACTTTCACTTTTCACTTTCATGCACTGGAGAAGGAAATGGCCACCCACTCTAGTGTTCTTGCCTGGAGAATCCCAGGGATGGGGGAGCCTGGTGGGCTGCCATCTATGGGGTCGCGCAGAGTCAGACACGACTGAAGCTACTCAGCAGCAGCAGCAGCATAATTTTTTGTGGATGTTCCTCATCAAGTTGAGAAAGTTCCTTCTATTCCTGTTTTTCTGGGAGGTTTTAGGTTTTAATCCTGAATGCTGTTTTATCAAGTGCTTTTTCTGCATCAGTTGATACAGTCATGTGATTTTTTTTTTTCTTTAGCCTGTTAAATGGTGGATTACAGTGCTTGATTCTGAATATTGAAACTTCTGCTCTAACTAGCTTTTTCTGATACCGCCACAGCAGGGGAAGGATGAGAAAGCACCACCTCATTACACTCAGGTAGAGGTAGAAGTCTAGGTTTTCCACTTGGTCTCCTTTGACACCCCAGGGGCATAAGGCTCCTCATTACCACTGAGCGGAGCTAAGAGTTCCAGCTACCCATGCAGGGGGTGGCCTGGTAACTGCTGAGCAATGATGAAAGGTCTGGCTCTTCACTAAGCATTCTCTGACACTGTTCCTGGGGTGAGGGAGAGGGGTGCCTTGCTGCTGCACTGTTGGTGTAGAATTCCAGGCTCCCCACTTGGTCTCCACTGATAGCTTCCTTGTTTCTGGCCAGCAAGGATTAAAGTCCCAGTTCCCCACCTGGCATTCTCTAACACCACTGTGGGACGGGCATTAGAGAACTTTGTGACAGCTTTGGAAGGCTAGAAGTCCAGGCTCCCCACTCAAGCTTTGCTTGTGGAGGTGCAGGCCACAGATTTTTCTCTGGTGTTGGGCTAGAGTCGAGTTGTTATTATCTAAAAGCTTGCTAGGCTGCCCCCTTCTTGGTCCTTGGGGTAGAATGAGCAGGCTTTTGCTGGGACTGTTTCTGTCTGCATCCATTGCTGTTTCCAGGTTGCCAGCTTCTTCAGTTTCAAACCTAGGATATTTGAGGGGAAAACAAAACTCGCAGAACTCACCACTGTCATTCCTTAGGTCCTGCCCAAGGTCACTAGCCTGTCTGCTCTCTTCTCTCCCCCTTTCAGAGTTTGCTTATGTTTGTTTTGTATATAATATCCAGAGTTTTTAGTTACACTAAGCAGGAGGGATAGGAAAAGTACATCTACTGCATCTTTCTGTAGCAGAACTTTAATAAATATTTAATGAATAACTAAACTCTGAAGAAGATAGGATTATCATGCTTTCTGAATGCCTAATTAAAGTTTTATATGCTCACAGGTTGTCTTTTAGAACACTAGTCAGAAAATACGATTGTGATCTGTGCTATACACCTATGATAGTTGCTGCTGATTTTGTCAGATCTGCAAAAGCCAGAGACAGTGAATTTACCACAAATCAAGGTATGTGAAAGCCAGAGTTTTCTGTCTTTGTAAAACTTAAAAAACAAAAGAACAACAACAAAAAAAACCTCAACACTCTTGTCTAATCAGACAACAGAATTAATTCAGAGAGTTTATTTTAAAGTCTTTCGGTTTTCTGTAAATTTTTAATAAGTTTTTTACAATGTGCTTTTCCTCAGTGCCTTGTAAACTATGAATAATTTATCAAAGTGTCACTCAGCCTTCATTCAGGCCCCTATTCTCTCACCTGGCAGATTCCTATCTCACTGCCGCCAGCCTTATCCCATCCCAAACTGTCCTGCAGACAGCTCCAAGTGAGCTCTCTGGAACTTAAATTTGATCACTTTTTTTCTCTAACTCAAAATCCTCCTTAGACCTCTCATTACCTGAAGCAGTGGTTCTCAATGTGTGATTTCCCAGACCAGTTAGCATCAGCATTATCTGAAAACTCACTAGAAATGGAAATTCCAGACTCCACTCCAAGCCTGCTTTATCAGAAACTCGGTATGTCACAAGCAGTCTGTGCTTTTGAAAGCCCTTCAGGTGCTTCTGAGCTTGCTAAAGATTGAGAGCCACTGACCTAAAGAGGAAAATGCCCACACGTGTAGATAATATAGAAAGTTCTTCATGATCTAGAACACTGAACACATGTTCTGCAGGTTTATCTTACATCAGTTTTTCTCCATGGCCCACCAACTTTATTCTTCAAAATACTAAGTTATTTTAAGTCCCTGAACATGCCCTGATCTCTCACATGCTCCACCTAGAGTATCCTTCTTAGTCAGGCCTGTCCCCTTAGCCCTGTCTGTCTGGGAAAGGACACTTCATACGTCTTAATGCTCTAAAGTTGTGACTAAGGAACTTTCCTAATCATGCTCCGTTCATGTCCATTTCCTAAGCACAGGCTTTTTCTTGTACTTAATCGTACTGTGCTGTGATTTCCTCCTTACGTGCCTGTCTCTCCCCCTAGACAATGGGCTTCTTGAGGGTTGGAATTTTTTTCTTGGGGATTTGTATCCTCAGCTTCTAACCCAGCGTTGAAAATATATTTGACCAATAAATGGTTGTAAAATTGAAATTTTATAACTCTCTTGAGTTACAAAGCAGAAGGAACCCTACCTATATCCTCAGGAAAAAACTTATTCTCCATTCCTCTGATAATCCTGTAAATCAGTAGATTGCCATAGAAATTCTGAGTCAGTGGAACTAGAGCCATAGCAAGAAATCTGCATTTTGGTAAATACTCAGTAAATCTCTTACAGGTAATCTTAAAAAAAAACTTTAGAAAAGTCAAAATACATCTATTCAAAATCTATAACGTCCAAAGATGAGGAAAATATGTCCTTTAAAACCTAGGAATGTTCTGATACATTTGGCTATATTAAAATTTAGACTGTTATATATAAGAAAAGGGCACAGATAATACTCAAAGACAAACTAAAAACTGGAGAAAATAGAATATTTTGATGTTTATGGTAGATAGCAGAACTAATCGTTTTATTTTTAAATTTAAATAATAAAAAGGGAGCAACCAAAAGAAAAATTGCACAAAGAGAACTCTGTAAAAAGTATGGAGAGAGAGGCTACAAATAAAAAATATGTTGTTACATATACAGTGTAGGATAAGTTGTAAGGAAACCAGAACTGTCATCCATATTGGTGTATATGTATATCAGTAAACTCTTCTAAGAAAATTTTGTAGTATCTTTCAAAATGTTAATACCTACCCAGCAGTTATACTCCTAGGAATTTACTTCATGAATATACTCACAAAAATATGTATGTAAGAGTATCTTCATTGCAACATTATTTGCAAGAGCCTCAAATAAAAAACAGTCTGTAGTTCACCCATCATAGTGGAATATGCACTAAAAAGAGGAAAATAGGTCTCCATATAGATCCCAGGTACATCAGGGGAAAACACCATAGGGATAGCAATGTATTTAGAATGTTAACGTTTGCTTAAATTTTACAGGTGTTCGTAATGTTTTAGAATGCAGTATAATCTCACCTTTAGGAAAGGAGTCTGTTTGGCAAAAGTGTTATACTTTTCATTTTATCAAATTTTGTACTGTTTGAATTTGTACCAAGTCTACATTGCATGTAATAATTTAAAATATTTTAAATTATTTTAATGCTATCTTGTTTGAACACATGCTTCTTAGTCTAAAAATAGAATTTTATCCTGTACAAACATTAAAATTTGTTATCTCATGTGTGTGTTTCTGTGAATTTTAATGTTGAGCTGTTCATTTTATCAGGTGATTGCCCATTGATTGTTCAGTTTGCTGCTAATGATGCAAGACTTTTATCTGATGCTGCTCGTATAGTCTGTCCTTATGCGAATGGAATAGACATTAACTGTGGTTGCCCTCAGAGGTAAAGCTCAAAGAAGTTAGAAGAATTTTCAAAAGATTAGGAAAAACTGGTGAACATGGTAAACTATCATTCTGGTATTCCAAAAACTGAAAAGTAAGGAAAATAGACATAAAGAACTTGGGCTCTAAGAAGCAAGAAAAACTAAGGAAATATTTTGAAACACACATGCAAAGATATTTTCTGATGGCTGCAACAGTGTATAGAGCCTTGACAAGTTTTTGTCTCACCTCACCACTAGAATTTTTTTATGTGTGGATCTGCCTTGAACCTCATCCATAAGTAGTTATGTGAGACTCTGATGTTTATAACAACCCCTAAAATGTGTTTTTACTGCTATATTAGACATACTTGCTCCAAGCACTGTGATTCTATGATTTTGGAGATCACCACTTGTTTTCTCTTACTTAATTTCAGTTATAAGAATACCTTCTTATAATTACCTTTTCTCCTTATACTACAGTTACTTGGTTGAGTCTGAGTCTATCAACTGGGTGTTGATAGAATGTGCTTAATTTGATGATAATATCCTTAGCTCTTGGCACCATACTAGATTATCTGTCTATAATTCAAAATATGTTCAAAGAATGAAGTCAAGGTTTTACATATAACATAATCCAAATCAGATTAGACATGTTTGTATACTCATTAGTAGAGTTCAATAAGCTGTTTAGTGCTGTTGGAATGCTGTAAGCCAAAAATATCTTTCTACTCTTAAGATTAATAAAACTTCTTGTTATGTATAATAAACATCACATTTGGAGTTGAAAAATTCTGAAGTAATTACAATTAATTACAAATACTTAAATCTGTTTTGGTTGAATGAACTTTAATTTTCTCGCTTGCCAGTGAAAGCCATTTCCCCTAAATACTTCTTGATCTGGGAACATGTTTTCCTAATCTTGATACACTTAGAAATGTTGGATCTATGAATTTTAAAAAGTACGATTCCATTCCAGATTGCTCGGTAGAGAAATAGATAAATGCACTTACTGTGCTTTTAGAATTGCATCTTCTCTTCCAGTTGTTTACCATTTATTTGTTGTTATGTTTACTTTATGAAGGTGGGCATTGGCAGAAGGTTATGGAGCTTGCTTAATAAACAAGCCAGAGCTTGTTCGAGATATGGTGAAACAAGTAAGAAATCAAGTGGAAAACCCCCGATTTTCAGTATCTATTAAAATAAGGTAAAGGTAATATTTCAATCTCTTGGTATGCTAGTCCGTCCATTACTCAGGAAATAAAAGAATATTCCTTTTGTCTGGAGATGTGGAGATGTCTCCTTTTAGTATGCAGGCATCTGCGTTGCTTCAGTCATGTATGACTCTTTGTGACCTCATGGACTGTAGCCCACCAGGCTCCTCCTCCATTGGATTCTCCAGGCAAGAATACTAGAGTGGGTTGCCATGCCCTCCTCCAGGGGCTCTTCCTTACCCAGGAATCGAACCTGCGTCTCCTATGTCTCCTGCATTGCCAGGCGGATTCTTTAGCCACTGAGCCACCTGAGAAGCCCCACATAGGGCATCTAGAATATGAAAATGTTGAAACAAAGATGCTTAGTGAATTAATAGATACCATAATTTTAATTTATAATTCAAAACAATTTCTCCATATTTAACAAAAATTAAAATATCCCTTTATTATTGAAAAACTCACTCCCAAAAGAAACAGCTTTTTCCATGTACTATTTAAATAACTAATGCTAAGAAACACTTCTGATACCAAGAGTGGAAAATAGGAATAATATTTGCACTAAAATTTCACATCGAAAACTAAAAATTATAGTTTTTTGGTGACAGGTTAAAAACATATTTTGATAAATTATTACAATTCTCCCACTTGTGGATTGGAGCATGCACATATTACAATAGCAACTTTCAATGCATCTGTGATAGTACTTTGATGAATCTTTCAGTTACCAAAGCCAAAAAAGAGCCACACTAGGTAACAGGTTTTTGTCATTCTCTTGTTGCCAATAGTGAAATAGCTAAATTCAAGATCTTGAATGGGAACTGATACCTGAACAAAACTTTACTGATAGTGGTATGTGGTGATAATATGAACAGCACAGCTAAACTAAATAATGTAGTAGATGAAATAATGTTCTGTTTAGTTTATTGATATTAGCATTAAGATTTGTGTACTGTAAAAAGATAGATGTGATTTTGAAATTATAGGATCCATGATGACCTTACAAGAACTGTAGATCTCTGTCGAAAGGCTGAAGCAACAGGAGTTTCCTGGATTACAGTCCATGGAAGAACTGTTGAGGAAAGACATCAGCCAGTTCACTATGAGGCCATTAAAATAATTAAGGAAAGTATGTCTATACCTATAGTTGCTAACGGAGACATCAGAAGCTTAAAAGAAGCAGAAAATGTGTGGCATATTACTGGGACAGATGGTAAGAAGTCATTTGACTTTTTTGTTTTTTAATTAGAAAAATTAAAAAATGGGGGTGGGAGAGTAATGTTAATGGAATTTTCATTATTTTTCTTTCAAATGGAGCCGTATTTTCCTGTTGTACCAATTTAAGCTAAGCAAATTACTAAAATGTTAATCCTTCGACTTAGGATCAACAGACTATTTTAATTGGGGGGAATTAGTTCAGTTACTTCTCTGCCACCATCTCATCCACTGACTGACCAGTAGAGGCTACAGAATAGAAATGAGTATTTGTGAATGGAAGAGTGGCTATAGGAGCCAAAGAAACCCCAGACTGCTATGCAGTTTCATTATCCGCCTCAACTTTGGCATATCAAGCCCTGTGATACCTATTGCTAGATGAGAGAATGCAAATAAACTTAACTTCAAGCAAATCCAATTTATAACAATCCAGGTTTACCCTGAAAAAAAGCCCAAAACTAATTTTTAATATAGAAGTATTTAAAATGTTAAAAAAAAAAAAAAAAAGTCTTACACGTTCATTTACACTTGATTGGTTTATAAAAAGTATAAAAATGAATTGTTCAATGAGACTAAGGGCATTATAAAATCTTGTAATAAATTATTTTTTAATATTCTCAGTTTGTTTCATTGAGTTTGACCCCATAACCATGAGTTCTTAATGTGTGGACAAATGAAATATGCTTTAATTTGTAGGTGTGATGGTTGCAAGAGGACTCTTAGCAAACCCGGCCATGTTTGCTGGATATGAGGAAACCCCACTGAAATGCATCTGGGACTGGGTTGACATTGCTCTTGAACTTGGAACTCCTTATATGTGTTTCCATCAACATTTAATGTATATGATGGAAAAGATAACTTCAAGGCAGGAAAAAAAAATATTTAATGCTTTGTCAAGCACATCAGCAGTCTTAGATTATCTTACAGACCATTATGGGATTGACCAGACTTCCTGAATTATTTTCTATCTGCAGTGAAACCATCAAAGGTCACATCTTGGTTTTTACTTTGAATCAGTGACTCTAAAACATTAGTATAAAAACAACGCTCCAACAGAATTTTTAAAAATCACTCCTGGACCACATCCTCAGAGATTCTGGTTCAGTAGATCTCTAGGGTAGACCCAAATTTTAATTTTAAAAAAGATCCTAGGTGTTTCAAACATTGACAGACCTTACTCTGTATCCTATTATGAATTAAAATGTGAGAATTTTTTTCCTAAAGGAATCACATTTTTAACATTTTTAAATAAATAAAACTTTTAATACTAAAAATATGGCTCATATGGTATCTGTTAGTTAACATGAAGTGTTTTAAATGAAAATCAGTGCAGAAAAGTGAGACAGCAAATGCCAACATCTATATGAAATGAAAAGGAAAAAAATTCTGTATAGAATTGCTTTCAGGGCTTAAATTCAAAGTTTAGATTGGAAAATTAAACTGCTGCTGCTAAGTCGCTTCAGTCGTGTCTGACTCTGTGTGACCCCATAGACAGCAGCCCACCAGGCTCCCCCATCCCTGGGATTCTCCAGGCAAGAACACTGGAGTGGGTTGCCATTTCCTTCTCCAATGCATGAAAGTGAAAAGTGAAAGTGAAGTTGCTCAGTCGCATCCAATTCTTTGAGACCCCATGGACTGTAGCCTACCAGGCTCCTCCATCCATGGGATTTTCCAGGCAAGAGTACTGGAGTGGGTTGCCATTCAGGAAAATTAAACTGCTACTTCCTAATTCGTGAATTACACACCTCAAGGTATTTGTTTTAAATTGCATGTAACAAATTAATTAGATGTGATATTTTCTGTAATTTAAAACTAAGGGAGACTTCCCTGGTGATCCAGTAGTTAATACTCCTCCTTCCAGTGCATGGAGGTGCAGGTTCAATCCCTGATTGGGAGCTAAGATCTCATATGCCTCACAGCCATTAAAACCCCAAATGATCTACATCAAAAATAAAAAATCTTTATTAAAAAAAGTGAAGACTCTGTGAAATTCTTTAAATGACATATTTATTATATTTCAAGCCTTCTAAATTCTTAGAAGATTGAGAGCTTGGTAAATATCAGTTCAGTTCAGTTGCTCAGTCTGGTCTGACTTTTTGTGACCCCATGGATTGCAGCATGCCAGGCTTCCCTGTCCATCACTAGCTCCCAAAGCCTACTCAAACTCGTCCATCACATCAGTGATGCCATCCAACCATCTCATCCTCTGTCATCCCCTTCTATCGCCCTCAGTCTTTCCCAGCATCAGGGTCTTTTCCAATGAGTTGGTTCTTTACATCAGGTGGCCAAAGTATCGGCAGTTTCAGCATCAGTCCTGTATATAAATGATACTATTAATTTCTATCTCCTACATCTTAAATATAAAAATTCGGTCAATAGTCTAGAGATAATTACACAGTTGGCCCTTGGTGCTAAAACATTTTATATGTAGGACTTAAGCATCCACAAATTTTGGCACCTGCAAGAGTCCTAGAACCAATGCCCCACAGATACCAAAGACAACTGTGTACTTGAAATATTATTTCCTGGAGAAGAGTAACCAGGTTTTATTTAAAAATTTAATTTTCATAACATTTTTAGTAATGTTATTTTTATGCCTCCCAGCAGTTGAGGATAATTTTAACTTTAGAGTTCCATGGCTTAGGGAATACCCTGGCAGTACAGTGGTTAGTTTTCCTGGCTTTCACTATGAAGTGTGCTGGTTCAGTCTCCTGGGCAGGGAACTAAGATTGTCACAAGCCAAGTGGCACGGCACAGTCAAAAAATTGAAAAATTTTTTTAAAAAGTTCCATGGTTTGGAGATACTGCTAACAGAATTTTATTGGCGGTGAAGGTGCTACTGCAAGAATTACCTCGATTTGTTAAAAACAGTTCTATAATTAAGATAGTGGTCTATATCACCAACATAAAAATTTATAAGCAGTTACCTAGAACTAGTTAATTCACGAATTTGGGAATATGAGAAATCCATTTTAACATAAGCACCCGTTGTAATACTTTTTAAGGTACACTCTGTGCTTTCATTTTTCAGTTAATGGATTTTTAAAGATAACCTGCTTTTCATTAAATATGAGTACCATATTAGCACATAGGGAGTTACAGTCAAAACGTAGTCATTTGTAAATTTGTTAATTAACTCTGAGGTGAATTACATGTGTTGTGAGGACAATGGCCTAATTAGAGTAAGGTGCACAGCGTTTTCAAGGAGCCAGTGAAAAGGGCAAGGAGTTCTAGACGCCTTAATTGTTTTTTTCTAAGTCCCTTATGGTTAACCTGTGTTGTCTTTTCTATATAATCAAGTATATTTGTGACAGAGAAAACACTGACTTACATGTGTTTTTATATTCAATAACCACCTCTTATTTTTACCATTTATTTAATGTTCCCAAAATAATCCTCTACAGGAGAATACTTTGATGTGCATTTCTAATATGTTGTTAATATTGAGGAGGAAAAAACTGTCATAATTTGAGTGTATTCAGGTAATTTGAATACCCGGAAAAGAGTAATTGAAAAAATGTACCCATACCTACGTTGTTCACCTTTCCAGTTAGTCCCCAACCCGTAAAGTGTATTTCCTCTTCCGAGCCCATGGCCAAAAGGGGAAACCCTTACACGAGATGTTGGACCCTACCTGTTCTACATTTTCAGAGAATTCGGTACAATCACCAGATCCTGGCCTTTCTAATATGTAACTTCTAGCTTGTTCCGGCCGACGAAACTGTCCACGGTGAAATACAGACCAGGAAGGAGTGTTTTAACCACGGTCACTAAACTGGCAGCACCCTCTCCAGCCCGCCCGCCCCGACGCCACCGTCTCTCGCCGGACCCCACACGCTCCTTCAGAACGTCGGTTCACCGCACGCCTCCCACCCAAACCACCCTTTACTAGAAATGGTAAGCTGGCTCTCCAGAAGACCTTGCCCTTGGGAGCCCCTAAGCACCAGATCCGAGAGTCTTCGTCACCCAGGGACTCCACCACCCAGTTAGAAACAATTAACGCTCATCAGCTTGTTCGCACCGCCCGGCTGGTCGGCGGGCCCCGCCCCCGAGGCCGGAGCCCTGGAGGGTCCGGGGGTGGCGGTGGGGGAGGGGAGGGCCCGCTCCCTCCCCCCGCCGCGGCGTGTGACGTCCCGCGCGTCGGCGGCCGCGGAGCAGCGCGGGGAGCCGGGCGGCCGCAGGCGGGGTAAGGCTGGGCGAGAGCCCCGCGGGCCTCCCGGCGGCGTGGGGCGCGGGGTCGCGCTGCTATCGCCGCGGTTGGTCCGCGGGCGCGGCCCTTCCCTCGGCGCAGTCGCGGAGCGGGAGCGGGCGTGGGGGTGGGGGCCGGACTCGGGCGTTAGCGGAGGGTGGCGTTGGGCTGCTGACGCCGTGAACCTGGACCGAAAGCACGACCGCGGTGCCGCCTTGCCGGTTCCGTAAGGCTTGCCGGGGAGGTGCCCACCCGGGCCTCTGGGCCCACTCTCGACCGGCTCCCTCCTCTCTCCCCTTTCCCTTCCCCGCCCCGGGCCACTGCCGGGCGCCTCCCTTTTAGGGGAGTGTCGGACCCCGGCAACCTCCAGGCCGGAAGCCTCGCGCCCCAAGGGCCTCTCCTTAAACCGAATTTTCTTTGAAAGGCTACAGAGTAAATTAAGTGTTTCTCTATTTAGGTGTGAAGAAAAACAATGACACTTCAATGGGCGGCAGTTGCAACTTTTCTTTACGCTGAAATAGGACTCATTTTAATCTTCTGTCTACCTTTTATTCCTCCTCAGAGGTAGGAACCCACCAAATCGTTACAGCAATGTATATGATGAGCTCTTTAGACGGTTGAGTGTGTTACGGAAAAAGTTTTCTTAAAAGAATTTCAATGCTGATTCTATAAAAGGCGCTCTTTAAAAATAAACTCACACGCCAATTAAGTAATAGCTAATGACCATATTAAAGTATCACTTCATAAAACTTTTTATTATATGTACAAATTGGAGAAGAGCATGGCAACCCACTCCAGTATTCTTGCCAGGAGAGTTCCATGGACAGAGTAGCCTGGTGGGCTGCAGTCCATGGGATAGCACAGAGTCGGACACGACTGAGCGAAGGAGCACACACATATGTACAAATAACTTTTCCCCCTCCCTTCTAAAAGGAGAAGGTCCTCCTCCCTCTTCCTTTTGGTTATGTGATGTAATAAAGTGATGGTCATCCTTTTTACATGTCTTGTTAGCTTTTACTTTTGTTTTATTGCCCTGAATTAGAATAGTGAGCCAAATAAAAGTAAATGGATAAATGATGTTTACAGTACACCATAATGCAGAGATATTTCACTGGAACAGTGGAAAGACAATTTGGAAACTTATGCCAATAAATGATTCTTAGTTTTGGTCTTACATAATTCATTTGTATTCATTTAATGGCAGTTTTACTACTTTATCCCCATGCAGAATTAATGAGTATAAATTAAAAGTGCTGAATATGCAAAGTATCAGAACCATTCCTTAACATGAGTTTCTTAGTAAAAGACTGTCAAAGATCTTTCAGTAGGATTTCAGTTGTAGCCTTAACTCTCTCCACCCCTATTGTAACCTACTTTTTAGGAGTTCAGTTTTAGATCCAGACTTGGCAGTGTGAATGTGTAAAAATGTTGCAACACATTTGTTCATGTAAAAGAAAATCTTTCATTAATGAGATCCTACAGATAACCCACTGAAATTTAGTAAGATTCCTTGACTTGAAGAGACTTATGAAGGTTTTTATCTTTTTTTTAAATTGGGGTATAATTGCTTTACCATATTGTGGTAGTTTCTGGGGTATGATGAAGTCAGTCAGCTATATGCATACATATGTTCCCTCCCTCTTGGGCCTCTCTCCCACCCCATCCCCTTTTCTTACCCATCTGAGTCATCACAGAGGACTGACCTGAGTTTCCTGTGCTTTAGCATGTTCCCACTAGCTAGCTACTTGATGAGTAGTAGTGAATATATATGTCAATCCCGATCTCCCAGTTCACCCCCCCCACCCCACTCCCACCCTGACCTTGTGCCCACAAGACTGTTTTCTGCATCTGCATTTCTCTTCCTGCCCTGCGGACAGGTTGGTTCTTCTTCAGGGTCCAGTAATCTTCCACAACTTTTAACTTTCTTCTTACCTACCTGGATTTCTACTCACTTCCGTTTTTATCTCTCAGCTGTGCCATCACTATTTTCTTGCTTACGAAAGAAAAAATAGAATTATAAGAAGGGTCCTTTGAGATTTTTGAACTTTATTCAACCTATTCATTCTATGAGAAGGTGGCCTAAGGTCATCTAGTTGAGCTTTGGCAGATTCAGGATAAGAATCTGCTCCTCAGTCTAGTGCTCTATTTCGTCACCTTGTCTCTTATCCTATTGATTTTGTTTCAAATCCTCAGTAAGACCCTTTTTGGCTTTTTGGTAATACTTGCAACAGTAGAATCCTATATGTAAGAGAAAGAAAGATGTTATTTATAAACATCTAACATCTAACTTATAGAAGTTTAGGATTTGAAAAAAAAAAAATTTGTCAGTTGATCTTTTCTCCCTCAAAATGGTTTATAGATTATGGGTCTTTTTCTTCCTATCAAATAATATATTTTTTTCTATCCTGATAAAGTAGCTGTTTGGTAGATTTGAGTACATGTACACATATTACATAAATATATCCTCTTGGACAAATATACACTAGAAAAACATGGTATATATATATATATGTATATATGTATGTCCACAGATCATTTACAATATGTCCTTACTGTGTGTATTCACATCTTTTTATCCTTTTACATGTGTAATCACCTTACTGTTCAAAGAAAGGGCTTCAGTGTTCATTTATCATACTTTGGCTCTCTACTTTTGTTTTTCTCACATAACCCACTAGGGAAAGACACATATTCAGAGATTAGACTGCCTGGGGTTATATCAAAACTCTGCATACTACTGTATGACTTTGGTCAAGTTATTTACCATCTCTGGCCAGAGATGTAAAATGGAGGTTTACATCTGTAAACCTTCCTCATCTGTAAAATGCAGGTAATACTAGTATCCACCTCATACGGTGGTTTTGGTGATTAAATGAGCTAAGCCATGTAAAAGTGCTTAGAAGGGAAGTATAGTAAAGACTCTACATAGTAACTGTTATTAGCTTTTCCTTATATCAAGCCTTATAAACTGCTAATTGTTCCCTCTGGTGGGGGCGGGTCTCCTTTTGTGTTCCCTTTTGTATTGTTGATTTACTTGAAATGTGAATTTACATTTGGACCTAGGTCAAGGTATTGCTAGTTCTCTTTCTAAAAATACAAATCTTTGTAATGTAAAATTTGAATAGTATTCTTGGAGTTGGAAGCAAAGAGGCAAAAAAAACTGCATCCATATCAACTCTGTCTCCCCACAAACTTCAGGTTATTATTAGAGTTGTTTTCAAAACATAATCTTAAGGGACTTCTCTGGTGGCACAGTGAATAAGACTCTTGCCTGCCAGTTCAGGGGACACGGGTTCAGTCCTTGGTCTGGGAAGATTGCACATGCCACAGAGCAGCTAAGCCCATGCACCACAACTGTTGAGCCTGCGTTCTATACCCTGCAAGCCACAACTACTGAACTCACTTGCTGCAATAGAAAAGCCTGGGGGCGACAGTCCATGGGGTAGCCAAAGAGTCGGAGACAACTGAGCGACTGAGCATGCATAGAGCTTCTCCATCATTGGCTGCAAAGAAAATAATCAGCCTGATTTTGGTATTGACCATCTGATGATTCCATGTGTCGAGTCAACTCTTGTGTTGTTGGAAAAGGGTGTTTGCTATGACCAGTGTGCTTTCCTAACAAAACTCTGTTAGCCTTTGCCCTGCTTCATTTTGTACTTTAAGGCAAGTTTGGCCTATTACTTCAGGTGTCTCTTGACTTCCTATTTTTGCATTCCAGTCCCCTGTGATAAAAGCACATTGTTTTTTGTGTGTGTTCTTGAAGGTCTTCATAGTACCATGAAGCTTCAGCTACTTTGGCATTTAGTGGTTGGGGCATAGACTTGAATACTGTTAACGTTGAATGGTTTGCCTTGGAAATGAGCCAAAATCATTCTCTCGTTTTTGAAATTTCACCCAAGTACTGCATTTCAGACTCTTTTGTTGATTATGAAGGCCTACTCCCTTTTTTTCTAAGGGATTCTTGCCCACATAGATACAATGGTCATCTGAATTAAATTCGCCCATTCCCATCCATTTTAGTTCACTGATTCCTAAAATGTGGATGTTCACTCTTGGCATCTCCTGCTTGACCACGTCCATTTTACCTTGATTCATGGACCTAACATTCCAGGTTCCTACGCAATGTTCTTTACAGGATCAGACTTTACTTTCACCACCAGATACATCCACAACTGAGCGTCATTTCTGCTTTGGCCCAGCTGCATCATTCTTTCTGGAACTATTAGTAATTGCCGTTTGCTCTTCCCCACTAGCATATTAGACACCTTCCAACTGGGGCGGGGGTTGGGGGGCGCTCATCTTCCGGTGTCATATCTTTTTGCCTTTTCATTCTGTTTATGGGGTTCTTACAGCAAGAATACTGGAGTGGTTTCCCATTTCTTCCTCCAGTTGACCACGTTTCATCAGAATTCTTCACGATGACCCGTCCATCTTTGGTGGCCCTTTACGGCATGGCTCATGGCTTCATTGAATTACACAAGCCCTACGCTTGTGTAGTGGCCCGCACACCACTACAAGGCTGTGGTCCATGAAAGGAAATTTGAAGTTTACCTAAGTGCTTATCTTTATATGTCTCCTTTGGACTCAGTTAATGTGTTACTCATTTAAAATGCCCTCGTGTGAAATTTGGTACCTTTTCAGTTTGTCACTCTTTGCCATGGGTAACTCATGCTTTCTTACCTGTGTGTCTTTGCTCATATTCATTCCATCTAGACTGTTGCCCTATTTCATTTTCTCTATGTTCAAGTAATGATCTGAATATAATTACTTGGGTATAAACACACATAAAAATCCCTTGAGAGAGAGAGAGAGATATATATTTTTTTTCTTTTTTTGCTACGCCATGCATCTTATGGGATCTTAGTTACTCAACCAGGGATTGAAACTGGACACTCAGCAGTGAAAGTGCAGAGTCCTAACCATTGGACTGCCAGGGAAGTCCCTTTCAAGCTATATATTTAAGATTTTTGCTCTTTACTATGTATGTAATACAGTATTACACACACATTGTAGAATAGCTCAGTGATTTAATGTGTGTATAATAGTCCAATGATTTTCTTAATTTCCTTATGGTAAAAGTAGAAAAACTTTTTTACTTGGAGTAGCCATTGAAACTGCATCTATTTTTTTATTATAAAAATAAATAGTGTAGAAAGTCAGACCCCTTAAACCTGAAATGTTATTAGTTGTCAGAATAATAGATCTTTGTTATTTCTGAGTTATTATCCTGATAAGGAAAATGATATAAAGTGATAACTTCTATCAGTAATTTAACATTTTTACTGTGAGAATTCCTATTTAAGGTTTTGATGATGTGTATTTACTTCAGAAGTTACTTTTACTTAAGAATATTTAAGCCACCAGACAGAAGATAATCAAATGTCAGATTTTTATTAAATTTGAAAGTTGTTCTTTATTTCATGAGATATTCTTATTGATAAGAATTGACAACTCTCTTACATGACAAAAAATTAAATTTCCGTAGTTCTTTTCACTCACTACACAATTGCCAAAATGTTAATTTAGTGTTTAGAAAGTATCTCAACATGTTCTCTTGACTTTTTACACCTGATGTCATTGTATTGCTTTACAGATGGCAGAAGATATTCTCCTTTAGCGTTTGGGGTAAAATTGCAAGTTTCTGGAACAAGGCTTTTCTTACTATTATAATCCTATTGATTGTTCTGTTTCTAGGTAAGTACTAGAGTCCTCCTTTGACTAAGCTTAACTATAATTTTTTATATTATTATTATCATTAATGAATTATTATTGATTGGTTTTTAATTAAGTTGGTGCTGCCATTGGTATACAGTTGACTTGGTATAATATATGATAGTATATGGAGTAGATAATTGATATGTTGATAGATATTATTACTTTTATATATATACAAGCATAAATTGCAGCAGAGTACAGTGGTTCTTAATCTCTTTTATGTTGTTTTAAGATTTAAATGCTGCGATGCATAGCCTAGTTTTCAGAATTAGCAGTTATACAGTCCTTTGTTATTGTGGTCTTAGTTGTCCATAGGTTTAACTATTTGGGAGACAAATAGAGCAATGGCCCTCAAAAGAAGTTTTAGATGCAGGGTGTGAATCTTGATTGGACCCTGGTTGAAAGACAACTATAGCACAGACATTTGGGTACTACTGCAAAAATTTGAATATAGACTATTTGTTAGATAACATTAGGGAGTTTTTGTTAACTTTAGTTATGATATCAATGTTGTTATTATATAGAAGAAGTCAGCCACCTATAACCTGCAGACCAGTTGCCTATTTTTGTAAATAAAGTTTTATTGGAACATACCATGCTATTCTGTTTATGTGTTGTCTATGTATGAACAACTACAGAGTGCAGTAGTTGAAACAGAGACCGTGTGGCCTAACATACACAACTTGCTCTTTACAGAAAAAGTTTACCAACACCTGTTACATAGGGTTATGTCCTTATGCTTAGGAATTGCATGCTGAAATACATAGAACTAAAGTCTCATGATATTTACAACTTACTTTCAGTTGGTTTAAAAAAAAATAAATATGGCAAATGCTAACAATTGTTGAATCTAGGTAGTGGAAATATGGATGTTTATTGTACTAGTTTTTCCGCATGTTTGAAATTTTCATAACAAGCACCTTAGAAATTAGAAGCAAGCTTTTTTTTTTGAAGTGGAAAAGAATAGCTTTACTTGCTTTGTCAGGCAGAGGGGGCCACAGTGGGCTAATGCCCTCCAAACTGCATGTCCCAACCTCGAAGGGGTAGTGAAGAGTTTTATAGCAATGTTTCAAAGAGGGCGTGATCAGTTTGTGCACATCCTTCTGAGGGGTTGGTGGTGAGGCAGTTGAGAGTCAGCATTATCAACCTTCTGTTTCCAGCCAATCCAGGGTCTACATGCTTGTGTGCAGCATACAGTTAACCTCTTTCACCTAGTGAGGGGTTCGTCTCAAAAATGTGCAGATTTTTCCATCATTTCCCTATTTGATTATTGGTCGTCAGTAGTAGAAAACTCTTAATAGTCAAAATATCTGTCCCTTGATGCCAGGGTGGTTCAGCTTCTGGCCGTGGGTATAAATCCTGTCCCTTGGTGACAGGCCTCCTTTATGTTTGTCCAGATGCTGGCAGAGGTATTGCAACATCCCAGACACTACTTTTCTCTTGAAGTAGACTCTTAAGGTTTTTGTCAGATTAGAAATTCCATGAGTCAAAATAATTGCCATGCTTTTTAGGAGTAAATTGCCATGCTTTTTAGAAGCTTTTAAGAACTGAGCTCAGAGAGATTATGTAACTTGTCAGAGATCACCCAGCTACTTCTTGGCAATTCAGCTTTTAATACCAGTGCAGTGTGTTGTCCCTCAGAGTTGTGTTGTGAGTTAGGCAGGTTTCACAGGTGTCAGCCTGGGGCCATAACCACCATGTGTGCCACTCTCTTGTGAGAAAATGTTTCTCATCTTCCATATTACTAACTTCTGGAGGGGAATCCTCTTTATAAACTGGAAATAAATGGCATGAGAAGGTATGAGTAAGTCATTGCATCAGGATGTGAATGGATTTGCACTTCACTTCAAACTGTATTTGTCTCATGGTATGTTCTTAATGTTACTGACTGAATCTCTAGCCATAGAAGAAATCACAGCAAGCAGGTGAAAAACAATTAGGAAAACCAGGTTCCAACTTTGTCACCAGCTAACTAAATGACCTTTGGAATGTCATTTCATCTCTCTGAGTTTGGTTTAGCCATTTGCAAAATAGAGAGAGGAAATAATCTCCACAGCTCTTAGTAGCTCTAAGAGTGTACTGTGTCCTTCTAACTCTAAAATTATCACAAGAATTTCTACTGAAAACTGCCACATAGCCATATAAAGAATGACAACTTTAGCCAAGGTTCTTTTGGTTACATAAATCAGAAACCAGCATCAGCTCACTTGAGCATGAAAGGGAAAATTAAAATATAGGGTTGTTTCAGTGTGGCCTGAAAAATGAAGGAAGCCAAATTCATAGGAAGTGAAGTGTCCTTTTAGTGTCCTGTATTTCTCCCTTGGTCTACTTCTTCTTCCTGATCGCTACAGACTCTGATACTCAATTTCCAGGCCAGAATTATATACAGCTGCTAAGTTTTGTCATGCCAGCCATATGTGAGGATTAACTAGCCATTTCTAAATTCCATTCTAAGGAAGAAAAAAATCATGACACTGGGTATCCAATCCTCATCTGAGAAGCTATGGCCAGGGTCCAGGATCACAGAGCAAAATCATGGCTGCTGGCAGGAGCCTACATCTATGGGCAGAGGAAGTATTAACTCCCAGAGAATAGGAACATCATGGATGATTAATGTGGGGCCTTTAACCCTGGATGATAAAGACAGTCAAACTGGGACTTACCCATGAAGTCTCAGTGTTTCCGTCTCAGAACAGGGGAATAACACCTACTTCACTAAAGTGTTGAAAGAATAACATGCACATACATATGTAAAGTACGTAGTCCACTGTTCTCATCCACTAAAATGACATTGGTGTAAATAATGCAGACCCAGTAGGTTTGAATTACTCAACATAATTCATCTTTTATTTTGGAATTTTTTCCTTGTTGGTGTAATAATCATTACTAGATGTTTATATTCCTAGAGCCAATACTAACTGCAAAGTGTGTATGTGTTTTAGCAAGTTGGAACAGGCAGAAAGGAAGTAGGAAACCCAGGAGAATTTATTTAGTGTCAGCAGAAATGTTTCTTGGGAATTTGAACGCTTACAGAATTGATCCCACAAAAAAATGATCTCCATGTGCCTTATAGAAAATTGACTAAGTGTCACATCCTCCTCTTATTGTTGCCCCCCCATCCCACTTTTCAGACACGGTTTCTTTACTATTATATAAGCAATGCATTCTACAAATGGGTTTGTGTTTTTCTGTGGTAGAACTGCTTAATCTTTAGCATTTCTGCATAATGGATCCAGGAGTATTTATTCCTGTTTAATTGCCAAGTAGTAATGACATCACACTTCACAGGTGGCTCAGTGGTAGAGAATCCACCTGCCAATGTAGGAGACACAGGTTCTGTCCCTGGTTGGGAAGATCCCCTGGAGAAGGAAATGGCCACCCACTCCAGTATTCTTGCCTGTAAAATCCCATGGATAGAGGAGCCAGGCAGGCTACAGTTCATGGGGTCACAAGAGCCAGACACAACTTAGCAGCTAAACAACAAGGAAAACAACAATGACTTCAAAGTACTGTTTGGTTCCTCTAGACTGCTCAAAATAGCTCATAAAGACTATTTTCTTTTTAGTTGTTTTGTAGTGGTTGGCATGCTCTTATTGTTTTGAGGCAGTCTTAGAAATTACCAAAAAAAAGGAAATCTTGCCTTTTGTGTCCACATAAATCGACCTTGAGGACATTATGCTAAGTGAAAGACGAATACTGTAAGATCTCATTCGTATGTGGAATCTTAAAAAATGAAATCAAGTTCATAGATACAAGGGACAGATTGGTGGTTGCCAGGGGTGGGGGTGGGCAATATAGGTAAAGGGAGTCAAGACATATAAGCTTCCAGTTATAAATAAGTCATAGAGATATAATGAACAGCATGGTGACTTAGTTAATAATTCTGTACATTCAAATTGCACATTTGAAAATTGCTAGGAGAGTAGATGTTGAAAGAAATTTTGCATCACAAGAAAAAAGAAATTCTCTAAATGTATGGTGATGAACTTGTAACTATTTTACAGTATATACAAACATCAAATTATTATTTTTTTTTACACAAATTAAAACAGGATTAGCAAATTACAAATAGAAGGAAGCTTCCTCATTCTGATGAAGAGCATCTACAAAAGTCTAGAGCTAGTATCATCCTTAGTCAGCTATTGAAAGTTAGCCCTGTAAGGTTGGGAACAAAGCAAGGATATTCACTTTAACTATTTTTGTTCAATTAAGTAATAGATTTTCTAACCGAGATAATAAGTTAAGAAAAATATACAAAGCATTAAGATTTTAAATTAAAAAGTAAAACAGTCATTTGAAGATGACATGATTATTTATTTAGAAAATCCTAAAGCATCTACAAGAAAAATACTGTGTCAAAGAAGTATAGTGCATCACAAAATACAAGGTCAATATACAAAATGAAGTGCATTTCTATGCTATTAAGCAACAATTCAAAATTGAAAATTTTTTAATTACTTTTATAAGTGCAACAAGAAGCCTAAAAACTTCTTGTTTTTAGAAAAGAACTTTATAAAGGATGTACAAGATCTCAACACTTAAAGCTACAAAAACATTGTTGGAAGGAATTAAAGAAAATGGAAATAAATGATTTTTTTTCAGTTGAAAAAACTCACTATCATTGCAATGAAATAGCACTTCATACTCACTAGGATAGTTATAATCTAAAAGACAGATAATAACAAACGCTGATGAAGATGTGGAGAAATTGGAACCATCCCAATTTACATTACACTGGGAATGTAAACTGATAAAGCTGCTTTGGGAAAAGTTTGTCAGTTCCTCAAAAAGTTAAACATAGAGTTACCATGCATGCATGCTGAGTCACTTCAGTCATGTTCAGCTCTTTGCAATTCTGTGGACTGTAGCCCACCAGGCACCTCTGTCCATGGTATTCTCCAGCTAAGAATACTGAAGTGGGTTGCGATGCCTTCCTCCAGGACATCTTCCCCACCCAGGGATCGAACCTGCTTCTTTTACATCTCTTGCATTGGCAGACAGGTTCTTTACCTCTAGCACCACTTGGGAGTTACCATATGATCCAGCAATTCCACTCATAGGTGTATACCAAGAGAAATGAAAACATATGTCAGTATAAAAACTTGTACATGAATCTTCATGGCACCATGGTTCATAATAGCTAAAATCTGGAGAAAATCCAAATATCCATCATCTCTTGAATGGATAAACCAAATGTGGTGTAGCTGTACAACAGAGAATTATTCAGTTATAAAAAGTAATAAAGCAAGTTCATCTATGTAACTTGATGCAACATAGATGAACCTTGAAAATATTATGTGAGGTAAAGGAAGCCAAACACGAAAGAATACATAAAATATTATTCCATCTATATCAAATGTCCAGAAGAGCCAAATCCATAGAGGCAGAAAGTAGATCAGTGGTCGCCGGGACGTGCAGGGAGAGCGAGGATGGACACTTCCTGTTTGGGTTGATGAGAATGGCCAGGTGTTGGTTACACAACTTTGTGAATACACTCAAACCACCAAGTACAATTTTAAGGGTAAGTGTTATATGAATTTTAGCTCAAAGTGCTATTAAAAAAATTAAGTAAAATAGGGGTTAAAATTAGCTGTTTTTCAACTAGAGTCTCTTTCCTATAAGGCAGTGACTCTTCCCTAGGAATGTTTATGACTGCGTGAAAGGAACAACCTAACTTGCTTATATTCCATTGGTCTTTGTGACATAGAAGGCAGATACCTTCCCAGGAAACTACAAGAATCCAGTGGCTTAAGAGTACACCAAATAAAGATGCTAATCTGAAATCTGTCTCCCACTAGAGAATAGTGATTCCCCTGAATCTGAGACTTAGCAGAACTGAAAGTATCAAAAGAGCAGCTCTCTGAACATTTTCAGTAACAGGTGCCATCCACAGGACACTTGAGGGATCATATACTACCATAGGTCAATCCCATTTCAACAAATTTTTGCCAGTAGAAATCTCAGCATAACCAAACACTTCTAACATGTCAATAATTTAAAATAATAATAGCCTATATATAAAATAGGTAAACAACAAGGACCTGCTGTATAGCACAGAATTATATTCAGTATCTTATAATAACCTATAATGGGAAAAATCTCAAAAATGAATAAAGATAACTATATAACTGAATCACTCTGCTGTATACCTGAAACTATGCAAATCAACTCTACTTCGGTTTTTTTTAAAAAGAGTAATACTTCAGTCAGTCAGTTGTGTCCGACTCTGCGACCCCATGGACTGCAGCACACCAGGCTTCCCTGTCCACCACTAACTCCCGGAGCTTGCTCAAACTCAGGGCCTTTGAGTCGGTGATGCCATCCAGCCATCTCATCCTCTGTCATCCCCTTCTCCTCCTGCCTTCAATCTTGCCCAGCATCGGGGTCTTTTCTAATGAATCAGTTCTTCACATCAGGTGGCCAGTGGCCAAAGTTATTGGAGTTTCAGCTTCAGCATCAGTCCTTCCAATGAATATTCAGCATTAATTTCCTTTAGGATGGACTGATTTGATCTCCTTGCAGTCAAAGGAACTCTCAAGAGTCTTCTCCAACACCACAGTTCAAAAGCATCAGTTCTTGGTGCTCAGCTTTCTTTATAGTCCAACTCTCACATCCATACATGACTACTGGAAAAACCAGAGCTTTGACGACATGGACCTTTGTTAGCAAAGTAATGTCTCTGCTTTTTAATATGCTGTCTAGGTTGGTCATATCTTTTCTTCCAAGGAGCAAACATCTTTTAATTTCATGGCTGCCGTCACCATCTGCAGTGATTTTGGAGCCAAAAAATTAAAGTCTGTCACTGTTTCCATTGTTTCCCCATCTATTTGCCATGAAGTGATGGGACTAGATGCTATGATCTTACTTTTTGAATGCTGGACTTTAGGCCAGCTTTTTCACTTTCCTCTTTCACTTTCATCAAGAGGTTCTTAGTTCTTCACTTTCTGCCATAAGGGTGGTGTCATCTACATATCTGAGGTTACTGATATTTCTCCCAGCAATCTTGATTCCAGCTTGTGCTTCATCCCGCCCAGCATTTCGCATGATGCACTCTGCACATAAGTTAAATAAGCAGGGTGACAGTATCCATCCCTGACACACTCCTTTCCCAGTTTGGAAAGAATCCTTTGTTCCATGTCCAGTTCTAACTGTTGCTTCTTGACCTGCATACAGATTTCTCAAGAGGCAGGTCAGGTGGTCTGGTATTCCCATCTCTTGAAGAATTTTCCACACTGTGTTGTGATCCACACAGTCAAAGGCTTTGGCATAGTCAATGAGGCAGAAGTAAGATGTTTTTCTGGAACTCTCTTGCTTTTTCGATGATCCAGTGGATGTTGGCAATTTAATCTCTGGTTCGTCTGCCTTTTCTAAATCCAGCTTGAATGTCTGGAAGTTCTTGGTTCACGTACTGTTGAAGCCTATCTTGGAGAATTTTGAGCATTACTTTGCTAGTGTGTGAGATGAGTGCAATTGTGTAGTAGTTTGAACATTCTTTGGCATTACCTTTCTTTGGAATTGGAATTGGAATGAAAACTGACCTTTTCCAGTCCTGTGGCCACTGCTGAGTTTTCCAGTTTTGCTGGCATATTGAGTGCAGCACTTTCACAGCATCATCTTTTAGGATTTAAAATAACTCAACTGGAATTCCATCACCTCCTCTGGCTTTGTTCATAGTGGTGCTTCTAAGGCCCACTTGACTTCTCATTCCAGGATGTCTGGCTCTAGGTGAGTGATCACACCATCGTGGTTATCTGGGTCGTGAAGATCTTTTTTGTACAGTTCTTCTGTGTATTGTTTCCACCTCTTTTTAATATCTTCTGCTTCTGTTAGGTCCATACCATTTCTGTCCTTTATGGTGCCCATCTTTGCATGAAATGTTCCCTTGGTATCTCTAATTTTCTTGAAGAGATTTCTGGTCTTTCCCATTCTATTGTGTTCCTCTATCTCTTTGCACTGATCACTGAGGAAGGCTTTCCTATCTCTCCTTGCTATTCTTTGGAACTCTGCATTTAAATAGGTATATGTTTCCTTTTCTTCTTTGCCTTTCTCTTCTTGTCTTTTCTTAGCTATTTGTAAGGCCACCTCAGACAACCATTTTGCCTTTTCGCAGTGTCTTTTTCTCAGGGATGGTCTTGATCACTGCCTCCTGTACAATGTCACGAACCTTTGTCCATAGTTCTTCGTCCATAGTTCAGGCACCAGATCTAATCCCTTGAATCTATTTGTGACTTCTGCTGTAAAAAAAATTATAGTAGATGTAATAAAAATGCTAGTGCAATAAGAGAAATGGGTTAGCCTGGAATTGATTGTAATGGCATATGACCTGTATATGTTATTGTCAATAGGTTGAATTTTAATGCAGTGTAGCCAGATATTAGAGACAGTGCAGTGATGGTAACTCCTAAATGAGTAGTAAAAAAGCAAAATACTGTTATATTCAAAGTTTACCACTGGCATCTATTTTGAGCATAATATCCTCCCATGTATTATAAAGAGACCCCCTAGCTTAAGTTCATTATCTAAAAGTTAGGTCACTTGGGCTAAATCTACTTTCCATTATATTAATAATCTTATATTCTTAAAAGCCAAAAGCAATGTGTTTCCTCTTTTTTTTAATAGATGCTGTGAGAGAAGTAAGAAAATATTCCTCGACTCATACTATTGAAAAGAGCTCAGCCAACAGACCTGCTGCCTATGAACATACACAAATGAAACTCTTCAGGTCTCAAAGAAATCTTTACATTTCTGGATTTTCATTATTTTTCTGGCTGTAAGTTTTTTTTAGCACAATTTTAAAACGTGATTTATGTTTCTCATTTTTTCCACCTATAGTGTAGATTTTTCTTCTCTACTATTTAGCACACTAACATCTTTTTTGAAAGAACTCAGATGGCAGACCCAAATAACACATAGGAATCCTGGCTTGTAGATTTGATAGGCCCAGAGGTCCCGCAGGATCTCGCGCCTGCTGCTGTCTGGAGCCTCGTCTTGTACTCTTTTCTGACACATGTACCACCGTTGCACCCACACTGTCCTTTGCTGCTCCTTCATTCATTCATTCATTGTTGCAACAAATATTTATTGAGTTCCTTTTGTGTACCCAGCTCCTTCCTACTTCAGGAACTTCACACCAACTTTCCCTTCTGCCAAAACACTCTTCCCTTCCCTCTCTCCCTGGGTAATTTCTGCTCGTCCTTCAGCTCCTTCCTCAGGTAAGCTGAGGCCTGTGACCCTCATTTCCCCAAAGTAGGTAGGTCTCCTACTGTACACTCCCATAGAGTGTATACTTTTCTTCCAAGTCTCATTTAATTACTTATGGTTGTAATTAAATACTGTTTTAACTCTCACCTCCCCAACTAAAGCCTAAACTCTTTGAGAGCAGGGCCATTGTCTTGTTTCCAATTATATCCCCAATGCCTGGCACAGTAATTAACACTTAGCAATTCTTGAATTGAATACTTGAAGATAACGATTACTATTAATAACAATGGAGGTTACCCATCAATACAAGTAGGAGAGTAATTTTTAGGTTTAGCCAGCCTTCCATAGTGCTCTTTTTATTTATTTTTACTAAGAGGCATGTGGGATCTTATTTCCACAGCCAGGGATTGAATCCATGCCTCTCCATTGGAAGCACAGGGGCTCAAGTCTTAACCCCTGACCACAAGGGAAATCCTGCACAGTGCTCTTTACGTAGCAGATTTTGAACTGAGGAGGAAAATTTCTTACTGGCCCTACCACAATGTCCAAAATTCTCTTTCTGCTCCTCCTGGCCAAAGTCCTCTACAGAGAAAAATAATAAGTCCCACTGAACCCACATTCCAAAAGTTAGTCTTCTGGCAAAAATTTCAAAGAAATGAGACACACACAAAAAAAAAAAGAAATGAGACACAGGCTTGTTTTAACTACGACTTGGACTATGTATTTGTCTTCTTTAAACACTGGAGGAGGACATGGCAACCCACTCCAGTATTCTTGTCTAGAGAATGCCATGGACAGAGGAGCCTGGCAGGCTACAGTCTATGAGGTCACAGAGAGTCAGACATGACTGAGTGACTGAACACACACTTCTTTAAACATCCTCCCTTGCTTAAACATTACCACACTCACCCGTGAAGGGGAGTTACTGGATAATTAGTGCTTAAAGTCACAGTTCTTGGAGATTAGTCTAGTTATACACTACTCTGACATTTGTTTGATTTTCTTAGGGTGTTGAGACGTCTGGTTACCCTTATTACTCAGCTGGCAAAAGAGCTGTCAAACAAAGGAGTACTTAAACGTCAAGCAGAAAATATTAACCAGGCTGCCAAAAAATTCATGGAAGAAAATGAAAGACTGAAACGGGTATTTAAATTTTTTTTTTTAAAAAACTGGTGTAAATGTTTTTGGTATTCCCAAGGGGTGGTGTGTTTTCTTCAGCCTCAAAAAGAGCATTTTTCTATTTTATAAGAAAATGACCATAAATAACAGTATTCTACAATATGATTGTTCCAGAAGTATTTTATTATCTTTAGATTTGTGAATTCTCACAGTTTCCCTCAGTAGTAGACTAATGCCATTGGACCTACTCCCTATGATTCAAGGAGAAAACAGTTCTGGGAATATGAATTTTAGTTCCTTTATTACCATTAATTTTACTTCATAACTTAAAGCAAGTTTTAATAAGTCTCTCTTAAGTTTCCATTTCCCATTCAGTTGAATTACTGTTAAGACTTTATGTGTGTGTGTTTTTCTTTAAATGATGTTTATGTAAGAAGCAGATAAAAATAGTTGCTACAGATTGAAGACTGCATATAATATTTTCAGTCTCTAATTTGGATTATGTTGGTAATAATTCATTGAGAACCCTATGCTGTCTTTCCCCTGCTACTCAGGGAGAGTGAAAATCAGGTACTGATGTTTTCCATGTTAAGTAAAAAGAACAAATGAGAAAATGGAAGATACAAAATTACTTCGGGTATTTTTTTTCTTAACTTTAAAATTTAGGAGTCAGATCTCATAGCTTGAGTGCTTTCAGCTCATGTTAAGCCCTGTAACCTATAAGTTTTCCTATTTCTGCTTCTTAGAAAAAAAGTCAAAAGAACCATTCAGAAGTGAAACATTTTCTTAAATAATTCCTAACCTAATGCAATAAGATTATTTCCATATTACAGATTAATGAAGTGCAATCAATTATAAATTACATCAAATTATATTTATGTAAGGGCTCCCATGATAGCTCAGTTGGTAAAGAATCCTCCTGCAATGCAGGAGACCCCAGTTCAATTCCTGGTCAGGAAGATCTGCTGGAGAAGGGATAGGCTACCCACTCGTTTTCTTGGGCTTCCCTTGTGGCTCAGCTAGTAAAGAATCCACCTGCAATGCGGGAGACCTGTGTTTGATCCCTGGATTGGGAAGATTGCCTGGAGAAGGGAAAGGCTACCCACTCCAGTATTCTGGCCTGGAGAATTCCATGGACTGCATAATCCATGGGGTCGCAAAGAGCTGGACTCAATTGAGTGACTTTCACTTTCACTTTTCATATTTATGTAAAAAGTAAGTCTAACAGTAGAGAATTACCCAAATCCTAAAGCCTAGCCTCTTACAGAAAGGACTGTAAGCATCACCTTTTATTAATTCTAAAATAGTTACCTATTAACTAGAACAATATAAAGCTCTCTAAAACTATTGTTGTTGTTCATTTGCTAAGTCGTGTCTGATTGTTCACCACCCCATGGACTGCAGCACACCAGGCTTCCTTGTCCTTCACTATCTCTGGAGTTTGCTCAAACTCCTGTCCATGGAGTTGGTGACGCTATCCAACCAACTTGTCCTCTGTCATCCCCTTCTCCTCCTGCCTTCAGTGTTTCTCAGCATCAGGTTTTTTCCCAATGAGTTGACTCTTCGCATCATGTGGCCAAAGTATTAGAGCGTCAGCTTCAGCATTAGTCCTTCCAATGAATATTCAGGGTTGATTTCCTTTATGATTGACAAGGTTTATCTCCTTGCTGTCTAAAGGACTCTCAAGAGTCTTCTCCACCACCTATTAAATAAGGGAAATGCAATAAGGGATTATTAAATCCCTTATTAAATAAGGGATTGCAAAAAAATATGTTTGATGCTACAGTATCATGGTCACCTGTTCAAAAAATGCATGTTTTATTTATGATGTCTGCCTTATTTCCACTACACAAATAGGATTCAGAAATGTTTCTTTGGGTAGATTTTAACAGCATCTTTTAAGGAAACATTTAAAGAATAAGCACTGGTTTGTATTTTTACTTTGTTTTGTTCTGTTTTGAAAAAAGCTTTGGTCCATAGACGTCATGTAACTTTCCGTTGGTCATCATGCTGTGTCAGTGTTTCTGTGTTCAGAAGCAAACAGTATGTCACCAGTGTTTCAGCAACACAGTCAGACTTATTTTGTATGTTAATATTATTTGCTTCATTTTCTGTCCTTTGATCTCATTTTATAATGGTAAAAACATCTCTTCATTCTCTATAAGAGACACATTATCTAATGGAAAGTGTTTTACCCTAAAGTTTAAGAGATTTGGGTGCCACTCCCAAATCTACCAGTAATTAATTAGCATTGTGATCTGGCAAGTCACCATATTGTTCTGGGTCTCAAGTTTATAAATAATAGCTAACATTTTCACATGCTTCACAGTAAGGTATTAACTCTTTGAATTGTTGCAACCACCCTGGGAGGTTGGTGCTGTTAGTATTTGCATTTTATAGATGAAGAAATGGAGGCGCAGAAAGGTTAAGTGTCTTGTATAAAATCATTCCACTAATGAGAGACAGAACTAAGGTTTGAATCCAGGCAGGCAGCTTGCCTCTAGAATCCACACTCTTAACCACATTGTTTTGTTCCCTTCGATCATATGCTAGCCCATGAAATGAATTGCAGATGATGCATGGGACCCCATTCTGCTATGATATTCAGTTAATGAAATAATTATGAAAGACCAATTAACTTATATATGACTACTTTAAAATAACAACAATGATGGAGCTTTACTTCTTAGTTGTTTTTTCCCAACCACTTACCCAGGTGGGGTAAAGTGGGCAGGACAGTTTACATATGCATTACTGTAGCTGGTAGCTATAAAATTTCAGATTCCAGGGGTCTTGGTCTTTCTCCAGCATCAAGTTACACATAATAATAATTCAGTAATAAAGTTGAACAGGTTTATAGGTGCATTAGTGAAAGCTTATTTACAAGACCAACACCAAATTCAACTTTTCCAAGTCAGTGGCATATTAATTCAGGCAGTCAGTGTAAGCATTCCTGTAACTCATTGGTTCTCTTCCAATTTGGATAATCACTGAAGACTGTGTGAAATGAATTCAAGTGAAGTAATAGCAAGAATTGTGTTAAGTGGTCAACAGACCTGTAGAATTCAGAGGGATTTTTTTTCCCTAGTCTCTGCTCTAAAAAAAAGAAAAAAATTTTTTTATGTTAAAGATGTGAGACTTCTTCGATTTTAGTAGGTACTTTAGTTCTTTATCTCTTAAAAAAATATTCTTGGAATTATATATTCATTCAAGTTTTAATTCCTCCTTTGGATCTGCCTGATCTCTGTTGTAACACAGCAGTATTGTATTTGATCTTGTGCTACAGTATTTATGCTCATCTCATCGTTTCCACTAGCCTGAGTTTACCTGCGAGCAAAAGATTGTATTTCTGTTATATTTTTACTCCTTATACTACATAGTATTGTAGAATATTTGCATGTAGTAGTAGCAGTGCTAAGTGTAATTTTGTTTTGTTTTGTTTAATATATCAGTGTTTTAATATGTCAGTTTACATCAGGAAAGGAATCACCCTGCAGTAGAAATTCTTTTCTATGTCAGTCTATTTTAAATTGTCCTGAGTTAATTTTTTTTTCCTGACTGTTGAAGTTTTCTGTATCAAATTGCTGCTTTTTTACTTAGTCAAATAACCTATGTCAATATGTACATGTTCTGTTTTTCAAACATTAATTTAACATCTTTAACTAAACATCTTAAAATGTCTTTTTGATGTCAGCTACTTACTTCTATTAACACTGATGATTTCCATCCAGGCTATGAAATTTTTACCCCATGATGTTTTTATTTTAGTCAAATATTTTACTATTCAGATCTTAATTTTTCTTGCCTAGAAAAGATAAGCTATAAACATAAACACTTTAAAAGCCAGAATAGATTTGAAAATACAAAGAATATTATGAAAGATTAACTGAATAAAAGTAATTTGGAGACCATTCAATGTAAATTAGGTAGAATTGTCCAAGCAGAAAGGTGGCCCTGTCATACTCCACTTACCCATTTCTATCCTGAAAACATATTCTTTTACAAATCATCAATATAAAACTAGTCTGAGTAGACAGCTGTGCAGTTGGGACATAGAGGCTTTCCAAGTAATATTATCCTCAGAACTATTTTTTTCCTTAGATTAACATCACATATTAAGGAAAAGATATGTTTTATCTGAATACTTTTGAAAATATAATTTTAATTGTAGCCCAGCCAGAAACTCTTGTTATTTTCATGTCAGAGGTCTCAGTCATAGAAGAAATTGTGTGTGTGTGTGTTTGCCAAATACCAAGTTTCTGTTAACAGAAGTTTACATTGTAAAAAAGTATAAAGCACTGAAAAGGACAAAGAATAAAGGCCAATAATTTAAAATACGTTATTTAGCTCTTTTCCTAAAAAAATGCCTGGCTATTACAATCTAAGATTACTTCTTTCTATAACTCTCTTTTCTGATAGCTCTTGAAAAACTATGGCAAGGAAGAAGAACACGTTTTGGAAGCAGAAAATAAAAAACTAGAAGAAGACAAAGAAAAACTGAAAATTGAATTAAAGAAGGCTTCAGATGGTAACGTTGTATGCCTGCACAAAAGTAGAAGTATCATATTTTATGCTGTTAAACTTCACTGCTTTTGCTAAAACAAAACCAGTGGCTACATGTTCTTCTGGCTAAAATACCAAGGGTGACCTATTTACAAATTCCTGCTCAGATATGAAGATAAAACATTGTTTCAGCCAAGAGAAACATGCTCTGTTTTACAGACAAACATGTAGGTGTTTCAGATCTGTGTTGTAAATACAAATGTTCCTGCCTTAGCAAAAGACCTGTGTTCCTGGAAAGTTGCTTGTAAACACATTTGGAAAATTATCACAGTTTTTCATCATAGTACATTGCTGCTAAAAGAAGCAATGACAGGAGGAAAGTTTTGGTTATAAGATAAGGTTATAATATTAGGGCTTGAGATAAGCCCTAATATTTTCTACTTGCCAGATATAAGGAAAACGTTCCTTGAAAGAAATGATATGGACAGAGTAAACCACAGGCTGGGATGTCAGTAGAGAGTTCAGTGTCTCATTCCAAAATACACTGCAATAAGGACTTGGGGTAGGGCGTCCCAACTCCCATTTCCCTGAAGGCAGCTATTTCTTCTGCATTTTTTGGTTTTTTGAAAAACAGTTCTTTTAGTATCTTCTTATTCTTAGACAAGGAACAAATTATTATTGCCTGCATCTGCATAGCACTGAAAAGTTCTAAATCTGATGTCATCCAGGAAACTGCCGCAAAGTTGATGGCTTGACCCCTGAGCAACATTCCAGCTTATGACAGATAGTCCTTGATGTTGTCCAGATACTGGGAACCTCTCAGGCAGAGTCAAGATAGTGATCAATGCATAGGCCTCTCCAATTTCAGATCTCTTCCACTGCTTTGTGTTGGAAATAAATTGGAGAACGTTCAGTGATTGAATAAAAAATACTTTATGCCGTTTGTAAGTTTAGATTTTTTTTTAAAAAATAAGGCCTCAGTATAAGTTTCTGTAATACACCTTGCCATTGTTGATTATGTATACTGTTTGGACAGAGTTGAGTTCATCAAGATGTATTTGCATTTGAAATGGAAAGCCTGAAGATAAAAGCTAATTGCTTAAAAAAATCGGTAGGATATTTCATCTGATATAAAATATATAGTCACTTTCCTGCTTCTTATTTAAAGTAAAGAAAAAAATCATTTAGAAGCAGTAAGTTAAAAAATAATTTACTCTTCCAGACAAAGTGGTAGATGGTGTGTTTGGTATAATATAGCTCAAAATGCTAAATCTCATAGTTGTACTTTTGGCTCTTCTGCAGTTCCAAACAATTTGGAACATGAGAACGAAGTTTTAACATTTGTATGAAAATAAATTTAGTAATCAGACATTTCAAAAGAGAAATAGTGTTCTTTTTTTATCCAACACAAAATATTGCTGGTAATCCTTATGAAGAATGCAAGGGACTATTTCGAAAATACCTTTAATTAGTTTAAAAAATGATTTTAAATTCATGCTTTTTTTTTTTTTAATATCTGCCAAGGCTCCTTTTGCTTAAGTTGTAAGCAGAGCAAGACAGAAATAAAAGGCAGACAAGAGGAGGCTGTGTGCCGCTGCCTCTTAACCCTGGCCAGCTTAGCTTTTTTCTCCCTCTGCTTTTTAAAAAATCCAACTCATGTATTTTGAGTTTTAACTTCACAAGTCTGATATATAACTCTAAACGCAGTGTTATTTTGAGTAATATAAAGAAGCTCAATATTTCTTTGACAATTCAGATGTTTGGAGAAAATGAACTCTTTTATAATACAGGCATTTTGTTTACGATCTGATAACAAGCGATTCCAAGTTTCCTATTTGAAGTGTAGGCTGCAGAATACTTTCAAAGTGAATCAAGGTTGAGGTAAAAGCAGATTTTACCTGTTTGAGTATGTTCTGTTTGGTTTCCGCAAGGAGTGTAGTATTTTATGAACATGTTTTATTTTAGATAACATTGTTACTGACCTTGAGAAGATTCAAGTTCCATTTCTAATGGAGATATAACCCTGGCTGTGTTCTCTTGACCTATACTAGTCTTAATTCATTAAGACAAGAACTAAGAAATACATTAGTAGTTCAAGGTATGGATGAGTTCAGCAGCACAATGCTTTGTATATAGTACCATTCAAATAATATTCATAGATTTCTAAAAATTGAAAGTATTAAGACTGATGGTGCTTAAGAAATGTTTCAGGAAGTTCTCTTATATTTCAAAATTGAATAGAAAGGCAGTGTGGTGTATTTTTTAAAAGAGGTAAATAGAATATTGTCCTTATGCATGGTCTTACCCTTAGTGTTTCTTTATAATCTTAGTGAAACATTTTCTCCAAATATATTAGTGGAAGTGAAGCACAGATACAAATATCTGTTTAAACTGATTCAATCCAAATTGGGAAGGTATTATTCTGAAAGCAGATATTAAGAGCACTCACTCTATCAGCAGTGCCAAAATCTCCATCAGTTTTTAACCACCAGCTCAGATTTTTTACCAGTTAGTAAAAATTACCTGTGCTCCAATGCAGTCATATGACCCTAGTGAGCCAAAGGAGAGCGTGCATGTCCCCAAGCATCCAATTTACACTCAAGACTAACTTAGTCAGGTGTAAAGACCTGATCTGTCATTTTTAATGATCTGTTTAATGGTAACTCTGATGTCCCAGTGTGTGGAGTAATTGGGAAAGGGCACTGCCATGAAAAATGAGAACTTAAGCTCTGAAGAATTTACAAAGTTCACAAGCCCTCATAAGAAAAATACGTTGTATGTAGCAAAAAACTTTCTGATACCCAAGGAGATTGACTTCAAAAGATTCTTCCCAGGAGAGATTCCCAGGATTTATTCTTAATACCTTCTCAGTACTTATTCTTAAAACTAGAGGAAATACATATCATTCAGTCATTGCATGCATCCAGGCAATGATTTTAAGTGTGATTGAGTTGTATATGTCTCTTCCTCATTCCTTTAAGAGCAGAAGTATATCCATAGCATGCTACATTGAAAGTTCTCAGGACTGGCAGTCTAGTAGTAGAAGTTGAGTACTAGTGTATGTCTCCTACATAAAGGGAAAAGAAAAAGAAGAAAAGAAAAAAAAAGTGACTGAGGCAAATTCGTTGACCCTGCCGTTATTCTTTCTTCCTTTTCTTCCTTTCTTTTTCTTTCCATCAGCAATTTTGGAGGGAACTATTCAAACAACATTCATTGTAAGGTTGAATGTAAGAATCTGCCACATTGCAGATGAATTCTTTACTAGCTGAGCCACCAGGGAAGTCCGAGAATGCTGGAGTGGGTAGCCTATCCCTTCTCCAGCAGATCTTCCCGACCCAAGAATAGAACCGGGGTCTCTTGCATTGCAGATGGATTCTTTACCAGCTGAGCTACCAGGGAAGCCCATTCAAATAACTTATTCATTGTAAGATCATTTAACATGGAGCATAACTATCCTTAAAAAGCAACCTATTGAGGATACAGCAAATTTTTCTTTATTTTTCTTCTAGTTTTATTGAAATATAGCTGACAAATGGCACTGTATAAGTTTAAGGTGTGGAATTCCCAGGTGACTCAGTGGTCAAGAATCCACCTACCAGTGCAAGAGATTCAGGAGACACTGGTACGATCCCTGGGTCGGGAAGATCGCCTGGAGTAGGAAATGGCAAGCTACTCCAGTACTCTTGCCTGGGAAATTCCATGAACAGAGGAGCCTGTCAGATTACAGTCCATAGGATCACAAAGAGTCAGACACAACTTAGCAACTAAGCACACATGCATGCAAGTTTAAGGTGTACAGTTTAATAATTTGATTTATCAATACATGCATCATGAAATGATTATCACAATGTTTAGTGAACACCCTTCTCATTACAAAATTAAAGAATAGAAAAAACATTTTTTCTTGTGTTGAGAACTCTTAGGATTTGCTCTCTTCAGTTCAGTCACTCAGTCGTGTCCGACTCTTTGTGACCCCATGAATCGCAGCACGCCAGGCCTCCCTGTCCATCACCAATTCCCAGAGTTTACCCAAACCCATGTCCATTGAGTCGGT
Organism: Cervus canadensis; assembly: GCF_019320065.1. NCBI lineage: Eukaryota > Metazoa > Chordata > Mammalia > Artiodactyla > Cervidae > Cervus > Cervus canadensis. The sequence continues at coordinate 45,833,671 of NC_057388.1, forward strand.
TATGCCATCCAGTCGTCTCGTCCTCTGTCATCCCCTTCTCCTCCTGCCCTTATCCCTCCCAGCATCAGGGTCTTTTCCAATGAGTCAACTCTTCGCGTGAGGTGGCCAAAGGATTGGAGTTTCAGCTTCAGCATCAGTCCTTCCAATGAACACCCAGGACTGATCTCCTTTAGGATTGGCAGGTTGGAGCTCCATGCAGTCCAACGCACTCTCAAGAGTCTTCTCCAACACCACAGTTCAAAAGCATCAATTCTTCAGCGCTCAGCTTTCTTCACAGTCCAACTCTCACATTCATACATGACCACTGGAAAAACCATAGCCTTGTCTAGATGAACCTTTGTCGGCAAAGTAATGTCTCTGCTTTTTAATATGCTATCTAAGTTGGTCATAACTTTCCTTCCAAGGATTAAGCGTCTTTTAATTTCATGGCTGCAGTCACCATCTGCAGTGATTTTGGAGCCCAAAAAATAAAGTCTGACACTGTTTCCACTATTTCCCCATCCATTTCCCATGAAGTGATAGGACCAGATGCCATGATCTTAGTTTTCTGAATGTTGAGCTTTAAGCCAACTTTTTCACTCTCCTCTTTCACTTTCATCACGAGGCTTAGTTCCTCTTCACTTTCTGCCATAAGGGTGGTGTCATCTGCATGTCTGAGGTTATTGATAATTAATCCCAGCAGTCTTGATTCCGGCTTGTGCTTCTTCCAGCCCAGCATTTCTCATGATGTACTCTGCATATAAGTTGAATAAGCAGGGTGACAATATACAGCCTTGACGTACTCCTTTTCCTATTTGGAAGCAGTCTGTTGTTCCATGTCCAGTTCTAACTGTTGCTTCCTGACCTGCATATAGGTTTCTCAAGAGGCAGGTCAGGTGGTCTGGTATTCCCATCTCGTTTTCCACAGTTTATTGTGATTTGCTCTCTTAACTTTCAAAACTAACATATACCGGTGTTAATTGTATTAATCATCTTGTACATTACATCCCTAGAACTTACTTATCTTATAACTGAAAGTTGGTACATTTTGACTGCCTTCTCTAATTCCCCCCGCCCCATATTGCTCTCTTTTTCTATGAGTGTGTTTTTGAAGTGTAATTGACTTATAGCACTATACTAGTTCCTTTTACACATCATAGTGATATGATGTTTTAAACATTTCAAACTGATCACCACAGTAAGTCTTATTACCATGTCACCATACAAAGATAACACATAATTAATGACTGTAAATTTGCAACTGAAAATTTGTACTTCCTTTTTTTTTTTAAGTTTCTTCTCTTCTCATTATTATTATTATTATTATTGTTATAATGCAGGATGCAGGATCTTAGTTCCCCAACCAGGGATCTGACCTATGCCCCTTGCAGTGGAAGGGCTGAGTCTTAACCACTAGACCACTTGGGAAGTCTGGAAATTTGTACTTCTTAATCTCCTCACCGGTTTCTTTCTTCTCCTTAACTTCCCCCTCCCCCACCCCCACCCCTGGCAAACATTGTTTATTCTCTCTATATATAACTTTGTATCTTGTTATACAAGATACAAAGTTTTATCTTGTTACATTTGTTCATTTGTTTGTTTTTTTTTATTGCACATAAAAATGAAATAATACAGTATTGGTCTTTCTCTGTGTGACTTATCTGACTTAGCCTACCTTCTAGGTCCAACCATGTTGTAACAAATGGCAAGATCTCATTCTTTTTTATTTATTTTTTTTAAATTTAATTTTATTTTTTTTCTCATTCTTTTTTATAGCTGAGTAATAATAATATTCTTGCCTGGGAAATCCCATGAACAGAGGAACCTGGCAGACTACAGTTCATGGTATCGCAAAGAGTCAGACACAACTTAGCAACTAAACAATAACAACAAATATTCCATTGTGTGTGTGTTTCGGTGTGTGTGTCACATTTTTTTTACCCATTTATCTATTGATGGGTAATTAGGTTGTTTCCATATCTTGACTGTTGTAACTAATGCTGCAGTGAAGTACATATATCTTATGTTCTCTAATTGGTGTTTTAGTTGTCTTCAGAGGAGTGCTATTGCTGGAGATAAAGCAAATTTTAAACGTTATTTAAAGTCTATACAAATAGAACAGAAACTGAGTGTAAAGGCCCATTCCGTGTACCAAGTATTGGCAGCATATAACGGGGACCTTAGATTTGAATCAGGAAACAGAATCTTCTAATCCTATTTAAACTTCAAGTTTATTAACTAGTTATTTTATTCAACTCTCAACTAGTTTACTCAACTCTGTTCCTGGATAAATGCTTCCATTTCACCATGGCTTTCCTTGAAAAGAAATAACATTCTAGCATTTCCTTTTACAGACTAATTTCTCTACCCTTAGGCTGTTTGAGTTTAAAAAAAAAAAAAAAATCATCCTCTAAAGCCAGTGATACACAAATCATAACTAACATGGGGACCAGAGAGTAAAATAGTTGAAGTGCTTTACAAGAGACATTGAAGATCAAGATAAGAGAAAATTACAGAAAAATTACTATTCTTTATATCAGTAACCCTGTATTTCTGCCTCTTGAGTCTTAAACAAGAATTATACAGATTTAAAACTGTGGGGTTTCTAGTTTCTTGCAAAGGAACTATTTGAGCCATCTATCTATCTAAAAATAAATTCTCGAAGTCCAAACTAAGCATATCTTACAGTTGAAAATTTTTGTGGGTGTAAACTCAACTATCTTTAACTTGCACTTATATCAAAGCCACCATCTTATTTTTAATTTTGCAGTGCTTTTTTAAAAATTGGTAGGTTTAGTCTTGTTATGTTTTTTGCTTTATGACCTTTTAACAAATGTTTTTATGCTTTGAATGAGAAAACACATGTATTTTCTCCTCTGTTTACTTATCTGGAAATTTCTGCTTCTTTAATATCTCCTTCTTTTCCTTTGAAGCAAAGTCCATATTTTAAAAAAATAACAGATTATTTGATGGATATGGCAATAGACTATATGTTAATAACAGTACATCAGTTATTTAAATCAAATAGAATATATGACCCATCCCTTTAGTCAGATTTTAACTCTTAGGTTGTTTTTTTAATGTTTAAATAAAGGGTGTATTGCCATTTATTAGTGTATATTATCTCTACATGCAGTTAGTATTATTATCAAATCAGAAGAAGGAGACTTTCTTGTTGTGGACTGTTTCCTGTAACAAATATGTCATAGTGATATGTCCTCCTGCTTGGTTCCTGTCACATTCCCGTTTAGTTGTAATGTTTTCCAGTTTTTGAGATTCTTATCTGCTTTCAGGTCCTTTTCGTGTAAAATAAACTGTGTAATTGTTATACAGTGACCAAGAGGAATAGCTCCAGGGAAAGTAGTAACTGAAGACGGAAGCTCCAGGGTGATGTAATGGCTCTGACAGTGTGTGTGTGCTCAGTCGCTCAGTCGTGTCCGGCTCCTTGTGACCCCGTGGACTGTGGCCACCAGGCTCCTCTGTCCGTGGGATTCTCCAGTCAAGAATACTGGAGTGGGGCCCTCCTCCAGGGGATTTTCCCAATCCAGGGATCAAACCCAGGTCTCTCACAATGCAGGCAGATTCTCTTCCATCTGAGCCACCAGAGAAGCCCCAAAATACTGGGGTAAGTAGCCTATCCCTTCTCCAGGGGGAACTTCCTGACCCAGAAATCAAACTGGGGTCTCCTGCATTGCAGGTGGATTCTTTACCAGCTTAACTACCTGGGAAGCCAGCAACCATAAGTGATGCAACCTAAAGAAAATCTTTCGTTAGCTCTACAAAGGGGCATTAAAGAAGAGAAAATATTCTTTTCCCTGGAGAGCTTATATCCTTGATGAATGGATCCAACATATATACATGAAGTGACTACAATTTATTCCTTCCTCTGTGTGACATATGAGTTAGTTTACTTAAAAAAAAAAAAAACTGGAGTAGAGAGTGCTAAATGCATACCAAATAATGGAATGTTCAGATGATTAAAATGTGAAAGTGAAGTCGCTCAGTCATGTCCTACTCTTTGTGACCCCATGGACTGTATCCTACCAGACTTCTCCATCCATGGGATTTTCCAGGCAAGATACTGGAGTGGGTTGCCATTTCCTTCTCCAGGAGATCTTCCTGCCCCAGGGGTTGAACCCGGGTCTCCCGAATTGTAGGTAGATGCTTTACCATCTGAGCCACCAGGAAAGTCTGATTAAAATGTAATCAAGCATAATTCTCTGAATATGTTGATAGGCATATTGATTGAATCAGTTTGTTTCAGGTTTATGTGTAATTGCCGAGTGCAGTAGAGAAATTGAACTGGACAACTCTACTTTAAAGACACCTTTGAAATGGATGGAAAGCATTCAACTATGAAAATGAGCTGAAAAAGGAAGAAAACCTTTCCTTCCTAAAGCGAAATCTCATTGCAGCATCCTATATCTATATAGTATTTGTCCTTTCTATAAGCAAAATAGATAAATGGGGAACTTCTTAGGCAGTTTCTTAAAATTTCAAGTGTAATTTGAGTCCTCTCCTCTCATCTTCTGATACTTTATTTTATAGTTCTTTTGAATAAATTGATAATCTAAGAGAATCTGATAAGACTTACAAGTGTGTTTTAGGATAGGGATCAGCAAACTGTGGCCCATGGGTCAACTCCAGCTTGCTGCCTTGATTTTAGAAATTAAATTTTATTGGAACAAAGCCCTGCTCATTCATTTACATGTCTTCTGGGCTGTGGAGTTAAGCAAACTGGGCAGACTCTGCATGGCCTAGAAAGCTAAAAATGTTTGCAATCTGGCCCTTTATGACTCCTGTTAAGGGTCTTTAAATAAAGAATACCTTTTTCAGTATAAATGAGATGATATTGAAGAGATTGATTTCTGCTTTAATATTATTAGAAAATTTGCTGTACACCTAAGTACTCATTGAATGAATGTTGATCAGATAATTTAAGGAATTATATATGCTTATATATAGTAAAACTGGTTCTTTTTTTATAGTCAGAGTCAATTGATTCCTTCAGTTCTGCATACATGATGATTTGTAAATTAGAGATTTCACGTGTTGCTTCTACTTTCACATGAAATTGCTTTATAAAACATAAAACTCTTTGAAGCAGTATATATAAGCTATACCTACACAGTGCTTTGCCTAAAACATACACCCTGATTTTCAAGTGCAAAACTAGCATATTTATATAATTTGTAATTATTCTTTGCTAAGCAACAGAGCCAAAATTTTCTTACATACATATTAGCAACCTAACTTAAGATTCATGAAAGAAGTCTTTATGCATTTATTGTTGCTTTTGCCAACAGCATAACATAGGCCTGGGTTTATTTGTTAAATTATAAAGCCTGCTCATTGGTTCCTTGGTCCAGAGTCCCAGTAATCTTTATAAGTATCATCATGCCTTACATTCATGTCTTTTCTAAAACCCAGAAGCACTTCACCCACAAACCTCATTCATGTTCATAGTCCCCCAGAGGATGGGGCAGGCACTGTATACCTAATGATAGGTAGAAAAATACCTAACGATACCTAACACACACAAAGTCATTCATTTCCCCTTTCTCTCTGCATATGAAAAATAGAGCTATTTTTTGTTTTATTCATTAATGTTTACTCTTTAGTATAATTATTTTTGCCCCTTTGTTTCCATTCCAAAAAATATCTTGCTCCTTCTCGTGCGAAGCAAGCAGTCTTCTAAAGCATGTCACTCCTGTTAGTTTGGCATCTTTACTTTGCCACTAGAGTGGCAAACCATCTGGGCTATGGATGGTCACCGTCAACACCATCAATTTGATTTGGCTTCTTCAGTGTTTAAAACTCTGTATTAGTTCCTGTTGCCTTTATAATAGCGCTTCAGGAAGGCACACGTGGTCTTCTGTGATCTGCCCCCAGTTCATCTCCAGTTTTGCCAGCCCCATCCTTGTCCAGTCTTAATTTTAGGATGGCCTGGTGTGCTGCGATTCATGGGGTCGCAAAGAGTCGGACCCGACTGAGCGACTGAACTGAACTGAACTGAATTCTATTAAATATGGGAGCACGTAGTTGTCCGAACAGTGGTGTTTCATCATCTTTCTCCTTTGACCCTTTGGACTGCAGGTCTGTCTGCCTCTACTGCCCTCATCCTTCAGCTTCCCCATCACCACCTCTAAGAAGCCTCCCTGAAACTCCCTCCTTTCAAGCTGGGTTGAATGGCCTCCTTCTGGACCTCCATAGTTCTGTGTGGATATGTATTTAGTAGTGTACTCTGTAGAAATTATTTTTCATTTTTTATCTTTCTTACTAGATTGTAAGTGCTGGGAAGGCAGGGCCACATCTAAATCAACTCTTTGTCCCTAGCACACACACAGTATTCCAGGCCTGGTAGCTAAGATACTAATAAATCTCACCCCCAAATACTGATGCTCTCTCTTCCCTCCTTACCCAATTTAGATTTCAAGGTTCATCATAATTAGGTTCTTGCAAACTACTTACCCCCTTTTTCCTCCCATCTCCCCTCCCCCCCGCCCCACCCCCGTCGTCTACTTCTCTTGTGTCTCTCAAGGTCTGAGCCTTGGTGAGTCTACTTATCCATCTACTTTGTATCTGCACACAAGCATCTCAACATGGCTGAAAGAACTAACTTCTTGTTTTAAATGTACAGTCCGTGCATTCACATGGTCCCTAAACACGGTGACAGTCCTATTGCACGTGTCTAAATTCTCACTTTTTCACTCTCCAGAACTGTTTTAGATCTTTTTGTCTCACTTCTAAATTCTAAATCCATCATACTTCATTGAACTCAGAGGGTTAATTTAAAAAGTCATCTTCTTACCACCAAAACTACCGTCCTTCCCCAACTGGACTCAAACTCTGAATGTCATTGGGTTACAAGTTTTAGTTCCTCTTCTACTGCTGTGACTCTCAACCCCATTATCCTTCTCAAGGGCTCTTTTTTCTGCAATTACTTCCTCACTTCCTATCACCCTACCGGCATCCTCTGACACCTCCTATCCCAAAAAATAAAAGTAAAATCCTCCTTTTGTCTCATATTCCTTCACTTACTGCCCCATTTCTCTGTTCTGCTTCACAGCAGACTTTTTTTTCCTTTTAACTTTTTAATCAGACATGATAAATTCAAATCACAGAAGAGATGCAGAAATACTACCAAGAAGAGCCCTGTAGCCCTCACTCAGTTACCCAAATGATAATATCTTATATTTGCCCTATCCTTTTCTCTCTCTTCATATTTTCCTTGCTATTATTTTTACAGTTTCTAAATGGTGATTTTCTAATTTCCTTATTCCTTCTCCATTTTTTAAATGCCATTCTATTGTTAAAGGAGGAGCTTTTTCATTTTTCCCACAGTTATTTATTGATTTGCCTATTTAATATATTCAGTAAATTTTATTTTATTGTTCAGATTGTCTCAGATTTGGCCAATGGGAATCTTTTCAAGCTGGGTCCCCTATCATTTTGTCATGCCTCCATTCTGTAAGCATTTCCATTCTGGTATAACATTAGATATTCCAAGCTTATCTTGTTCCTTTCCTCCTCCATCCTTTGAATCAACCATTTCTCTAGTGAGCCTTAAAGTGAAGAATGGTAGATAGAAAGTAAGATCTGGACCCTCAGTGTGCTACTGGGGTGTCATTGCTTCTAGGTGCCCTTAGCAGACAGAACTGATAGTAGCTTAAATTTCACCACTTCAGAGAAGCTTTTCCTGAGTACTCCATCTCTGTGTGGCTGTACGTGCTCCATCCTGGCATTCTGTTTGAACTTCCTGCATGACACTTAGCACTCACTGTTGGGTGGGTGGTTGGCTTCTTTATTGTCTTCCTCCCTGACTAGAAGATGCGTATTGTGAGAACAAGGACCTTAGCTATCTTTCCATCCTCAGCACTTAGCCGAAAGTCTGATGCCCAGTAGGCATTCCATGTGTTGACGCATGGATAGATGAATGGATGACTCCCTTGTCTTACAGCAGTTTCACCTGTGTAAAAGCTTCATCTTCTCTAGTCGTGAAGACTAGGAATCTTTAGAGGGGCTCTTAGGTTTCATGAACTCTCAGAAATTAGAGACTGGAAGAAACTTTCCTTCTTCATATTCTTGATGTAAATAGTAAAGATTTATCATCATTGTTAAGGAGCTTAATTCTCACCACCCTTGTATATTTGTTGTACATACTGGCTCTAATGTAGATTTCATAAAAACTATTTTTATAAGCCCTAACTTTAAGTATCTTTAAGATGTTTATAATCATACTGTCCCTCAACCCTCCTCTTTTTTTTTTAACCCTCCTCTTAAGTAACTTAAGCCTTTTCTATGTAAGACTTACTCATGAAGATGAAGAAACCTATACTTTGTTATTCTTGAAATGTATTAAGTCCATGCTTTACTAGAATTTTTGCTTTTCTCTACTTCCTCACTCCCCACTCAGTGACTTTTTTAATATTACCACTTTGGTGGGGTTTTTAAATGTATAATATAATAATTTTGAAACATCAGAAGATTTTACACTAAAGAAAAGTTTAAGTTTTTCTTTCTTTAAGCAAGGGAATTTAAAAAATCATATCAGATAGGTTCTTACTAAGATATTACTTATATCCTAATGAATTTTATTATAGCATGTCCCATATATATATTTTTTGTGTGGGCTTTTTTCCCACTGTAATTTTTTAAAACTAAACTTTATGTTAGGATGTGTGCTGTGTGCTAAGTCACTACAGTCATGTCTGACTCTTTGTGCCCACCAGGCTCCTCTGTCCATGGGATTCTCCAGGCAAGAATACTGGAGTGGCTTGCCATGCCCTTCTCCAGGGGATCTTCCCCATCCAGAGATTGAACCTGGGTCTACTGCATTGCAGGCAGATTCTTTACCATCTGGTAAACCAGGATAGTGTAGATTTATACAAAAGTAGGCAGTATAGCACAGAGAATTATCATATTCCCCATACTCAGTGTCTCCTAATATTCATGTCTTACATTAATATGTTATATTTATATAATTAATGAATCAATATGGATATATTATTATTGAAAAAATCCATAGTTTATGCAGATTTCCTTAGTTTTCACCTGAGATCTTTTTTGTATTCTAGGATCTCACTCAGGATACCACGTTACATTTAGTTTCATATCTCCTTAGGTTTCTCTTGGCTACAGTAGTTTTTCAGACTTATTTTTGAAGACCTTGACAGTTTTGAAAAGTACTGGCTTTTTGCAGAAAGTTTCTCATTTGGAATCTGCTATTTTTCATGATTAGACTGAGGTATGGGACTTGAGAGGAAAGTCACAGAGGTAAAATGTCATTTTTACTACATGATTTCAAGAATATATTATCAACATGATTTACACTGTTAATGTTGACCTTGATTTTTTGGTTAAAGTAGTCTTTGACACTACCTCACTAAAAAAAGTTACTTTTTTAGCCCCTTATTTCCACAATGTAGTCTTTGGAAGGAAAGTCACTATTTGTAGCCCAAGATTAAGAAGTAGGGGGTTATGCCCTATCTCCTTGAGGACAGAGTATCTGAATAAATGTTTGAAGCTCTTCTGCACAGATTTGTCTACTTACCCCTATTTATTTATATCAGAAAAACTCATGAATGTCTACTTTGTAGTTCAGATTATAATTTAATACTACTTGTTTTGTTGCTCAGGTTATTTTTTACAGCTTTAGTCATTGGGAGCTCCTTCAGTTTACTCCTGTGTCTCCTTAATGTATCTTCATCATTGTGGATTTTTTTTTTTTTTTGCTTTATCTTTTTTGAGTACATCATTCTAACTCTACAACATACTCCAGGCTTATCTTGTACATATCTTGCCCCATTACTAAAATAAGTATTTTCTGTTTTGTGTTTTTTTTTAACTCAACTGGATTCTATGATAGTATTTGCTTTTGGTTTTTAATTCTAAATTAGCATGAGATAATTGTAACAATTATATTTTTATCAAAATATCATGAGTGGTCCGTTTCCTTTGTGAATTTCCAACTAGCCTGAATTTTTTTTCATTAAAGATATAATTGGTTTTAGTTGAAACCAAGATTCCTATCAAGTGATTAAAATGGTCCTCCATTGTTTACCTGACATTTATCATATTTTCAGAACTGAACTGATTTCACACAAGTGGATTTTTTACATGCTTAAAGCTTAGACTTTTCATTTGCTCTTTAATTCCTTCAAGGAACATATTTTAAATACCCAACAAACACTAGGCACAGTGCTGGGTGCTCAGAATAGCAAGACAAGACACAGCTTCATTTTTTTTTCTTTTAATTTTTAAAAACATTTTTGGCTACCCTGGGTCTTTGTTGCTGCACTCGGGCTTTCTCTAGCTGTGGCAAGCAGGGGCTGCTCTCTTGTTGTGGAACATGGACTCTGGGTGCAGGGGCTTCAGTAGTGGCACATGAGCGCAGTGGTTGTAGCGCACAGGCTTATTAGTTGCTCTGCAGCATGTGAAATCTTCCTGGGACCAGGGATTGAACCCATATACCCTACATTGGCAGGCAGATTCTTAACCACTGGACCACCAGGGAAGTTCAACTTTGTTTCTTGAGTAGTCCATGATCTGCTGGGGAACATAGTTTGTTGTTGTTGAGTTGCTATATTGTGTCCAACTCTTTGCAACCCCATGAACTGTAGCTTGCCAGGCTCTTCTGTTTATGGGATTCTCCAGGCAAGAATACTGGAATGGGTTGTCATTTCCTTCTCCAGGGGGTTCTTCCTGACCCAGAGATCAAACCTGCTGAGCCACCAGGGAAGCCCAGGGTTATAGTCACACTTCAGCATAAGTGATATAATAAGATTAAGCTCAAGGTGAAGTAGAAACCAACAGAAGAGATCAAGGATAATTTCTTGACATTTTAAAGGATAAATATTAATTAGCCAGATGAAGTAGGAAAGCATGAGTCAGGCAAGGAGGTTAAAGGAGATGAGCAAGGATGGTTTAAGAAAATGAGCAGCATGTAACTGAAAGAGTAGTACTTTCTGAAATACTACAAGGAACTGACTGTGACTGAACCGTGAAATAGGATGGAGGCAGTGCTGCAAGTTGAAAAGTAGGTCTCGGATTTAGGATGGCATAAAGGGTCTCGTGTGCCATGTTTACCTGTTACATCTGAGGGGCACTGTTGTGGGGTTTTCAGGCATAGGAGCGAGCAGTCTCTTTGACTTGTGGACAGTGAACTAGAGTAGCCAAGAAACAAGGTGAGGAATCCATTTCAGTAGAGGTGAAGAGAGTGGTAATAGTGACTGAGTGGAGTGGATAGATTGGAGAGATGTAAAGGAAGTAAAACCAACACACCTTATCAACATATGGGTGGTTAAAAGAAAGTAGGTAATGTTTGAAGTAATAAATAAAACAGACCTTACCTGCATGTACCTGACAAGATAGGCACATACAAAACTAAGCATAATATAATTAAAACCACAACTTATATCCCTTACTGAACAGATGTTTGTGTGTCCTTTCCAAGTATTTTGGAAGTATTACTGTAGATTAGTGGTCCAGTGATGATCCCTGTAAAGGAACAGTACATATAAGGATTAAGTATACTGAATAGTCTGGTGTGTCACTCTCGAGTTCTCAAAAATAGAACCAAATGGACTGAAAGGAAATCAAAACCAGATGTATGAACACTTTTCAAATTAGTTTTCCTCTAGTGTAGTCCTTATACCTCGTATACCACAGCCAACTTGAGCTCTATTGCCAATGGGTCTAAAAATGTTTTTTTTAATGTTCCTTGCAGAGTTTAGTTGATACTGTCTCTTATCTCGGATAGAAATCATAGTGATACATTTACACAGTGCATCGGTCTCACCAACTCTTCCCACTGTGCAAATAGCCCAATAAATGTAAGTTTGGCACTTGGAAAACCACAGGTATTTTTGGCCTGCTTACATGTCATTTTACACAAATATTTTGGCTTACTACATGTCACTGTAATATTAATTAGAGTTTTTCTTTATATTAATGATTGGTGCCTCTAAAAGTTCCCAGTGAGCATAACTGAACCTGTCCAGTAATCTCATGAAATATCTCAATATTTCCATACCACTACTGGAAAGTGATAGCTCATTTTGGCAGATGGGAAGATTGAAATAGTGACTTAGATGTATCACCTCAAGCCTCCTTATCTGATGTCTTCCCTATATATGCTGTTTCCAAAATAACATGGTTTGAAATAAAACGAGAAGCATATTCAAATGTCAGATAACAACTTTATGTAATCGCTTAGTCATAAAGGCAGTTCCAGAAGGAGGTAGAAGACAACCAAAACAGAATATTGTAGTTTTTATAAAATGAGAGGTAAAGAAAGGACTGGGAAACAGTCCAGAAGGCTCCTAGACAGTAACAGCCTCTCCTAATTGGAGTAAATCAGTAAGCTAGTAATCATTAGGTTTACTAATATCCACTGAAATACAGAATAAAATAAGAAACACAGTTCATGCCTTGGCTTGATAAGTGCTAGAAAAACAGGATTTGCCTGCAGTTGTTTGTTATAGCTTTGTACTTTCTTCATAATCAGAAGAAACTTCTGGATAGGCTATATACACATGGTTTCTAGCTTTTCTGACAGATTCGTAGGGTCACCTGATTCATTCTTTCTCCTAACAATTCATAAGAAAATAGTATCTTTTAATAAGGAAGTTGTAATAGTATTTTTTAATGAGTTGATACATGATTTATTAAATCTCCTAATTAATTTATTCATGTCAGAAATTTAAGTATAAGTCATTTTTAACCTTAAGAACTGTTCGATACAAGCTCCTGATCAACATTTTTAAAACCACTGTTACAGACTACTCAGATGTTACTAAGTTGTAGAATCTTCTTTGCTTTTTATATACTCAAGTCCAAACTCTTAAACATTTTTTAGTAAGGAAGGTCCCGAAAATGACACCATGCTCTATTTTTTCGTGTCTTCTAGGAAATGCCTTATGCCCAAATTGAAAACTAATGCATCGTCTTTATGTTGTGGCTATGGTCCTTATGAAATCTAACTACCAGAAATCTCTCTTCCACATCTAACCCATGCCTTTCTTTACTAAGTGACACATTAAAGTTGTCAAATTCAGTTTTTAATACCTAATTTAGATTATGGATCTGTAGAAGTAGTGTGAGGAAATTATAAAGCTATGCTATCTAATATCACTAGGCATTAGCTATGTATGGCTATTTAAATCAGAATGTAATTTAAATGTAATTTAAAACCCAGTTCTTCTGTTGCACTTGCCATGTTTAAAGTGTTGCAGAGGGAACTCAGCCCAGTGCTCTGTGATGACCTGAGGAGTAGGGTGGAGGGAGTGGGGCGGAGGCTCACAAGGGAAGGAGCATATGTGTACATACAGCCAACTCACACAGTGTTGTTGTGCAGCAGAGAGTAACACAGCATTGTGAGGCAGTTATATTCCCATTACGAAGATATGCTAAATGAAGTGCTCAGTAGCCGTATAAAGCTAGTGGTTACCATATTGGACAGCACAGATGTAGAACAATGCAGAGTTTAATTAGACAAAATAGTCAAGAAAGTATTGATACAAAAGGTACTTCAGTTGATAGTGACTTACACATTTATATATAAAAATGCCTTTATAATGGCTTCTCAGGAGGGAAGACAATCAAACTGTTTATAAAGAGAACCTAAAATTTAATTTTATTTTGCAAAACAAGTGACTAAAGTTTTATAAATCCCACTTTCTATCCTCAAATCCTACCCTCAAAGATTTACAAATGCAGAACTTCTGAAGGCTGCATGTGCAGAACTGTATGTAGAGCTAGTTCAGGATTCCCAGAATTTCTCCAGTCCATCTTATACAGTTCTTCCCTTCTGCACATTTGCTCACTAGCTTCTACACAAAGTGTTGACTTAAATGTATATCTTTATATATATATTTTAACTTCTGTCTAATCTTCTGACTTAGGTCCTTGGTAGACAAAGACTAATATATAGCCATATCTGTGTATCATCTTGAAGTAATGTCTTTAAACGCCACTTATACACCCCATATTTTTCTACTTTGTATAAGAAAGTGATCATTCTTAAGGAAATAGGGTCACCCATCTCTTAGTAAAAATGATAAAATATTTTTTCCACCCTCAGTTTTTTCAAAAGCAGACCCTTCTGATAAATTCTATTTGGTAATGCTTGAGTCCAGGCTAAGCCTGGGAAAGGTTAGAGTAAATCTGGAACATCTTGTTCCAGGAACTGTTGGGAGCATAGTCAAAGGGCATAAATGCCAGCCTGAAAGAGGTTCTCCCTGGCCAGACCTGGGGGAAATTAAGTATATTAATGAGTTACAAATCATTTTTAAAAATAGCAATCTATTTTTAGTTCATACTGATGGTGGGTGGATGGATATGAAAGAAAGGAAGACTCTTCTTTATACTATAGTGCTGACTGATAAATTTGGATTGCATGGTGAAGTTGGAAAATCACTGTTTTGCAATCATCATAACAAAGATTGGTTTTGGGAAAGAATCATCTGTAGATGCTGAATATAAACTTGAAGTTTTGACAAGAAACAGGATGTTTTGTTGTTCAGTCACTCAGTCATGTCCCAACCCCATGGACTGCAACACGCCAGGCTTCCCTGTCCTTCACTGTCTTCCAGAGCTTGCTCAAACTTATTTCCATTGGGTAGATGATGCCATCCAACCATTTCATCCTCCGTCACCCCTTCTCCTCCTGCCCTTAATCTTTCCCAGCATCAGAGTCTTTCAGTGAGTCGGCTCTTCGTGTCAGTTGGCCAGAGTATTAGAGCTTCAGCTCAGCATCAGTCCTTCCAGTGAATATTCAGGGTTGATTTCCTTTAGGATTGACTGGTTTGATCTCCTTGCTGTCCAGATGACTCTCCAGAGTCTTCTCCAGCACCACAGTTCAAAAGCATCAATTTTTCAGCACTCAGTCTTCTATATGGTCCAACTCTCACATCCATACATGACTATTGGAAAAACATAGCTTTAACTATACGGACCTTTATCAGGAAAGTGATGTCTCTGCTTTTTAATACACCGTCTAAGTTTGTCATAGCTTTTCTTCCAAGGAGCAAGCATTTTTTAATTTCATGTCTGCATTCACCGATTGGAGTGATTTTGGAGCCCAAGAAAATAAAGTCTCTCACTGTTTCCATTTTTTCCCCATCTATTTGCCATGAAGTGATGGGACTGGATGCCATGATCTTAGTTTTTTGAATGTTAAGTTTTAAGCCAGATTTTTCACTCCTCTTTCACCTCCATCAAGAGGCTCTTATGTACCTCTTCGCTTTCTGCCATAAGGTGGTGTCATTACATAGTCTTAATTGTCTCATCACTTCTTAGTTACAGGAGGAAAATAACTATAAAAATGGAAAAAACAGAGGCAGATGGGCCTCTAAATGTGATAACCTTGAGATACATTCAGTATCAACATACATTCAACATTATGTCATATTTGCATATAAGAGGGAGATATAATCTGAATTTAATCAGAGAACATCAGGCAAAATCAAAATGGAAAACATTCTATTAAAAAGAGGGGGCTGTGTTCTTAAAAATATCAGTGTCATTGAAGAGTAGGGAGAAGAAGGCAAGGGGGAAAGCTAATGAACTATCCCAGATTAGTGGAAATTAAAGAGACATGACATCTTAATGCCAATCTTCAATATAGGACTAGATATCTGGACTAGAACTGAAAAAAATGATAAAAAGGATGTAAGTGGTACAGTTGTGAAGATCGAAAGTGGATGGTAGATCAGATAAAAAGTATTATATTGATGTTAAATTTCCTAAATTTGGTAACTATACTGTGGATATCTTGGTTCTTAGGAAATACACAGTGATTTCCTAAGGGTAAAGGGACATGAAGTCTGTAATTTGATCTCAAATGGTTCAAGAAAATAATTGTGCTTGTACAGAGAGAATACAATGTCAAATAAAGGCTACAAAGGAGTTCTCTTTGCAACTTTCCTATAAATTTGAAATAATTTCAAATTCAAGATTTTTAAATTCTTTTCAATGTTCTCTAGCCCTTTCTAAGGCACAAAATGACGTGATGATAATGAAGATGCAATCAGAGAGACTTTCAAAAGAGTATGACCGGCTCCTGAGAGAACACTCAGGACTTCAGGTGGGTGACATCCACTTTATGAGCCTCAGCTTTTAAAAAATAATTACTTAAGTCAATTATTTGGGCTGTTCACCTTCCCAAGTCAAGGTGTTCTTAATTCTGACTTTGCTAAATGATTAAGCCAATTTTTACTTGAAGATTTAAGAATGGGACATTGCATGAATATGCAAGATAATAATAACATAGAGATTTACAGCATGCTAACTTAGAGCACTCTTGTTGCAATGATGTTTTAAGCAAAAGAATTGAGCAGCATTGAAAAAAGGTTGGTCCTGAAATAATTTAGTTTTGACATTTTGAATGTTTGCCATATGCATGTCAAAATACAACCAAAAATCAAAGACCTACATCACACTACTCTTCAGTCCTACTGTTTTAAACATCTTAGGACAAACCCTGCAGCATTCAAATATATGTTTTTCCTCCAGAGTTGAGTTGAAAGATGGACATAAGGAAAACCTTTTTGTCATTGAAGCCACAAAGTTGGGGCCATGATTTTCTTTCTCTTCCCCTTCAGTTCATCAAGAGCCAGTTCCCTACATTCACCCATGGAATGGGCTTGTCTTCCTTCCCTCTTGGGCTGCCAGGTCATAACCTGAATTGATTTGCCAGCCCACTGGGAAGACCCACCCATTCCAGAGGCAACCCTGGCTTTCCTAGTTCCTCCCAAAGTGGACTGTCTCTGCTCTTCTGCTTTCAGGTTGGGCTTTTCCTTAGAATTTGGCAGTGTTTGTGGCCTTCAATCGAGGCTTTTTAGCAATTACAGCTCTACAGTTATTTCACTGTACAAGAAACCTTAGTCTCATTTCCCTGCTTGTCAGTGGTCATTGTATCTTCAGGATCTAGCAATGTACCTCGTACAAGACAAGCAAGCACTCTACTCATAGGCCTTGGAGTCGGACAACTGGAATAACTCTTAACTCTCATGCTAGCTTTGTGATCCCAAGCAGTTTATGTCACCCTGCTGGGGCTCACTTCTCTTCATCTGTAGAATCAGAACAATAATAGCACCTGGCTCACCAGCTTGTTGGAAGGATTAAAGAAAATGTGTAGGCCACTTAGCATTGTACCTGGCCAGTAAACACCCAAGGAATGAGAGCTTTTACCATAATTATCACCATTATCAGTATTAATTCTTCTGTAGAAATTTTACTGAAATAATGAATTACTCTTATCCAGGCACTCTGGCCTTGATTAGAGCCAGTCAAGAGAAGGTCCAAAGCACATTGGCAATCTGTTATTCCCAGCCGAGTTGCATGTTTAACTAACCTGCTTTGACAATAGGACACCCAGAGACAGACAGATTCTTTATGTGCTCCAGACCCAGGACTCCCAAAGCTCACTTCACAGGGTCTGGAGAAACCAGTTCGATTTTCAGCAAGACCGCCCTTTCCCCATCTCTAAAACAGAGTACCTGAAATTGTTGGCTTTATCATGGCATGATGAGATGAGAATTATTCCTTTGCATCCTTCAAGATCCTCCATGGAAAGTGGAGAAGCACTTTAGAAGCCTGTCACCTGAAAAAAGAACTTTTTCACCTTCCCATGTGTGAGGTCAGAGTATAGGCAATGAGGATGAGTACCTTACACCAGTGGACTCTGCCTAGGTGTCAGAAACATTTAGATCCCTAGATGGAGAAGCAGCAGGAAGACTCCATCATTGCTGAATATCCCATTGTGGCAGCATCCAATGATTCTCTTAATCCCTAAAAAATGTATGTTACTGAGATTCACTCAACCCAAAAAAAGCGTTCCCAAAAAATTTCAGCTTACAGGTATACGTTCTTGATAAAAGTGTTCAAAAGCTTTTATGAGAAATCCCCTCCCAAGAAAGTGACTGTTAAATCTGTGTCTTTGAAAAAATGATCTCATCCCAAATATGCCAAGTACCAGGCTGAGAGTTGGGCGTTGATGCATTTAGGCCTTATATCCAGGTTTTTGAAATATTTAATGGATAGTACTTACTAAGGATGTGCTCTGGACCGAGCACTTAGTTGATGGCTTCATATAACAATCCTCGTACTTTCTGTCCTAGCTTATCAACTAAAATGTACATTATGTAAATGAGGAAAATGAGACCTGTAGATGTTAAATAATGTACCCAAAATCACTAACTGAAAAGTGAAAGCATTCACAACTGGATTCAAAGTCAAGAAATCGTCATCATTAACTGTTACGCTCTTTTACCTGCTGGTCATTGGACTTTGAGTTCTGGGATCTGTTCTCTGGCTTCTGGGCAGATTCAGCCAAAGGGAGGCATGGGTAAAAGACTAAAGGCAGAAAAAGGGGAAAGCCAGGAACTTCCCCTGCTCTCTCAGCTTTGGGCAGCATCTGCCACAGCAGCCTCATCTCTTTCCACAGTCCCAGTTCCCACTGGGGGCTTCCACCTGGTGTCCCTCATTCCTGGAATCTGTAATACTGTCTCCTCCATTGCCCTCCAACCCAAAGAGTGGTTTTCTCCTGTTGCTAATTCCTAAGTTGCCTTGCCATCCTCTTTCAGTGTCTACTCTCTTACCACCTATAAAACCAGTTCCCTGTAACAAATATCTATTTGAAGAAAAAAACTCTTAGCCCCATGGTTAAACAATTCTGTAAACCACTGGTGAATCATTTGACATTCATGCACCTTGGCTTCTTTAATGCTTAGATAAAGATTTTAATATCTCATGAGCATTAAATCCTAAGCAAGAAAGCCCTTCAAATATCTTTAAACAAGATAAACTCTCTACAACTGTTCAGTTCAGTTCAGTTCAGTCGCTTAGTCACGTCCAACTATTTGCGACTCCATGGACTGCAGCACGCCAGGCTTCCCTGTCCATCACCAACTCCCAGAGCTTACTCAAACTCTTGTCCATTGCGTCAGTGATGCCATCCAACCATCTCATCCTATGTCATCCCCTTTTCCTCCCGCCTTCAATCTTGCCGAGCATTAGAGTCTTTTCAGATGAGTTAGTTCTTTGCATCAGGTGCCAAAGTATTGGAGTTTCAGCTTTAGCATCAGCTCTTCTAATGAATATTCAAGACTGATTTCCTTTAAAATGGACTGATTGAATCTCCTTGCAGTCCAAGGGACTCTCAAGAGTCTTCCCCAACACCACAGTTCAAAAGCATCAATTCTTTTGTGCTCAGCTTTCTTTATACTCCAACTCTCACATCCATACATGACTACTGGAAAAGCCGTTGCTTTGACTAGATGGACCTTTGTTGGCAAAGTAATGTCTCTGCTTTTTAATATGCTGTCTAGGTTGGTCATAACTTTTCTTCCAAGGAGCAAGTGTCTTTTAATTTCATGGCTGAAGTCACCATCTGCAGTGATCTTGGAGCCCAAAAAAATAAAGTCTGCCATTGTTTCCCCATCTATTTGCCATGAAGTGATGGGACCAGATGCCGTGATCTGAGTTTTCTGAATGTTGAATTTTAAGCCAACTCTTTTCACTCTCCTCTTTCACTTTCATCAAGAGGCTCTTAGTTCTTCTTCGCTTTCTGCCACAAGGGTGGTGTCATCTGCATATCTGAGGTTATTGATATTTCTCCCAGCAGTCTTGATTCCAGCTTTAGCTTCATCCAATCCAGTATTTCTCATGATGTACTCTGCATATAAGTTAAATAAGCACAGTGACAATATACACAGCCTTGACGTACTCCTTTCCCGATTTGGAACCAGTCTGTTGTCCATGTCCAGTTCTAACTATTGCTTCTTTACCTGCATATAGATTTCTCAGGAGGCAGGTCAGGTGGTCTGGTATTCCTATCTCTTGAAGAATTTTCCACAGTTTATTGTGATCCACACAGTCAAAGGCTGTGGCATAGTCAATGAAGCAGAAGTAGATGTTTTTCTGGAACTTTCTTGCTTTTTGATGATCCAGTGGATCATCCAATGGATGTTGGCAATTTGATCTCTGGTTTCTCTGCCTTTTCTAAAACCAGCTTGAACATCTGGAAGTTCATGGTTCATGTACTGTTGAAGCCCAGCTTGGAGAATTTTGAGCATTACTTTGCTGGCGTGTGAGATGAGTGCAATTGTGTGGTGGTTTGAACATTCTTTGGCATTGCCTTCCTTTGGGATTGGAATGAAAACTGACCTTTTCCAGTCCTATGGCCACTGCTGAGTTTTCCAAATTTGCTGGCATATTGAATGCAGCACTTTCACAGCGTCATCTTCCAGGATTTGAAATAGCTCAACTGGAATTCCATCACCTCCACTAGCTTTGTTTGTAGTGATGCTTTAAGGCCCACCTGACTTTGCATTCCAGTATGTCTGGCTCTAGGTGGGTGATCACACCATCGTGGTTATCTGGGTCATGAAGATCTTTTTTGTATAGTTCTTCTGTGTATTCTTGCCACCTCTTCTTAATATCTTCTGCTTCTGTTAGGTCAATGCCATTTCTGTCCTTTATTGAGCCCATCTTTGCATGAAATGTTCCCTTGGTATCTCTAATTTTCTTGAAGAGATCTCTAATCTTTCCCATTCTATTGTTTTCCTCTGTTTCTTTGCATTGATCACTGAGGAAGGCTTTCTTATCTCTCCTTGCTATTCTTTGGAATTCTGCATTCAGGTGGGTATATCTTTCCTTTTCTCCTTTGCTTTTCACATCTTTTCTTTTCTCAGCTATTTGTAAGGCCTCTTCAGACAACCATTTTTCATTTTGCATTTCTTTTTCTTGGGGATGGTTTTGATCACAGCCTCTGAGCTATGAACCTCCGTCCATAGTTCTTCAGGCACTGTCTATCAGATCTAATCCCATGATTCTATTTGTCACATTCACTCAATAATCATTAGAGATTTGATTTAGGTCATACCTGAATGGTCTAGTGGTTTTCCCTACTTTCTTCAATTTCAGTCTGAATTTGGCAATAAGGAGTTTGTGATATGAGCCACAGTCAGCTCCTGGTCTTGTTTTTACTGACTATATAGAGCTTCTCCATCTTTGGCTGCAAAGAATATAATCAATCTGATTTCAGTGTTGACCATCTGATGATGTCCATGTGTAGAGTCTTCTCTTGTGTTGTTGGAAGAGGATGTTTGCTGAGACCAGTGAGTTCTCTTGGCAAAACTCTTAGTCCTTGACCTGCTTCATTTTGTACTCCAAGGCCAAATTTGCCTGTTATTCCAGTTATCTCTTAACTTCCTACTTCTGCATTCCAGTCCCATATAATGAAAAGGACATCTTTTTTTGGTATTAGTTCCAGAAGGTCTTATAGGTCTTCACAGAACTGTTCAACTTTAGCTTCTTCAGCATTACTGCTCAGGTCATAGACTTGGATTAGTGTGATATTGAATGGTTTGCCTTGGATACAAACAGACCATTTTGTCCTTTTTGAGATTGCATCCAAGTACTGCATTTCAGACTCTTTTTGTTGACTATGATGGCTGTTGAAATTAACAAACTAAAATGGACTGGTTGGGTGAATTTAACTCAGATGACCATTATATCTACTACTGTGGGAAAGTTATTTCTTAATTGGCCACATTTTTTCCCCATTCACCTACTTAACCCCTCATTATCCAATATGAGAGCCTGAATAATATTCTGAGATTTAGGTGTCATTATATGAGAACCATTTTCTTAAAAGTCACTCTTAAACTTTGATATTCACTTTCTGAACCCATTTGAGAAGTAAAAGATTGCTCTAGACCAGCCACAGTAAAAAGCTGTGCCAAATTGTCCTTTATGAATTTTACTTCTGTTGTCAGACCAACCTCAATAATTGAATTACATCATAAAGTTCATTGGAAAACAACTTTTCAGTTTTATATACTTGATTTATTTTAAATAAAATAATCTTAAAGGACTGTTAAAATATTAAGGAAACAGGTGGAAGAGGGGAAACTGGTTTCTCTATTGTAAACAAATTCCACTTTATATCTTGTAAACCTCTTTGGATTTCCCCATCTGATCCCCTGCCTGTTATAGGCACTAAATAAATATTAGAAAACAGTACCTTCAAAACATGTAGTCTTTGCCTTTCCTTGTTTGCCATGGCTCTCTTCTAGAAAAAAAAAGAAAGCACAGTGTATTCGGGGTCATTGACAGCACAGACTTGTCAGCACTATCCACTTTTAAAGTTTCATTTTGGAAAATTACCCTTCGCTTAAGGGACTCGTCAGGGTAGCAGCTCCATTAAAGCTATGATTTTTATCTAAAGTGGTAAGATATATGTGAACACATAAGAGCTATACCTTGTTATTCAGATGCCTCCTCTAATGCTGTCCTCTGACTCAGCTGCTTTAATTTAATGTTACTGTAGTTGCCCTGAAAGCAAGAATGCTCATCCCAAAAGAAAGCTTGATAGCTTCTCTGTTGCAGCAATAACCACACAACTCCATTGTTTGTTTTATTTTTTCTCAATGTAGAAAATGATCTCTTATGTTAAAGTCTATCCCATTTTCCTCCAGTTTTAAATGATGTATTATAGTCATCTTATGATCAGCAAAGAGTGTAATTTGAGAAGCCAGTTCTATTGGCAAATGTCAGAAGAACAGCAACAAAAAAAGCCACCCGTATGGATTTTTTTGTTTCCTTCATTCTTTCTTTGCCAAAAATCTTAATTAGGTTTGCACGAGGGGAATTTTAGAAATTTTGTTCTCCTTCTATAACCTGTGAAATGAAAGCAAAATAGATTAAAGCCAGGGAAAAGATGAACTTAACAAGAGTGTTATTTCTTTTCCTTTTAAACACATTAATACATTTTGTAGTTTTTTAAAATATGAGACTTTGTATTTTCATTTGATTATCCTTATAATTAATAACTATACACAGAAAAGAATGTTTTTTATTTTTTTAATTTATTTTAATTGGAGGCTAGTTACTTTACAGTGTTGTGGTGGTTTTTGCCATACATTGACATGAATCAGCCATGGGTGTACATGTGTCCCCCATCGTGAACCCCCCCACCTCCCTCCCCATCCCATCCCTCAGGGTGTCCCAGCGCACCGGCTTTGAGTGCTCTGTTTCATGCATCGAACTTGGACTGGTCATGTATTTCACATATGGTAACATACATACATGTTTCAATACTATTCTCTCAAGTCATCCCACCCTCACCTTCTCCCACAGAGTCCAAAAGTCTGTTCTTTACATCTGTGTCTCTTTTGCTATCTTGCATCTAAGGTCATTGTTACCATCTTTCTAAATTCCATATATATGCTTTAATATACTATATCGGTGTTTTTCTTTCTGACTTACTTCACTTTGTGTAATAGGCTCCAGTTTCATCCACCTCTTTAGAACTGACTCAAATGCATTCTTTTTTATAGCTGAGTAATATTCCTGTGTTGTATATGAACCACAACTTTCCTATCCATTCGTCTGCTGATGGACATCTAGGTTGCTTCCATGCCATACGACCCAGCAATCCCACTGCTGGGCATACACACTGAGGAAACCAGAACTGAAAGAGAATGTTTTTTAAAAGTCCTTGTCATATTTGTGAATCTCTTTCTCTAACTACCCAAGTCGTGTTTTTTTCTTACAGGATCGTGCAGGGAAAGACAAGAAGTGCCTGTGAACCCTATGAAAGCAGACTGTGAATCCACCAGGTCAAGGAGGAAACCTGTTATCACGTCAGCCTCTAGGAAATTTAAAATTCAGTTCAGAAAACATACTATGACCAGCCGTTATTTTTTTAATGCCACACACATAGACTTATCATAATGGCATTATCACAGTATTGATGATGTTTCAGATATATTGTAAAGCCTGTATTCCAGCTCTTAAATAAAATATAAGCATGTTAAACACCTTATTTAGATACTGATAGTAACACTGGTGTATGGTGGCTGAAAGAGTGAAACATGAAAACAGTGACCTTAAGTGCTTTTTTTTAAGCCTGATGGTACTAGTTAACTCTTTTAAGACAGCTGTATTGATAATTATATTTTCAGTATTGTGTTTCTGCACCTGTTAAATTATTTTTGTTGACATTTGTGTTAATACATAATTAGTAGGCATTCTGCTTCTTTAATGTTCATCTGGGAATGGAGTTTACATCTATTTGCATAATTGCCATAGCACTGAACTGAAATTATTTTACAACAATGTGGAATTCTTGAGATAGAAAGTTTATGTATAATGTATCCAAAAAGCAGTGTTTCCCATTGCTGTGAGAGTTGCTAATTATACAGATATTACCTCATATATATACACACTGGTGTCACAGTTTCTCTGAGGTGTTTCTATTTTCTGAAAGCTACATATTAAATACTATTTTCCATTCATATATTCATTTAGTTTCCTTTAGGAGAGGATGATTGTTATATTAATGTGATTTAGGTTGCTCCAGTGTTTAGACTTGAAAGCTATCTTCCTTGTTTCTTAAAGACCTAGATATAAAAGAAAATGAAAAATAATTACTGGAGTCTTTACTTCCCTGATGTTTGTTTTATCCTTTGTTATGATCATTTTAGCACCAACTTCATGCATAATTAGTTTTTTTCATTGTAACGTGGCAAGTACATAAGAAATGAGCAAGTACATAAGAATTTTATTTCAGATAAAAGGAGTTACTGCTAGAAAACAGACATGTAGGAGACATTTAACAAAGTAAGAAATGGGAGTTAGGCCATATGGGCTGACAGAACCATAAATAACAAGGCAAGGGAATGCTGACAGAGGAGAGAACTGAACAAGTAGCAACTTAAAAATATCAAAGTGCCAGCCTACCAGAGTGAGATATAGATTGTGTGTATTTATGATCTTGGCCTAGTCAACAAATCAAGTCTAATGACAGAATAACATACAGAAAAATAGAAATTACACAGCTTTAGAACTGACAGAACCAAATAATAATCCTATTCTCACCACTAATTTAGCCATCGGATTTTGCACAGATAAATCAAACTTGCTAGATTTCCATTTCCTTATCTCTGAAATGGGAATCATAACATTTAGATCGGGATTAATATATAAACTGAGATAACACAGTGATTCTCAAAAGTTGTGCAGACTGTACAGGTGCTCTTTGAAGGGCATAAGGATTTGAAAGATTCCCAGAAAGCACTTTATTCAAGTAGTCTTGGTCCTCATCTCAATTGTACAGGTCTGCAAACAGTCCTCAAAAGTGTATGCAGTTTTCCCAAGTTAACATGAGTAGTTAGATCCAGGGCTAGGATTTGAGTCTAGAATTTAGGTGTCCTGGTTCCCCAGATACTATTCCAGTTTTTATACACAAATTAGCTATAATTTGCTAAATAAAATACTGCCATGTACTAACCAAGGTTTGGACCATGGAGTCTGGCTCTCGAGTGTGTCTGTTTTACACCACGCTGAAGGCCTCTTGAGCTGTGCTTGTTAATTCTTTTGACTCTCCTTGTCAGTGAGGGTGTTTAGCAAATCCTATTATTATAAATAAACACAGACCTAGTCGAATTGCAAATTAAGTTCCTCCTGTCAGTGATGACTTCCTTATATCTTAGGCTGTATTATAGGTTCAAACAGAAGGGTTACACTTGCCCTTTTCTATCAGTTAAGAGTTTTGTCAGATTCCCTCCCTCCCTGCAAATATACCTTGAAGTCTCAGGTTATAGAAAGTCACACTTAAGAAGCTCTAGCTGAGGGGCTTCCCTGGTGGTCCAGTGGTTCAGACTCTGCACTTCCAGTGCCAAGAGCATGGGTTTGAGCCCTGACTGGGGAACTAATTCCCGCATGCCACTCAGTGTGGCCAGAAAAATAAAATCGTAGCTGAGCATCTAGAATGTGGCTTTAGTCATCTTCATTTGTTGTCTGACTCTATATTGGGCCCCTGTACTGGTAACTAGATTAAGTCTTGATGCCACCAACCTGCCTGGATCTGTAAATTCTCATGCTGCAGTCCCGGTGGGGCTCTGCCGAGAGCCTTGCCTCCTCAGACCACACAGTTCCAGCCTCCTGGATGCACCTGCTCCCGTTACCCTGCTCCACTTCTGTGGCTTGGCCTGGTTCTGCATTCCCATCCGGTTCATTGCCTTCTCTGTCTGTCCCGTCTACGTACCACCAGAGCTGAACGGCCATGCCTGCAACCAACATGTGTTACACCATGTGTTTGAGGACCCATGATGCAATGTGTAAATACAGTGGGCTTTTTATGCCTTGCTTATGTCTAGAATGAGTTATCTGAAGTCCATGAAGCCCTTTTGAATTTCTTTTATTCTTCAGCCTACCCTTCCTAGAGTTCTTGACCCCCACTAATGAGAATTCAATTTTGTTTTTGTTTTAGCATTTCTTAAATCAGTTAACTGGGGCTTCCCAAGCGGCCCAGTGGTAAAGAATCTGCCCGTGATGCAGGAGACATGGGCCGGGAAGATCCCCTGAAGAAGGAAATGGCAACCCACCCCAGTATTCTTGCCTGGAAAATCCCATGGACAGAGGAGCCTGGCAGGCTACAGTCCAAGGGATCACAGAAGAGTCGCACACGACCTAGTGACTAAATAATAACAACTTACTAAGTGCATTTTATTATTTCATAGTTCAGCTCTGGTGGTATGTAGATGGGAGGGACCGCCCATCTCTTTTCTACTCAAAGAGTCTCATCATGCCTGCCATTTACATTTGGATCATGATTTTAAATTACATCCTCTACTTTCTCTGCAGTCCAGCCTTTTATATTTAACTTAACTGTTATTAGTCCATCAGCAGCATGCAGTGTGCCCTCACAATATCTGTGCATTTTACACAGGAAGAATTTACAAGGGAAGTAGACTTCTGGTCTCTCCTTTTTTATCTTTACTGTGACTTTCACCACAAGGAGGACGAAGCACACAAAACACAAGAGCTTTCAGTTACCCCTTGTGTACACACACACACACGCAATGTAAGAGCTTGACTTCTGATTGTGACAAAATTGGGAAAGACTAAAGTTCCTACATCAGTTCATGGGAAATAGATGGGGAAACTGGAAGCAGTGTCAGACTTTATATTTTGGGGCTCCAGAATCACTGAAGATGGTGATTGCAGCCATGAAATTAAAAGACAATTACTCCTTGGAAGGAAAGTTATGACCAACCTAGATAGCATGTTAAAAAGCAGAGATATTACTTTGCCAACAAAGGTCCGTCTAGTCAAGGCTATGGTTTTTCCAGTGGTCATGTATGGATGTGAGAGTTGGACTGTGAAGAAAGCTGAGCGCCAAAAAACTGATGCTTTTGAACTGTGGTGTTGGAGAAGACTCTTGAGAGTGCCTGGGACTGCAAGGAGATCCAACCAGTCCATCCTGAAGGAGATCAGTCCTGGGTGTTCATTGGAAGGACTGATGCTGAAGCTGAAACTCCAATACTTTGGCCACCTGATGTGAAGAGTTGACTCATTGGAAAAGCCCCTGATGCTGGGAGGGACTGGGGGCAGGAGGAGAAGGGGACGACAGAGGATGAGATGGCTTGAATGGCATCACCGACTTGATGGACAAGTTTGAGTAAACTCCGGGAGTTGGTGATGGACAGGGAGTCCTGGTGTGCTATGATTCATGGGGTCACAAAGAGTCGGACATGACTGAGCAACTGAACTGAACTGAACTGAACTGAAAGTTCCTACAGGGTTTTTTGTTCTTCGTGGTCACCGGTTTTCTAAATTTGAGCAAAGAACATATTGAAGTTTTGGCTTTGCTCCCTAAGCCAGATGCCTTCCTGGTCAACCAGGTTTCTCCATACTGTATTATCACTCCTTCAGAAATCTTTGTTCCTCCTGAAGCAACACCCATGATAAAGAATTTAATTCTCATTCTCAGTGCACTGATGACTTCCTGCCACATCTCAGCCAAGGGCTTCCTGAAATAACACTCTACAAGGATTTACTTCCTGAAAGGTTTTTTTTTTTTTTCTCTTGAAACAAAACTGACACACAACATAGAAAACAGAGAAAAACACAGTTCGGTTAATGCTCTTACATATAAATATTTACAAAAATTAAATCATACCATACATACTGTTTTGTGACCTGCTTTTATTCCTCCACATCAATACATATTCTTCTACAGCAGGACCTCCAATAGGATGTATAAACATCACCCATCACCTGATGGGTCAGGGTTTTTTCAAGTTACATACAGTCGTACCCATATGCCCCGTTCACTACTAACCACCATTGAGAATTACCCACCCAAGCAACAGGACTGTGCCATAACCACCTGTTATGTGAGGACAGAAAAAGGAGATGAAAGCCACTGTCCTGCGACAACAAGCATGTGATTCATCCTCTATTGTTGGACATTTAATGAGAAATTTTATAGGCAGAAAATGCTCTACAAGCAGACAAGCATAATTAGTATATGCATAAATCACCTGAAATCAAATCCCACTTTGACTCCTAGTTTCTTCATTTTTAAAGTGAAAGACTACCTCACCACCTGGGGTGGCTCAGGGTAAGAATCTGCCTGCGATGAAGGAGACCACCTCCAATCCAGGAGACACAGGCTGTATTCCTGGGTTGGGGAAAGATTCTGGAGTAGAAAATGGCAAGCTACCCCAGTATTCTTGCCTGGGAAATCCCACGGACAGAGGAGTCTGGTGGGCTACAGTCCATGGAGTCACAGAGTCAGACAGGACTGAGCAACTAAACCACCACCAAGACTCCACCTCAGGGACTTAGAGGATTAGATGAAGTAAAACAACTTTTTCTGGAAGAAAGCGACTCAATATTATACAAAAACTGGTACCCAATGAAACATTGCCTTCGTGAAGAAAAGAAGAAGAGAGAAGGAAGAGAGGAAAAGAAAGAAAGATAGGGGAAAAGAGAGGAAGAAAAGGGAGGGAGAGAGAGAATGGGATGGAAGGAAGGAGAGAATGGGAAGGAAGGAGAGAAAGGAAGAAAGAAAAGGATAATCCGAAAGGAGAATTTATACATGTGCTTTAAAAGTGGACCCCCTAGTTCTACACAAGGAAAATGCACCATAAGGCAGTTTCTGAGAACTTTTTCCTGACAACTCCGGGTTATCTTTCCACTAACACCTCTCCTCCTGCCCCAGGCAAAGCCCAGCATCTGATTTGCCTAGAAATGAATAAATATTTATTTGGATTTAATTCTATTTCTAATGTATCAGATTCTCTTCAGATAATTCTTCCCATTCCTTGTCTTTAGAGTATATCCTATTGTTTTAAGATTACCATAAAATTAATTACAATTTTGACCAACTGTCTTAAAATAATACATCCCTGTTCCAGACCAGTGACATATTTCCCTTCAATTTCCATTGGCAGAGTTGATCTTGTGGAAGGGCCTGGGTCTGGGATGTTTTAGTAGCCACTTGAACCTTTATTGCCACTTCTTATTTTTCCTTTCCCGATGATTAAAATATATATACACACCTGTGCAGGTGTGATATTTCTAACTCTTTGAAAAATAAGAGAAAGGCAGTGGTAGGGCCAGATCTACAGTTGGTGGGGCATGGGGTTGCCCAGAGCAGATAAAATTTGTGGAAATCTCTGTAAGAAAAACAATATAAAATTACCAAAGCAAAATTAGGTTTGAACATGAGAATTTCTTCAGAATAAGAACAAAAATGACAACAAATTGCTAGAGCCTTGGAGACCCAGCTCCATTTCTACTAAGATCTCCCTGGGCAATTTATCAGGAATGCTTCCTGGCTGCACTCGACCACTCCAGTATTCCAAGAGTAACTGTGTCAGGTGAGAGGCCCAAAGCTTAAACTTCATTAACTCACACAAATCTACCTCTAGGTGGTCAAGTGGCTAAGACTTCATGTTCCCAATACAAGGGACTTGGGTTCAATCCCTAGTAAGGGAACTAGATAGATCCCACATGCCGCAAATAAGAGTTTGCATGCCACAGATAAACAACAACAACAACAAAATTTCACATGCCACAACTAAGATCTGGTGCAGCCAAATAAGTAAATATTAAAATAAGCAAATCTGCCTCTAGGCGAGAAATGAGAGGGAAAAGTTAATGTAATCAACTTTTTCAAAATTTAGTGGAACAGGCGTCACAATCGCTGCTTTACTTCATAATACGTATATTAGTTTCCCAGGGCTGCTGCAATACATTATCACAAATGTTGCTCATAACAAGTGTATTCTGTTAAGATTCTGGGGATTAGAAGTCTGCAATGAGTGTTCAGTTCAGTCGCTCAGTCGTGTCCGACTCTTTGCAACCCCATGGACTGCATGCAGCACGCCAGGCCTCCCCGTCCATCACCAACTCCTGGAGTCTACTCAAACTCATGTCCATCGAGTCGGTGATGCCATCCAACCATCTCATCCTCTGTTGTCCCCTCCTCCTGCCTCCAATCTTTCCCAGCATCAGGGTCTTTTCCAATGAGTCAGTTCTTCGCATCAGATGGTCAAAGTATTGGAGTATCAGCTTCAACATCAGTCCTTCCAATGAATATTCAAGACTGATTTCCTTTAGGATGCACTGGTTGGATATCCTTGCAGTCCAAGGGACTCTCAAGAGTCTTTTCCAACACCACAGTTCAAAAGCATCAATTCTTAAGCGCTCAGCTTTCTTTATAGCCCAACTCTCACATCCATACATGACTTACTGGAAAAACCATAGCCTTGACTAGACAGACCTTTGTTAGCAAAGTAATGTCTCTGCTTTTTAATATGCTGTCTAGGTTGGTCATAATTTTTCTTCCAAGTGTGAGGGAGCTAAAATCCAAGTGTTAGCAGGGCGGGTTCCTTCTGGAAGCTCTAGTGGATGATCTGTTTCCCACCTTTTTGAGCTCTGCACTTGTCTGGCCCCATTCTATCCTCAGATTCAGTTACAGCCAATGGAGTCCTTCTTATGTCACGTTGTACTCTATTGGTCTTCTGCTTCCCTCTTTTACATTTAAGGACTCTTGTGATTACATGGTGTCCTACCCAGAGAAGCCAGGATAATCTTGATCTTAAAGGCAATTGATTTGCTTACCATCTGCTTTTGATTTAATTCCACCTGCTACCTTAATTCCTCTTTGCCACATAATTTAACACACTTAACAGTTTCTGAGGATTAGAATATGGTCCTCTTTAGGGGAGAGGGGTGTTATATTTCTATCTGAGCTCCCCTGGTGGCTCAAATGATAAACAATCTGCCTAAAATGCAGGAGACCTGGGTTCGACCCCGAGTCAGGAAAAACCCGTGGAGAAGAGAATACCCGCTCCAATATTCTTGCCTGGAGAATTCCATGGACGGAGGAGCCTGGCAGCCTACAGTCCATGAGGTTGCAAGAGTCAGATGTGACTGAGTGGCTAACACTTTCACTTCACTTTATTGTGCTAGCTACCACAGTGAGGAAACTATGTGAATGCCAAGTACTTTTGAAAGTGTGATTTGTAATCAGATTCCCATAACATTTTATTTGTTCTTAGTGTGGAGAATTTGGTGGGGTGTGGGGGGGGGTGTGGAGCGTAGAGGGAATTTTATTTTTTTAATTGAAGTATTAGTTGATTTACAATGTGTAAATCAATGTGTAGTTTCAGGTATATAGCAAAGTGACTCAGTTATACATACATATTTTTCAGATTCTTTTCCCTTATAAGATTATTATAAAATACTGTGCATAGTTCCCGGGAGAATTTGTACTTTTAATTAGACTATCTATGAGGCAATCCAAAGTGCAGTTGTACATTTCAAAACTGAAACAGAGTGGGACCCAAGCTCACCATGCCCAGAGCCTGCTGCCTTTGGTTTTCCCTAATGAAGGCAGTTGCAAAATTCTGTCAACACTAGAAGATATCAGATGCAGGATTTTATCTAAAGAAAACAGAATTTCAAAAAGATAGCTGATTGAACACTCACTTTTACTCTCTCCTAAACTGCATTAAAACTAAAGAAAGTTTTTAAAAGCATAAACCTATAAGAATAAAATGAGTATGAGAAGGAACAGCACCAATGTTCTAGGAGCTGCAGAGCAGATGAATAAGGGGTACTGACTTGGTAGAATTGAAAAAGAATGAATTCTACTTTCAGGGGAGGGAGGAGGTGGGGGGGGAAGGGGCAAGTCAAGAAAAGGGCCAAATAACAGAAGCTCTGGGAGTGACGACACCAGCTACTCCGGGCGAAGGAGGGCAGGCATAGGCTGAAACGAGGAGGGTTAGTTGAAAGCTGTCTGAAAAGCACTTAGATCCCTAGATTCACCAGTCTTCCCGCAGCGCTGGGTGATGGCCCCCCTCACCCCAACAGAGATGATTTGTCTCTCTGAAGAGGCTAAAGCAGAAAATCTTTTTCCAAAAGAGAAAACACATGAGTTAAGTAAATGACACATCATACTAATTGCAGAACTTCTTCCTCAACCCACCATGACAGCAGCCAGTCCCTCACTTCCAGGCAGAAGACCAAACAAGTCTTTTTCTAGGTGGGGATCTCTCGGGCCCTGGAGGAAAGACCTTATGAAGCAGCCATGAGGGTTGACATCAGGCATTCCCAGTCAACTCTCCCTGCCGGACACCTCATCCTCTCGCTCAGAGATTCTGGGCAGCTCTTGAGGCCCCTACTTGTAAATACAAGGAGGCAATCAAATCTGAGGAGACCTAAGAAAAGCCTCTGATATGAAAAAATGGAAACCAAAAAAACAAGCTGGGAAAAAAAAAGTGATGAAAATACAAAATATGCAGGAGGAAGAAAAGTACAGTAAAAATAATAACAACTCAATGTCTTCAGAGAAACTGGATTCTTATTTCAATACACCCATGAGATCAGAACTAGAAGCTATAAAAAAAAAGATCTTTTTTGCAGAAAATAAAAATGAACCCTTTTAGGGAGAAACAGAGGAAAGTCCATCATATTATCATATCCCTAGCATACTGTCTAAAAAAAGACCTACCCAAATGACCTGAGTTAAAAGAGAAGATTCTACAAGTTTTAAGTGAGAAAACCAACACACAAAGGTGAAGGGAATCCAAACTTCTCAAAAGGAAATCTGGAAGGTAGAAGATGATAGAGCAAAGCTTTCGAAAGTCTGAGAGAAAAACATTTCTAACCCAGAATTCTATACTCAATCAAGTTATAAATCAAGTATGAAGGAAGAATAAAAACATTTTCAGGTTCTTACATTCTCAAAAAATTTACCTCCCACACACTCCTCCTCGGGGAACTGAGGCTAGAGGATGTGCTCCACCTAAGTGATGAGCGAACTGAAAAGGAGGAAGCCAGGAATCAGGAAAACAGAGATCAGCTCAGCGAGAGACAGAGGGCAGGAGGGTGGTGAAGTGAGATTCTTAGCTAGGAGGCAGCTCATATGACTCTGGAAGAGGTTTTTTCAGGAAGATGTTGTTAATCAAATTTCTAATGTGAATGAACACACTGGATATAAGGAACATACGGAAAGGAGACTTTGATTATGCTGGAGGAGTGTTTGAGGTTAAATGGTGATGTTCCGGTGGTCATGGAAAACTAGGCAAATAACACAAGAGGAGGAAACCAAAAATTACCCAAGAAAATAAAAACTCAAAGCACGGGGCTTCC
Source organism: Cervus canadensis (assembly GCF_019320065.1). Classification (NCBI taxonomy): domain Eukaryota; kingdom Metazoa; phylum Chordata; class Mammalia; order Artiodactyla; family Cervidae; genus Cervus; species Cervus canadensis. The sequence goes on from NC_057388.1 coordinate 45,867,112, forward strand.
CTGGTGGTCCAGTGGTTAGGAATCTGCCTGCCAGTGCGGGGAACATAGATTCAATCGCTGATCTGGAAAGATCCCACATGCTCAGGAGCAATGAAGCCCATGCGCCACAACTACTGAACCCATGCACCACAGCTTTGGAAGCCTACACACGCTAGAGCCTGTGCTCCACAACAAGAGAAGTCACGGCAATAAGAAGCCCACACACCGCAGCTAGGGAATAGCCCCTGCTCACTGCAACTAGAGAAAGCCCATGCACAACAATGATGACCTAGCACAGTCAAAGATAAATAAATAAATCTTTATAAAAAACAAACCAAAAAACTCAAAGGAACACATCCAAAAAAAGTCCAGGAAATAAAAAGCAATAGAAGCTTGCCATATAGTTCATTCTGAATAGAAAACAGAATTATAATAATGTGAATCCGCATTCTTTGGGTTGGATTTGGAGCCTTTTCACTCCAAACGCCACCAACAGCACATATTAGCTGTGTAGCATTAGCCAAATCATTTAACCATGGTGAGCTTCAGTTTCCTCTTTCTTAAGTATGAGTGATTGGGTTTTTTTTCAGGTAAGTTAGATATGGCATGTGGTAAGTGCTGGTGCTTAGTTGTTACCACTAGTGCTGCCTGAGAAGTACCCTTGTAGAACTAGTCAATTCCTGAAATCATAACACTGATTAAAAAAAGAAAACAATATTGCTAACTTAGGAATCTATTTCACTCCTCTAGAAGTACTGTTGAGATGAAGGCGATGTTTGTAATGCATTATGAGCTCTTTGAAAGAAAGCCTTGTTTAGATTTGTTTATATTGGTCTTCCGCCCATATTAGCATCTCCATTTGTTCCTAGTGTAATTAGATTAACACTATATCAGCATATGACTTTGCCTTTTCCAGAACTCTAATTAAGATTTTAAAGAAGATGTATACCAGTGGGAATCTCTCATTCACCCTCTGTTAAACACCTTTCCTATTTGATTATGATTTCACTTACTAATTCGTTCTGGCTTTTGTCTTGCAAACAATTTTTGATTTTTATTACATGAATGAGGTTTGAACTGATCCAGCAAATGGTTTACAAGGTCCAGGTGTCAGATGAATTGGCAAACGAAATAGAAGACAGCCATTGAGTAGAAAATTGTGACCAAGGTTACCTCTGCTGATCTATTAAAAGGACTGTGCTATGAATTTTTCCCCAATTTAAGTATTTTTTTAGGCACCAAATCTACACTGAGTATTATCATAATAGTAACAGCCAACATTGGATGAGTACTCAATGTTTGCTGTGTTTTCATTACTTTACTCACTACTCATTTGATTATAGCAGAAATCCTATGACGCTAATACTTTTATTATCCCCAATTTGCAAGCAAGAAAAATAAGTCTTGGAGAGGTTAAATATGTCTCCTGAGTTTCCCAAGGAATGGCACAGCAGGGTCTCAAACCCAAATCCCTTCCCTGAAATCCAGCATGAGCACCATGGAGGGGACCACAAAACCAAAGCAGAAAGAGAAAGGAATGAACTACCAAGGTCCAGAAAGTTCTCTTGAGTTTAATCATCACAACAATACCATGAAAGATAACTACTTCCTTAAACCTGTGAGACAGGTTAGGAAACTTTCCCAGGGTCACAGATAAGCTTCTGCCCTCAAGAAACCTATTTCTACTGGGAGTTAACACGCACAAAGAGAAGGAACTGGCTCAACTACAAAGTGAAGTGAAATCGCTCAGTCGTGTCCGACTCTTTGCGACCCCATGGACAGTAGCTTGCACCAGGCTCCTCCATCCATGGGATTTTCTAGGCAAGAGTACTGGAGTGGGTTGCCATTTCCTTCTCCATACAGATGATGTCAAATGTGTGGTAGAAAAAATATATATAATAAGATCTCCAAAGAAGGAGCATTCAATCCAAGGGAGAGGCTAGGAGACTTCCTAGAGGAAGTTGATGAGCAAAAGCTTGATGTGTCCATTTCTGATAGACAGAGAGAAGGGGAGAACAGCATCGTTTTTTTCTGCACTTGCAATTTTCCTCTTTTTGTAAATGTTCACTATTTTTCATGATATTGGCTTTGATGACAAAAACTCATTTCCAGATTCCTCCCTTTTTATAGGAATTTCAAAGCAGAGACAAATGCCTAAGCTTAGAAAATGATAAGCATGAGTGGAATACATTCAAAAATTAAAAAATAAAATAAAAAGCATGATTGGAAGAGCAGAATATGGAAACTCAAGAGAAGAGAGGATGTTCTCTTAAGGTTAGAATAAAGGGAGGGAAAGGATACATGCTGAGAAATGAAGGGAGGGAAGAAAAACAAAATTCAGAGTATGGGGGGAAAAGTGCAATTCCCTGAGGGAAGTCTATCTTGAGACAAGAATTGGATTCAAAGCCTTTGTGGCCCAGACCGTTGACCTCCATGCTGTTGGAGAGATTTTCATAAATAATAAAGTGCTGCCACTTTAAAACAAAACAAAACAAAACAAAAAAAACAGCATTTCAGTGATGTAGGGGAGAAGAAAGCTTTCTCTCAGCCAAGATGTGTGCATTTCCTCCAGATAAATGGCACGTTGTCTCAATCTAGGAAAGTATTGCCACTGCTTAGCATTTGGGATGAAGTCAACAGCAACGTTCAGCAAATATGGGTTCCATCTACTGGAAAATAATTGCCTTTACATCTTGTGACATCTTCCACGGACTCTGCAATGAAAATCAATTATAATCCCTTTTGGTGGGAGAAACTAAATTAGAAAGAGAAGTGATTAGAAACAGAAGGCAGCTTGACGCTTGTGATGCCAGATTTGCTCAACGTGTGATACAAAAGCCGTGGATAAGTTTTTCTGGCCATTCTCCCAATTAACAACCTTTAGCTTACTTAAAAGCCAAAATCCATGACTCAAAAGAGCGTGCTAGGAAGAAATTTTTGACAGATAAAATTAGCAATTCCTGGCAACATCAAATAGCATATACATACACTCATGTACCTTTTTTTGAAATGAAGCTCAAAATATACCAAGATCTAACTCAAATTGCTCCCCAAGGCTCCAAAACTCAGTTATGAGTTAACATTTATCACGTGTTCACTATGTGCCAGGCAGTGCATTTAATTCTCACACTAACATAATGAATTAGGCACTATTCTCACATAACCTTATTTTTTAAACTATGAGACACAATCAAGGGGAAGCTACACAACTGTCCAACATCACAAAGGTAGAAAACAACAGAGCTCTGGCTGAAACTCAATCTGACTTCACTACACTCTGGATAAAGTCCTTACCTTCAAAAGAGTTTAGAGTCTAATAGTGAATTCAGACAAGTACCCTTCAGTGTGGTAAGACTGCTTAAGACCAGTGTAGGGAGATCATCTAACCTTGCTTTTGGCTCCTGGGGAAGGATTCATGAAAGGAACAACAAAACCAAGGCAGAAGCTAGGAATGGCCAAAGTGGGAAGGAATTCCAAGTAGAGAAAGAAGCCGATCTCCAAGCTCAGAGATAAAAGAGAGATCAGTATCTTAGGTGTATAAGAGGAGAGGGCTAATGGCAATGAAGAGTTATTTTGGAAGATTTTAGCTAAGGATAGGTTTAACTGGATTTGCCTTTCTAGAACTGTTTTTGACTGGTTTGGAGAATGACTTTTGAGAAGAGCAAGAAGAAAAGGAGGGAGATCTGATAGGAGGCTATTGACTTAGGGGTAATCTATTCATCAAGGTGGAAGACCCTGAAAGAGGCACAGGTTCAACAATGGGGTTGAAAGAAGATAATAAATTCCATTTGAATTGTGTGGAAGTTCTTGTGCAATGTATGGATACAAAGGGGGATCATTTTTTTACTTTAAAAAAGGATAACTCATATAAGCCATTTTAATCACTTAGTTTTCCTAATATATTTTAAAAAGCTTGACTCACAAAATTTTGATTATATGGTCTTTCTGATAGAATTTTTTTTTTTGCATCTAGTAATCCACAACTATCAAGACAGATATATATACATATGTACAATTTTTCTTAACACTAGGAAATTTCAAACATTATTATTATTATTATTTTGGCTGTACTGCATGGCTTGTGGGATTTTAGTTCCCTGTTCAGGGATGGTACTCATGGCCCCTGCAATGGAAGAATGGAGTGCTAACTACTGGACCGCAAGGGAATTCCCATATTATTTCTTTTCAAATAACTGAAAACTTAAAATATGGAACTAAAAAAATAAACTCAAATTGCACAAAACACTGCAAAATAAAAGTATTAGTTCATTGTGTATGTGTGCTTAGTCGCTCAAACTTACGTTTGTTTAATGGGCTTCCCAGATGGTGCTAGTGGTAAAGAACCCACCTGCCAGTGTAGGTAGATGTAAGAGACACAGGTTTGATCCCTGGGTTGGGAAGATCCCCTGGAGGAGGGCATGGGAATCCACTCCAGTATTCTTGCCTGGAAAATCCCATGGACAGAGGAGCCTGTAAGGCTGCAGTCCATAGGTTCCCACAGAGTCGGACACAACTGAAGCAATTTAGCATACACGCATGCACATGTTAGCTTAATAATTACAGATGGTCACATATAGAAATATTACATATATATGTCTATATATGTAATATCTTTTTTAGGCATTAGTTCTAGAAGGTCTTGTAGGTCTTCATAGAACCATTTAATTTCAGCTTCTTCAGTATTAGCGGTTGGGGCATAGACTTGAATTACTGTGATATTGAATGGTTTGCCTTGGAAATGAACAGAAATCATTCTATTGTTTTTGAGACTGCACACAAGTACTGCATTTCAAACTAAAACCAAGGAAAGATGTCGTTTTCATCATAGGGGACTGGAATGCAAAAGCAGGAAGTCAAGAGATACCTGGAGTAACAGGCAAGTTTGGCATTGGAGTAGAAAATGAAGCAGGGCAAAAGCTAACAGAGTTTTGCCAAGAGAATGCTCTGGTCACAGCAAACACCCTCTCCCAACAACAAAAGAGATGATGCTACACATGGACATCACCAGATGGTCAACACAGAAATCAGATTGATTATATTCTTTGAAGTCTATACAGTCAGATGCAGAAACTGTATATACCCAGCAAAAATAAGACTGAGCCACAGTCAGCTCATTAACTCCTTATTGCCAAATTCAGACTGAAATTGAAGAAAGTAGGGATAACCACTAGACCATTCAGCTATGACCTAAATCAAATCCCTTACGACTATACAGTGAAAGTGACAAATAGATTCAAGGGATTCTATCTGATAGAGTGCCTGAAGAACTCTGGATGGAGGTTTGTATCTCGGAGGCTGTGATCAAAAGCATCCCCAAGAAAAAGAACGCAAAATGGCAAAATGGTTGTCTGAGGAGGCCTTACAAAAAGCTGAGAAAAGGAGAAAGCAAAAGGCAAAGGAAAAAGGAAAAGATATATCCATCTGAATGCAGAGTTCCAAAGAATAGCAAGGAGACAAAAGAAAGGCTTCCTCAGTGATCAATGCAAAGAAGAGGAAAACAATAGAATGGGAAAGACTAGAGATCTCTTCAAGAAAATTAGAGATACCAAGGGAACATTTCATGCAAAGATGGACGCAATAAAGGACAGAAATGGCATTGACCTAACAGAAGCAGAAGATATTAAGAAGAGGTGGCAACAATACACAGAACTATACAAAAACAATCTTAATGACCCAGATAATCACAATGGTGTGATCACCCACCTAGACCCAGGCATCTTGGAGTGTGAAGTCAAGTGGGACTTCATGACAAACAAAGCTAGTGAAGATGATGGAATTCCAGCTGAGCTATTTCAAATCCTAAAAGATGATGCTCTTAAAGTGCAACACTCAATATGCCAGCAAATTTGGAAAACTCAGCAGTGGCCACAGGACTAGAAAATGTCAGTTTTCATTCCAATCCAAAGGAAGGGCAATGCCAGAGAATGTTCAAACTACTGCACAATTGCACTCATCTCACACAATAGCAAAGTAATGCTCAAAATTCTCCAAGCCAGGCTTCAACAGTACATAAACCAAGAACTTCCAGATATTCAAGCTGGTTTTAGAAAAGGCAGAGGAACCAGAGATCAAACTGCCAACATCCGCTGGATCATTGAAAAAGCAAGAGAGATCCAGAAAAACATCTGCTTTATTGACTATGCCAAAGCCTTTGACTGTGTGGATCACAGCAAACTGGGAAATTCTTCAAGAGATGGGAATACTAGACCACCTGACCTGCCTCCTGAGAAATCTGTATGCAGGTCAAGAAGCAACAGTTAGAACTGGACATGGAACAACAGACTGATTCCAAATTGGGGAAGGAGTACATCAAGGCTGTATATTGTCACCCTGCTTATTTAACTTATATGCAGAGTACATCATGCAAAATGCCAGGCTGGATGAAGCACAAGCTGGAATCAAGACTGCCAGGAGAAATATCAATAACCTCAGATATGCAGATGACACCACCCTTATGACAGAAAGAAAAGAAGAACTAAAGAGCCTCTTGATGAAAGTGAAAGAGGAGAGTGAAAAAAGCTGGGTTAAAACTCAACATTAAAAAAACGAAGATCATGACATCCAGTCCCATCACTTCATGGCAAAGATGGGGAAACAATGGGAACAGGGACAGACATTATTTCTTCAGCTCCAAGAGCACTGCAGATGGTGACTGCAGCCATGAAATTCAAAAGATGCTTGCTCCTTGGAAGGAAAGTTATGCCCAACCTAGACAGCATATTAAGAAGCAGAGACATTACTTTGCCGACAAAGGTCTGTCTAGTCAAAGCTATGGTTTTTCCAGTAGTCATGTATGGATTTGAGAGTTGAAACATAAAGAAATCTGAGTGCTGAAGAACTGATGCTTTTGAACTGTGGGGTTGGAGAAGACTCTTGAGAGTTCCTTGGACTACAAGGAGGTTAAATCAGTTAATCCTAAAAGAAATCAGTCCTGAATATTCATTGGAAGGACTGATGCTGAAACTCCAATACTTTGGCCACCTGATGCAAAGAACTGACTCATTTGAAAAGACCCTGGTGCTGGGAAAGATTGAAGGTGGGAGGAGAAGGGGACGACAGAGGATGAGATGGTTGGATGCCGTCACTGACTTGATGGACATGAGTTTGAGTAAGCTCTGGGAGTTGGTGGTGGACAGGGAAACCTGGCGTGCTGCAGTCTATGGGGTCACAGAGTCAGACAAAACTGAGCAACTGAACTGAGCTGGTACATAATATGTTTCATAATATATAATATAAAATGTTATTTAATAGTATAATAAATATGTTTCTTTCTTCTGTCAGCTGAGAGGGCCTGTAAGCAATGACATTCCAGTAGCAAAGAGCACAACCATTACCTACATCTTGGTTTCTATCACCATTTCCCAATAAAGTGAACCAGAGTTCCTTGGAGAAATGGCTGATTTCAGGACTGACACAAAAATGTGTAAGATAAGCCTGGAACATGTTGTAATGCCAGAAAGTAAGAGAATGCTCCAAAAACAAAAAACTACCCTACATTAATGGTGCGTGTTAAAGGAGCACAGGAGCAACTGAATATCTCCTAATAACCAAGCAGGAACAATGTAATTAACAAATAAAGTAGCATTGGGTTATAATACAAGGACCTCCCCAGTGTCTCAATGGAAAAGAATCTGACTGCAGTGCAGGAGACGCAGGATATGCAGGTTTGATCCCTGGGTCAGGAAGGTCCCCTGGAGAAGGAAATGGCACCCTATTCCAATTCTTGCTTGAAAAATTCCATAGGCAGACGAGCCTGGCAGGCTACAGTCCATAGGGTCACAAAGAGTGAGACATGACTGAAGTGACTGAGTACACACACACATAAAGTAAATACGAATAATTCCATAAAGACATCAAGAAATGATTGATTGAATAAATGAATAAATGGGGAAAGGAGAAGACAAAGCTCCCTTGCAGAATAATTCCAAATAATTTATGTAGATAATCTGTCCTCGAGGAGGTGGACTTTAGCTTCCTACTCCTTAAGCGTGGGCTGCATGTAGTGAGTTTCTTCAAGGAGAACAGTATAGAAAGGGGAATGGTGGTGAGAGAGAGTCATGTTATGGTGGAGAAGCCCGACAAACACCACCTCAGCCAGGTGCTCAAGATCAATGTCAACAGTAAGCCACGTTGATACTATGTGACCTTGATAGGTGATAAAAATGACTATTTGCCTCTGTGGTTTTCCTCTCCCCAAAAAACATATCCCCCATTAAAGTATGAGAAAAAACAGACAAATTCCAATAGAGGGACAACCTACAAAATACTTGGCCAGCACTCCTCAAAAGTGTCAAGGTCATCAAAACCAAGGGAAGTCTGTCACAGCCAAAAGTATTATCAAAGGGAACTTGGGTCCACTTGCTATACAACAAAGCCAATCTACTGACACGGGGTTGTGATGAATGAAAGTAGTGAATGAAAGCATTTATTTGCAGGATACCCAGCAAGGACAATGGGTTGTCTATGCGCAAACCCTTCCAGAATTCCCCCTGGGAAGGGTTTTTAAAGTCAACATTTGGCTAGAGGGATGTGGGATAGCATGACTTCCTTCTGATTGGTTGGTGGTGAGGTAACAGGGTAATGTTTCAGAAAACTCAATCATCAACTTTCTGGTTCCAACCAATCTAGGCTCTCCAAGTAGGCAGCATCCTCCACCTGGTGGGGGTGGGGGAGTGAGGGATGGTCTCAATTTCTGCATAGGAGCTCAACGATGTGCTTTAAATCATTGAGTATATCCCTTGAAGAGGAACCAGGACTCTGCTTTATCCTTGAACAATTTTTCTTTTTCTTTTTGAATGATTTTCTATTATTTTTATTCATATGTATTTCAGCATCATTGGGACCATGAAAATGAATCAATTGTACTTGTTTGTCAACATTATCTTTTTATAAAGCTTATTTATTTCTTTATTTTTGTTGCACTGGGTCTCCAGTGCTGTGCCTGCGCTTTCTCTAGTTGTGGCGAGCGGGGGCCACTCTTCCTTGAGGTGTGTGGGCTTCTCACTGTGATGGCTTCTCTTGTTGCGGAGTACAGACTCTAGGCACACAGCCATCAGTAGTTGTGGTGCACAGGCTCAGATGCTCTGAGGCATGTGGAATCTTCCTGGGCCAGGGTTGAACCCATGTCCCCTGCATTGGCAGATGTGTTCTTATCCACTGTACCACCAGAGGTGTTTTCAACGTTATATCATACCAAGAAAGATTAATTTCTAACTCCTTTTCTTTCTTATTCTTTCTCTTCCAGGCTTCTTCATCAGGCATCATGAGTCTTTAGAGGTCTATCCTGTAAAGATGAGGTCTGGATTTACTGGGGCTTAAGCTCAGGTATGGGGATTTAGTGTTCATAGTGACTCTGAAACCATCTACCACTGAATGGGACTTGAACCCATGTGCTGGGACTCTAACCCAGCCAAATCCCAGTCTGGGACTCGAACCCACACGGCTGGGACTTGAATCCAGCCAAAAACCATGGTACCTAGTTTCTGGACCTAATGAAGCTCAGGTTCTTGATGTCTCATCACAGAAAGAATTCACTGAGAGACAAAGTGATAGGTAAGAAGTGGATTTATTCAGATTCAGATAGAAGCACACTCCAGAGTGTGGGCCATTGCAGAGGGCGAGAGCAACCAGGAAATAAGTTGGGTAATTTCATATGCTAATGAGTGGGAGGATTATTCCAACTATTTTTGGGAAGGGGTGGAGAACTCCAGGATTTGCGCCACTGCCCACTTCTTGATCTTTTGACATTGCCTTGGAACTGTTATGGCACCTCTGAGTGTTTCATTTCACTTGCTGATTGAGGATTAAGGTCTAGTCTTGTCTGCCATGTTGGTCCCAATTCAGTTCAGTAGCTTAGTCGTGTCTGACTCTTTGTGACCCCATGGACTGCAGCACGCCAGGCTTCCCTGTCCATCACCAACTCCTGGAGCTTACCCAAACTCATGTCCATTGAGTCAGTGATGCCATCCAACCATCTCATCCTCTGTTGTCCCCTTCTCCTCCTGCCTTCAATCTTTCCTAGCATCAGGGTCTTTTCCAAAGAGTTAGTTCTTCACACCAGGTGGCCAAAGTATTGGAGCTTCAGCTTCAACATCAGTCCTTTCAATGAATATTCAGGACTTTAGGATTGACTGGTTTGATCTCCTTGTAGTCTAAGGGACTCTCAAGAGTCTTCTCCAACACCACAGTTCAAAAGCATCAGTTCTTCAGTGTTCAGCTTTCTTTATGTTTCAACTCTCAAATCCATACATGACTACTGGAAAAACCATAGCTTTGACTAGACAGACCTTTGTCGGCAAAGGAATGTCCCTGCTTTTTAACATGCTGTCTAGTTTGGTCATAGCTTTTCTTCCAAGGAGCAAGCATCTTTTGAATTTCATGGCTGCAGTCACCATCTGCAGTGATTTTGAAGCCCAAGAAAATAAAGTCTGTCACTGTTGCCATTGTTTCCCCATCTTTGCCATGAAGTAATGGGACTGGATGCCGTGATCTTCATTTTTTTGAATGAAGTTCAAAAAGCTCTTTAGTTCCTCTTTTCTTTCTGCCATAAGGGTGGTGTCATTTGCATATCTGAGGTTACTAATATTTCTCTTGGCAATCTTGATTCCGGCTTGTGCTTCATCCAGCCTGGCATTTTGCATGATGTACTCTGCATATAAGTTAAATAAACAGGGTGGCAATATACAGCCTTGACATACTCCTTTCTCGACTTGGAACCAGTCTGTTGTTCTTGGTCCCATTTGATTCCAACTGGTTTATGTTGTGTCCTTGGGCTATGTCATTCTTTCAAAAGTTGTGCCCTGCCGCTTTTCCTCCTATTACAACTCCAAGACCCTGAGGAAGGAGTAAGGGGGAACAGAGCAGCACAGATTTACACTAGAAAAGGAAGCTATCCTTGAACTATTTTTCTTGACTACTTTTTCTTTGTTTCTGCATTCCCTCCCTTCCAGAATTAGTCATTGTTTGAGTCTGCTTTTTGAAACTCAGAGAAGGTCTAGGAGACCAAATATTTTTCAACAAGCCAGAAATGAGGGGCTTAAAGGGGCTTTTGTATCCAGGAGGGCCCCACGGGATCCTGCTTAGTTCCAAAAGAAGCCTAATGAAACTTACTGCAATGTAGTATCCTGGAACAAAAACGGTGTTAGCTAAGAGCTAAGGAAATCTGAAAAAACTATTGACTTTTGGTGAAAATTAATATGAGAATTCTTCATATTATCTTCTTAAATTTTCTGTAATTCTAAGACTACTCTGGGACTTCCCTGGTGGTCCAGTGGTTCCACTACAGAAGACACAGTTTCAATCCCTGGCGGGGGAAGTTCCACATGTCATGTGGTGCAGCCAAAAAATAAATAAATAAAATAAAACTGCTCTAAAATAAAGTATACTTTTTAAAAAGTCCCTTGCAGGAATTCTCTGGTGGTCCAGTGGTTAGGGCTTGGCCTTGCAAGGGTCCAGGTTCAACCCCTGGTTGGGCAACTGAGGTCCTGAAAGTCAAGCCATGAGGAAAAATAAGAAATAAAAATCACCCTTGCTTCCATCAGACCCTAATATCTTGTGAATTTTTCCAGAAACATTCTACTTTTACATATATGGAGTCTCCATGGGCCCCTCCCTATCGTCTCTGCAGCTTTCTCTGCTCCGCTGTGTGCCCTGGAGACTAACCTGATGGGTAATGCCAACAGGTTTCTCAGCTCTCTAACTTCTTCCAGTAGAATTTGGGCAATGCAGGAAGGGAGGTTGGGGAAGTCCCTAGCCGCAGGCCAATCAGACGGGAGGGAAGAAGTAGAGGTACTTCTGTCCTTAGCTCCTTCCTCCTTGGACCTGGAACCAGCAGGCCTTATTCCTGTACTGAAAGCTCTCCAACCACACTGGGTCTGGTAACAGCTCCCTCCTCACTGCCCCCTAAGGCTAGGACTGCTGACTGCTCTTTTCTCCAGATTTTTAACACTTCCCTTCAGGTAACCCCAAGGGGCGTCACCAAGCCTTATTGGTTTTCCTTGAGCCTACCCCGCACTTTTGTAAACAGTGCCTTCGTTAACTCTACCTCAGTGTGTTCTCTCTCTCCTCCTAGGACTCTGATTAAGATCATATGCAAATGTATATGCCCTTCAGGAATGCAAATATGAGTATACTCTACACATTTTTTTGAACCTCGTTTTTCTCATCTACAATACACTCTGGGTTTCTTGCTGTGTTCCTATACATTATACATCCTATACATTAACCCACCTTGTTAATATCCCATGGTATACCATTGTCTGTATATATCATACGTCTAAATATCATATCAAAAGGGGAGAATTAGAAGCTGAAATTAGCAGAGGGACCATGAAGCCTAGGCTGCTAATACACAACTAGAAATTCTATGCTATGATGGGGGGTGGGGAGGTGAGCAGATGTTGCTAAAGCCCCAGGATATTTTCACAGAAGTTAAGAGAGTGGTTTTTGGAGTCAAACTGCTTGGGTTCAGATTCCAGCTCAGCTAGGCTGTGTGACCCTTGGCAAATTACTTAACTGTAGGTATCTCCTCATCTATATAATGGGAATAACAATATTCATCTCAAGGTAATACTTATGCTCAAAAGCAGTTGAGTTTTCAAATCATCCAGTGGAAAAAATGCCATGAGTCTCCCCCTCCCATCTCTCTCTCCCATCTCAGTCCTTTGATTCTGTTTCTTCAGCCTCCCTCAGCTTCATCCTTTCCTCTTTTTTTTTTTTTTTTCTCTTCATCAACCTGCCTGTCCCTTGACAGGCTTTCTTTCTGTTGATATTTAAGATTCATTCTTAAATGAAAAATTAGACTGTAGATTCTAGGATTAATTGTGCTGCTACTAATTTGTAGATCAGTAGAGGTAGGAATGAATTTTAAAAGCATATTCTGTATAAAGCAAAGCAGCTGTCAGCCAGTGCCCCTCCCCAATAAAAGAAAGGTAAATGGCCTCAGACAATAGGCTGTTGTTTTCCACCAAAAGAATCTAGTGTGATTAACTGGATCAATTTCTGTTCAGATCTACAGGAGTTACCTTGATTACTGAAAACTTCCTGAGCGTAAGGCATTACCAGTACCCAAAACAATAAAATTATTAATCACACATGCAATAATTAGAAACAAGAGGACACATTTTGTTGGTGGTGGGGAGAGTTCAGCACTGGGTCTAAAGTGCTGTGCCGGGGCTTTCTTTAGATGCAGAGAGCGGGGCTGGGGGCTGGAGGTGGTGGTGGGGGGGCTTCTCTTTGTTGCCGCGCTCCGGCTTCTCATTGCAGTGGCTTCTCTTGTTGCAGAGCACAAGTTCTAGATGCACGGGTGCTGCTTAGTTGCAGTGCACAGGCTCTAGAGCATTGGCTCAGTACTTGTGACACACGGGCTTAGTTGCTCCGCAGCATGTGGGATCTTCTCAGACTAGGGATTGAACCTGCGTCCCCTGCATAGGCAGGTGGATTCTTATTCACTGTGTCACCAGAGAAGCCCATACATTTTAAATATTAATTTTTCCCATTTACTTGATATATGTTATTTAAAAACATAGCTACCAAATACCCCTTATTGAGAGAATAGTTCTCCAAACCATTCAAAGTATTTTATTTTTTCCTCACCACCTGAGTTCAATTATCTGCATTTTACAGAAGAAGAAAAGCCCCTCTCCCTCCTCTTGTGACCTCTCAGGGACTGCACAGGCCTTGTTTCATCTGTCTGTCCTCTCTCCCCAAGTGAGAGTTGTCATTTTCACATGCTGCTGAGGTCTCTCACTCTGGTATCTCCAGATCTGCATTATCTGGATCTCACCCACACTGCCTTCCTTTTAGTTTCTCAAGCACATCAAACCCCTTCCTGACTTTGAGTTTTTGCATTTGCAGTTTCCTTTTCCAGAGGGCTGGTCACCTTCTGAGAGGTCTTTCCTGACCACTCCATTTAAATCCTTCCTCCTTCACCCTCTGGTACCACCAGTAATTCTACGTGACATCGTTCTGTTTCTCTAACAGATTTTTATCATCACAGAGTATTATCTGATTTACTTATTCGTGTATATGACTGTCATCAACTAGCCTATAAATTCTTTTGTAACCGAGCAGCACGCTATGGGCCTTCCCAGAACAGACCCCGCCTCCCTCACTCCCCACCAATGTCCTCTGCCTGCCTTTTGTCTGTATGCTGTGTTTAGTCGCTCGGTCTACAGAAAAACTTTAATCAAAGAATGAATTTAATTAGAGAAGTGAGACAATGCAGGAAGAACAAGTCAAACAAGACAAATAATAATAGTTTAGTCATTAAACAAAGACAGGGACCATTAGTTCCTCCTCAAGTTCTATAGATAATATACTGAGTCATGTCCTTTGAGCTGTTTCGCACATACCAAAACCCTCACCAGGCAGAAGAAGTTTACCGCATGCTGCCCACAAGCACATAGACCTCAGATTGGTTGGAATCAGAAGGCTGATGATGTTGTTTTTGGATTATTTCACCACCAACCAGTCAGAAGAATTTCCATGAGCTGATCACATACCCTAGAATCTCCTCCCTAAAAAGCTTTCCCTGAAAACATTTGGAGAGTTTAGGCCTTAAAAAAAAATTTTTTTTATTATTCATTTTTTTGGCTATGCAGGGTCTTTATTGCTGGCTGGACTTTTCTCTAGTTGCAGCTAGTAGGGGCTACTCTCTAGGTGCGATGCAGTGGCTTCTCTTGAGTGGAGCAGGTGCTCTAAGGCACCAAGGAACAGGGGCTTCAGCAGTTGCGGCTCCCTGACTCCCGAACACGGCTCAGTAGTGGTGGTACACGGGCTTAGCTGCTCCGTGGCATGTGGGATCTTCCCACCAGGGATCGAACCCTGTCTCTTGCATTGAGAGATGGATTTTTGTTTTAAACTTCAGCTGCCTGGACTCTTTGCTTGGCCCTGCAAGAAACACTGCTCTTCCCTTCATCATAACTCCACGTTAGCAGATTGTCTTTACTGTGAACATGTTTTGGTTTGGTAACATTTTGAAGGCAGAAACTTTGTCAAACTTGTTCAGTGCCCTATCCCCAAAACTTACAATAAGATAGTCACTGAATCAATAAATGTATCTATGTATCTATGGATGAATGAATGGATGGAATTACTTCAACATCCAACTCAGGATAACACAGCACATTAGTGTTTTCTTGAAACATTTCTCAAGTTTCCCTTTCTTCCCCCATTGACAAACCATGTTCATAGAATAGGTGTGCAAAGATAACTTTAAAAGTTAAAGGATAAAGAAGATGTGGTATTAGATATATAAAATGGAATATTATTTGGCCATAAAAAGGAATAAAATAATGTCATTTGTGGCAACGTGGATGGTCCTAGACATTATCATACTAAGTGAAGTAAGAGAAAGACAAATATCATAAAAACTTGAGTGGGCCCTCAAATTACTCTTTGCTTAAAAAAATGTATAATTATTTCATTTATCTAATGAGAGATAATTTTACTAAAACAATATCAAATTTGGATTTATATTAAAGAATGTGGTGTTTCTTCCACTATCTGAAAATTTATTGAATTATATACAAATAAATTTTTATTGGCAGTGGAATTTGCTTTAAATTGGAATGGACTGCTATATTGGTTTGGAAAGAATTCTTTTGTTTAATGATTTTCTTTTAGAAGCCTTTAAATTCTCTTTTTTTTTTTAACAAGTTTCATTTCTATCTAATAGTTTCTCAAGATCCTATCATTAAATAATAAATCAGTCAATAATTTAACAAATATTTTCTTATCTATTACATTGTCATAATTTGCCAAGGTATTGTGTAAAGACACAAGACTAGCATTAAGACTAGCATTATATATATAAAAAAAAGACTAGCATTATAATCTTACCTGCTTGATATATATACATGTGTGCACATAGGAAAAAAAAGTAAGAAGGAAATAAGCAAAAAACTTAAGAGACCATCTGGGTGGTGCAATAAGAAACAATTGCTATATTATCCAAGCTGCTCACTACAGGCTATATGTAATTTTTTAATACCATAAAAGATATATAAGATACTATTTCTGACTTTAAGGAGCAGATCTTATATCTGGAGAGGAGGAAAAAGGTAACATACAGGAAATAAATAGAAAACAATAGTGTACAAAGCTGTATAATTACTGAAAGCAAGCCAACTCAGTTGTTCAGAGGAGAGATCAGAAAAAGAGAAAGTTAAAGTTCTCTTTCTGTTTAAATATGGCAGAAACTTAGCATCCATTGTCTTGAAAAAATTAACAAATGTGATAAAAATAAAACTCAGGATCAGAGTTGAATTTCCCAGGGAAAAATGATTACCCTGGGCAACTGGTTTTTCACCAATGCCAGTGTGAAGAGGGTGTAGTTTCTGTTTGAAATGTGATTAACAGTGGATGAAATGCTGCATCCAAACAGAAGTGAGTCAATTCAATTATACATTAAAAAAAAAAAAAATTAAGGCATAAGCTACAAACATTACAATTTAAAGGTAGAAAATGATAAAAACCAAAAAAAAAAAGAAAAAGATAAAAACTAGAATCTAGATTGATTTTAAAAACAGACTTTGGGGCATTATTTGTATGTTTCCATTATTTTTCAATTTTTCTGACTAAAGAAAATTTTAAGTTAAAAAAAAAGAGGGGAAAAAAAAAGAGGAAAAAAAAAGGAGGAAGAAGAAACTATGTAAAAATTTGCCCTCTAGACCAGAAAAAGTTAGCAAGACTGACTGCTCTCAATTTAGACTAACATAGGACTCAAATCATTCTCGTATAACAGGAAATCACTCAAAAATATAGTTCACTTATGATTTTTTATATATTCATATTTTATCAATTCTATAATGCCAATAACTGTAAAACTCACAATTATTTTATGAACCACTAAGAAAAAAAGTGCTAATTGAATTATAACACATCATTAATTATGAGTCCTGATAAAATGTGAAAAATGTGCATTTTATTTTTTATTTAATAGGAGGTTAATTACTTTACAATATTGTGATGGTTTCTGCCATACATTCACATGAATCAGCCATGGCTGTACATGTGTTCCCCATCCTGACCCTCCCTCCCGCCTCCCTCCCCATCCCATCCCTCTGGGTCATCCCAGTGCACCAGCCCTGAGCACCCTGTCTCATGCATCGAACCTGGACTAGCGATCTGTTTCACATATGATAATATACATGTTTCAATGCTATTCTCTCAAATCATCCCAGCCTAACCTTCTCCCACAGAGTTCAAAAGCCTGTTCTTTATAAATGTGTCTCTTTTGCTCTCTTGCATATAGGGTCATCGTTACCATCTTTCTAAATTCCATACATATGCATTGATATACTGTATTGGTGTTTTTCTTTCTGACTTACTTCTCTGTATAATAGGCTCCAGTTTCATCCACCTCATTAGAGGTGCATACAAATGCATTCTTTTTAATAGCTGAGTAATATTCCATTGTGTATATGTACCACAGCTTTCTTATCCATTCATCTGCCGATGGACATCTAGGTTGCTTCCATGTCCTGGCTATTGTAAACAGTGCTGCGATGAACACTGGGGTACATGTGTCTCTTTCAATTCTGGTTTCCTTGATGTGTATGCCCAGCAGTGGGATTGCTGGGTCATATGGAAGTTCTATTTCCATTTTTTTAAGGAATCTCCACACTGTTCTCCATAGTGGCTGTACTAGTTTGCATTCTCACCAACAGTAAGAGGGTTCCTTTTTCTCTGCACCCTCTCCAGCATTTATTGTTTGTAGACTTTTTGATAGCAGCCATTCTGACTGGAGTGAGATGGTACCTCATTGTAGTTTTGATTTGCAAAAAATGTGCATTTTAGAGTCAGTAAAACGTGATATACAATTTGTGACCATGTAGTAATGTTTGCTGCACCTACAGATATGAGACGAGGGTCCATACTTCTTTCTTCATCATTGTATCACGGCCAACATAATTCTTAATAAATCCTTGAATGAATAAATGAGTGAATGAATGAATGAATGAGTGTGCAGATCTTATAGAGGACTCTGTCTTACACTCCAAATGCTTAAAGGATATAAATAAGAAAATGCATTTTAAATCAGCATTAATTGCTAAATAAGTGCTGGAAAGTAACGATAATATTGTCTGACATTTATTTTGAAATGACACATCTATCTCTTTGGAAAGAAGTTCTGGAAATGATTAAATTCTGGTAAATAAGAATTTACCTCTGTGAAACAGGTGAATTCTAAAGTGAGTAATTTGAGGTGTTTAATATAACAAATAAATTGGGTGGAGAGAGCCAGCTGTTACCACCTCCCACTCTTCTCTGTTTTTAAAGGACAGCCAAATTCAGACCAATGAGAGAAGTAGTTCTTTATTTTTATAGAAACCTGTAAGGGAGAGGCCATTCTGTCCATGCACCGCTTGTTTCTTCAGTAGAAAAGGCATTTAACAAACAAACAAGCAAAAAGGCAATATATTCATCCAGGTACATGCAAGTCTTACTGTATTTTGATAATTGTTAAACTGAATCCTTACCTGGAAAAATGCATTTCGAAGAAGAATTCCGTCTATTCTCCAAGGAAAGTTACACCATTGACTCCTAGTGTTATTTGATAGCTTTTTTTGTCCTCTGTCCTTCTGAGACCTCTACTCTATCCCTTGTTCCTTTGAATTGCTACCATCAACCTATGATCACCAAGTTACAAAGTGGTCCACAGAGCTGAATGAAGTAGACTAAAAAATGTTCAAAACAGCAAATGACAGTGAACAGAAAGGCCTATCAGAATGGGACATGGTTTATATTTATATTTACACAGAATGCCTCCAAGTTAAATCATTAAAGAATTATGAATCGTCTAGAGGAGTTACCATGGAACTGAGCTATAGTATGAAATCCTAGGCAGCTATTAACAAAATTAAGGAATTTCTATATGTACACACCTGGAAAAATATCTGTGACACAGCCTTTACTACAAAGAAAAAAAAGTTGTTGACCAATACACAGTATAATTTTTAGTTGTTTAAAAAAATATGTTTGGGTCAAAGATTTATCCGTTTAGAATATGTTATAGAAGGTAATATAGGACATATAAGGAGTCATCGCGCTTGCCCTCATGAAGTTTTGTCTAGTGAGGGAGATAAAACTTGTGTGTAAATAAAATTATTGTCCTAAGGTAGACAGTAAGAGGTGTCTTGAGGGAGAAATTCAGATAAGGTGCCAAAAGAATTTAGAGAAGTAGTTGGATTAATTCTGAGAGCATCAAGCACTGTTCATGGAGGAGAAGGAGTTTTAACTGAATCTTGAAGGTACCTGGTTTGTGTGAGGGTGTGAGGAGTGGGGACATTAAAAAACTTGCCTCTATTTCAGTGTAGTTGAATTTGATATCCAATGATAAATGTGCTACTTACAGAAAACGCATGTACACTATAAATATGGAGAGAGATGCATATATTTAGTATACATAACGATTTATTAATAAATATACATTCAAATAACATACAGAAACTTAGACGGACTGAAAACTTTATCATAGGATGGTTAATAGCATCCCTGGCCTCTTTCTACTAGATCTCAGTAGCATCCCCTGAGCATGATAATCAAAAATGTCTCTAGACATTGCCAAACGTCTCGGGGTAGGGGGAATCCTATATACAAATACATTACTCTCTGCAGATGGATAAAAATTCTAAACTTAATGACCTGGATTTTCTTTTTCTTTTCCTTTTTTTTTTTTTCCTTTTGGCCATGCAGCATGTGGGGTCTTAGTTCCTCACCCAGGGATCAAAACCACATCTTCATTGAAAGCATAGAATCTTAACCACTGGACAGCCAGGTAGTCCCTGGACTTTCCTTTTAGGTTGTATCTTCAAGGGTTTTTAAACTTAGTCTGTGGTTCTTGTTGTTTAGTCACTAAGTCATTTCCAACTCTTTGTGACCCCATGGATGGTAGCCCACCAGGCTCCTCTGTCCATGGGATTTCCCAGGCAAGACTACTGGAGGGGGTTGTCATCTCCCTCTCCAGGAAATCTTCCCTACTCAGGAATCGAACCTGCATCTCCTGCATTGCAAGCGGATTCTTTACCACTGAGCCAGCTTTTTTTTTTTTCCCCCCAGAGAAGGAAATGGCAATCCACTCCAGTACTCTTGCCAGGAAAATCCCATGGACAGAAGAGCCTGGAGCACTACAGTTCATGGAGTCACAGAGTTGAACACGACTGAATGACTGAGCAGAAGCTTTGGAAGATCTGTTGAAAGCTACTGATTTATTACTCCTCAGAAAAACACACACATGGTAATACCGAGTCAAATACAACTTCAGGGGATTTACACCAAGGGTTCTCCTGAGAGGATTCTGTTGCCTAATGCTTATGAAATTGCCACTGTCTGAATTTTCCAGCTGGGTAACTGAAGGCTGGTGTTGATAATCAGGAGAGAATTTTCTTGTTTACTGAACTCCCTCCCCTCATCTTAACCAGAATAGTCGGCTTTAACAAGATTCATCCTAGCAGAAGACAAAATACTGAGGAGGTAGGATAGATTCCTACTCCCCACTCTCACCCTTCTAGTCTTGATTCTTGTTTACTTCTGTGTATTCCCCCCTTCACAGTTCAGACCAATGAGAAGAAAGATACAAGAACCAAAGGGTCAGTCAAGTAAAAAAGGGGGCCACCTGGGCACTTGATTTTGATTGTGAAGTGAAACACACATAAGCACAGAAAAGTTCGTATCTAAGCTTTATGAATAAATTACTGAACTGTCTATAACCACCACTCACTGGGCACTTCCAAAGAAAGACCTTCCAGAAATCCAAAGCCTTATTAAATGCAAAACTGGCCACTGCTCCTTTCCTCCTCCCCACTTGATTTGAGAGCTGTGTGCCAGATCGTGGAGCTTCCGGATTCATACAGCCTAGGAGTCAAGGCCAGCGCTCCTCGCAGTCACTGACCTCTTCTTCCACGCTGGGCTCTGGTCTCTTGTAACAAGCTCTCCAGGGCCTGCTCCGCCCCTGGCCTCGAGGCCCACGTTAGTAATTGAGGGGCGGTGGATTTGGGTGGCCCTTGGGTGAGAGCCAGTAAGATTCTCAGCCTTCCTGTTTCGGGAAAGGGAAAGAATTAGGGAGGGGTAGATTTTTTTTTTTTTTTCCTGGTAGGATAGGTGGGGAAAGACCGCTGCCTGTGTGTCCCTTTTTTGGACTAAGGTGTCTCTGTTGCTCCGTAAATAAAACGTCTCACTGCCTTCTGAGAGCGCTATAAAGGCTGCGGAACGGCTGTCCCGGGGGCATTCCAGGCTGATCGTGAGTCGAAGCAGGTGAGATCGTCGCTGAAGATGCAACGCACGCCACGCCGCCCTGCCTTAACTCCTGGGGAGGCATCGCTGGTTGGGGATGGGACTAGTGGAGGTGGCGGGGGGGGGGGAGGGGGGGTGCGGGGAGGAGGACGTGCTACGGAGCTGCCCGGCAGGGGACAGTACAGTCTTTCTGAGAAGCTGAGAGCAAGAAGGAAGCTAGGAAACAGGCCGAGGTGTGAGACTTACTCCATTCCCCAAAGTTCTGTCTCCGGGAGAGCGCGCCCGGCTGCTGGAATTTTCCTGCAGCGTGCGCGCAGCCTTGGGACCCGGGGAACTTGGCCTGAAGGCCCCACGTCCGGCGCGGGGGCTGGCCTTCTCTCCCAGGGCTCTCGTGGCTCTGCGCGCTGCTTCGGGTTTAGGGAGATGGGGACGATCACAGGGGCCCTTTCCTGCCCTCCGCGCGCGCGTCGCGGGCCCCAGCCCGGGTTTGGGGAGATTTCAGGACGCGGACAGCGCCCTGGCTGCTCATCCAAGGGGACTGGGTCTGGCTCCGGCAGCCCCCCAGCGCAGGACTCACTCACTTAAGAGTCTGGGAATCCCGGGCAGCAGAAGTAGGCTCGAGACCCGAGGTCCTCAGGGCCTCTTGCAGGCTGGAGATGCGCGCCCAGCCGAGGCGGGCCTGGGCGGAGAGTGTGGCAGAGCGCGGACCCCTCTCTCGGGGATCGACTGCAGCAGGTGGGGCCGGGAGGCAGCTAACTAGCTGTCTTCACCTCCTCTTCTCCTCCCTCACCCCATCTCCTCCCTGCTCGTCGCCCTCCGCCTCGCAGGTCATGGCAGCGCCGGGCGACAGATTGGAGCCGCCGCCGCTCCCCGAGTACAGCTGCAGCTATGTGGTGTCGCGGCCGGTCTACAACGAGCTCTCCTTCCAGCAGCAGTACGAGCAGCGCCCGAAAGAGCGCAAGACGCTGAGAGAGAACCTGGCCCAGGGCTGCAGGTAGCGCCCGCGGCGGACGGGGCGAGGGGCGCAGTGAATCCGGGAATGTGGGCGCGCAGACCCGCCGGCGTGCCCAGCGGCGGAGAGTGGGATGCCGCGCCCGCCCTGCAAGGGACGGCTTCGGTCAGGTCACGGACTCTGGCCTCCCTGGTGGGAAGGTCGCTCCATCACTCTCGGCCAGAATCGACCCTAGTCTCGGAAACTCAACTTTGGAGAGGGTGTGTTCGGGGAGCGCCGTCTCTTTGTGCTGCTCGCTTGAGGGCACCTGGAGTGCGCCTTGGGGTACAGCGGGTCCCTACGGTCTTCTTGTGAAGGCTAGGCTGAGGAGAGTGGGAGAACAAGGGACTTTATTACAAAGAGGTAGTGGGTAACTCGTCACCTGAGCAAGAGGCCTTGAACGCCCTAAGCTCATCCGGGAAGAATGGCACTCAGAGGCACGGAATGAAGGCGAGAGCGCAGGAGAGCACGGCGTGCTCCGAGTTGTCCACTGTCCAGGAAGTAGGGCTCTCCAAGAAGAACCTCCATCAGTCTAAACCCACTCGGGCCACCCGTAAGTAGATATCGCAAGCAGAAGGAATTGTCAGCTGCTGCTAGATTTTTTTTTTTTCTTTTCTTAAAACATTTCAAACCGTTTAAAAAACATTTCAAATACATTCAAAAGCAGGCACAGTAGTGCAATGAACCCTCTCCCATGTTTTTACCCATCACATGGCTTCAAGGATGATTAACTCAAAGTTAATCTTGTCTTACCACATACTTGCCCCACTCCACTTTTCTTTTTGGAGCAAATTCCATATAGTGTTTTTTTTTTTCCTTTGGACTGTATTTATTTCAGTATTTATCTTTAGGGACTCTTTAAAAAATGCAACCCACAATTCCATTATCACACACAAAAAGAAGCAATTCTTTAATATTAAAAAATTAAGTCAACAAAATTTCAAATTGTCTCGTAAATATAATTTTTAAAATAATTTATTTGAATCAAGAGTCAAATAGTGTTTGAAAAACTGAAAATGTTAATCGCTCTGTCATGTCCAGCTCTTTGCGACTCCATGGACTGTAGCCCTCCAGGCTCCCTCCTCTGTCCTTGGAATTCTCCAGGCAAGAATACTGGGGTAGCCATTCCCTTCTCCAAGGGATCTTCCCTACTCAGAGACCAAACCTGGGTCTCCTGCATTGCAGGCAGATTGTCTAGCATCTGAACAACCAGGGAAGCCCCAAATATGTTTTTTCTCTTACCTATAGGTTGTTGAATTTTAAAAACTAGGTAGTAAGGTACAAGATATGTATTCATCATGTTAAGAGTTTTGTAAAAACTGGCTCCAAGCTCCTATTGCCAGAATATACAGAGTTTGTTTCTTGAAAGAAAAAGAAGACGCCTAGGTTAGAAGGCCAAGTGTAATCTCCATTTAAAGACTCCACATTGATCAATCTGTGGCTGAACCAGAAAATGGGTTCTTGTTTGGGGGTATATTCTTAGAGGATTAAGGGTGGCGGGGGGGGTGTTGGTTAACACTTAATCCCGTGTTTTCTAGTACAGTGCATTTAAAAGGGTAAATAGAGTTCTTGGCAAAGACATGGGAAGCCCTTCACTGTTAGTATTTTTTTCATGCAATTCCTATGCTTTTTTCTAAATAGTTAGAGACATTAGCAGACTTCGGTTCAAAACTGTGATTTGCAGTGGGTTGTGACCAAGATTGGATTGGAAGTCTCCTTTTCTCGCCTTTTGACAGTTGTTCAAGAAAGAGAACCCTTCGCATAGTGAAGACTCTCCTGCCCATCTTGGACTGGCTTCCCAAATACCGGATCAAGGAATGGCTACTTAGTGATATCATTTCAGGAGTTAGTACTGGTCTAGTGGGAACACTTCAAGGTAAGATGATGGTGGTCCCCGAAGTGATGGAGAATCACAGCCTCCAGCAGCCATTCCTAACTCCACCCTCCCTCCCATGGGTCTGCACCAAAGGCTTGCTCACCCATCATAGCCTGCATCTTTCCTCCAGAGCCTGCCCCTTAGTGGTGAGATTCTCTTCTTCCTCATCTTCCTTACACTTCTCTTCTTAGGAAACCCTGTTGCTTCTCTATCTGCTTGGCTCCAACTAGATCCCTGTCACCTAAGCAGCTGCTTCCCAGTTTTCATTGGTCACAGCTCACAGTAAGAAATCTCTATGACATCATGATATGTACAAATGCATCCCAAGTTTTGTGAAATAATACTTATTCTCACTACAAGTAATACTCTCTAATATTTTCTATTCTGTCCTATTCTATTCTGCTTAGATTTTTAAAATGATGATTGCAGTTCATTAAATTATTTTACATTTCATACATGGTCTTGACATGCCATTTGAAACTCTCTTAAAGGAAAGGGAAGGAAGTATGTTAGCCTAGACTACATGCAAATGGTTTTTTCTGCTCTTGCCTCTCCCTCCCCATTTTAAATCCATCCCTGTATTTTAATCTTCTGGCAGAATGTCGCAACACAGGACATTTTTTAAACTGCCTTTAAGCCTTATTTCCATGAACATCTTGGAACTCCATTGCAGAGCTGGTGAATAGCGTTATGGGCATTTTCCTTTGTACCCTATCCTCATCATCTTGCTTTTGCCCTCACCTCAACTTCACAAAACCTCTGGACTATGAAAACAAAAATCTAGTTTACTTATTATATTTTCATGGCATATCTAGTAGGTGCCAGCCTCTAGGTATTCTCACATGAGTAAGATGCACCACTTGCTTTTAAGGAACTCATAGTCCAATGAAGAAATAGACAACAATTCAATGGAAGGACCGACTGTAGGGGCAGGGGTAATACTGCTTGGGAAGGGAGTGCACACAGGGGCTCTCAACCTGGCCTTAGGGAACTGGGAATGGCTTCCTGGAGGAAGAGGCGTCAGAGCTGTTTCCCTGAAGGTTAAGTCTCACATTGCGATGTGACGGGAATTACGATGGGGTAGGAATGTGGGTAGAAAGATGACTTGAAATGGACTATTTGAGAAGTTAGTAACAGTGGTTGAGCAATGTCCTGAGCCAAAATTTGCCTATAGAACTCTCAGGATTACTCAGAGCAAGCCAGGGAGAGTCCCACAGAGAAGGAGGATGTCCTGTGGCCCCGTGTGGAGCAGCACCTGTGTTCTCACTCACAGAAGTGGATGGGAGAGCTGGACAGGATGGTACGGTTCATACAGTAAGTGGTGCCACGTGTACACAGGAGACTCTCAAGAACTGTGGCATGGCAACCTCCTCCGGCTTCTGGGGGATGGGAACTGTCTAATTCACGTTTAGCCAGTGTTGGAGAAGACTCTTGAGAGTCCCTTGGACTGCAAGGAGATCCAACCAGTCCATCCTAAAGGAGATCAGTCCTGGGTGGTCACTGGAAGGACTGATGCTAAAGCTGAAACTCCAATACTATGGCCACCTCATGTGAAGAGTTGACTCACTGGAAAAGACCCTGATGCTGGGAGGGATTGGGGGCAGGAGGAGAAAGGGACGACAGAGGATGAGATGGCTGGATGGCATCACCGACTCGATGGCCGTGAGTTTGAGTAAGCTCTGGGAGTTAGTGATGGACAGGGAGGCCTGGCATGCTGCAATTCATGGGGTCGCAAAGCGTCAGACACGACTGAGCGACTGAACTGAACTGAACTGAGCATGATTCTGGCACCAAGTAGGTGGCCCGCTAAACATTTAGTGAAGAGGACTGAATGATGAATCATCCTTATATATGAAAAATGGTATTTCAAGCTGTGTCCTGCAAGTGTTCCTAGACAAGTATCTTATACAAATTAATTTTACCTTTAGTTTTGTTTAAGACAAATGTCAGACACTATGCTAAGGGCTTTGGCAAGTTATCTCCTTAATCCTCACAACAACTCTTAATAGCTCTTTTTCCAATAGTCAAAAAATCTATTAAATTCTGCTCAAGGTCATGGAGCTGGTAAATGGTGGAGCTGGGATTTGAACCCAGAATCTAATTCCTAGGGTCTTAATTTATAAAGGACCCAGTTCCTCACTTTATGAGTGATAACGTTTTCCAGAAGCATGATCTCTAAGAAGTTATCTTTGTATGGTGAATGTCTGGGAGGTTAATGTGGTCCATTCATAAATCCATTCATCTAATATTTGTAGGCTGGGCTTTCCTCATGGTTCAGTAGGTAAAGAATCTGCCTGTGATACAGGAGACCTGGGTTCGATTCCTGTGTTGGGAAGATCCCCTGGAGAAGAAAATGGCAACCCACTTCAGTATTCTTGGCTGGAGAACCCCATGGACAGAGGAGCCTGGCGAGCTACAGTCCATGGGGTTGCAAGAGTTGGATACGACTTAGCAACTAAACCACCACCGATATTTATAGGCCAGCCATGGGGATTCAGTGGTTTACTAACAGGCATGGATACTGAGCTCATGGTACTCATTTCAAGCGGGAGACTTCAGGAATTAAATAAGCAGGTAAATAGAAAAATAATTACAGATTGTGATATCTATTATGGTTGATCAAATAGGCTTTGAGTGAGTGAAGTCACTCAGTCATGTCTGACTCTTTGCGACCCTGTGGACTGTAGCCTAACCAGGCTTCCCTCTCCATGGGATTCTCCAGGCAAGAATACTGGAGTGGGTTGCCATTTAATAGGGGTTAATTTGGGGAGGGAGTGTTTGCCTTAGATAGAATGGTCAAAGAAGGCCTTTCTGAGGGGGTGAAATTAAATCAGGGTTGGGAGGATGGGAAGGAGATAGCCATGTAAGAAACAGAAAGCAGGGTGTACCAGGCAAAGATGCAAAGTCCCTGAGGTCAAATAGAGCATAGTATTTTCAAGGGAGGAAGAATTCCAGTATGGGTGGAGGAGAGAGCAGTTTAGGGGAGTGAACAGGAGGAGAAAGGTTTAGGCAGGGCCAGGATTAAAATTAGGTAAGTGAGTCCTCCAGGGACCTTCTAAATAATCGCCCCAGGCACCTCACTTGCCTCTCCCTAGTCCCGGCCCTGAGGACAGACATTTCAGCTTGAAGCTAATCAAGTAAGAGGTAGAGTTTCACAAGTCTGAAATATATTTTGGAGCAGGAATCACAGGTAACATACTGATGGATAGGGACTGGCTAACAAGCAGAATTGGGATGGAAAACCAAGTGTTTCCTTTTGCACGTGCCACATTTGAGATGCCAGATATGGAGTTGGAGCTACTAGAAGCAGGAAGGTCATTGGAGAGGTTTGGACTAGACATAAGTCAGGAAAGCATCACTCTAGAGATGATGTTCAAAGGAGTGGGAATCCCTGAGACTACCTAGGCAGAAAGGTAGATGGGGAGAAGAACCTGGTTGGAGTACTTAAAGTCAGGGGGGAGAAGGAGGGGCCACAAAGAAACATGATCTTGGGCTCAGGAAGATAGAGAAGAAGAACAATCTGAAGGATGTGGGTTCCAAAACCAAGAGAGGAATTGTTTTCTGCTCTATTTTAAAGGATGGGGTGAAAGTGGGGTGTCTGCAGTGTGGAATACTCTTGGTGATGGAACACAGGCAATACTTTTAAGAAGGTTTGCCATGAAGCAGAGTAGAGAAACGGCTCCAGAGGCATAAAAGACAATGGTAAAGTGATGGGAGGATTTATTTTTCTTATAATATAGGAGGTACTAGAACATAGATGTAACCCAGTGGGAATGACCTAGCTGATAGAAAAATCTGTGGTCCACAAGGAGGAGAAGCAACTTCTCCTGATAGAAAAATCTGGGGTCCAAAAGGAAGAGAAGTGACAAGAAGGGACAAGCATAGGTGGGTACAAGGACAGAAGTGAGGAGGCTACTCCTTAAAGATACATGGGATATTTCCTCCATTTCCAAAGGAGAAAAGACAGACAAGCACTGCATTGTAAAAAAAAAAAAACAATGGGCGTCGCATAGATTCCAGGTTTTGGATGAAGTCTAAGGTCATCTCTGAACCACGTCTGAGAAGGGGGATGGAGAGTTTGAGGAAAGGAGGGGAAGTCTGGGTAGCTGTCTTGAGGAGAGGAAAAGCACACTTGCTGGGGAAATGTAATTGGATGGCCATCCATCCAATGGATGTGTGGCAGTGTGGCATTCCATCTGGGGCTTGCGATCATGAAATTTGCATGAAATTAGCCAGCCCAAATGTAGAGGTCTTTAGTTCAGTTATTCAGCTGTTTGAATGCTGGCATGGAAAAGGGTGATGCTTGAGTTTGGCCAGACTGGAGATTTACCAGAGAAGGCAGGAGAAAAAGAGAAAGAATGAAGCAAAGAAATTCAGAATATTTGAGAAAATTCCAGGGACCGGGAGGCAAATGAAGATGGGAGGGTGCTAAGGATAGTGGCTCAGTTCATGGGTTAGAAGCCTCATGAGGAGAAAGAAATTGTTGCACTAAGGATTCTGGATAGGTGAGCGGAAAGGCTACATGGCTGTAGGTGGAGAAAAGGAGGCTCAATGTTGAGATTTCAGAGCTGCAGTTTCTAGGGATGGCAAAGGCCGTGATATATCCAGTGGCTGGGCAGCTAAGGGGTAGGGAAAAAAACTCATCAATAATGTTACTGAGAAGCCAGAAATGATAAGGATCATGGGTTTTGTTTTGCTTTTTTCTAAGAAGTGGATTTATTTAGAGAGAAACACACTCCACAGATGGAGTGTGGTCCGTCTCAGAAGGTATGTGCTGCCATGGGATCTTTTTCACTTTTATTATTAACAAAAAATTCCCTCCAGGCAGCAAGAAATCAACGCAGCACTTTCATTGCTATTTTTTATTCATAGATACGGGGGACCTGCTCTCTTACTTCCTACTTATGCCTTCTAGATGCTTCTGAATGTTTGTTAGCACCACTTTTATCAATACATGCCACCATCCTACATAGGAGGAGCACAAACACAGAGATTCCATAGTTTAAATCAATGACAAATTTCTTTACAAATTATGTATAATTTCAAAATTGTTCTACCAAATTCCCTTACAATATGATTACAGTATACTTGAGTAGCAGTTGTCCTGAAATAGGATATTATGTGAAAACTGAAAAAGCCCCCATTCTCCAGGCCTGTGAGGACTGCAGAGCCAGGTTTAGGGAAGTGGAAATTTGAGAAGGACTTGGAAAATGTACATAGGAAATAGGCTGTTCTCATTCCTTGCTCCTTCTTTTCTTTTCTAATATTTTTTAATTTGGATTTTTTTTTTTTGCTTTTGTTTTTGCTCCTTCTTTTCTTGTCTTCCCTTTGTGACCTCACCTTTCTACTCTATGTCCGTGGGATGATTGCTTGTTGTAATTTTATATGAAAACAATTGCATCAGTAATACAGACTTTTCTAGAATGCACACTCTCTAAGGGCAGAGACTTTGTTTTGTCTACTCCCATATTCCCCCAAGCCTAGAACAGTGCCTGACACATGAAGGGTACATAATCAACAGTTGTTGAATGAATGAATGCTTATTGTGGGAAACTAGAAAACACATTATAGGGAACATGAAAAATACCTCTTCAGAAGTCTCCTTTGATTCTGCCATGTAGATAGTCCACTAAACCTAAATTTTAATAAATATCCTACCAGACACATAAATAAGTATCTATTTAAAAGTATAAAAAAATGTCTGAGAATGATAAACACTAGATTCAAAAGGGTGTTGCCTCCTGAGGGTGGAGGGAGGAAAAGGGATGTGATTGAGAAAGAGTACATAGAAAGTTTCAGCTATACGGCAATGGTCTAGTTCTTAAACTAGATGTTGGATACTTGGGTGTTTATTATATTATGCTTTTAACATATCTAAATTGTATGAAATCTTCCCACATTTTTAAATTCAGACAACAAACATGTTTACTTTAACAAAAGTGGAGGCATGCATACTGATTACTGTTTTGTGTTGTTGTTTTTTTGGCCATGTTGCTTGGCCTGTGGGATCTCAGTTCCCTGATCAGGGGTTGAATCTGGACCATAGCAGTGAAAGCACTGAATCCTAGCCACTGGACTTCCAGGGCACTCCCTGATCACTATTTTGAATTCTGCCTTTTCTCACTTATTTCTTATATGTCCTATATTGTTCTGGAGAGAGGTAGATTACTATTAGTAGTAAATTATTTCTATACAGCACATCAACTTCATTTCATAGATTACAGTATATGAAATATAGTGTAGTTAACCACTTCCCTGATTTGAGATAGGGATAAATACATCATTTGGGGCACCAATTTAAGTTGCTGCCACCTTTTTAAAAAAAAATCTATTTTTAATTGGAGGATACTTGCTTTACAATGTTGTGTTGGTTTTTGTCATACAACAGTGTGAATCACCCATAAGTATACATATATCTCCTCCCTCTCAAACCTTCGTCTTATCCTACCAGCACCCCCAACCCACCCCTCTGGGTTGCCACAGAGGATGGGGATGAACTCTTTGTGTTATATGCCAACTTCCCGCTAGCTATCTATTTTACAAATGGCAATGTATATGTTTCAGTGCTACTGTCTCAGTTTGTCCCACCCTCTCCTTCCCCTGCCGTGTGCACAAATCTCTGCCTGCATCTCTATTCCTGCCCTGCAAATAGATTATCAGCACTGTTTTTCTAGATTCCATATATATGCATTAATATACAATATTTTTCTCCCTCTGACTTACTTTACCTTGTATATCCACCTAGGTTCATCCACCTCAATTCAACTGACTCAAATTCATTCCTTTTTGTGGCTGAATAATATTCTATGGTATATATATACCACAACTTTTTTACTCATTCATCTGTTGATGGACATCTAAGCTGCTTCCATCACTTTTTTTCAAACTGTTATACATATAACCCTTTATTAATGACCCAAAGGTCAAAGAACTTGATGTTCTGTCATTGTGAGTGAGTGAAATGTGGGGAGATAGAAGATGTGCTGACTCCCTATGAAGTATTTAAAAAAACAATCCACAGGAGAAGGAAAGTACTATGGACTGAACGTTGCATCCCTCCAAAATTTATCTCTTGAAGACTTAATCCCCAGTATGATAGTATTTGGATGGCAGAGCCTTTGGGAGGTAGGGCTTCACATGCGGCTCAGTGGTAAAAGAATCCGCTTGCAATGCAGGAGACTCTAGTTCAATCCCTGTGTCAGAAAGATACCCTGGAGAAGGAAATGGCAACCCATTCCAGTATCCTTGCCTGGGAAGTCCCATGGACAGAGGAGCCTGGCAGGCTACATTCCATGGGGTTGCGAAGAGTTGGGCACTACTTTAGCAACTAAGAGCACAGACACGCCTTTGGAAGGCAGTCAGGTAGAGTCTTCATGGTGGGCTTAGCGACCTTAGGAAACCTGTGCCTTGTGAGGTTACAGCAAGAAAGCAGCCATTTGCAAACCAGAAAAGGGTGCTCACCGGACACTGAATCTACTGGTACTTTGATCTTGAACTTCTTAGCTTTCAGAACTCTAAGAAATAAATGTTCATTGCTTAAGGCCCAAAACAAAACTCCCAACCCCCAACACATTGTTGCCTTCCAACCGCCATGTACAAGGGAAGGCTGCGATTCTCCATACAGTGTGACATTCATGGACCTAGAAACCACTTGGGGAAGCCTAGCGAAGGTGTTGATCTCCTAGTGCTATGTACAAAGGTCAGATTATTTTTCTTTGTTTGGATCTAACTTTTGTTCCCCAACAAGAAAGGAGAAAGTACATATGTTCCTCATGACGCAGAGAAACACTGAATTCAGACAAAGCCAGGCTAAACCTTTGAACAGAATTGATCAAGTTTTTAATCAACAGCTTTCCCGCCCACTCACCCGAGTAGATGATTGAATTACTGATCAATTGTGTCAGTTCTTTTGAGTAGGTGATCTGAATCACGTTCTGCATCCTAGCATAGCCACAGACCATGTGCAAAATAAGATCACTCAAGATGAGCTGCAAATGAAAGAGACTTATGAAAAGGCTTTTCTCTGTACAGTAGACACGAAGCATAGCTTTTGTTTCTGAACGTGATTGTTTTGGATGTATTTCCAGGCATGGCGTATGCTCTACTAGCTGCTGTTCCTGTCGGATATGGTCTCTACTCTGCTTTTTTCCCTATCCTGACGTACTTTATTTTTGGAACGTCAAGACACATCTCAGTTGGTAATTATAAGCATATACAATTCTGTTTGTTCACATTGAACGTGTTTGGGCTATATTATGTGTGTTCTGCTTCCATATCTTTGTTACTGTTTTCTAGCAAGATAGGGCTTTTCCTATTCAGTGATGCAAAGGTTTCTTCTTAGCTTTCAAAATACTATGCTGTCAGATAGCTTTATACCTAACGTTTTTTGTAATGAAGAGGAGAAAATTGAAAGATGGTTAAAAAAGTATAGACTACCTTCAAATCTTAGCATGTTTGGCTTTTCAAAAATGTTAATACATTTGACTCTACTTAGAAAGTGTTCTAAAATGAAACATGATAAGGGAAAATAATCTTCAAGAGGTCTTTGAATCTGTTTTACTAGATTAAATTAGTTTTACTAAATTATGTTCATCAAATACATATTCATTGTCTTATTAAAGAACGTAGTTATTTTAAGTCACTAATATTTGAAGACTGGGAAAATTGTGCCAAAACAATTTAGAAACTAAGCTTGGCTTTCCTTCTTGATATAGCTCCAAATAGATTTATTTCCTGATGTTCCTAAAATTTGAATTTTCTTCTGCTAGAATGTTCTAGTAAATGAATGTTTTAATGCTATTTTGCAACGTTGACATTTATACTTGAGATAAGTTTTCGCCTACATCCATCTGCTGGCTAGACATGTCTACCTGGGCAATCCTCTTAAAACAAATAGAGCCATCTACTGCTCTATCTCCAACCCTTATCCTTATCCTTAGTTGTATAATATTTCGCCCAGTGTCTGGAGTATTTCCTTGTCTATAAAGAGAGATCAGGAGGAGATTATTGATTAAAGAACTTCCTTACCTGGGAGAGTTTATTAGTACAAAATGCATGACAAGGTAAGGAACATGGGAGTTGATTTTTTTTCTCTCTGGTATTCTATACATTTATACACTTCAGGTTATTGGATTTTGGTACTGAGTCCTTCTAACTGGTAAAGCCTTCCATGATCAAAGGGTAGGATCCTCATCATCACAGATAAAAATATCAGTAGTGATAGAGCAGCTGCTGAAAGAAAAGTACTTTTGAAACATAGACTCTACTATAGAGTGATATTTGATATGAAAAAATAATTTGTTTTGGAAAAAGAAAAAGAGAAACTCTACACTACCTTTGCTATTTTTTTAATTTGTTTTTTACTTTAGCTATTTCTTTAACCAAATTTTGGCCTTGTGATATTGATCAAGGTCCTCAGCTCCACAGAGATCAGGACACTGGATGCTCTAGGAAATGAACTTACATGGAATAAAAATAAGATGGAACAAGTAAGGATTCAGCTAATATGACATTTCTGCCAAGAAGCCTTTCTTGACAACTCCCGCTTCCATCCCCCTGTTCCCACCCATACACAAGAAGATCATACACAGTTTAGACAGCCTTCCTGTGTACTTATAAAGTGCCTGAAAACTGTGTTATAGTGACCCACCTGCACATCTCTCTCGCTCATTACTGGGTCATGAATGCCTTGAAACAACTGCTTTTTAGCTTCTTTTGTGAACAAACAGTATTTTTCCAATCACAGCTAATTACTTCAGATGGATCTTTGTGTAGACATGTTGAACCTAAACATTTGCAATTAATAATAATTATTATTTTTTAGTTTTTTTATGGAAGTATAAAGTTTTTTATGGACATGCTTAATAATTATTAATTGATAACGGCTTTTTCCCCCAGGACCTTTCCCAGTGGTCAGTTTAATGGTGGGCTCTGTTGTTCTGAGCATGGCCCCCGATGAACACTTTCTCGTATCCAGCAGTAACGGAACTGCACTGAATACCACCGTGATAGACTTTGCAGCTAGAGATGCAGCAAGAGTATTGATTGCGAGCACCCTTACTCTTTTGGTTGGAATCATACAGGTAATGGGCTTACAAGCGATATACAGGTTGACAGAATTTGTATCTGAAAGAACTGTTAAGCATGTGGACTTAAAGATTCATTTAAAAGCAAAACAAATCACTTTAAGACTCTCAAAGCTTATTTTTTAAGTTATACTGTTTTAGGTCAGATGCTAAAATAGTCAGTAAGCCGCCACTTATTAAAGCTCACTTAATCATCAAAGTCAGAGACAGAAAAAACAAGACAGAGGAACATGTGTGATTAGAATGAGAATAGGAAAAGGGAGTTGTGCCAGAACCCATAAAGAGACAAAAAATATTCTGGTCACTGGAGCCATGAAACCTAAAGTTACAGGAAAAAACCTACATGAATTTTTCTTATTATATATCTAGAAATACTTTAAGGTTCATACTACACATGATTTTCAAATTTTAGAATGGTGGATGGGAGAGATAGGGCCAGCATTTTAGTTGGTATTAAGTTTAATTCATTAATAGTTCAAAAGTGTTGGTCCTTCTCCCAGGCAAGCGTTTAATTTTCCCTTCTTTCTTGTTCTAGTTGATATTTGGAGGTTTGCAGGTTGGATTCATAGTGAGGTATCTGGCAGATCCTTTGGTTGGTGGATTCACAACAGCTGCTGCCTTCCAAGTGTTGGTCTCACAGCTAAAGATCGTCCTCAATGTTTCAACCAAAAACTATAACGGAATTCTCTCCATCGTCTATGTAAGTGTTGCTTCTCTGCAGGGATGGCTCACTTTTCCTACTGAACCTGAGTCTGGAGAGTATAAGCTCCTCCATGCCATGCTTTGGGAGCCATTGAAAACATTCTTCTCTGAAAGAAGCAGTAGCATCAGGAGTTACATTGAAGAAGGCAGAGTTTGCAAATCATTGTTTTCAGTGGGTCAGTATGGTTTCAGAAGTGTCATCAATCTTCAAAATATTAATAAAAGCAAAGTTTTATACTGAAGACTGGTTTGGGAGGCAGCACACTTGAGCTGCATTCTCAACCTTGCCTCTCACAAGCTAAGTGACCTTGGACACAGGGTGTAGGATAGTGGCTGAAAACTCAGTTTGGATGACCAAGATTAACATATACCCTGACTCTATTATTTATTATTTGCTCTATTGCATGAGCAAATTGCTATGCCTCAACTTCCTTCCCTGCAAAATGGAGTTGGTAATAATATATACAAATTAAATTAAATAAGGCTGTATGAGAAGCCCATGGTCTAGGGGCTGGCAAATAACAAAGTACTCAAAAAAAGAGTGTTACTTTGAGGGGCTTTCCTGGTGGTCCGTAGGTTAAGACTCTGTGCCTATACTGCAGGGGAGGTGGGTACAATCTCTGGTTGGGGAACTAAGCTGAAATTATTTATTATTTCACATCTCAGGACTTCTTTTCTTTTTTATTTATAAAGTGAAATGATTGGAGATGTATCTCTAAAGCCTTTTTTAACTCTGAGAGTCCATAAAATGCATAATGTAAATGTCCCAGCAATTATAGATGAAAAGGAATGTTAGATTCGGAGATGATTCAACATGCAAAAGAGATGCAAAAGAAGGATGTATTCCACACTAATTAGATTTGAAAAAGTTCTTGGATCTAAATATGTGTTCTATATAGAGCATATTA
Organism: Cervus canadensis; assembly: GCF_019320065.1. NCBI lineage: Eukaryota > Metazoa > Chordata > Mammalia > Artiodactyla > Cervidae > Cervus > Cervus canadensis. Next base: position 45,902,887 of record NC_057388.1, read on the forward strand.
TCGATGCTTGAAAAATGGTGATAATAGTAACATGATGTCACCCTAGCTTAGGGAGAATGATACCAAATACAATGTGCTAGCATTAAGAATGGAGTCCTTTAATGACCCGTCTATTCTAATGACCTTTAATTTCTTTAATAATCCATGTAGCTTTTAAAATGAGGTAAGGCTGTGCATACCTATCTTAAAATTAGTGAGGTGGTCAAGGGTTTGCTGAAGCTTGCAGCATTGCCGTAGTTCCATTCAACATTAGCATTACTTTATCCATTCAACAAATGTTACCTAGTGTCTATTATGAGCCAGATATCATGCTGAGCAGTGGGACTAGAGGCATACTTGCTCAATAGCTCAGTTATCCCTGACTCTTTGCAACCCTTTGAACTGTAGCTTACCAGGCTCCTCAGTTCATGGGATTTCCTAGGCAGGAATACTGCAGTGGGTTGCCATTTCCTCCTCCAGAGGATTGTCCCAATCCAGGGATCAAGCCTGCATCTCCTGTGTCTCCTGCATTGCAGGTGGATTCTTTACCTGCTGAGCCACTGGAGAAGCCCGAGGTAGAGGCTAGGCTACCTAGCCCTAGAACTAGGTAGAGGAGGCAGTTTAACATAGTGATTAAGACTATGGACTTTGGAGTCTTGGTTCTACCACTTATGATCCTATGATTAAATATGATGTGATTCTGGGCATGTCATATTTGACTTCTTTTTCCCTGCCAAGTCCTAGGTTTGCTTTGAGATCATCTGACTGCCTTTTTCTGACAGGTTATCTCACTTTTGCAGTCTCTATGTGCTGTGGTTTTTGTTGTTATTGTTTGTTTTTTGCTTTCTTACTTTCTCTGTCAACTGTTTGTTCATTTATCCCTTATTGTCATCCATTCATCTTTTCAATAAGTATTTATTGAAACCTACCATGTGCCAGGGACTTTTCAGTCCTTGTACAAACCCACTGACTCCTGAATCCACCAAGACACCCCTGACTGAGTGTGCTCACCTCCTTGTTTGAACATTGCTAGGCCTGCGTCCTCACAGATTACAGGAGGCCTAGTCTGATAGGTAATCTGGGTCCTTGGTCACTGTTGGACTTCTGAAGATGGGGGAAATGAAATTTCACAGTTTTTCTGGTCTCTTAGGACATGTTTAAGATAAAGCTTGCTGCAAATAACCCCACTTTCAACAGAGACCAAAGTAAACTGGGAAACACTAGATAGAACAAGGTCAAAAGTAGTTATTAAACTATTATGTGCCTTATGTTGTGTTGAACATTATTCTTGAAGCTTCACGTTAGAATGTGTTAGAGAATTCTGCAAGCCATTCCTTCCAGGTCAGCCAAGTTGGATAAAGATACTTCAATCATCCTTGTGTGAGGGTGAATATAAGCTTGCTTTTCTGAAAAAAGAAGAAACAGCAGGTCTGGAAATAATTGCTAAAGGATTGAATGAGCCTCTCAGTACCTGAACAGAGAATTCTGCTTATGATATTACTGGTTGTGACTATTCATGAAAGAATCCTTCAACAAATGCAGGGCATTTGTGGATTCCTCCAGGAAAGACTGTAAGATTGTTGTAAGATGGATTTCCCTGGAATGGAGTTAACATCCCTTTTGTTGTAAACTTATGCTTTGGATCATCTGCCTGCTCCTCTCTCAAAAAAAAAAAAGAAAAAGGAAATAATGAATATAAATAATTGGAGAAGGAAATAATGGAAAAGAAAAACAGAAACTTCAGTTTACAAATGCCAGAGATGCTGGGTATAGGATGCAGAAGGGAGGGACTTCCCTAGTGGTCCAGTGGTTAAGATTCCATGTCCCCAGTTCAGAGGGCACAGGTTCTATCCCTGGTTGGGAAACTAAGATCCCACATGCTGTGTGGCCAAAAAAAAAAAAAGAGAGAGGCTACAAAAGGAAAATTACAAGGTGCTGGCAGAATTCAGAATTAGTAATACTCAAGCTACTGTGTAGCTACTCAATTATGTAAGTAAATCATGCAGTCCATTTCAAAGTGGTTATGTTTTCCTACCATTCACTCTGAATGGTTTGTCTTGATAGACAAGGGAAGTCTTTCTGCTTGCTGACTAAATTGGCTCTGTGTCCCCATTTCTTCCCTAACGAGAAGGAAGACCACATTGAAAAGTTCTGCCCAGATGGTGAGAGTTTTGAAAGCTACCCCTAAGCTTGATCAGATTCGTTATTTAGAACCTATTTCCGTATGTAAAAATGAAGCCATTATAAAACAAAAGTAACACTTTAAGGGTTGATCTTATATATGCACAGAAGTTCTGGTGGGAGGAAATTCCTGACAGCAAGGGGTTTGTTATATTGGTAGAGACAAGATGAATTAAAATAAATTTGGCACCAAAAGTTAACTAATGATTTTCCTCATATGTAATATAGGTATAATTTTTAACTTATGGCTTCATATACCCAGTAGGAAGAAATTCTTTAAATGAAATGGTTCTAAAATTCTCCAAGCATAGTAGGAAACATAATAAAATATCCATTTCCGAAAAGTTTTATTATCTTGATTTGCCTGGTCAGAATACTAGGCTGAAATATGGAATTGTAAGTGTATCCATATTTTAAACATATCTTAGTTAGTATTTTAATTTATTAAAATATTAATAAGTTAGAGTTACTTTTCAGTGCTTTCTTGTCTCATTTCTGTATCTTGGAGTATTAATACAATCTGACTACTTCAGTTTATATGGGTTGGTTTTATTTCCACATATATTAAGCTTTCTTTTGTATAACTTTTCATAAGAGATTCTGAATAAATATTCAATATAGGCAACTGATATATTCATAAGCTTGTTTGATGTTATTGTGTAATGTAAACTGATCTTGGCTTTTGCAACTCACATTACATTTATTTTATTTTTTTCATATTACATTTTTAATACAGTCACAGATGCTTTTTATTCAAAGGTCTAAGTGAGTCTCATAGATTACATGAGAATCCTATAGTGATCATTTTTGTAAGGTGAAAATTTTTAGGATTGGGATAGTTGTTCATATTGTTCTTAAGTTTGAATTTTTCCATCTTGTGTTGAAAGTAAACCTTTATTGTGTAGACAGTTAATTGAAGTATTATGTTTAGCTCATGAATTAATGAGGGTCATCATCAGGAAATTTGATTATATAAAGAACTGGATAGCAATACCTTGAAGACTATGTTATTTAGGGCTGTGTACTACTATGGTGTGCACACGTGTGCTAAGTTGCTTTAGTCGTGTCTGACTCTTTTTGACCTGATGGACGATAGCTGGCCAGGCTCCTCTGACCATGGGATTCTCCAGGCAAGAATACTGGAGTGGGTGGCCATTTCCTCCTCCAGTGGATCTTCCTGACCAGGGAACTGAACCCATGTCTCTTATTCTCCTGCCTTGGCAGGAGGGTTCTTTACTACTAGCACCACCTGGGAAGCCTGTGCTGCTCTGGTAGATGCCTTAAATTCTTGAGTTGTTGTGTCTGCTTGTATAGTTTCTGATTTGTTTTCTTTTTCACCTTGCTATCACTGGCTTCATCTTGTTACTATCAATGTATCTGCCTCTAGCAATTTTTACTGACTCTGGAAAGTGTTCAAAGTAAACATGCTAGTATTGGGTTTAAAGCAAGGACAAAAATACTCTGAAAATCCAAGAGGCTTCCCACAAATCAGATTCTTGAACTCTAGTTCAAGCACTTGGTGGAATGTATTTTGCTTACACAATGGCTTGTTCTCTGATTCCCTTACTCTTGAACGTTTCCCAAAGAATGAGGTTGCTGGCAAGATGACTCCTACGTTAGCTGTTGATCACTATACATAATTGTTACCAGATTGTTGTTATAATTATTTGAAGTAATATTTTATCTTCATTTAAAATATATATCTATCAAAGGACTCATTCAAAGGAAAGTAACCTTCACTGGGAGATTACTTGTCTGGAAGAACCTTCTAAAGTCATGCCTTCTATGGAAGTTCCTATAACAAAGGTATTAGTGTTCTCCCTTGAGATTCTTCCTTGCTAATCTCCTTTGATTCCCAGAAACCACCTATTTACAAAACAAAGCTATTTTTTCTTGAGCTGGATTGTATGTCCACTTGGAAAGAGTTCAGTTCAGTTCAGTTCAGTTGCTCAGTTGTGTCCGACTCTTTGCAACCCCATGGACTGCAGCACACCAGGCTTCCCTGTCCATCACCAACTCCCGGAGCTTACCCAAACTCATGTCCATTGAGTCAGTGATGCCATCCAACCATCTCATCCTCTGTCGTCCCCTTCTCCTCCTACCTTCAATCTTTCCCAGCATCAGGATCTTTTCCAATGAGTCAGTTCTTTGCATCAGGTGGCCAAAGTATTGGAGTTTCAGCTTCAACATCAGTCCTTCCAATGAACACCCAGGACTGATCTCCTTTAGGATAGACTGGTTGGATCTCCTTGCAGTCCAAGGGACTCTCAAGAGTCTTCTCCAACACCACAGTTCAAAAGCATGAATTCTTTGGTGCTCAGCTTTCTTTATAGTCCAACTCTCACATCCATACATGACTATTGGAGAAACCATAGCCTTGACTAGACAGGCCTTTGTTGACAAAGTAATGTCTCTGCTTTTTAATATGCTGTCTAGGTTGGGCATAACTTTCCTTCCAAGGAGCAAGCCTCTTTCAATTTCATGGCTGCAATCACCATCTGCAGTGATTTTGAAGGTCCAAAAAATGAAGTCAGCCACTGTTTCCACTGTTTCCCCATCTATTTGCCATGAAGTGATGGGACTGGATGCCATGATCTTAGTTTTCTGAATGTTGAGCTTTAAGTCAACTTTTTCACTCTCCTTTTTCACTTTCATCAAGAGGCTCTTTAGTTCTTCTTCACTTTCTGCCATGAGGTGGTGTCATCTGCACATCTGAGGTTATTGATATTTCTCCCGGCAATCTTGATTCCAGCTTGCGCTTCTTCCAGCCCAGTGTTTCTCAAGATGTACTCTGCATATAAGTTAAATAAGCAGGGTGACAATATACACAGCCTTGACATACTCCTTTTCCTATTTGGAACCAGTCTGTTGTTCCATGTCCAGTTCTAACTGTTGCTTCCTGACCTGTATACAGGTTTCTCAAGAGTCAGGTCAGGTGGTCTGGTATTCCCATCTCTTGAAGAATTTTCCACAGCAGTTTATTGTGATCCACCACAGTCAAAGGCTTTGGCATAGTCAATAAAGCAGAAATAGATGTTTTTCTGGAACTCTCTTTTTTTTTTTTGAAAGAGTTAGTTTTATTTAAATGATCATAGTTCAAGTTTGAACTAAGTACCAAATTAATTTCCAAAAATTTCTATTTGACCTATATATCAATTCAATAGCTTTTCTTTGTCATAAAGAATGGACGAGTCCATATGTATCTACATATGAAGAATTTTAGGAATTTTTATTAACATCTGTATCATTCATGTTTAGTGAAGAGTTTTACCTAAAATATTGATTAACCAGGACTTTTGGTTTCGGTTTTTAATTTCAGTAATACATATCAACATGATGAAAATTAGGTAACTTAGAAGCACCTGTAAAGCTACTTAAGGTATAAACTTTTAAAGCTTTTCTGCAAGCAAAAGACAGTATATAATGATATATTTTCTTTTAAAAGATCTCATTTTTATTGTAAAAAATACAGATAAGCTAAAATAAGAAAGCAGAAATCACCCATACTTTTGCCACTCCAAGTTAACCATCATTAGTAACTTGGTATTTATATTACAAGGGTTAGACATTAATGGTGTCTGTATTAACAAACACAAATTAAAATTTTTTTAATTTTACATGAAATTCTTAAGTGCTCTTTGATGATGATATGATTTTTCATACAGGAGGTATATGAAATTATTTTTTTTACAGACACTGGTTGAGATTTTTCAAAATATTGGTAACACTAATCTTGCTGATTTCATTGCTGGCTTACTCACCATTATCATCTGTATGGCGGTTAAGGAATTAAATGATCGATTTAAACACAAAATCCCAGTCCCTATTCCTATAGAAGTGATTGTGGTAAGTAGAATGTGTAATTAGAAAATTCAGCATTAATTAGCTTTGTAAGAAAGGAACTGTTCAAACAAATGAACTCTTTTAAAACCTCTTTTGTTTTATTTCAGACAATAGCAGCTACTGCCATTTCGTATGGAGTTGACCTGCAAAAAAATTATAATGCTGGCATTGTTAAATCCATCCCAAGTGGGTGAGTATGGAGTTCCTCTTAGGCATTAATAATAAATTGTCAGTACCTCCTTTTTAAATGAAACAAGCTTCATTTCACTGGTGGTCCTTCAATAGTCTCATGTGTGTTATCTTAAAGAAATATCCCATTTGTGCAAACTATCAGCTAAAGATCAAGTCATTTGTTTAAAAGCAGTGCTATATGCTCTGTCTTTTTCTTTACACTCTTAAAACATGGCAGGACATGCACAGTTAACTCCAGACTCCTGATTTAAACTCATATATACAATTACAGTATAAGCAGAATCATGGTGTGTAACGCTTATTGTACTGAGAACAATCTGCTTAAAGAAAAAGGGAGATCTGGCCTAAATTCTCTTCCATATAATCAGCTTAAGATAATAATTATATCATTTGTTCCTATAAATAAAATGGATGATCTTTAAGGAAGGTTTGATATTTTGGTAGTTTGGTGAATTAAGAGAGTAAGGAACTAAGAGTCTTTGTCCATCTAGTTCTGTGGCGCTAGGGTGGAGGGGGGTTCTCCTATAGTGTAAGTATTAGCTGTTCAGTTGTGTCTGACTCTTTGTGACCCCGTGATTGTAGTCCACCAGGCTTCTCTGTCCATAGAGGTCTCCAGGCAAGAATACTGGAGTGGGTTGCCATTCCCTTCTCCAGGGGATCTTCCTGATCTGGGGATCAAACCCAGGTCTCCTGCATTGCAGGCTGATTCTTTATCATGTGAGCCAGCAACACAAAGATGGTGACAAACCACTGAAATCTCAACCTCAGCTTCTTGTAAAACACCAGTGAGATCCCTCATAAAGTGCAGAGTGAACCAAGGGCCCTACAGCATAATTTGATCCTATGACAGTGAAAAAGAAACACAAATGTTTATTAGATTTGTAACATTAACTTACAGCATTCATGACTAGACTTGCTATTAGATGACAAGTGAGTACTGGTTTCCCTTCCATTAAATACTAGCTGAGGGACCTGTAACAACACTCTGTGTTTTTCATGCCCTTAATAGAAATTCCTCAGGCCAGGCCAGCCCCCGGGCTTATTCCACAGGGAACTGCTGCCTTGACATTAGATTAATTGTATGATTTCTTCTAATCTATTTAAAAAAAGGAAAGAAAAGTTACAACTGGCTACATGGGGCTTAATTTATGTATCATCCATTCCAGTGTTTCACAAACTCACTTTTTTCTAAGAATTACATAAGGCCTTAACACAAATTCCTTCCTGGTTCTCATCCTAAACCTAATTAATATTTTTCAAAGGGGCTTCACATGATTCTAATGATTAGTAAGTTTGGGAAACTTTACATTAGAGGATCAACATTTTGATAGTGAATCCTAATGCTGGTATAAATATAGTAATAAAAAGATGCAGTGTGGCTACTTGAGTTACAGTGTTTTCACCCTAACAACTAGATTATTTGAGTAGTTTCAAATAGCTACATTAAAAATATATTTTATAGATCCACGTTGTTAGGTTTCCTAGGTGTAACTCTTAGAGGAGGTCCATGGCAAATGCCCGTCCCCGAAGTCCTTGTTCTATTACTAGATTTTGGGCACTCCCTTTTGCTGCCACAAGTGATTCTTTCTGGCCCTATCAAGAGATTTCCTGGATGCTCTCCTGCTGAAAATGGATCTCTAGCCTCTTGCTGTTGGGTTAGTCAAGTTGAATGCTCTGACAGACCGCTTGTTGTGATTGGTCAGTCTGCCTCACCTGCCTGGCCCCTGGGATATATGTAAGCTCTTCCCCAAGGGTAGTGATGTCACTTGTCTTGTTCAGCTTTTTGATACCCCAGAAATAAGTATAATAACATTAACAAACACTGGAAAAGAAAGCATGATATGGAGATTGGAAAAGGGCAAGGAAAGGAGCGTGGGATGAGTAGGATGAAATGAAGAGGAACAAAAGAATGATTGTGGAACTTCCCTGACAGTCCAATGGTTAAGACCCCTCACTTTCAATGCAGGGGGCGTGGGTTCTATGCCTGGTCAGGAAACTAAGATGCCACATGCTGTGTGGCGCAGCCGAAACAAAACAAAACAAAATATAGATTGTGCCTGCCCACTTCTTCATCTCCTCTCCATGTCAATCCCCCAATAAGGGAGTAAAAGCACAGCCATTACTGGCAGTTTTCTTTAATCCCATTGAGAGTCAGTGCCATATGTCAGTATTGCTCAGTGTCCAAGGACACCGTCCCCCAAACCATAACCACTTGCCCTATTCCCCTACTGCCTTTCTTGGTCAAATATACAATTTCTCCAAGTGTGGTCAACTTCTGAGCATCTCACTGGGATTCACCCAAACCAGGGCCCCCTATTCTCTCACTAATTCTTTTTCTTAACCAGCAGGCTCTAAGAGGGCAAATCAGATCTGTCTACTTAGGAAATGTCTAACATTCACACTCGGACCCACTAAATACTTCACTTTTCTGGGTCTCAGTTCCCTAATCAACAAAAAGAGAAAGGTAGATTCAACAATTTCAAGGATATTAGATTTAGGATAATACTTTGGATAATATTAAGATATTAGCAGGTTCTAGATTTCTATGGCTTTCTATAAGAACCTTATTTCTACATTACCACTTCCAGTGGTAGTTTCCTATGAAAGGAGCTTCAGGTATGAGGTAGGTCAGGGATTTTTTTTTTTTTTTGCCAGAGAACTGGCCATACGGATAATCATCAAGATGCAGGCACAAGAAAGGAATCCTTTCTGATGTTCATACTTGGGGATGATTGCATACTTATAAACTTGTAGATTTATTTCTTTATATGGTTGGTGAGTAGCTTTGGTTTTGTCAAATAGTAACTGCTTGATCCCACAACTATAGTGACTGTGGAGCATTCTGATAACCATATACATTTAATCTTTTGTGGGTACTCAAGAAGATTTTAAGTATCATGGCTCTTCGATAAGGATTTTCCACTTCACTGTTTCAGCATCTTACATTCTTTGTCTCTGTAACTGACCTGACCACTTCTTGTACAGGGTAAATCTCATTTAATGGCTAGGATATCTTTTAAAGTTATCCTAGATATCAAAGACCTTTGATATTAAAGATATCAAAGACCTCTGAGATGAAATTGTAAGGAGAAACACTTATGAGATGGTGCAGCATAGAATTATGTGGTATTAAAAAATCAGTAATGACAGGTTTCTTCTTGTCAGAGTGTAGATAAGGCAGCATCCATAATCTCTCAAATAGGCGACAAAGGAATCAGCCAGTGAGATAGCACCAGCTTCTGACTGAAAATTGTAAAAGCAGGTGCTACTACTTATCCATCTTATGTACCTCTTGTTCTCTTGGATTAAATTCTTTCATGTCTGACTGTGGCTGGGTTGATGTAGCATTTGGTGAGGTGGGGGAAGAGCATTGTAGTCAAATTGTCACAACATTTTTCATTTAAAAACTAGGTTTTTGCCTCCAGCAATGCCATCTGTGAGTCTGTTTTCTGAGATGCTGACTGCATCATTTTCCATCTCTGTGGTCGCTTATGCCATTGCAGTGTCTGTAGGAAAAGTATACGCCATCAAGCATGATTACACCATCGATGGGAATCAGGTATGGTCACCCTTTTGCTGAACTGGTTTCTAGGACTGAAACTAAGAAGAAAATATGGGAAAGACTTTGTTGTCTGTTAAAGAAGGGATTGGTTTCTCCCATCCATCTTTACTGAGTTGGTTTCTCTCCTGCATGTGCTAATTTGAAGTTATTTTCAAATATGCTTGCTGTATCACTTCATTTTAAAAATATATTGTTGTTTATATATCCATATTTTATTAAATATCTGAAAGATAAGAATGTAAAAAAAAATAAGCATGATATACCATTATATTTTTAAAAATACTAGCTATAATTCCATAATATCATCTAATATCAAGTCAGTTTTTAGGCAGATAACCACAATATCATTATCACAACTAAAAAGATGAATAATAATTCTTTAATAACATTAACTATCTAGTCAGTTTTTAGGTTGTCTTAAGTTTTTTGAACAGTTGATTTGTTTGGCTAAATATCCAAAAAAGCTCCACGTGTTATATTAGCTAGATATATCTCTTTTTTATTTTACATTTTTCAAAGATTTATTTTTTTAATTGAGGTATAGTTGATGTACTATATTATATAAGTTTCAGGTATGCAACATAGCAATTCACAAGCTTTAAAGGTTATACTCCATTTATGGTTCTTAGAAAATAATTGGCTATATTCCCTGTGCTGTATGCATCACTTTACCTTTTAAGAAAAAAGTCAAAGTAATCCTAATTTTTAAAAAGTTAATTCAGTTAGATCATAAATAACATTTAAGCTTAACATATTAGGAGCAAGTTGGAAAACGAATTCTTCATGTAATCTAGTATCTCCTGGTAATTAAAAACAATTTTTTTCTTGGTAATTTTTTTTAAAGGCAGCTATAATATGGCAAAAGATTACCACAAACATCAATGATAATAGTTGTGACCACTTTAAACTGAGGTAGTTCATTGTGCAATTAATTGCAGGTTTCCCCCATATCCAAAAGTAGAGAGTTCCTATGAAAATCTTCTTAAGCTGAAATGGCAGTAAAGTGAAGAAGCAGTTACCTTAAGACACATCTTGCAAACAGATGCACAAAATACACTGAGATGAACAGGTGCTCACAAACACAGTTCAGAGCAATGACGGCTCCATGCTGAGATGCTGAGATGCTGAGACGCTGAGACGCTGAGATGCTGAGATGCTGAGATGCTGAGTGTAGTTTCCCAGGAAGGAGCGTGGTGCTGCCACTCTCTCTGCTTGGGGAGCATGCTGCCTCTATTAGGGGTTGCTGCAAAAACAAACATTTTTCGCCCTTTTTCATAATAGCAAAAATTCTCTTGAGATTTCTTTGAGTTAGCAAAAACAGGTAACTAACTTAGATGGGTCTTTTATAAAAGCCAAGTGGTGTAAAGCAAACTTTTGAAAAGCAGGGGATACCAGTAACAGATACAAGATGGGTTTTGTAGCATCTGATCCATTACCACGCTGATTTTCCACTGCTTGCAAATCTGCAAGTCTGGTTTGTGTCTCTAAACACAGCATAGCAATTACAGTAATTAAATGATTAGCCATCAGAATAATCATTCTCCAAGTCATAATATACTTCCTAGCAAATATCCAACCTCAGAAAAAATATTTTATGTGAGAGTTACAGATAGGCCACTCACCAGGAAGTAAGATAAAGCATTTCAGCAAAAGATAAGTCAATCTTCAGAACAGTTGAGAGCAGTGAAGCCTCTCTTAGGCTTTATGGAGCCCAGATTCCATGTGTGTTTCAAGGTCTCCAAGCACCTTTAATGGTAAGAATTAAACTGGGACTCCCAGGCAGGCTGGGCTTGGGAGTTTGCTTTCTTAATGCTCTTTGCTTGACCAGAGTCTTCCAAAGATTTGATTTGTGGCATCACTACCATTCATTCTCTCTCTCTCTTAGGAATTCATCGCCTTTGGAATCAGCAACATCTTCTCTGGATTATTCTCTTGCTTTGTGGCTACCACTGCCCTGTCCCGCACCGCTGTCCAGGAGAGTACTGGGGGAAAGACACAGGTATGGGGTGGCGGTGTGGTCATATCCATCTAGAATGATGTAAAGAATGAATCAGGGGAATGGTGGCTCAGAAAGGCTTGCACAAGAACTCAGTACGATTAGCCTTTGAGAAAAGTAAAACTTGCACATCCCATTCTGATTCCATCTGGGACCTCTCCATCCCTGTGACTATGATCTACTCCCTCCCTGTAAACCTCTCTTTATAGTTTTATGATGCAGTGAGTCTCAAACATTTTTGTGTCATTGCCCAGCTGGCAGATAGTGCCACTTACTTGCTTTTGCAGGGATGATAACAGCTGATAATGAAGGTGCTGATTTTTTTCTATTTGTTATATGGGAATAGAGAAGGCCTAGTAAGATCTCTTTGTGGCTTAGTGAGTTATTCTGTTTTCAGGAAAATGAAAAGCTGTCCATTTACATTTCCTTTACCAAGGATCAGGAGCTTCCTCCAGAGGCCTTGCGTCCGACAGAACCACAGTTTGCTAGCTAAGCATATTTCTGTTAAACACTTTGTCATTTCTTCCTGAGAAAGACTTTTGTTCTTGAAGTTCTGAATGTGGGTTTGATCTTGCCTTTAACTGTGATTTTAAGTTGTGGCCTTCCCCCAAACCAGCATCCCAGTTAATCTCTGGAAAACTCCTCCTTCACTAGGCCAGGTCGCTCAGGATCTGTACTCAGGCCATCCTTTTCAGCAGGACATGAGTCAGCTATGCCAAACCAAATGGATGGGGGTGAGGGGCAGGCCCAGGGATTGTGTTTCTGTTATGCCTGGGGAGTTTTCTCCTCCCAACACAGAAAGAACTATTATTTAAGAGTAAATAGTATTTTGAGACTATAAGGAGCAACAATTCAAAGTAAATAGTTTAACACACACAGTCTTCAAATAGGATTTTTTTCCAGGTGGAGATGCAAATAAATATAAAAAAGAGAGTAACTGAGAAAATGAATGACTCCAACAGTGAGTGGCTGAGGGAGAGTTTGAATTGTCTCCCAGATGCTCATGATGCTCCTTTCCCATTCATAACAGATCTTTGTGACAGAGTCAGAGGACTTGGCCTTCTCCAATTTCTTGGCTCCCGATGAACAAACATTTACTTTTAATTTTCAGAATTACTCTATTTAAGACTGAGTTTCCTTCTCCATTTTTCTGAAAACATTTCTAGCTCTGAGAGAGCAAATAAAACAATACAGCCTCAAGCAGGAAGCATAACCGGAGATCTGTGGTAAGGGGAAGAGGTTGGAGGTGATTGCCAAAGCTGCTCCTGTGTTCAGGGGCAGCTGTTAGCAGTGAAGTTTTCTGCAGCTTCCACTGGACATGGAGACTTGACAAGCTCCCCAAGGCACATGGCTATAAGTGGGTGCAGGCAGATCCCCAAGAGCTGATGTTCACTGTCTGCTAACTCCAGGCTCAAATGGGGACAGCCCTCTCCCCTCTCCCTTCCCCCCAAGAATGCCCATGCAAAGTGATCCCTTGGCAGAAGGTTTGGGGATAATGGTGTTCTGGTAAGCTAATACCCCCTGCCACACACTGGCATGTATTATATTTAGGAATGAAGGATGCCAGGATTTTAGTACTGAAGAATGAAACAAGCACAGAAATCACTTGGTATTTAATTACTGAAATGTATACTAAGTTCTGGGGTTAAAAGTCTAAGTGTCTGGACTAAAATCCAGGAACTAATGACCAACTAAACTGGCAAGTCTTTGCTTGTTGTTTGACTTTTCCTGGATTTTTGATGTTGGAGCCTCAGTTTCAGAATCTATGCAATGGGGGGTAATCATTGTATCCACCTCACAGGGACACCATATAGATTAAATAAGCAAATGTTTGTAAAATTCTGGCACATATATGTTGACTGTTGATTGTTCCGGTCATTAAGTTCTCAAGGTAAGAATAATGCCTTAGTACCTATGACACATACATTGTACCTGACACATAAGAAACATATATTTGCTGAATGAATGGATGGAATCATGAGTGTCAGTGGATACTATCAACTGTTTTCAGCACATCTATAGATGCTCAACATTGGCAACCTGTCCTTTCTCTCATCCCCATCTGGCTCCTAATGATTCATGAAAAAGTAATTCTGATGACAAACTATTCTCTAGCCTGGTTATCCTCTCAGTTAACAGAAGAATTGTCTAGCAACTGAATCTGCTCATAGATACAAAATATATAGCATTTCCTGCCAAATAAGTAATTTTCCCTTATAAATTAAGTACAGGTAGTGGGCCCCCCTGCAGATTTCAAAAATAGTAACCAAAATTAGTCTTGGTCCCCATAATTGAGGGCTAATTATTCCCTATCCTTGGTGAGTAGGTGGCCACCCTCCTGGCATGAGTTGGGCAGCTGGCTTTGGTCCCTGTTCCCAAATCTCCATCTCTTTCTCCAATCCACAGAGCCCGACATCCACAGTGAAATGCAAGCGGCTCATGATAGACAATAAATATTGGTTAAGTAATTCCACAGAACTAAAGGAAGGAAAGAAAGGAGGGAAGGATGAAGGAAGGATACCGGATTCTCTGCTTAGATAGAAGAGGGGGGAAATCTCACTAAGATACTGGGAACCTGGATGTGTGGTGTTGCAAGATACAGATTACCTAGAAGTGGGGATCTGGATGGACAGAACAGACTTTTCAGTATATCATATACATAATATGGCCTCAGGCGAGCCTAGCTATCCTCTGATCAATTTGCCAGATGGAGTGGATGAGTGTGGCTAATGCATTTCCTTACATTTTTGGATTTTTGTTTGTATTGGCTTTATGTGTCTCCTTGAATGCAAACATCTTGCATTAGGCAGTACCAGGGCCCAATGCAACCTTCTCTACTGCTTCCTCTCTGCTCGTTTGGCTTCTGGCTCCCTCTCTCCTCTCCTTCGTTTTAGTTTCTAGGCTTCACCTTGGCCAGGCCCCAGCTGTCTCAGCAGAGAATCCATTGGTCATCTAATCACACCACAGCATAGTCCCCACACCCTCAGCTTCTGTCCTAGCTATTTGTGAATCCTGGGAGAGCTTTTCTGCCAGTGAAGGTAAAGCTTCTGAAGCTTCCGTTACTCCTGCTACTGGCCCCGTCACACGGGCTGCTGTAGGAGGATGCTGGAGACGTGGTCCTACCTCTCAACAGGCTCCTGTGGTGCTTTTTAATCTGCAGGACTGGTGAATTTATTTTCTCAGAGATTATCATGGCAACAGTGCCTGCAAAGTGTTATTAGAGTCGTTATCAGGTTGCCAATTCCATAATGCAGAAGAATCAATTATGTGCTATAAGAAGTTATTTCCCAAGAATGCTTCAAGGATCTGTTGTCCAGGAACAAGGATGGGCTGGGTCTCCTGGAATGACAAATGACTGGAAGATTGACCTCTTAAATTGACACCAGAAAAATAGAGGTCTGTCATGTATCCAAGTGCAATCAAGCCAAACTGGCTGTACTCTAGCAGACCTCGCCCCCACATTTTCTTCTAGTTTCTCTGTCATAGCTACTAAATGTATTTAGTAGAGTAAATAATTCTTGTTTCTCTCAACAGGGCTGAGCAGGAGGAGGGAGGTGGGGAGCGTTGTGTGCCCGTGAACAGGCTCTTGCACACATGCATGCAGCAAGCACACATTCAGAGTGGGAAGCACAGGCCCTGACGATGGGAGATGTGTGTGTCTTTCAGGTTGCCGGCATCGTCTCGGCTGGGGTCGTGATGATCGCCATCGTCGCCCTGGGGAAGCTGCTGGAACCCCTGCAGAAGGTATAATCTTGCTTCTTGTCACACCGATTGCTTACTTTCCCTTCACTGCTCTGCTACCCAAGAAATAGCAGGGGATTTAGAAGTCATCACATGGCAAACCATTCCCCTGAATAACCCGGACTTCTCCATCTCTCCTGGCAGTCAGTCTTGGCAGCTGTTGTAATTGCCAACCTGAAGGGGATGTTTATGCAGGTGTGTGACGTTCCTCGTCTGTGGAGGCAGAATAAGACTGATGCTGTAAGTTGCTTGCCATCCTTTTTTTTTTTTTTTTCTGAAATAGGAATTACTTATGTGCTTCTTGCCATATTATTATGTCCCCTTATCTCCTGAGTCTTACTTGCATTTTGGAAAGCAGAGCAGAAATTAGAATTTTGTGGATAAGCCAAAACTGTGAAGTCTTCCACATGAGCTACAATTTGTGAAGGTCCTAAATCTCTGGGAAGATCCATTTTGTACAAGAATCCTGTATGAGCGCCTTCATATACCACTGGCCTTCTAAAGCCAAAGAACAAATTTTAAAAAAACAAAACCCTCTAATCTAGAAGGACAAATAAAACAAAACACAAAGCAGAAACAAAATGCAAAACCCCATGTCAATTATAATTTTGATTAAAGTAGTCTTTACAACTCTTCTGAGGGACTGTAAAAACAAAGAAGAAGAAGAAGAAGCTAAACCCTTCAGAGTTCTGCTGTAATTTAAACCAGAACAGATAAAAAGAATGGGAAAAAATTCCCTATATATCTGCATGGAAAGATCTCCAAGACAAACTGTTAAGTAAAAAGAGACTGGTGCAAAAGGGAAGAGTGTGTATAACACACTAAAAGAAGGGAAAATAATCTATGTTTTGCAGTGGTATTTGCCAAAAAAAAAAAAAAAAAATTGCTGGTGAAAAATGTGCACCTGTGTACACACACACACAGAAATAAAGGAGGATGTAAGAAAGAAAAGAGGGTGGGAATGAATGGAGAAAGGAGAAGGTTGCAACCAAGATTTTTCACTGCACACTTTTTTGGTCACACCATGTTGCTTGCCAGATCTTAGTTCCCCGACCAGAATTCAAACCTGAAAGCCCCGCAGTGGGTATGTGGAGTCTTAACCACTGGACCTCCAGGGAAGTGCCTCTGCATACCTTTTTAATACCAATTTTATTTTAAACTATGTTAATACATATCAGGGCTTCCCTGGTGGCTCAGTGGTAGAGAATATGCCTGCCAATGCAGGAAACGAGGGTTTGATCCCTGGGTGGTGAAGATCCCCTGGAGGAGGAAATGGCAACCCACTCTAGTATTCATTCCTGGGGAATTCCATGGACAGAGGAACCTGGCGGGCTACAGTCTGTGGGGTCGCAAAGAGTTGGACATGACTCAGTGACTAAACAATAATATATCACCTATTCAAAAATTAAATCTAAAAATATTTTAATGGGACAGTTGGCCTGTATTGGGAAGGCCAATTTCCACTTAAAATATGTAAAGACATCAGAATATTTTACAAAGCTGTAATTTGTTCATGGACAATTATCTTATTATTTTTACAGGTAGTCACTCACCTCATGGTACCCGATGAATTAGCATTTTTCATTTTCATGTTTTCCTAGGTTATCTGGGTATTTACGTGCATAGCATCCATCATTCTGGGACTGGACCTCGGTTTACTAGCCGGCCTTGTGTTTGGATTTCTCACTGTGGTCCTGAGAGTTCAATTGTGAGTAATGTAAGATCCAAGTTATCTATAAACAGGACAACACACCCTGAAATTTCTTATACAATTTTGATAAGTATAATAAAACTACTCCCTTTCACAGTAGTTACTATTTATTAGTGCTTCTACAAATTAAACATTATCATAATTAGTCATCAAAAAAATCCTGTGAATATGTTTTATTATTCTCATTTGATAGGTAAGATAATTGAAACTCAGTAGGTTAAGAACCTTACCTAAGATTACACAGCTAGTATGTTGCAGAGCCAGCATTTCAACCCAGATGTATCCCACCCCAAAATCTATGTACTTACTCACAGGCTCTACTGCCATGTTCACCTCGAAGTCATGGTAAGACTAAAAGATACATGATCAGCAAAAGACTGAGGTTGCTGTGTAGTTTCTTTTTAAAATGAGATGAGGTCTAAGAGACATTAAGGACCCAAGTCTTGGGCCCAGATAGCTGCTAAATATATTATGGCTCATTTTCTTTTGAAGCTAGTAACCCAGAAGTTATGTAATAACCCAGAATAGGAAGCTTTAAGACAGTTGATTGTAGCCAAAATTCATTCAAATCTGCCAAATAAGGTATGTACCTAACAAGCCATACCAATAATGTAAAATAGATACAATCAGGTCATCTAGAGAGTGAAAGCAGCAGAGACACAGTTCAAAGTAATGGAAAACAATCTGTGAGGCAGCTTGGAGGTGTGTTTGTTTTGTTCGGACTCTTGAGAGGCCTTCGGTAGGTACCTTTCTATGTCTCTGGCATTTTCTGAACAGAGAGTCAAAGAGAGCTTCTCTCGAAGCCTCTGCTATCTTCCCAGACTTCTGGCTCCTTCTTGGCCTGCACTTGGGCCATGAAGGAATGAAAAACCTGGGTAAACCTAACACACACAGATGTCTACAGCTCAGCCTAGGTCCACCTTTCCCATTCCACCAAGCAATTCTCCTTCCCTTCCCTGGCATGCTGGAGCCTACCCAAAGGCTTGTGTTTACCATTCCAGCACCCTTAAGTGGTTGCCCAGGGACCTGAAAGACTTCTCAAGCTCCCAAAACACCCAGTTTTCTTCTGGGAAACACCCCAGAAACTCTCCTTGGAAGATGATGTCTTCTGTGCTCTGGTTGCCTCTGTATTTACTGTGACTTGTGTGTGATTGAGGGGGAGAAGGGTTTTTAGAGAAAGACTACACAGTTTCTGAGCTTTAAGTTAAAAATCAGCATGGCACAGTAAGCCAAGGAGAAATGGGTGAAACCCTTTACCTGCAGATTTGGTAATGAGGCTTTGAGCCAACCAAAAGCAGTATCCTCCCCAGGATTTAATTTCCAATAATTATAAGCCTGGTCCAGAGAGCATGTTGCTGAGAGCACCCCAAACAGACATTCTTTCTTCAGGCATAGTATTTAGCATATGTTCCTAGTCACAGTTGAGGAATCCTGGCATTTATGTGATTGCATCAGGAACAGGAAATCAACAATCTGGTCCTCCCAGGCTCCTATTTCTATGAAATGAGACTAATTGGATCACTGCAGACTTTCCATACTTCAGAAAGTTGCTATAACTCACAAGGTAGTTCTAGGCATTGTGCCAGGCCGTGAAGACCCACAGGTTAAAGATAGAGGCTGTGCTTCTCTTCCCTCCAGAGCCTTTTTGAACTTCTCTAAACCTCAGTTTACTTACCCTTAAAAATGAAGATAATACTGTTGATCATTCAGGGCTCAAATAAGATTTAACATGTGTGAAAGCTCTTTGCTTATCCTATAAAGTGCTACACAGATGAAAGTACGATGCTCATTACTTCTTGCAGGCATTGGAAAAGAGGCACACTTCCTTTTTTACCCCCAGGCTTGCACAAATACCAGCTGTTCACTTCAGGGTTAGCTACCAGAAAATGTCATCTGCAATAAAGACAGAGTCCCAAGACATCCAAATTATGGGCTCTTTAGAATCTGTCATTTCTTCTAACGTTTTATTCCAAAATATGCCTGTTCCAAAAAATCCTGACCTCAATTTTTCTTCTTTTAGTCCGTCTTGGAACAGTCTTGGAAGTATCCCTAGCACAGACATCTACAAAAGCACCAAGAATTACAAAAATGTAAGTGCCCTTGGGAGACACTGGCTGGACTTGGGTTTGCTAAGCTGGATTTTCAGAGGTTGCATATTTCTCTTCTAGTGTGTTAGGAATAAGGTAGCCCAAAAGGGAGGCTACTTCTGTTGGGAAAGCCCATAAGTATACTGGGCGTGTTAGGAAAACTTCTGTTCCAGTATGCCCTCTGATATCCTGTGTGTCCTTGGTTGCTCAGCTGTGTCCAACCCTTTGTGACACCATGGACTGTAGCCTGCTAGGCTCCTCTGTCCATGGGGATTCTCCAGGTAAGAACACTGGAGTGGGTTGCCATGCCCTCCTCCAGGGGATCTTCCCAACCCAGGGGCTGAACCCAGGTCTCCCTCTTTGCAGGCAGATTCCTTAGTGTCTGAGCCACCAGTGAAGTCCTCTGAGCCTCCAGGGAAGCTCTCTGATGTGTTTGTTCATGCTAGTTAAGATGTCATTTTAATGTCAAACCACTGTAAGAGGTATTTTTTTTAAAAACAGGCAATTCAATTACTCCCAAAAGTTGAATCAAAATTCTATTTCTCTGAGTGAATGGGGTCAAAAGACACAAAGTTCCAGGTATAAAATAAGCCATGGGGATGTAATATACAGTATGGCAACCAAAGTTAATAATAGCATGTCTCAAAGTGGCTAAGAGAGTAGATCTTAAAAAGTCCTTATCACACAAAAAATTTTGTAACTACATATTGTGACAGATGTTAACTAGACTTATAGTGGTGATCATTTTGCAATATATACAAATATCAGGTTGTACATATTATGTACAATGTGAACATATGAAACTAATATGTCAGTTATAACTTTAAAAAGACAGAGCCTCAGAGACTTCTAGAACAAAATAAAATATATCAACATATGAGTAATAGCAGTCCCAAAAAAGGAGAAGAGAAAAAAACACATAAAATATTTGAATAAGTATCAAAATGTTCCCAAATTAGAAGAAAAATATGTACAAATCCAGAATGCCCACTGAACCCAGTTAATGTACACATAAAAATCCATACCTAGAAACATTACAGTGATAGGGCTGAAAGCCATGACATAAAAAAATTTTTTTAAGCAGCAAGAAGAAAAAGATTTCT
The DNA here is from genome assembly GCF_019320065.1 of Cervus canadensis. Classification (NCBI taxonomy): domain Eukaryota; kingdom Metazoa; phylum Chordata; class Mammalia; order Artiodactyla; family Cervidae; genus Cervus; species Cervus canadensis. The sequence continues at coordinate 45,923,282 of NC_057388.1, forward strand.
ATTTCTCTATGTTATCATTATCCTCTATGAAATTGTCTGAAATCCCTGTGAAATCATGTTCTCTGTCACAAAGAACCTTATTTGACATCTTTATTCTTGGCATTGGAAGAAATAATACATAATATAGAAAATAAAAAATGAAGAAAATGAACATTTCATTGATGGGCTTATATTCCCTGCAAAAAAAAAAAAAAAAGATTGCTTAGTGACCAGAGGGAACAAAGGTGAAAAAGCAGAGAAAGAAAATTCAAAGGGGGAGTCCAAGATGGATTCCGGAGCAGGAAGATTCTTAACTCCCCTCCCACTAAGGACACACCCAACCTACAGCTACTTACTAGCAACAAGAAAACGTATAAAAGTAAAAAACTCACTGGTAAAGGCAAATATAGTAAAGGTAGATTAACCAGGTATATATTTAGAAACAAAAGCCCAACAAATAACTGTAAAATTTCTATGGACTCACAAAAGACCCTCAGTAGCCAAAGCAATCTCAACAAAGAACTAAGCAACAGACATAATACTCCCTGATTTCAAGCTCTGCTATAAAGCTATTGTCATATACTCTGGTTTCATTCAGATCATATAAATATTTCACCTTTCTACTCCAAAGTTATTATAATCAAAACAGTATGCTATTAGCATCAAAATACATATAGATCAACGGAATATAATAAATAGAGAGCCCAGAAATAAATTCACATATGCATAGACAGCTTATAATAAGAATATACAATGGAAAAAAGATAGTCTCTTCAATCAGTGATGTTCAATCCAGTCAGTTCAGTTGCTCAGTCATGTCTGACTCTTTGCGACCCCATGGACTGCAGCTCACCAGGCCTCCCTGTCCATCACCAACTCCCGGAGTTTACTCAAACTCATGTCTATTGAGTCGGTGATGCCATCCAATTATCTCATCCTCTGTTGTCCCCTTCTCCTCCTGCCTTCAATCTTTCTCAGCATCAGGGTCTTTTCAAATGAGTCAGCTCTTCTCATCAGGTGGCCAAAGTATTGGAGTTTCAACTTCAACATCAGTCCTTCCAATGAATATTCAGGACTGATTTCTTTAGGATGGACTGGTTGGATCTCCTTGCAGGCCAAGGGACCCTCAGGAGTCTGCTCCAACACCACAGTTCAAAAGCATCAATTCTTCGGTGCTCAGCTTTCTTCACAGTCCAACTCTCACATTCATACATGACTACTGGAAAAACCATAGCTTTGACTAGATGGACCTTTGTTGGCAAAGTAATATCTCTGCTTTTTAATATGTTGTCTAGGTTGGTCATAACTTTCCTTCCAAGGAGCAAGTGTCTTTTAATTCCATGGCTGGAATCACCATCTGCAGTGATTTTGGAGCCCCCCAAAATAAAGTCTTACCCTGTTTCCACTATTTCCCCATCTATTTGCCATGAAGTGATGGGACCAGATGCCATGATCTTAGTTTTCTGAATGCTGAGCTTTAAGCCAACTTGTTCACTCTCCTCTTTCACTTTCGTCAAGAGGCTTTTTAGTTCCTTTTCACTTTCTGCCATAAGGGTGGTGTCATCTGCATATCTGAGGTTACTGATATTTCTCCCAGCAATCTTGATTCCAGCTTGTGTTTCTTCCAGCCCAGCATTTCTCATGATGTACTCTGCATATAAGTTAAATAAGCAGGGTGACAATATACAGCCTTGACGTACTCCTTTCCCTATTTGGAACCAGTCTGTTGTTCCATGTCCAGTTCTAACTGTTGCTTCCTGACCTGCATATGGATTTCTCAAGAGGCAGGTTAGGTGGTCCGATATTCCCATCTCTTTAAGAATTTTCCAGAGTTTGTTGTGGTCCACACAGTCAAAGACTTTGTCATAGTCAATAAAGCAGAAGTCAGTGATGTTAGGGATACTGAACAGCCATATGCAAAGGAATGAAACTGGACCACTATCTTGTATAATATACAAAAATGAACTCAAAATGGATTAAAGACTTGAATATAAGACATGAAACCATAAAACTAGAAGAAAACTACATCAGTCTTGGTGTTAAATTTTTGGATCTGAATCCAAAAGCAAAGGCAGCAAAAGTGGGACTACATCATACTAATGCTAATAGCTAAAAGCTATTTTTAAATAGCTTTTCTGTGCAAAGGAAACTATCAACAAAATGAAAAGGCAACAAACTGAATAGAAGGAAATAACTGAAAATATGTATATTATAATGGGTTAATATCCAAAATATATGAAGAACTCAAACAACTCAATAGCAGAAAACCCCAAACAGTTCAATTAAAAATAGGCAGAGGCTCTAATAAGACATTTTCCCAAAGAAGGTATACTGATGGCCAACAGGCACATGAAAAAATGTTCAGTGTCACTAATTGTCAGAGAAATGCAAATCAAAGCCACAATGAGATTTTCCTTCACACCTGTCAGATGGCTATTAACAAAAAACAAGAAATAAGAAGTGTCGGAAAGAGTATGGAGAAAACTGAACCCTCACACACTGTTGGTGGGAATGTAAATTAGTGTAGGCATTAGGGAAAACAATATGGAGATTCCTCAAAACATTAAAAATAGAATTATCACCTATTCCACCAGAGGAAAATGAAAACACTAACTCAGAAAGATGTATGCACTCCTATGATCACTGCAGCATTATTTACAATAGCCAAGATATGAAAAGAACTTAAGTGTCCAGTGATAGATGAATGGATAAAGAAATGAGCATGCATATGCTCGTGGGCACACACACACATGAATACTAATCAGCGATAAAAAAGAAAATCTTACCATTTGTAACCACATGGATAGATCTTAAGGTTATTATGAAAAATGAAATAAGACAGAGAAAGACAAATACCATTAGAGGTGTAGATTCTAAAAAACAACACAAATGAATAAAAACAAAATGAAACAAAAATCACAGGTACAAAGGACAGATTGGTGATTACCAGAGGGGAAGGGGGTTGGAGGTTTGGTAAAATGGATGAAGGGGGTGAAGAGGGTATTTATTGTGGTGATCATTTTGTGGTGTGTATGAATATTGAATTATTATGTTGCATATACAGAACTAATATAGTGTTACATACCAGTTTTATCTCAATTAAAAGAATTCCTCATGGTGGAAAGTAGATCTGCCATGAAAGAAAATAAAGAAAGAAACAACAAAATAATGAAAACATGGATTTTAGCAACAAAGTTTCTAAAAGCAAAGAAAAAAATTTTTTTAGATATTAGATACTGACTCTAAAATTCAAGTAGCTGCTACTTCATTTATTTTCACAATCTTTGGCAGTTGTGTTGAGCCAGGTGATTCTCCGATGCTCTGAGGCAGGGAACCCTTGGTGAGTTGGGGGTTCTGAGTTCTAGGCTCTAACTTGTGGAGGCCTTGCCCAAGTCAGTCAGCCTCGTGGGGCCTCAGTTTCCTCATCTGAAGGGGCTGGATGAAAACTGCTATGATTCCTAAAGGGTAGAAAGGTCCATGATTCTGTGAGGTTCACTTTTCGTCTGGCAAGCCAATGACATAATAGACTTCAGTTCCTGCAAGTCCCTTAGATTTTTCTCCTTTTTTTTCCCTCACTATTTTAAAATAGTTGGAGATGGGGAGAGGGCCAGTCATATGAACTTGAGGCAATTCACATGAGGATTTGGAGCCTGTTTCTTTTTTTTTAACTTTTTATTTTGTACTGGGACATAGCCGCTTGACAAACAATGTGATAGTTTCAGGTGAACAGCAGAGAGACTCAGCCACACACATACACTTATATATTCTCCTCCAAACACCTCTCCTATCCAGGCTGCCATGTAACGTTGAGCAGAGGTCCATGGGCTATGGAATTCCGGTTATCCATTTAAAATATAGCAGTGTGTACATGCCCATCCCAAACTCCCTAACTATCCCTGCCCCCTCCATTCTTCCCCCACACCAACAACCATAAGCTCATTCTCAAAGTCTGTGATTCTGTTTCTGTTTTGTAAGTTCATTTGTATCACTTCTGTTTAGATTCCACATATAAGGGATGTCATAGGATATTTCTCCTTCTCTGACCTGACTGACTTCACTCAATGTAACACTCTTTAAGTCCATCCATGTTGCTACAAATGGCATTATCTCAATCTTTTTATGCCTGAGTAATATATCATTGTATATATGTGCTACATCTTCTTTGTCGATGGACGTTCTCTGTCGATGGACATTTAGGTTGCCTCCATGTTTTGACTGTTGTAAACAGCGCTGCAATGAATATTGGGGTGCATGTCCCTTTTTGGATCATGTTTTTCTCTGGATCCATGCCCAGGAGTGGGATTACAGGGACATACAATATCTGTGTTTTGGAGTCTCAGTTTCTTCATCTAGAAATTAGAGGGCTGAATAATTGCTTTCTAAGACATTTTCTTTTCTGACCTTCTCTGGAACTGCGGAAGTTCAGGAATTTGTGTAACTCTGTCTCCCAACTGCAATCTAGGCCCTATTCAAGGAAAGTTGAGTGCCACTGCCTAGCTCCTTGGAGCAATTCTAACTCAGCTCCTAGCTGAATAGCCAAAAGCTTAATTGAGTATTTAAATGATTTAAACTCAGACAATTTTTTTTTTTTTTTTTTTGCCTCGACATATATGGATTATTTTATTTTATTTTTTTTTATTTCAACTACAGAGGGCAGGTCTTTATTCCCAATCCCGATCCCCCCTCCCACCTCCCTCTCCACCCGATTCCTCTGGGTCTTCCCAGTGCACCAGGCCGGAGCACTTGTCTCATGCATCCCACCTGGGCTGGTGATCTGTTTCACCATAGATAGTATACATGCTGTTCTTTTGAAATATCCCACCCTCACATTCTCCCACAGAGTTCAAAAGTCTGTTCTGTATTTCTGTGTCTCTTTTTCTGTTTTGCATATAGGGTTATCGTTACCATCTTTCTAAATTCCATATATATGTGTTAGTATGCTGTAATGTTCTTTATCTTTCTGGCTTACTTCACTCTGTATAATGGGCTCCAGTTTCATCCATCTCATTAGAACTGATTCAAATGAATTCTTTTTAACGGCTGAGTAATATTCCATGGTGTATATGTACCACAGCTTCCTTATCCATTCATCTGCTGATGGGCATCTAGGTTGCTTCCATGTCCTGGCTATTATAAACAGTGCTGCGATGAACATTGGGGTGCACGTGTCTCTTTCAGATCTGGTTTCCTCAGTGTGTATGCCCAGAAGTGGGATTGCTGGGTCATATGGCAGTTCTATTTCCAGTTTTTTAAGAAATCTCCACACTGTTCTCCATAGCGGCTGTACTAGTTTGCATTCCCACCAACAGTGTAAGAGGGTTCCCTTTTCTCCACACCCTCTCCAGCATTTATTGCTTGTAGACTTTTGGATAGCAGCCATCCTGACTGGCGTGTAATGGTACCTCATTGTGGTTTTGATTTGCATTTCTCTGATAATGAGTGATGTTGAGCATCTTTTCATGTGTTTGTTAGCCATCTGTATGTCTTCTTTGGAGAAATGTCTGTTTAGTTCTTTGGCCCATTTTTTGATTGGGTCATTTATTTTTCTGGAATTGAGCTGCAGGAGTTGCTTGTATATTTTTGAGATTAATCCTTTGTCTGTTTCTTCATTTGCTATTATTTTCTCCCAATCTGAGGGCTGTCTTTTCACCTTACTTATAGTTTCCTTTGTAGTGCAAAAGCTTTTAAGTTTCATTAGGTCCCATTTGTTTATTTTTGCTTTTATTTCCAATATTCTGGGAGGTGGGTCATAGAGGATCTTGCTGTGATTTATGTCGGAGAGTGTTTTGCCTATGTTCTCCTCTAGGAGTTTTATAGTTTCTGGTCTTACATTTAGATCTTTAATCCATTTTGAGTTTATTTTTGTGTATGGTGTTAGAAAGTGTTCTAGTTTCATTCTTTTACAAGTGGTTGACCAGTTTTCCCAGCACCACTTGTTAAAGAGGTTGTCTTTCTTCCATTGTATATCCTTGCCTCCTTTGTCAAAGATAAGGTGTCCATAGGTTCGTGGATTTATCTCTGGGCTTTCTATTCTGTTCCATTGATCTATATTTCTGTCTTTGTGCCAGTACCATACTGTCTTGATGACTGTGGCTTTGTAGTAGAGTCTGAAGTCAGGCAGGTTGATTCCTCCAGTTCCATTCTTCTTTCTCAAGATTATTTTGGCTATTCGAGGTTTTTTTGTATTTCCATACAAATTGTGAAATTCTTTGGTCTAGTTCTGTGAAAAATACCGTTGGTAGCTTGATAGGGATTGCATTGAATCTATAGACTGCTTTGGGTAGAATAGCCATTTTGACAATATTGATTCTTCCAATCCAGGAACACGGTATGTTTCTCCATCTGTTTGTGTCCTCTTTGATTTCTTTCATCAGTGTTTTATAGTTTTCTATGTATAGGTCCTTTGTTTCTTTAGGTAGATATACTCCTAAGTATTTTATTCTTTTTGTTGCAATGGTGAATGGTATTGTTTCCTTAATTTCTCTTAAACTCAGACAATTTTTTTTTAAATGCTAGATTGAAGAACTTGAAGGTGTGAAGATTCTGAGATTTTCTAGTCCTATTTTTTACGGCAACGTCGATGGTTTAAAAAAATGTATCAAGTCCACAGTAAGTATTTTATCCCTAGAAATTTGGTTTCTAATCACCTTTGAGACTTCATTCATTTTACAGGTATTTATTTGGCCCTATGCCCCGTTTCCTTTGTACAGGGCATTAATAATTATAACACTCTTGCCCTCAAATAACTTTTAATCTATTAATATTTGGGAACAGGAAAAAAACAATAATAATATATATGTTAAAATTCAGATAGCAATAATTGTGCTGGACAAAACCACAAGAGATGTCTCCAGGCAGAATCTAAGTAAGTTCCAAATAAGAAGTGTAGACAGTAAGTGTTAAGATTTCACTGAAGGGAGCAATCCATGTCAGGTGGACTGATCAGACTTTGCATGGCAGTTGGGCAGAAGGAAGGAGATTAATGCAGGGGCTTGGGAACTATGTGAGCTGAGAGGAAAATGTGGGAATGTATAATGGGTAAGGGGTGGGGGGCAGTTGGAATAAAGGGTAAAAAGTCTAAGTGGGTTATGTAAGCAGGGAATTCTGGTCTTGAATTCTATGCTATGCTTTGAAGGTGGAATTTACCTCTAGATCAGTGTTTTCCTAAGGTTCAAAGGAATGTTCCTAAATTTTGCAACAAGAGGGCTTTGTTATGTTAAGGAAATTTGTTAAGGCTTAAAGCTAAAAAGGTTATTCTTTGCTGGTTTTGTTTTTGTTTTTGTTTTTGTTTTACAGTCTTAGAGTCTTCAATATGCTACCACCTTTCCTGAGTCTCTGGAGAAGGAAATGGCAACCCACTCCAGTACTCTTGCCTTGAAAATCCCATGGACGGAGGAGCCTGGTAGGCTACAGTCCATGGGGTCCCAAAGAGTCGGACACGACTGAGTGACTTCACTTTCACTTTCCCTGAGTCTCTGGGTAGGTGGATTAGGGTGGCCTGGTAGTGGAAACCTCCATCAGATCTCAGAATTTCTTTTTTGGCAGGATATAGAAGGGAGTAATACTGCTTGAGAAATAGCCTTTCCAGATAAAAACAGTCATTAATGAGCATTAGAAACCAAATGTTCTAACTAACTTAACATTTATTTCCAAAGGTTGGATTTGATGCCATTAGAGTATATAATAAGAGGCTGAAAGCACTGAGAAAAATACAAAAGCTCATCAAGAAAGGGCAGTTAAGAGCAACAGAGGTAAGGCAACGTCATCCTTTCCACTCCCCCTCTGAAATTCTCTCATTTCTCAGATGACATTAAAGCAGTTAGATTGTCTAAAATTAAATGTACCCTCTTTGGTACCCAGATGTGTACAGGCAGATGACACATGTATGTCAGAGTACAGCTGAGTTGTTCTTTTAGGCAAGAGAGAAAGGGAAAGAATAAAATGACATCAACAGAGCTCCTTGGAAACACAGGGCATGATTTATCTTCCTCTTTCATGAAATAAACCTTATTTTTACTGAAAGGAACAAAACAAGTGCTAATTCAATACCAGAAAATTATTCACAGTAGAAGACAGTTACAGGTTCATAGACTTTTAGAGCTATATTACCTTTTATTCAAACTTTCCTGCCAACTTATCTCTTGCCTAAGTTCCACCATCTTCCAGAAATCAAGCATTTCCTGGCTCCACTGCTCTTCTATTTCTCTTCCTAGAGAACATCAAAATTTGGGCTGAGGTAAATCTTATTCCATAAGAGTTCATCCTCTTGATGTTTTGCTTACCAAGGAACATTTTGTAGGACTGTTAAGTCATTTTAGATTAATTGTTGAAAGACATCCCAGCTAACTGGTAATTAAGTTGGCAATGCTTTCTTTGTTTAGAATGGCATTATAAGTGGTGCTGGTTCATCAAATAATGCTTTTGAGCCTGATGAAGACATTGAAAATCCAGAAGAACCTGATATCCCAACCAAGGAAATAGAGATCCAAGTGGATTGGAACTCTGAGCTTCCAGTCAAAGTGAATGTTCCTAAAGTGCCAATCCATAGCCTCATACTTGACTGTGGAGCCGTCTCTTTCTTGGATGTTGTTGGAGTGAGATCATTGCATGTGGTAAGGTTCTGGTATTTCGAATTAGAGATTTGGAGCTTTGGTAATAGTAAAACGATGTGGGTTTCCTGGTCTTGCAGAAGGGTAACTGATTGCACGGGTTCTGTAATTTTTCTAGGGGAATGCTTTTGCAATGGAATGTTTTATTAAAGCATGGGTTGCAAAGCTGAACTCCCTGGGCTTGAATTCTGGCTCTACCACTTATTAGAGGTGTGACTGTGAGCAAATCGCTTAAAATGTCTGTATCTCAGTTTCTCCATCTGAATGCGGGGATAGTGATGGTACCTCTTTCATAGGCTTGTTATGAGGATTAAGTGAGAAGAATGAAGAGTGTCTGGTACATGGTCACCCATCAGCAAGTATTACTGTTTGTTATGTTTTCTTTTCCTGAGAATATATATGACATGGAATAAGAAAAGAAAAATGGGCAAAATTTTAAGTGTGTTTTTATCTGTTATGTGAACAGCAGCAGAATGAGAAACATGGTAAGACTGGAAAAGCCAGGCATTATCAGGGTTAGATCTGCAAGAAGTAGGCCAGACATCTAGGCAGTCAAAGAGTTGAATGAAGAGCATGTGGGACAGAAATGTTCTTATCAGAAAGCAGGTATGCAAGCTCAAGTTCAGTATTCCTTTAACAAATAGATGTGCAATGCCTCAGGTGTGCCAAGCACTTGGCTGGGGACCAGAAACTATTAATAATTATGAAGTAGCCATAGTTCCTACCCTCCTGGGACTAAGCGATCTAGGGGGCAAGGCAAATGTTAAATAATCTTTTAAATAACAATTGTATTAAGTGCTCAAAACAGACTAATTGGATGTCAACTTGACCAGCGGGGTGGGGGGGTGGGGGGTGATGGTGTCAAGTTTAAGTGAAGTCTCATGTAGGTATCAAGAGGATTGGGCAGAAAAGCAGGCAGGTTCAAGGCACCGACAATCAGGTTTATGTAATAATGTCAAACTACCCTCAACTGACGTTTAACTTAGCTGGGGCTTCTTGTTGCTTTCAAATGCTAAAGTGACAATTTTGAAAACTCCAAACTTTATACTTGCATAGGGGTCTTGATCTTCTTTCCCCAGAAAATTTAAGCTCTGTTTTATTATTGTCCATGGGTCTTTTGTTTTGTCCATAGGTCTTCTGTCTTAATTCTTTTAATTAAACTTTTTATTTTGAGATAACTGTAGATCCCCATAAAACTATAAGAAATAATATAGAGAGATCCTCAGCACCACTTACCCAGTTTCTGTCAGTGGTAACATCTTGCAAAACTAGAGTGTAAGAGCACAATCACTATACTGACACTGCTACAGTCAAAATACAGAGGCCCTGGTTTTTAGGTCAGTGTTTACACTTGGTGTCTGGTGGTCGCATATCCACAGCCATTATCTCTTCCACTCAGAGGCATAAACTCATACTCTTCTTTCCAACCAGCAGAGGTTGCATTAGGAAGCCTCCTGTACTCCCTTCTTTCCTTCCTTCCACAAATATTTACAAAGCACTTGTGTGCTATCCAGTGCTGGGCTATTGATCACTGGATGTTGCCACCTCTTGAGACACGGTCTTTTCATCCTAAGCGTCATCACTGTATGTTGAAACTTCTGTGGTTTTCCAATTTCCAACAATGAACTTTCTTCAAACTCCTGATTCACCATGAAATTGTTCGAAGTTTCTCCTGAGCAAGTAGTTGAATGCTACTGAGTTATAGGCAGGTAAAGTTACTCATTGTTACAAATTCTCCTTTTTAAATTTTTAGATTGTCAAAGAATTCCAAAGAATTGATGTAAATGTGTACTTTGCATCACTTCAAGGTAATTGCATATATACATATCTATCTATAAGACTTTTCCTTAAGCCTTTTCTCCTACTTTGGAATGTGAGTACATAATGTCCAAAGGCCTTTTTTTCCGAAAACTATTTTTATTGTGGTAAAAGAGATATAAGACTCATGCTTTTAGTCGAGAATACAACTAATTCAGTGGCATTAAATACATTCACCGTGTTGTACAATTAATCACAACTATCCTTTCTTGCTTTCTTTCCTTTTTTTTTCTTTTGGTCAATATGACATTTATTACTGAGATATTTTGCACTATTTGCTTCTGTTTACATCTTTGAGATCCAGTGTGTATTTTACATTTACTGCACATTTTTTGTTGTTGCTGTTGTTACTTTTTTTTTTTATTGAAGTTTAGTTGGTTTATAATATTATATTAGTTCCAGGTATATAGCATAGTGATTTAGTATTTTTTCAGATTATAATTCATTATAGGTTATTACAAGATAATGGCTATAATCCCCTGTGCTATACAGGATTTCCTTGTTGATTATCCATTTTATACTTAGTAGTTTGTATCAATTAGTCTCCTACACCTAATTTGTCCTTCTACCTCCCTTTTGGTGACCAGGAGTTTGTTTTCTTGCTTTTGTTTTTGTTTTTTGATGTGGACCATTTTAAACAGTCTTCATTAATTTGTTACAATATTGCTTCAGTTGTTTCATGTTCTGGGTTTTTGGCCATGAAGCATTTGGGATCTTAGCTCTCTGACCAGGAATTGAACCTGAACCCCCTGCATTGGAAGGTGAAGTCCTAACCACCGGACTACCAGGGAAGTCCCATAAGTTTGTTTTTTATATCTGTGGATCTGTTTCTGTTTTGCACACACATTCATTTGTATTTTTTTTAAGATTTCACATATAAGTGATATCATAAAGCATTTGTCATTCTCTGTCTGACTTATTTCACTAAACATAGTATTCCTTAGGTCCATCCACATTACTGCAAGTGGCAGAATTTCATTCTTTTTTTATAGCTGAATAATATTCCATTTCATTTATGCCACATCTTTTAATCTAATCATCTGTTGACAGGCACTTAGATTGTTTCCATGCTACTGTAAATAAAACAAGACCTAATTAAACCTAAAAATTTTTGCATAGCAAAGGAAACCATCAACAAAATGAAAAGACAACCTTCTAAGTGGGAGAAAATACTTGCAAATACTTGCATATTATGTGATTAACAAGGAGTTAATATCCAAAGCATATAGACAGCTACAAAGAACAAATGCTGGAAAGGCTGTGGAGAAAAGGGAATGTTCATAGACTGTTGGTGGGAATGTAAGTTGGTGCAACCACTATGGAAAAACAGAATGGAGGTTCCTCAAAAAACTAAAAACAGAGTTGCCATATGATCTAGTAATCCCACTCCTGGGCAAAACTATAATTCAAAAACATACACGCAGCGGTATGTTCATAGTAGCACTATTCACAATAGCTGAGACATGGAAGCAAACTAAATGTCCATCAACAGATGAATGGATAAAGAAGATGTGGTATTAATACATAGCTACAATGGAATACTATGCAGCCATAAAAAGAATGAAAAATGCTATTTGCAGCAACATGGATGGACTTAGAGATTATCCTACTAATTGAAGTAAGTCATAGAAAGAGAAGTACCATATGGTATCACTTGTGCAGAATCTAAAATATGACACAAATGAAACTATCTACAAAACAGAACAGATTTACAGACATAGAGAACAGATTTGTGGTTGCCAAGGGAATGAGGGGTGGAGAAGAAATGGGTTGGGAGTCGGGGTTAGCAGATGCAAACTACTGTGTATAGAATAGATAAACAATAAGGTCTTACTGTATAGCACAGGGAACTATATTCAATATTCTGTGATATATATATATATATATATATAAACTGAATCACTTTGTTGTACAGTGGAAATTAACAACATTGTAAATCAACTATACTTCAATAAAAAATACTTCGAAAAATGCAGACAGCTCATACAACTCAATATCAAAAAACCAAATAATCCAATCAAAAAAATGAGCAGAAGACCTGAACAGGCATTTTTCTAAAGAAACATACAGATGGCTAGCAGGCACATGAAAAGATGCTCAACAATGCTAATTGTTAGAGAAATGCAAATCAAAACAACAATCAGATATCATTTCATACCTGTCAGAATTTCTGTCATTATGAAGTCTACAGTTAAAAATGTTGGTATGGATGTAGAGGAAAAGGGCACCCTGGTACATTGTTGGTGGGAATGTAAATTGGTACCACCACTGTGGTAAACAATTTGGAGGTTTCTCAAAAAACTGAAAATAGAAGAACCACTGCATCCAACAATTCCACTCCTCGGTATATATCTGGAAAAAAACAAAAACACTAATTCAAAAAGATTTGTGTGTCCCAAAGATCACCACAACTATCTATTTTCAAAAATATCATTGCCACAAACACAAACTTACCCATTAAACAGTTACTCTGAAGGCCTTTTTGAATCTAGAAAGATTGCTTCCAATTTGTGTCATAGAGCTGGTAACACCTGGAAACCTATGTCCTCTTAGCAGTGGAGTATCAGTGGGGAAAAAACTGTCCTGGGGAGAGCAGAGCTGGAAATGACTGAAAGCCCTGAGAACTAGAGGAACTTGCAGGGCACAAATCTGTGTCTGTCGATGTACAAGTGGTATATAGGAATATAGTAGTGGTTAGACTGAGTTCTCTAGGAGCAGAGCCTGAGATAAGGATTCTAGCGCAAGTGATTTATTAAGGCAGTACACTGGAAAATTCATCAAGAACTGAGGGGAGCAGGATAGGGCAGGAGGAGAAGACAAAGAGACGGCTTCAGAATCTACTTAGCTTGGTTTCACAGGGAGAATACCTCAAGAAGAGCACCAGATGTTTTCTTGAGGCAAGGGGGCTGGCCCTTTTACCTCCAGATCAGTCCAGCTGTGGCTGCGGGCCACCCAAGGGAAGGGGTGAAACCTCCTAGGCCTTCTTCAGGTGAGACAGTTCCCATTGGCCAAAGAATGTTCTCCAGGGACGGGTATAGCTGTGAACTGTTAGCAGCCAGACTCACAGAAGCAGGAGAATGGGTTCCCTGGAAAAAGAGATATGGCTGGGAAACAAGACCATCTATTAATACCACAACCAGTTATGGTGTCACCATTCCATGTGCTACTGGAAAAGAAACTGACAGAGCAGGATCACATTCTGGAAATGAGAAAGAAAAAAAAAAAAAATTTAAAAGGAGGAGGTTCCAAAACTTAGCATTGTTTGATGTTATAAGAATATCTTTTCCTAGAGACTAACTAAGCATCTTATCTTTTTCTTTTGAAGATCATTTGATAGAAATGCTGGAGAAATGTGGCTTCTTTAATGATAACATCAGGAAGGACATATTTTTTATGACTGTCCATGATGCTGTCCTCCATCTCCAGAACCAGGTGAAATCGCAAAAGGTTCAAGATTCCATTTTAGAAACGGTAAACATTGAAACTTTCTACATACATAGCTTTCTTAAACTACCATGATTTCTGTAAATGGCAGAAAATTCCACAAACCTAAATTTGAATCCCAGTCCAGTGACATTTTAAAGCCACCTGCTTAACTTTTCAGAGCCTCAGTTTTCTCATCAGTAAAATGGGAGTAAAACATTCCCCTTGCTGGGTAGATATGAAGACTAAATGGGATAGTTTACAGGAAAGCACCTGGTAGAAACTAGTACATTATTAGTTCCACAATGTGGGGGTTTACTAATATAAGCAGGCAGTAGCTGTAATGACTTTTAAGAAAGAAGGCACCAAATCTTGGATCTTCTGTGATTTGTATGTAAATACAATTTAAATTCTCAGCAATCTGTAAACTCTTATCAGTTTTTTTTTGCCTTTGGCCGCACTGTGTGACTGTGAGATCTTAGTTCCCTGACCAGGGATTGAACCTGTGCCCCCTGCTTTGGAAGTGTGGAGTCCTAACTACTGGACTGCCAGGAACTTTCCTATCAATGTTTTTAAATAGGATTCATTAGGTCATAAATGATCTATGAAAAAAGAAAAAAAAAATTGAAAACCACAAATCATCCTAGAGTTTATTCTCCAAAAAACAGGATAGACCCTGACTTCCCACAGGCCTCCTTATTTTATCATTTTTCCTATAAAATACCCAGGACAGTTGAGGATTCTGATGGGTGTCATTGGGCTGGGCCTACTGCTTAATACAAGAATGTCATCTCTCATGGACCGTCTCACCATGAATCTGGGAAACTAAAACAAATGTCTATAAAGATGACAACAATAATAATTATTCTGATAATACAGTCCACGATATTTTAAATTGCTTCTCTTTTTTCTAAAAGTAGGATAAGTAGATTCTTAGTGTAGATTGAAAGTTACTGTTTGAAGTGAAACTAATTTAGAAAACAATAGTACATTATTCAATTCACCTATTGTTAGTAGAAAGATTGTTCTTCTTAATGCTGTTGGAGAAAATACTACTTCTAAACACCAAGATGTGGATCTTAAATCCAAAAAAAGGTGCTACACTCAAGATGCTCAGCTTTGAAAACCTGTAAACATTTTTTAAAAAGTCTAAGGACTTCCCAGGTGTCTAGAGGTTGGGAAAGTGAAGTGAGGTCACTCAGTCGTGTCTGACTCTTTGCGACCCTATGGACTGCAGCCTCCCAGGCTCCTCTGTCCATGGGATTTTCCAGGCGAGAATACTGAAGTGGGTTGCTATCCACCTTCTAATGCAGGGGATATGGGTTTGATCCCTGGTCGGGGAACTAAGCTCCTGCATGCTGCGAGGCATCTGAGCCCTTGTGCTGCAACTAGAGAGAAGCAGGCAAGCCACAATTAAGACCCAATGTAGCCAAATAAATAATGAAAAAAAATTTTTTAATATAACTGAAAATTGACTTATTGTTTTCCCTGTAGGTAACAACAACAAAGCAGGATAGTGTAAAGAGAATTGAGTTATTTATTTGTGAGATTAAAAGTAGCTAAAATGAAATGTTACTCTTACTTTGATATACATTTAGAGTTGCTTTGGGAACATGCTTTATGGGTAAGACAAAGTCCAGATTGTTACTGGTTTCCTCTGTGTGTAGATTAAATTACACATTATGGCTAAAAAGCATAATTTTCCTGAATAACCTACTTGGTCCATAGATGTTGGTTTCTATTTCCAATAAAATTAATTCCCATTCAATTCAACTTGAGATTGTTTATTGTCATCAGTCAGGAGCCCTTCACTTTGAGTTCCCTGAATGCTCAATGCTTTACTAAGTGCCCTTAGCTTGGTTATTGAAAGAAAATGACCATTGACTGCAGAATCATTTAGGCCGACTGGATGACTTGCTAAGTGTACACTTCAGAGGTTGGGGAAGTGAGCTACGAAGGAGGTTAGACAATGAACTATACTAGTTCATCTTGAATGTGAAAAAAATGGTGGAGGGGGAATTCTAAGTGGGAAATATGAAAGAACAAGAAAGTTGAAAAGGATTTTGAAGTATATAGATTTTAGATGAGAGGCACCAGCAAAGCTGCAAATCATTTTCAGTGAAGAACCAGGTAGGTTGATGCTATTAGGCCTCTAATAAATAGTCTCTGTGTTCTCTTTGTCAAGATCGCCCTCATCCAAGACTGTAAAGATCCTCTTGAATTAATGGAAGCAGAAATGATTGAAGAAGAACTTGATGTCCAAGATGAGGTATGATCATTACTTTTGTTCAAAGAAAAGAATTTGAGTTAAACAGAATAATACTTGTAGTATTAAAAATATTTGATAAAAACTATCCAGGGAAAATAATTTTAAGAAAATACCAAGAGGGTAAAATGGAAAACAAGGATTCTCCATTGAAGACATTAAGAACTGGGGGATGGGGAGGTGCCTTTTGCCCCAAGCCTACAGATGTGATCAGCAACTGGAAGCAGCCAACACATTTGTCTTGATTTTATACCTAAACTTCTGCACACTTTCTCTTTCAGAGACCTAAGGCCAGTGGGATAGGAGAAAGGTGAATGGAGGGAATTTTTAAGCCAGGAGTTTCATAAGCCTCAGAAATATTGAGTTGGCCAAAAAGTTCATTTGAGTTTGCCAGCTCTTAGGGACAAAACCAAAAGAACTTTTTGGCCAACTTAATTGTATATGAAGAGTAGGAACCTCTTCCTCTGATGATGGCTTTAGAGACTGATTCAAGTTGACAGATGTTTCAAAATCAAGTAGCCCCACATCCTCAGCTCTGCAGATATCCTTCCTACCCCATCTCTAAAGATGTTCTCTCAGCTTTTGTGTGAATGTTTCTAGACATTGGCAACTAGTAGCTTTTCAAGGGGGTTTGCTACATAGCTGGAAGTCTTCAGGTCTCAGCCGTGCTTACAAACTAGATTCACACTTTCTCTAAGAATCATCCAGTGGACTGAGATCATTCTGGTTGCCTTCTCTGAATAGTCCTTAAATATTTGAGAGCAGATTTCATGTTTATAAGAGACTCTACCCTGGGTGAGACTCCTTCTGTTCCCTTTACTGTTCCTCACAGATAAGAAATTTGTTAGTTCTTCCCTGAACAAGAAGGGGATACAAAATCCCAGACACGGTCAACTATGATGTCCCTTGGTCTCATCAAGATATTTACATTACTGTGACTTAAGAATGGGTTTATTTTCATAACAGCTACATCAAATTTTTTGCTTCTATTGAGCAGGGGTCCACTAAAGACTTGAGCATTTTCACATGAACTGTGGTCTAGGTGGGCGCCCCATTTACAGTTATAGAATTGGTTTAGACCTTAATGCAGAACTACGTATTTTCTG
The DNA here is from genome assembly GCF_019320065.1 of Cervus canadensis. Lineage (NCBI taxonomy): Eukaryota > Metazoa > Chordata > Mammalia > Artiodactyla > Cervidae > Cervus > Cervus canadensis. The sequence goes on from NC_057388.1 coordinate 45,940,483, forward strand.
CTAGATTACAGGCAGAGAAGATTTTTAGGGAAGAAATCACTAAGTAGAGTGAAAATCAGGGGTTCTGCATTTTAGCCCATCAGCTTAATGAGCCCAGGAATGTCATTACAAAGCTGTGAAGTCCTTCCAGCTTACTAGTTTATGATTAAGGCTATGGGGACAACTTAGTGGAATGAAAACTCATATATCACAATTGGAACTTAAGAAGTTGCCACGCTATAGAAGTATTTTTGATGCCACATAAAAGCATCATTCAGGTAGGGCTCCTGTAGCTAAGGAAACTGTAAAGCAGAATGGTTTTAAGGGGCTGAACTTTAGACCAACAGACTTGAGTGCTGGCCCTGATTCTGCAACTTACCATCTGAGTAGCCTGGGACAATTTACTTATCCTGACTTCATTTTAGTTTCTTCATGTAAAACAGAAATAATACATTACAGAGTTGTGACCATTAATGCGTACATGTAAAGGAATAAAACAGTCTTGTACATAGTAAGTGCTCAGGAAATAGTAATGATTGCTTTTAAACTACATCCAATTAGCGTATAATGAGGTACAAAATTAAGTTTTTACCCTACTTTTATTGTGGTACTAAACACCTGAGTAAATGTAAGCAACAAACACTACAAAGACATATTTGCAAAAAAGATAAGGTAGACTTAAGGAGAATTCTGTTGCATCAACACTGTTTCCCCCTTGCTTTCACAGGCTATTCGAAGACTTGCTTCCTGAAATTGAGCTCAGGAGGTCACTCTAAGCAAAGACTGACTGCATGGCAGAATTTCCCCACCGAGTAATTCTATGCAAATATTTTCTGCATTGACTATTTTCTTTGAACTTGAAATACTCATTCTTTTTCCAGTAGACTTTAAAAAATCTTCTTTTTTAACCTCTTAACCACTGAAAGAGAAGCACAAAGATTGTTTCTAGGCTTTATTTATAAAATGAGTAGTTTACTTCTAAAATGTGCAACGTGGTCAAGAGAGTTTAGCAGTTTGCAGGATCTGAGGGAACCATGCTGCTGCTCCTACAACAGATTTGCTAGGAGTGTTCATGTGGGTACATGTGTACTTCTGTGCAGCTGGGGAAAGGGTCACCCAACAGTCTCTGTGGGCAGGTGAGTCAGTAACGGTTATCCTGTAAATGTATTTCTGATTGACCTTGATACCTATGAGCTGCTCTGATCACAGTGTAAGGTCACAGTGAGTAAAGGCTGAATTATTAGTGTACTTATCAGTAAAGGTCTTTAGAAATCCCTTTTGGTAAATGCATCCAAAAAATTTTAAAAATACAAACTTGGTTAATGAAGTATTACTATATGTGACCAGATATGTAGCTAGAATAAAGGAAATGTTTATTTAAATGCTATAGAATTGACTCAGAGAAGTGAAGTGATAAGATTATTGTGGTTTATTAATATCATTTTTCAATATAATAAGCAAAACTCCCAAATAAGATCCAGTAAAAATACATGATACACTATCTATAGTTGAAAAATGCAGTTTTAATTTACCTTAGTTTATAGAAATGAGCATTGTGTAGAGTATATTTAAGTATGGTCTATTTAAAATCTAACAGAAAAATTGTGTTATTTTGAACAAAAATCAATTTTAATATGTTCATAAGACCATGATGACTAAAACAAGTTTATATTTTTTGTTAAAATGTTAGCAAGTATGTGAAGCGATCTGTAACTAAATTCTAAACACCTTTCAAAAAATCTAAAAAGTGAACTGCTTATGTGTATATATATGTGCATATTGATTAAGACAAAGCATTCTAAATGAGCTTAGTATCAAAGGAAAAAAGTTGGTTTGGAATATACACATTGAAAATATATGTTTTTAAAAATCCATATGTTAAGCCAAAAAATATTTTTTACTTAACCTTTTCTGAGGGCCAACAATTTTCTAGGCATTGTGTATAATATATTGGCTTTGGTCCTGTGGACTGGTTGCATGTATTTTACACTGGACGAATGAAGTTGTACTTCATTTCTAGAGAAAAATACTCAGGTTTTCAACTGAGATAATGTCTTAACTTGACTGAGAATGGTATTGTATTTCTGGCACAGATGTGTGGAGTTCCTAAAGGCATTTGGCTATCCAAAGGCAGCATATCTTATCTCTGGTTTTCTTAAATATAATCAGAAATAAGGTCTCTACTTCTGAAGAAATGTCATTAGTGATCAGATCAAATTGGCTGACTAAAAAGCATCCTTCTCTTCCTTCTACCCCCACTACATATTAGAATTTCAGTGAGTTATAGTGGCCTGTGATGTTACAATAGTCTTTGATGCTCATGAGTTATACTGTCTTTAATTGATAGGGAACAGATTTCTCACTTAGTTGGATACAACATAACCAGGATTGTCATGTTATCTCATTATTACAGTAATACTTTTCTATAATGGCAACAAGTTATAGCTCTAAAGACTGAATGTAATAGTCTTGCAGAAAATGGATGAATACCTCTGTTCAATAGAGGAAATATGCACTGCTCTCTCTCTTTTTTTTTTTAAGTCAAAGGAAATACCAAAGTTACATTTTAAAGGCTAGAGTTTTGTAAGATCTTGGGTCCATTTGTGGCTATATAAGACCACAGTCTATTTGACTTGTTTCCCAAGCACACTCTAGTAATTTCGTCTCTTTATGCATCTTGTGAATAGTAAACATAATTTTAATTCTATATTTTCAGTAGAAATTTTACTTGAAATTAAAGCTTTTGTTATGTTTTTAACCTATAGGATAAAATTCTACTATTGTATATGAATTTCAACAAGTGAAAAAGTCAAATCATGTACATATGGAAATATTTGCACATATTTTTTATGAAAAATAATGTTACCTTTTAAACTACTCTGATGTGTCCCTTCTGGACAAAACTATTAAATATAATAAAAATGCTAAATTTTAAGTGTGCCAGTACTTTTTTTTTAATTGGGATATAGTTGACTTACAATATTATATTAGTTTCAGGTATACCATATACTGGTTCAAAATTTTTATAGAATACACTCCATTTAAAGTTATTATAAAATATTGGCTATATTTCCTGTGCTGTGCAATATATCCTTGCAGCTTATATATTTTATACATAGTAGTTTTTACCTCAGAAGTCCCCACCACTATCTTGCCTACCTTTCTACTCTCCCCACTGGTAACCCCTAATTTTTTGTCTTTATCTGAGTCTGCTTCTATTTCATTATATTCATTAGTTTGCTTTATTTTTTAGATTCCACATATAAGTGATAACATGCAGTTTTTGTCTTTGACTTTATTTCACTGAGAACAATACCTAACAGGTCTATCCATGTTGCTCCAGGGGCATTTTTGCATTCTTTTTTTTACAGCTGAGTAATATTCCATTATATATATATATATATATATATATATATATATATCTCATGTCTTCTTTATCTATTCTTGGACATTTAGGTTGCTCCTACATGTTGGTTATTACAAATAATGCTCCTGTGAACACTGAGGTGCATGTTCAAGTTAGTATTTTCATTTTCTTCAGATAAATACCCAGCAGTGGAATTTCTGAGTCATATAGTAGTTCTAATTTTAATTTTGTGAGGAGCCTCCATAATGCTTTCTACAGTGGCTGCACTTATCTACATTCCAACCAGCAGTGTAAAAATGCTCTCTTTTTTCCACAACCTCACCAACATTTGTTATTTATGGTCTTTTTCACGATAGTCATTCTGACAGGTATGAGGTGATAGCTCACTGTAGTTTTGATTTGCGTTTCTCTGATGAAAACGATGCTGAGCATCTTTCCATGTACCTACTGATCATATGTATATTTTCATTAGACAAAATGTCTATTTGGGTCTTCTACACATTTTTAAAAATATTTACCTTTCAGGCCCCAGTTTCTTTCCTTTCTCTTTCTTCCTTCCTTCCCGCCTTTATTTTTGGCTGCAGTGGGTCTTTACTGCTGTGCATGGGCTTTCTCTAGTTGCGACGAGTGGGGCTACTCTTCAGCTGTGGTGCACATACTTCTCACTGCGGTGGCTTCTCTTGATGCAGAGCACAGGCTCTAAGGCGTGTGGGCTTCAGTCATTGTGATACGTGGGTTCGGTAGCTGTGGCCCGTGGGCTTAGTTGCCCTATGGCATGTGGGATCTTCCTGGACCAGGGATCAAACCCATGTACCCTGTAACTGCAGACAGATTCATAACTTCTGGACCACCAGAGAAGCCCTTCTGCCCATTTGTTTTGATTGGGTTGTTTGTTTTTTTGATATTGAGTTGTATGAACTGTCTATATATTTTTAATAATAACTCCACTGGATCATATAATTTGCAAGTATATTTTGTCAATGGTTTCTTGTGCTGTGCAGTGGTTCAGTATTCTTATCAGTCATCATTTTGATGTATTCTTCATAGCTCTACTTCCATTTGTTTTGGGTGTAATTTCTTTTTGTAAAAGACTTACTGATGCAATAAACAATGTCACATAAATATCTCGGTTCAATCTTATAATTCTTACCCAAATATTTCCAGCTTGTTCTGTGCAATGATTTTCATTATTTTAAGCAAACGTTTCTTTCTGGTACAAATACACATCAAAATGATGCAACGCCTAGTGTACTGCATGAATTTTCACAAAATAAGCACACCAGTGCAGCCAGCACCCAGATCAAGGATCAGGAAATAGCCAGCTCCCCAGATGCCCTCTCATGCTCTCTCCCAGTAGTTGCCTCAATGGATAATTGCTGTCCTGACTTCTAACACTTGTTCTTTGAATTTCATATAAATGGAATCAAAAAGGACAGATTTCTATCAAAATCATAAAATTGTTTCCCTTTCTCTTGTGGCTGTCTTCTTGCACTCAGTATTACAAATATAAGATTCATCCATGTCATTGTTTATAACAATCTTCATTCATTCTCATTGTTAAACGGTATTCTTTTGTCTGGGATTCCCTGGTGGCTCAGATGGTAAAGAATCTGCCGGCAATGCAAGGGACCTGGGTTTGATCCCTGGGTTGGGAAGATCACCTGGAGGAGGGCATGGCAACCCTCTCCAGTATTCTTGCCTAGAGAATCCCCGTGGAGAGGAGCCTGGAGGGCTACAGTCCATGGGGTCGCAAAGAGTTGGACACGACTGAGAGATCAAGCACAGTACAGTACTTTCCATTATATAAATTTACCACCACTTATTTATCTGTTCTACTGTTTGTGAATAGTTGGGTTGTTTCCAGTTTTTAGCTTTCATGAATAGTGCTGCTGAGAACATTGTTAAATTTTTTTTGTAAACATATGCAGACTATTCTATGAAGTTTATACCTAGGAGCAGAGTTGCTGTGTCATAGAGTTACGTTCAGGGCTTCCCTGGTGGCTCAGTGATAAAGAACCCGCCTGCCAGTGCAGGAGATGCAGGTTCGATCCCTGGGTTGGGAAGGTCTCCTAGAGAAAGGGCAACCCACTCCAATATTCTTGCCTGGGAAATCCCAGGGACAGAGGAGCTAGCAGGGCTGCAGTCCATGGGGTTGCAAAAGAGTTGGCCACGACTCAGTGACTAAACTACAACAACAACAACACATATGTTCTACTTCAGTAGACACTGCAGTAGGTATCTACGGCAGACTATTTTCCAAAGTGATTGCACCGACTCACACCTGTATCAGCTATGAGAGTTTCAGTTGCTACACGTTTTTCTCTACACTTGGTTTGTGTGTCTTTTTCATCTAAGCTATTCTTGTGGCTGTGTATTAGGATCATATCGTGTTTTTAATTTGCATTTGTCTGATGACTAAAGAAACTGAACACCTCAGATGTTTATTATCATTTAATACTCGAGGGAGTCATTGACCCAACTCATTTGTGTATTTTTCTTTTTGGACTAACTTCCTTTTTTTCTTTTCTTTTTTTTGGCTGCACTACATGGCACTTGGGATCTTGGTTCCCCAACTAGGGATCAGCTTGTGTCCCCTGCATTGAAAGCAGAGTCTTAACCACTGAACCACCAGGGAAGTCCTGGGCTTTCTGGTCTGTTCCTGTGGTCTACACAACTCACCTGCCTGTCTGCCTGCTCTCCCTACAGGTCTTCAGAAAAGCAGCTGGGGATTCACTAGTATTCTTACAGAGCTCCAAGAAGCTGAGGACCTATCTAGACTTTATACTAATTTTAAATCTGCTAAGGTAGCCCACTTCATCCCTTTCTTCAGGAACATCTTTAGGCCTAGACACAGAGGAAATATTTTTGCACAAGATCCAACCCACTTCACTGCTTTAGACCAAGTGCTCCAGTATTCTGAATCCCTCCCCATTACATTTAAAAAAAAATAGACCCTTTTATTTTGAAATGATTAAGATTTGCAGGAATTTGCAAAGACATGTACAGCAAGGTTCCTTTGCACCCTTCACCCAGCCTCTCCCAATGTTAACATCTTGCACAATTACAGTATAATACAGAACCCAGGAAATTGACATTGGTACAAACCATAGAGCTTATCACATGTCACTGTGTGTGTGTGTGTGTGTGTAGCTCTATGCAATTTTATCCCAAGTATAATTTCATGTGGGGCTTCCCAGGTGGTGCTAGTGGTAGAGAACCTGCCTGTCAATGCAGGACCTGCAGGAGATGTGGGTTTGATCCCTATGTAGGGAAGATCCTCTGGAGGAGGGTATGGCAACCCACTCTAGTACTGTTGCCTGGAGAATCCCATGGACAGAGGAGCCTCATGGGCTAAAGTCCATGGGGTTGCAGAGTGGGACACGACTGAAGTGACTGAGTACGCATGGACACACATAGCTCTGCGTACACACCATTGCAATCAAGATGCACAGCTGTATCACAAACACACAATTCCTTCTCAAGGGCCTTTAAAAAAAGTACAGATACACCTCTCCACATCCCACCACTCCAGACCGAGCAAGGACACCCTGAGTTGGAGGAGTGCCTCTGATATTACACTTTCTGTGGCCAGGATACATTGACCACCAAATATTCCACTTTAGAATGTGCTTGAAGTTTTCTCCATGTTAACTCATGACTATCCCAGCATGGAGGAGCTCTGGGCCATACAGGAGGAGCATGTAAAAGTCACCCTTTGGATGTAAAAGAAGGATACAAGTCCTTGACCAACCAGTACTACAAGTTGGCAGAGACCCTTCAGGATGGAGAATAGGTATGGTTCTTGTCCTAGTCAGTTCAGGCTACTATAACAGATTACCATAGATGGAGTGGCTCAAACAACAAATGTTTTTTCTATTTCTCACAGTTCTGGAAGCTAGAAGTCTGAGATCTTGTGCCAGCATGGTCAGTGAATGCCCTCTTCCTGGTTTACAGAGGACACTCAGGGGGTTGTCTTCTTGCTGTGTCCTCACATAGCTAGCTCCCTACTTGGAATTACATCACGAGGGCTCCACTCTCCTGACCTAACTACCCCCCAAGGGTCCCACCTCCAAATACCATCATTCTGGTACACTTTCAACATCTGAATTTGGGAGAGGGACACATTCAGTTCATTGCAGCTCTCTTCAAGAGACCTGTGAGCTCGGTGGCATTGCTACACTCCTGAGGATGGGTCCTGATCCCTGTATGCTGATCAGAGTAGTCAGCCCGACCCCGTCCAGGTGAATTCACTTCTGCGCTCATCAACTCCTGGTGAGTATAGCACTTCAGGATCCTTTAACCCACTCCCCCAAGTTTACACCATATACAAAAGGAAGCCTGGGTCTCCTTTGATTCCCTGGCACAGAAGTATTCGGGTGACTAGGAGTGGTCTGGACCAGTAGAACAATTACTGTGCCCATGCCCTTTTCCAGTAAGCTCCCAGTTAAGTGGGAAGGAAGGAAGTGGTGAGAAATAAGGCTGAGAGGTGGGCTGGGGCCAGATTACGAGGGACCTCGTATGCCACATTAAGAAGCTTGGGTTTTATCTATCCTCAACTCTGGTAAGAGATAAAAGCAAAATGGCTGGGTTAAATTACCTAGCTAATCCAATCAGCTGACCTGGATACCTAGAAATAAATTCAGAAGGTGAAATTAAAGTAGAGATGAATGAAGCTTTTGTTGTTGGTTTCCAAGGACAGAGTAACAGATGAAGGATTAACCTTAGGGATTTTTAAAGACAATTTCAGAATTCTATCATCTACAATGATATGAGGCATTACTTTTATGATTAGGAAGGTATGTGCTATATTAAAACATTTAAGGCAGAAGTAGATACTGATTTGAGATTGAGGAGTCAATGTTTCTTCATAAACATGTTGCAGGAGTCCCTGTCTTTTCTGGCTTTACCTGGTTTTTTTTTTTTTTTTAAAGAACTTTTGATCCCTAAAACAAAGGAGGAAGTGATTGCTTAATATTTATGTTTAAAGCAGTTGTTAAATGTCTATGACAAAATACAAGGGTGGCAAACAAGTACTCTGTGCTGGCTGTTCCGGAAGAAGTGAAGGCTTCCAAGCTGCGGGGATGAAGCCTGCTTTCTTATTCCCTCACCATCTCTCCTCTACACTGAGTGGTGGCCCAACCAGAGATACAGCCAGCCACTCAGCGAGAAGATGCTCAGGATGAAGATCGGAGAAACAGTATGCAGGCCTGATCTACCTGCTAAAAGAGCTGGGGCTACTTTCTTTTTAGTTTCATCTTCCTTTGTTTTGTTCAGGGTACTAGCTTTTCCATCAGCTCCTTATTCATCAAGTGCCTTTTCTGTGACATGTACGGAACTAGAAGCTGGGTAGACATTCAGTGGGCAACAAAATCGAGCCCATCTCTATCCTCCTGGGCTAAAGTCTAATGTGGGAGATGGTCGATAAACAGGCCAAGAGCCTGGTAAATAGAGGCTGACAACTTTACTTGTGGTAGAGGCTTGAAGGAGACACACAAAAGGCCTTCTGTCATGGGGGATGACTGGCTTGGGAAGGCTGTGTGTGCTCTCCAAGGAGGTAATGCTTCAGGAAGGAACTAGCAAGCACAGACCTGGGGAAAAACTGCCCAAGCGGAGGGAACAGGTCAAGAAAAGCCCCGGGGCAGGATTAATCTCAGTTGAGATGCGGTCACTTGGGACTGAAAGAAGATCGGCAGGATGGAGGAAGGTCCTTAGATACTCAAGAGTTTGTAAATGGAAGACTTTCAACTGGGAAAGAGATGGCCAGCTTTGTTTTCAGATTACTCTGGGTAAATTGTTTGTTTCCATGTGCAGAGTATCTCTCAAGGAATACACGACCTCTCAACCTCATCCTGGTTCCCTTCAGGAAGAGGGACTAAGGGTGACTGAGGGCAAGGGCAGGAGGAAGAAGTTTTGTAGACCCTTTGTTCACTTCTGATTTTGAAGGTATTGTATATTCTAAGACTAGACACAGGAATAGGAAGAAAGCTATTGCAGATGTCTGGGACAAATCTGAGACATATGTAAAAAAATCTAGTAATCAGACTCTGGGAGTGAGGAACAGGGAAGAATTAAGCTGATCTGTGTTTTTGGATTTAGGACTGAATGACAAAGTAGATGGTGATGATAACAAATTGGGGAGATTTGCAGACAGACAGTTTGGGAGCACTGGCAGCTACAGAATTTCTAGTTAAAAGAGGCTTAGGAGTGCCCAGCTGGTTGAAATAGTGGCTAGAAGAGATTTGCCTTAAACAATGAATTTTCATAGCATTTTTTTTTAATCAGTCAGCATATGTCATATTATACGTAGTAACCCCAAGATACAGACAGGTACACACACATGAGAACTAAAAAGAAAAAAAAAAAAAAAGCAAAACCTCAGTGACTTATATAACAAAGGGTTTTTTTGTTTTGTTTTGTTTTGTTTTCCTTCTTGATCAAAGTTTGCTGCATGTCCAAATGACTCTCTGGGCAATTTTCTTCAATGTGATGGCTCAGCATTCCAGGTTGCTTTAATCTTAGGTATCTTTATCTCAACAAATGATAACCTTAAAACAAAGAAGGGGGAAAAAAAGACAGCAAGAAGAACTGAACACCTAATCTTAATTATTTTCCACCCGGAAGCAGCACATGTAATTTTCAACCAGATTTTAGTGACTAACATAAGAGCCGGAGCTAAGTCTACCTTCAAGGAGGTAGATAAACATAATCCTTTTATATGAATAAATATGATGTCTAGGAAAGGAAGAAGTGCTGGTGACTCTAGTAATGCTTACTATTGTATGTTACATAAGAATAAAAACACTTCAAAGATCTGTATCGAAGAATGGGGGTAGAGGTCAGAGGAGAGGTGGAACTTGGGTCATCAATGAGCACCTACGACTCTGTGTAGTGTGCTGTGTATGGAGAAGAATCCCACCCACTCAGGAACCCCAATGTATTTTGCATACATTAAAGATACCTCTATCCAAGTGGAAATGTCAAATCAGCAGCTAAATCAGGTCAGAGGACAGGTCTGGGCTGGAGCTATAATTTGAGAGATTAAAATATATCTACCTGCAGTTGGATACGAGAAGTCCACGAGAGTGGTATAGGCATGAGAGTGTCTACATAAGGAAGATTCAGAGAGGATGACTGGAAGACAGTCATTGGTAGAATCCTGCTGACCCTGAAAATTAAAGGGGGGTCTGGAAAGGAGACTAAAAGCTTTAAAAAGTATGCACATTTCTGCTCTTATCAAAGCAAATGCTTCCACTTTCATGATGGAGCCCCACCCCTTCTGTACCTCGATTCCTGTTTACTGAATCGATTCTGTTAGCTCTTAAACATGCTCCAGTGAGATCTCCCCTCTGATAAAACAAGGCCTCCTCTCTAGCCACTGTCATCACTAACCTCTCCTTTCAGCCTCCCAACATTCCAAGTTCTGTGGTGCCTTCGCACTTATTGTTCCCTCTACCTAGAGGCTTCCTCCCAGGGTCTTCTAAAGATTAACTCTTTTGCAACTTTTACATTTCAGCTTAAATGGCATCTTCTCAAAGAGGCCTTCTTTGTCCATACTATGTAAAGCAGCTCTCCCTATGCCATAGGTGCTTGTCTTAGTCTGTTTGGGCTGCTGTCACAAAAACGTCAAAAACTCAGTAACATGGAAACAACACACATTCATTTCTCACCGTTCTGGAGACCGGGAAGTCAAAGATCATGGCTCTGGCGGGTCAGTGTCTGGTGAGGACTCACTTCCAGGGTCACAGAAGGTGCCTTTTCACTGTTATTACATGGGGGAAGGGGCAAAGGGATCTCTTTAAGGAGTGATGATTGCCTTCTAAAATATCATATTTTCAGCAATTTTAAGATGCTATGTTGATAGGAGAGCTGTTAAGAATAGGATGAGGGACGTCTCTGGTGGTTCAGTGGCTTAAGACTCCATGGTCCCGATGTAGGGATGGAGGGAAAGGAGGCTTCAGTTCCTGGTCAGGAAACTAGATCCTGCAATTAAGAGTTCACAGGCTGCAACGAACATCCTGTGTGCCACAACTAGTACCAGACACAGCCAAATAAATAAATAAAAGGAATATTAAAAAGAATATGATGAAAATAATATTTGAGCAAGTGGTCTGAAAGGCAGATTTCAATGCAAAGCAGAGAAGTGAGTTAAAAGTGGGCACCTTTATCAGAGCTTGCTATCCTATTCATCCAAATAGTGGGGCTCCCCTGCCCAAGACCAGGGCCAGATATCTGATGAATGTTCTAACCTGGCTGCACCCTCGATAAGGTGATAAGAGACTCATCGAGCTATACATCATAGTGCTTAGAACAGTGTCAAATGCATAGCAGGTGCTAGGTTAATTATTGGATAAGTGCTAACAGCTGCAAATATTGCAGCTGGCTTCCTTAGATCAGCACTGAAAACCACCCAAAGATCTTGACATGAGGAATTTCACTGGTAACCTGTGTGGGGGCATTTGCAATTGGGTGTTGGCAAAATGGTCTGATTGCACGGAGGGCATAGAAAGAGAGGAGAGGAAGGGGAGCCAGGGAGATTGCTCTTTCTAGAACTGTGGCTGCAAACGGAAGAAAGGAGAGGATAGCAATTACAAGATGCTAAATGAAGAGAGAATTATCTTTCAAATGGTCGAGATTTGATACACTGCATCAGAATTTCCTGGAGTCTGGGAATCAAAAACCAGAACACATTTTGACCTGTAACTATTTTGGACAGCTGCTTTAATAATTATTATGGATCAAATGCTTAGTTTGGGGGGCACAATATATGTACATTGCCTTATTACCACACTTTTATTTCTCTTTCCATAGGACTTCCAAACTTGTGATGAAGACAGTATGTCTTTATTTACCTGTGACTAGCGCCATCTAGTGGACATCATCTCTGAAACAGCTTTGAGTTCAGGATTTTTATCTCCCTGGCTAAGGTGGTGGTGAAGTTCTGGAAAACGTTCACTACATGCTTATCATTTATTAGTTGGAAACAGCCAACACCATTGTGCAGACTATGGAGATTGAGGCTGCTCAGGAAATAAATTTCAGGGTCCATGTGTTAATACACTGGGAGGTGAGTGGATGGTGGTGGTGTGATTTAGCACCTGGGAGATGACTGATAGGTTCCAAGAAAGCAGCTCAGCTATCCCCTGGGGCAATACAAAAAGACTACAGATATGTCCTGCACTGGACATTGGGCAGACAGGGTTCATCCTGAATTCCTCTGGTGCTCTAAGCAAGAACACAGGTGGGCCAGGCCATCACTTTTATTGCCTTTCATTGCAAGAGATAAACAAACACAATAAATGGGATAGCTGAAGTAGGGCAAAGTCTGGCACTTTCCCTCCCACCATATCCAATTAGAAAGCTCAGATTCTACCCTGACCATCTGGACTCTTTTTTTCCTGATGAAGGAAGAGTATATATCTCTCTAGCCTCTTAGTGAGAAGTTCAGTACACTTCTCAACTCTGAAGTCTAAAGTCCAGAGTCTCACCTAAGTATCATCTAAATAAAATATCATCTAAACCTAGGTGAAACTGTAGATAGGATTCATCCTGAGGCAGAATTCCTCTCCAGCAGTAAAACCAAATAAGTGCTCCCAAAATATAGTTGTGGGACAGGCATAGGAGAGACACTTCCATTCCAAGAGGGAGAAATAGTTAAGAAGGAAGGACCAAGCAGGTCCAAAACTCCACAAGGCAAATTTCATTTGTCCCAGGTCTTTGTTGTGACATGCAGAATTCTTAGTTGCAGCGTGTGGGATCCAGTTCCCCCACCAGGGATCGAACCTGGGCTCCCTGCATTGAGAGCCCCTAGTCTTAGCCACTGCACCACGGGGAATTCCCTGCATTAGATCTTATGGCTGTTTGGTTTGATGCTCTTGCCCTCCAGCCCCACAGCTCAGCGGGACAGCCCTGCCCTCATGCCTCTCTGGGAGGGACTGTCTACGCAGCTCTGCTGAGCAGCAGTCCTGCCCTTTGAAACCAAGATGGAGGTGGTCTTGCTGCCTTGTTCAGCCTTGCCTTGGGTGCACTGGATCTGTGATGGGCGTGGCAGCCTTGAGAATCTGTGTGGTCACCTAAGGGGTCCTTCTTGCTTCTTGAAGGATAGTTTCATGGTCCCACCCTCTGAAATCCAAGTCCAACAACCTTCCTTCATTCCATCCCATCTTCTCTATTCATTTTACTTCAAACTGGCAGTCTCTGCTGTATAATCCCATCTTTCTGCCTGGTTCCTATTGAGATGGCCGACTGAGTCCATGACTCTACCAGATGGTTGTTCAGCCATAGACTTCGTGTTCTCTTCAGAAACAAGCTTTTTCATTTTTTGCAATATGAATAGGCTGAAGATTTTACAAATCTTCAAGTTCTGGCTCCTTTATTTGCTTAACAATTCCTTCTTCAATTCAGTTCTTTCCTTTTGCATTTTACTATATGCAGTCAGGAAGAACAAAGCTGCACCTTCAATGGTTTGCTTAGAAATCTCCTTAGCTAAGCGTCAGTTTTACCTTCCATGAAGCACTACAGTGCAGCCGGGTTCTTTACCATTTTATAATGAGGACTGCCTTTTCCTGTAAGCATGTTTCTGCAATAACATTCTACATTTCCTCTTAATGTCTGTACGCCTAGTACACATCTCAAAACTCTTCCAGCCTCTTCCAATCACCCATTTTCACAACTTTAGGTATTTGTGACAGCAGCAGCCCACTCACTGGTACCAAACTCAATCTCAGACAGCTTGGGCCACCACAGCAGGATACCATAGATGGGGTGGCTTAAACAAGAGAAAGTTATTTCTTCACAGTTCTGGAGCCTGGACCTCTGAGGTCTCTGACGGTGCCAGCATGGGTGGATTCTGCTGAGAGATCTCTACCTCATTGTCTTCTTGCAGTCTGCTTACATGGTCTTTCCTTGGGGTGCGCACACGAATAGAGAGAGAACAAATTCTCAGCTGTCTCTTTGCTCAGTCACTCAGTCACGTCTGACTCTTTGCAGCCCCATGGACTGTAGCCCGCTAGGCTTCTCTTCCCATGGAATTTTCGAGGCAAGAATACTGGAGTGAAGTGCCATCTCCTGTTCCAGAGGATCTTCCCAACCCAGGGACTGACATCTCTTGCATTGGCGAGTGGATTCTTTCTGACAAGGGCACTAATCCCATTATCAGGGTCCCAACCTCATGACTTCATCTAATCCTAATTACTTTCCAAAGGCCCCATCACATTGGGGTTTAGGGCTTCAATATATGAATTCTGAGAAGATGCAAACATTCAGTCCATAGTACCAGATATTTAATTTCTTTTGTGTACATTTATTTTTATTGCAAATGAGTCTTTCCAGAGCATTCATCCAACTTATATTTTTATCTACATGACTTTATGCCTATTAGCTATATATCTTGTTTAAAGTACCTTGCTGACATGACAGTCAATCTCCAACTATGACAGCATGCATCTCCAAATCAGAATACATTACTCTGAAGAAAATAATTCCCCCTCCCCCCAAAAAGAAAATAATTCCCTTATGTCATCTTCCAGTCAATCCATATTAAAACTTCCCTAATATCTTTTATAGCTGTTTTCCGGAGTTTGGATCCAATGAAGCTGCAAGAATTCCATTTAGTTATTATAGTTCCTTAGTGTTATAAATCTAGAAAAGTCCTATCCCTTTTTTCCCCACGACACTGACTTTCTCAAGAGACTAAGGCATGATAATGGCACTGTGACTTTATCTCTTAGAGATTTGTACAGAAATATTGACCAATAGGGGAAACGCTGTTACAAAAATACAGTGGGTAATTAGTAGACCTCAGATTTAAACTCCTTACCTGAGTGGAATCAGGTTTATCAGCTGCAGTGGTTAACATACTGTGATATGGTGATAATACTAAAGAACACTGCATGTTCATAATTCTAGAACTCTGCCTAAATTTACCATAGTTTTCAACTTATGTTCATTAATGATTCAGCTCACCAAACTATACGGATGACAAATTTTTTAAGATTCCAACTAAAACTTTTCCAACAATACAAAAAAAATACAAGCACAAAATGTTGGGAATCAATCAATATCAGTTTACACAGAAATAATTATTATTAATACAGCTGAACAGCTTGCTCAGCTATCTCTCTCTACACCTAGCAGATCAGTAGCAATACTTTCATAAAGACAATACAGTAGCCTATATTCAATGCAAGGCCTGTGTATCCACTTCTTGCCCTGCCTTTGCTCCATCAGTACTGCATTTCCCCTGGTTCCTGCACCAACTGACATACAGCTAGGACCAATTAAAGGTGGAAAAGCTGGCTTAAAAATCAACATTCAAAAAACTAAGAACATGGCATCCATTCCCATCACTTTATGGCAAATAGATGGGGAAAAATGGAAACAGTGACAGATTTTACTTTTTTGGGCTCCAAAATCAATGCAGATGATGACAGCAGCCATGAAATTAAAAGACACTTGACACTTGCTCCTTGGAAGAAAACTATGACAAACACAGACAAGCATATGAAAAAGCAGAGACATCACTTTGCTGACAAAGGTCCGTATAATCAAAGCTATGGTTTTTCCAGCAGTCATGTACAGATGTGAGAGCTGGACCATAAATAAGGCAGAGTGCCAAAGAATTGATGCTTTCAAACTGTGGTGCTGGAGTGGACTCTTTAGAGTCCCTTGAACAGCAAGGAGATCAAACCAGTCAATCCTAAAGGAAACTAACCCTGAATATTCATTGGAAGGATTGATACTGAAGCTGAAGCTCCAATACTTTGGCCACCTGATGTGAAGAGCTGACTTATTGGAAAAAGACCCAGATGCTGGGAAAGACTGAAGGCAGGAGAAGGGGACGACAGAGGATAAGATGGCTGGATGGCATCACTGACTCAATGGACATGAGTTTGAGCTAACTCTGGGAGATAGTGAAGGACAGGGAAGCCTGGCGTGCTGCAGTCTACAGGGTTGCAGAGAGTCAGACATGACTGAGCGACTGAACAACAACAAAACGTGTATATGTTTAAACAAGCACACACCTACAGTTTTGTTTTTTTAATTTTTATTGGAGTATAGTGGCGGGCTGCCGTCTACGGGGTCACACAGAGTCGGACACGACTGAAGCGACAGCAGCAGCAGCAGCTTCCTAACAATGTTATGTTAGTTTCTGCTCTACAGCAAAGTGACTCGGCTGTATGAATACACATAGCCCCTCTTTTTTGGATTTCCTTCTCACTCAGGTCACCACAGAGCACACAGTGGAGTTCCCTGTGCCATACGCCGGTTTCTCATGTGTTATCTATTTTATACACAGTATCAATAGCATGTATATGTCAATCCCAATCTCACAGTTCATTCCCCGCCCCCAACCCCGGTGTTTATATGTTTGTACTCTATATCTACATCTCTATTTTTGCTTTGCAAATAGGTTTAACTGTACCATTTTTCTAGATTATATATGCATTACTATTTAATATATTTTTTTCTCACTCAAGAAAACCTCAGGCTCGCTGTACTGCTTGAGTTTCTTTATGTTGGCAGATATGGGTTGTTGTCTTCTGGCATTAAATGTTCTTTGCTCATTTTATTGAATGAACTGTGAAAATTGGTGTAATAAATTGTCACTAGTTCTTTACAATTATAGTGGTCATTTCCATCCTATTGCAGTTATTTTTTTATTGCAAGGTTTTATCGAGTTGTTTGCCACATCCATTTGTGGTCAAAAGTTTAAATTTTTTTTGACAGGGTCATATTATGTTTGATGGCATTCTTCAGTAAGTCAACAGATATTTTTGTGAGCGCCTTCTGCTAAATACTGTATATTATACAAATATGAACTACTAATGGATGCTATCCTCTAGGGGCATACTTGGATAAAATATGCTTCTAAAATAGGAATTAAGACAGTGATGTCTTAAACGTAGATCTGAAAGAGCAGTAATTACCAAGAGGAATGAAGGAAATGAACATTTATTGAGGGCCTGTTATTTAGCAAGCAATAAGAAGCAAAGGAGAAAAGGAAAGATATACCCATCTGATGCAGAGTTCCAAAGAATAGCAAGGAGAGCTAAGAAAGCCTTCCTCAGGGATCAGTGCAAAGAAATAGAGGAAAACAATAGAATGCAAAAGACTAGGGATCTCTTCAAGAAAATTAGAGATACCAAGGGAACATTTCATGCAAAGATGGGCTCAATAAAGGACAGAAATGGTATGGACCTAACAGAAGAAGAAGCTATTAAGAAGAGGTGGCAAGAATACACAGAACTATACAAAAAAGATCTTCATGACCCAGATAATCACAATGGTGTGATCACCCACCTAGAGCCAGACATACTGCAATGTGAAGTCAAGTGGGCCTTAAGAAGCATCACTATGAACAAAGCTAGTGGAGGTGATGGAATTCCAGTTGAGCTGTTTCAAATCCTGAAAGATGACGCTGTGAAAGTGCTGCACTCAATATGCCAGCAAATTTGGAAAACTCAACAGTGGCCACAGGACTGGAAATGGTCAGTTTTCATTCCAATCGCAAAGAAAGGCAATCCCAAAGAATGCTCAAACTACCGCACAATTGCACTCATCTCACACGCTAGTAAAGTAATGCTTAAAATTCTCCAAGCCAGGCTTCAGCAATACATGAACTGTGAACTTTGAGATGTTCAAGCTGGTTTTAGAAAAGGCAGAGGAACCAGAGATCAAATTGCCAACATCCGCTGGATCATCAAAAAAGCAAGAGAGTTCCAAAAAAACATCTATTTCTGCTTTATTGACTATGCCAAAGCCTTTGACTGTGTGGATCACAATAAACTGTGGAAAATTCTGAAAGAGATGGGCATACCAGACCACCTGACCTGCCTCTTGAGAAACCTGTATGCAGGTCAGGAAGGAACAGTTAGAACCAGACATGGAACAACAGACTGGTTCCAAATAGGAAAAGTACATCAAGGCTGTATATTGTCACCCTGCTTATTTAACTTATATGCAGAGTACATCATGAGAAACCCTGGGTTGGAGGAAGCAGAAGCTGATATCAAGATTGCCGGGAGAAATATCAATAACCTCAGATATGCAGATGACACCACCCTTATGGCAGAAAGTGAAGAACTAAAGAGCCTCTTGACGAAAGTGAAAGAGGAGAGTGAAAAAGTTGGCTTAAAGCTCAACATTCAGAAAACAAAGATCACGGTATCCGGCCCATCACTTAATGGCAGATGGGGAAACAATGGAAACGGTGGCTGACTTTATTTTTCTGGGCTCCAAGATTGCTGCAGATGGTGATTGCAGCCATGAAATTAAAAGACGCTTACTCCTTGGAAGAAAAGTTATGACCAGCCTAGACAGCATATTAAAAAGCAGAGACATTACTTTGTCAACAAAGTTCTGTCTAGTCAAGGCTATGGTTTTTCCAGTAGTCATGTATAGATGTGAGAGTTGGACTATAAAGAAAGCTGAGCGCTGAAGAATTGATGCGTTTGAACTGTGGTGTTGGAGAAGACTCTTGAGAGTCCCTTGGACTGCAAGGAGATCCAACCAGTCCATCCTAAAGGAGATCAGTCCTGAGTGTTCATTGGAAGGACTAATGTTGAAGCTGAAACTCCAATACTTTGGCCACCTGATGCGAAGAGCTGACTCATTTGAAAAGACCATGATGCTGGGAAAGATTGAGGGTGGGAGGAGAAGGGGATGACAGAGGATGAGATGGCTGGATGGCATCACCGACTCGATGGACATGGGTTTGGGTGGACTCTGGGAGCTGGTGACAGTCAGGAAGGCCTGGCGTGCTGTGGTTCATGGGGTTGCAGAGTTGGACACGGCTGAGCACCTGAACTGAACTGAACTGAAGAAGCCTTCACTGATGTATCTCCTATGATCTTCAGACCAATTCTCCAAGGAATGTTATTGTCCCCATTTTACTGACACAGAAACTAAGCTTGAGTAATCTTCCAATATCACACAGCAAAAGTTGAGATTGGAACCCCATTTTGCCTGATTCCAAAGCTCGTGCTCTTTCTCTACTACATATATTACCTATTGGAAGCATGAGTCAGGGAAGCCTTGATGGGAAAAATGGCAATATGAACAGAAACCTGGATGGGTAGGTGGGTTTTAAGGTGGGAGTAAGAACTACAAATTCATGTCTAGTATTTTTCTCAACTGAGGGACAGGTGGGTGTTAAATCTACTGTCAAAAAACTGTTTTTGTGCCCTAGTATGACACACTGTTTGCTCAGAGTAGTGTAAAACCACTAAACATTCTCTTAGGTGTGAGCTGAGCTGAACAGAGATGTGGAGAGAAAAAGACAAGACAAAAATCTTTTAGTAGAGGAGCAGTTGGGAGGAGCAGGCCTATCAGCTGAAAGGATATCCACTGCAAAACTGTCCTCAGAAGAGAAGGAAGGCGGCAGAGGTTCTCTAGAACAAACGTTCCCATCCAAATGGGTAAATACATCGCTAGGCTTCAAAGAACAGAGTGGGGAAGTGCCTTCAATCAGTAATGTTCAGTCCTTGTGGTCTTGCTTCCTTCTTATTCCCCAAATCTGTCTCTTGCCCAATTTTTGAGTTTTTGGGAAGCTGGGGGCCACACTTAATGAGGCTCAGCTGTGGTAACATGTTTGGGCCATTCCAGCAGCTGGTAGGGAGAGGAGGCAGAGAAGGCAATGGCACCCCACTCTTGCCTGGAAAGTCCCATGGACAGAGGAGCTTGGTGGGCTGCAGTCCATGGGGTCGCTAAGAGTCGGGCACGACTGAGCGACTTCACTTTCACTTTTCACTTTCATGCACTGGAGAAGAAAATGGCAACCCACTCCAGTATTCTTGCCAGGAGAATCCCAGGGACAGAGGGGCCTAGTGGGCTGCCGTCTATGAGGTCGCACAGAGTCAGACACGACTGAAGCGACGCAGCAGCAGCAGCAGCAGGGAGAGAAGGAAGCTGGGACTGTGAGAGGCTGGAGTTAGTTAAGTCTGCTAATGATGCTTGAAAGCCGATCACTCAATTTACTCCAATAAACAAAAGTCAAAGAGCCTTGGCTAAACATCAGGCTTGCTTGGTGTGTGCTAAGAGGTCTAAAACTGCCCTACTGACCCTATCTTCAAAACCTATCTCCAATCCCTATTTATAGGCAATAATGAAACTGCAGCTAACATTTAACACTCATTTAATAATGAGCCAGGTGCTATATTGTTATCTTACTTAACCACCTCATGAAGCAATGAATATAGTAACTACTCTGGTAATAAAAACTATCATTTTATGAGGGCTTACTGGATGCCAGTAGGTACTAAATGCTTTTAGATAGAAAATATTTAATTCTCAAAGTAGCCCTAGAGGTAGATACTATTACCATCCCCACTTTATAAATGAAGTCAGCCAGCCACAAGATTAGGTAATCTGCCTAAAGTCTCACAGCTGTGTTGGGCTTGGAACCCAGTTTTTAACGTCCAAGTCCATATATCTATCACTATAGCCCACTACCTTTCCTATTCATATCTACTTATCAAACTTGTTCACGTTTAGTGGACACTGTCCTGATCAGTTCTCTTATTAACAGATCACTCACACTTGCTGGCATTTTGGCCATCACGGGGAGTCTCAGGCTTCCTGGTCAATTGTTCTTACAGGTTAATAGTATTGACTTCCTCCTACCCACACTTAAGATCTGCTCATTGTTTCTGAATCTACCTTGCTGAATTGTGTTGTTTTCATAAACATATCATGCTAGGTTTTGTTTATATGCTCTTTCTGAACTGCTACTCTGAAATCTTCAAGTTTCTCTATAATCAAACCTTATTTTTCAGTATTCCCAAACATGGACCAAAGTGAAGCTGATCACTATTCTCTATAGAAGCTATGACATCTGTGACCTTGCTCTTTCTGGTTTGATGTGCCTCTTTCATTTCTCTCCTCACCTTCAAATGCTATCCTGTTCATCAAAATAAAGTCAGTCTACCTGACTGCCCTCAGCTCTACTGCTCATAATTTTCTCTGAATGTAGGTAGCACTGCATTCTCCTCAAAGACACAGAATGAATTCCATGTTTTTAATTATTTCTATAAATGCTAGGCTATATGGTTCTCCATATAGGAACTGTTATTTATACGCTTTTTTCCTTCTGCGGTCTTAGGTACTACAGTGTTACAATTAAAAGAGCATTAAGGAGGGACCTCACTGGTAGTCCAGTGGTTAAGACAGCATTTCCACTGCAGGGGGCAGGATTTGATATGTGGTTCCAGAACTAAGATTCCATAAGACCTGCGGTGAGGGCAAAAAAAAAAAAAAAGCATTAAAGAAATGAAAGTTATTGCCCTTGACCTGGTATTGAGGAGTCTCAAGCTCTCTGATACCCATCCTATTTTTTTGTAAGTAAACAGTGCTATGTATTTAAATGCAAGGTCAACAAAACACCTTGAAGAGCACTGACTAGCAGATGTCTGTCAATAAGATGAAAATATGATATACACCTTGGTGCTTCTGATTGTCCATTACCATGATGTTTCATTTTTATAAACCTTAGGACAGTACCAAGCTATAAATTAAGTATAAATGTTGACTTTCAGTAAAACTGTGACTGCTTACAGCACAAAGGTTAGCAACAATGGATACCAGAGGGCAGTAATAAAATGTTATATACAGTTTCTCTTACCATTTAGAGGAAGAAATTAATGTGTCATATTGCCACTGTACTAGTAAAGTGAGGCTATAGTTAAGTGGAAAGTGAATATAGAGCACAGATGCTATAGCAATGCATAAAAGCACGAGGTCAAATCAAATAATTTAAATGTTTATCTAACATTTTAGCAATAAGAAATCTAAACGTGAGTTTCCTTTTAGTAAATATTCATAACTTGATGCACCATAAAATGCTGACATAACTTCTGACTTACATATTAAATTACATAAAACACAGTTTGAAGACTTCTTTAAAAATTCTAATTCTCTAAATATTAGCACCAGCAGACACTAATATTATTATTCTGAATCAATCTGAAGTATGGCTGACTCTACAGCCATACCACCCTGAATGCAACTGACCTTGTCTGAAGGATGGTTGATATGCTAAATATGAGAATCGAAAAAATTTAAAAAAAAAAGCAACACCACTTTCTAGGTGACAACTACTTTTATACACAAAATTGGTGGAAAATGCTTGATTTTCATATAAAGTATTATATTTACAGAAACAGGGAGGTATGGAAGAAAGGTTGTTTCCCCCAATTTGCAAAACACAAAAAATGCCCAGCAACTGAAAGCATCTTGAAAACCACTTAGGGATACAGAAACTTACATTTTAACAAAAGCAGGACTAACTCTGAATCACAATTGTCCTTAGTTGTGAATGCACCTAAAAACTTGTTTATAAAGCTGCACAAAAGGTAAGTCTTAAAAGATCCCACCAAAACATTCACCAAATAACACAGAACACTTACAGTATTACTCATCATATTATTCCAAGCTCTCACTGGTTAACTATACAGATAGAGCACATCGCTACACATACTTGACTCCGAATTCAGCACCATGAAACCGCTTCTCTAAGGGGTTGACACAATAATCTTCAATTGATCTAGGAACTCTGGCACTGAAAGCGTGCATAACACAAGGTAATGATGTCGTCACCGAGGGACGACAAGAATAGAACCCAAATCCCTTGACTCCCCAGCTTGTGTTTTCCACTAATTGTGCTCCTTTCTACTCATTCGAGAGCATCAAGTGTGAAGGGCTGGAGAAGGGAGTGGACACATGCGCCAGGGTCGCGAGGTGGAGACGGCCCAGAAGGTCCTCAGGAATCACTCCTTGGCACTTGTCTTTTGTTTCGGCTGAGGACGATGAAAGCTACAGCAACCACCAACCCTTGGGACCAAGAACTGGAACTAGGTACTGCCCGTGGCGGTAACTGTCTCTTCATTTTAGGCCTTTCCGCTTTTTCACGGCTCCCTGGCGGCCAGCCCTAACGTTCTCTCCCCATCCTCAGCTCTACTCCGCACTGGAGTCCCCGCTGACCTTTGTAAGAGGCGGCTGCGCTGCATCCGTCCTCCACCTGGCCCGGCGTACAGTCCTTAGGACAGGTGTTCTAGGGGGAGGGGGAGGTTTCCCTAGAAAATGAATGCTAATCAAGCGTTAGAAATGGGTTTCAACTGTTAGCAACTTGAGAGGTGGGAACCGGGGTAGATACCCAAGTCAGCTCTGCGTGGGTCTGTGCAGCTCATCGCGACAAAGCAAAATGTAGACATATAGGCACAGAGCTTTTCTCTCTAGCTGGGAGCCTTATACAGCTCAACCGTCCCCTAGGCAACCTCCCGCTGGAGGACGCTTGCCGGAGCGCGAGTGTTTACACTCTTCCTGGACCGGGGGTGCCGGAGAACGTCGCTCGCGGACTCTGGGGGATTCCAAACCGTTACTCCGCCCGCCGGGGTGGGGACAGCCCAACGGCTGAGCCTGCGCAGTTGGGCTAGGTCGGCACCAGGGTCCCGGCGCACTACAAGTCCCAGAAGGCAAAGCTCCGCGCGGAGTTGGGGGTGTGCGGAGGGGCGCGGCGGCCGCCTTACCTGCCGCGAGCTTAGTCCTCCGGTTTCTACCGGCTCTTCCCCTCCCCCGTCCCCGTCAGTGTCCTCTCCGTATTAAAAGGCTACTTCCTCTGGAAGCAGATGAGAGGAACCCTTAGTAGCCTCTACACTGACGCTCCCCGCATACTCGCTTTTTCTCTCTCTGCCCCGAACTGAGCCTGACTCCCTCACCGGAGTCGGCTAGCGGACGCAAGAGAAGGGAACTTTTGGAGGCACCAACCCGGGCCACCTGATCACACTTCCGCCTCCCGGCCTACGGAAGGTACCGCGCACGCGCTCCCTGCGACTCCGGCGCGGTTGACTTCCGCTCCCACTGTGCCCTGCGAGTCGAATCATGGATCACACTGGTAAGGAGGCGGAGGCAGTGGGGGTCCAGGTTCCATGCCCCCTTGGCCGGCCTGGGACTAGTCGCCCAGCGAACATAGAGGGGTTATATTCGCCTTACAGCCCTGGGGTGTGGCGGCGAGGAAGGAATCTCACAGACCCCCTTACCGTGTCCGGCCAGGGCCTGCTACTTCCTGGCCTACCCTCCGATGTGGTACCTACAGCCTCGGTGCCGGCAACGGCAGCTCCTTCTGAGCCCGGAGCCGGCACCGCGGGGAGCGCGGGCTTCGCGGAGAGGAGAGAGCGCCGGCAGTTTTTTCCCTCATTTTGGGCGCTCTGCCCTGCGTTATGGGGACTGACGGGTGGAAAGTCTGGGAAGTCTTATTACGCTGGGAGTCGATGTGCTAGAGTGGGTTAGAGACTTCCTGCTGTTTCAGTCAGCTTTGGGCGGGTGCTGCGGTGGTCACTGCCTGTCGTTGTTGTCTCTCCGATCTTTCTTGGACTAGAGGTGGGAGAAGGGAGTCGGATATGGGTTTTGGAATGATACCGGGAGCAACTTTTCTGCTTAAGCCTATAGCATGCCCCGCGCTTCAGCTGTGGTCCTTAACCATCAGTCTTGAGGTTAAAATCAAAATATTCTCATTACTTTCTCCAAGTAAGAATGGCTCCACTCTTTCTTAAGTGTTTTTTGTCTTTTGCTTCCTTGCAGTTTTTGGCTGTTGAATGAGTGCATTTGGAGTTGGATACTGCTCCGTTCAGTTGTATCAGCCGTGTTACTAGTAGGGTGATAAAAGGCTTTTTCCAGTATCAAGCGTTAGTTAGGATTCCTCAGTCATCAACTGTTTACTTAACTTAACACACAAACACACACACACACACACACACGTATGTATATACACATACTCTCCTAGGCTTGGAGGTGGAGTGGTAAACAAGATGAACTGAGTCCCTGTCCTCATGGAAGTTACGTTCTATTGGGAAAACCACAATGAACAAGTTTTTAGAAATACAGATTATTATGAGGGCTTTGAAGAAGACATATGGGGCTGTGGAAGGTGGAAGCTTCAGAGAGGGTGGTCAGGAAGAGTCTTTTTAGGAAAGTAACATTTGTAAGCTGTGATCTGATGGATGAGAAGAATCCAGCTTGGCATAAATCACAGGGAAAGCATTTATAGAACATACTAAGACTCTGAGGGAGGAAAATATAGAGAAAACCAATCAGCTGCACTTAGGTAGAGGGAAAGAGCCCTAGGATAAATTGGTAAGGAAGGCAGGAGTCAGGTGGTGCAAGACTTTGAAGTCCATGGTAAAGATTTGAGTACTATTTTAAGTGCGATATGAAGCCATTGAACAGAAGTGGAGGAGGAACATAGTCTCTTTTTAAAGTATAATAGGTTGTTGTATGAAGAATGGTGTAAGAGAGGGAGGCAAGATAAATAGAAAATTTAGGAAGTGATTGCAATAGACCAGAAAAGACGCTTGGTTTAGTGACGGTGGCTTGGTTTAGTAAAAACAGGAATGGGCAGGTTCAGTGAATCTTTTGGTGGTAGAACTCAGGCCCTGGTGGATTGGTTTGGAGGCATGTGAGAGAAACGAAAGGTGTGTAGGGTTCTAGTTTGAGTGGTGTCCTTTATTGGAAGACTTGGGAGAAAAATACCTTTTTTTTTTTTTAATGGAGTAGAGGTGACAAGTGGAAATTTGGCAACAAGACTTTGGACTGCTAAGTATGAGGTGTTTGTTGGGACATAGAAGGGAAGTTGTCAAGTGGAAATCATAGGGCAATTTGTTTGGGACTTGGTACCATATAATGATTTTAAGGCATGAGAATGGATGAGATCACTTAAAGAAAGGGAAAACAGTAGAGAAGAGGGCCTAGCAGTAGGGAACTCTAGTGTTTGGAAATTTTATAGAATTGAAACCGTGAAATCTTGGTGTTAGAGAAGCAAACGTGCCACATTAGTGAAATATTTCTCATTTGAGCCAGTTACTGGAATTGGGAGTCAAGCACTTTTCACAGTTTATGGATGTTACGTTAGGAAATTGTAATGTGGGTTGGTGTGTATCTGAGTATTTATTATCCTACTTTTCTAAGTTAAAGTTTGCCTAAGAAAGTAAAAGTCATCCTAACATGGGAATATTCATTAATGAACTGACCACTTGAAAAAATAGTTCCTACTCAGATATCCCAGATACTTAACATGAGCCTCTTTTCTTTTTCTTTTTTTAAAAATTTCCTTATAAGGCAGTGTCCTTACCAGTTTCATGTCAGAAAATGGTATCAAATGTTGTACACTGATTGTGGTTACAAACCTTACACAATATTCAAGTTTTCATCATATTCATAAATGTGAATTTGGTATTTGTTTGAATCACAAATAAAATCATTGGGAAATGAGGACGTGCCAGATAGCCAATAAATTGAAGACATTATGTCAGGATAGGCATCTCAAAAGGAAAATTCTAATATCAAAGGATTAAAAGAGGCCCGTGGGGAAATTGATGGAACGCTTGAATGTTATGCAAAAATGACTGGTTTTGTGAACGTGCTGAAATCGTCAGTCATAAAATGAAGGCTATCCTGTAGTATTGTAATAGAAAATTACTCCAAGAAACTCCTAATACTTGATTGAGTCTTTGGCCATTCTAAAAATTAGCACTTAGTTGTAACTGTAACCTAAATTTTATAAAAATACTTCTTGATTCCTTTAATTCAAGATAAAATTCTGCACAAATCTTTTTAAAACCTATATAATACAATATTCCGTATTAGGCCTTTTGCAGTGGATTTCACTTCATATGGGCGGTTACATTCTTAATTCTCACTTTCTATAATATCCAAGGACTTTCGTTGTTAGGCCTTTAGGATTTTTAGTTGTGATATTCAAAAGGAAATTGTGCTGTATATTTTGACTCTTAATAAAACCCCCCAAGCCCCAAGATAAACCCAGAGTGATGTCACTATTAAAGCTGTACTTTGTACTTGGAGTCTGAGGCAGGAGTTAGAGGGCAGCAGGCTCTTGAAAGTCATAATCATGACCTCAAGTGTCTAGGTAGTGTGAAAAGGACTTGTAGTAATGAAATGTTGTTCACCAAGGTAAAACTGTTCAGAGTCCTTTTACTGTCGGAAAGACGTCATTGAACTGTCTCTGATAACTTGCTATTTTTTTAATTCTTTTTTTTTTTTTCATTTTTTAATTTATTGAAAAGTCAGGAATACCTTCTAAGCAAAAAAAAAAAAAAATCATTCTGTCATACCTTTTTGCTATTACATTGTTTGTAGGTATTTTAAACAGCTAGAGTCAAAGCAGATGAAATACATTATCTTTTTGCTGCTTCATTGCTTGTAGATATTTAGCAACTAAATAAGCAACTAGAGTGAAAGCAGATGAAAGGATTATCTGATTGTTGATACCTTTTGTGAAGCATTGAGAGTTAAATCAAGATGGATTTATCCTAGTTTAAGACTTTTAACTGTCCATGTATTCCCATTCTCATGGTTTTTTTTTTTTTTGCAGATTAGCTGTTATGAAAATAATAATAGAAAGCAGACTGAAAGATATTTAAATTAATAGCTAAGGACTGATTTTGAATTTTGTTCTGTGTATTATTGAGAAAGAGTGCAAATCGATGTGTAATTCTAGTATCCTTGGAGATCATTACTGCTGGGTAGGATACTACTTCCAAATTTGACTTTAGTGAATTTAATGTGGATAGTTTGGTTATATCTCTGATTGTGCTGTCTCCTGCAGTGGCAGTTACACAGTGTTGCTCACTAATTATCATCTTTTAAAATGTTGCTATTTTAAATTATTTGCATTTCCTACTTTAGGGCATTTCCTTTTCTGTTTTTAGCAGATAAAGGTAAATATTTTCTAGATGGTACTGTGTCGTCATGGACTTGAAAAAAGGTGGCTTTTAATCTTAGAGTCAGTTCTATGAAATAATGCTTGTATTACTCATAGTATATGAGTAAATTTATTTCATAAGCTAATAACAGAGACATAGAAAGTGTCAGTTATTTAGGCCTAGTTGGAAGTACAGAAATCTTGCATCCTCTTCACCTATAATTTACCATTACAGTGCTGACTAAGAATAACGCAGTCACCTGTACATCTAGAAATGTTCTAGTATATTAGTGTGTGTGTTTACTGCTAAATAGTGTGGTAATTTTTACTATATTCCTGAATGCTTTTTAGAAAAACTGTTTTACACCGAAGAGGATAATCACATCCCTAAAACTAACTTCATTTTCAGGGCATTATTTATTTAATTCTACCATTGGCAGTGTTAGTTTTGTGTTTCCAATATTATTGATTGCCCTGATGTAGATGCAGATTACTAAATTCATTGAGTGCCTACTTTGCATGCTTGATGGAAATGATGGCTTTCTTTCTTTTTGCTGTTCTTTCTTTACCTTTTTTTCCTTCTTTAAAAAAAAAAATCTTACAGTTGTTACACAGAAGGATTTTATGTTTCTATAAACCGCTCTGGAAATTACATGGAAAATTTTATTGTCCATCCTCTTAGGGAGAGGTTCTATAACTTTTGTCAACTTTTTAAAGGGCTCCATGTCTTTAAAAGCATTGCTTTAAGAGTTTATCCAAAATAGAGAAAATTAGTACTTGAACTTACATAGCATAGTATTTAAAATCAGATACTCAGCCCTTCATAATGTTGTGTATATTGCTTTAATACCTGTGGCAGAATAACCTTCAAAAAGAAAACCTAAAAGAAATTACAACTTTTTTTCCTAACATAGACAATGAGTTACAAGGCACTAATAGTTCTGGATCATTGGGTGGTCTTGATGTTCGAAGACGAATTCCTATAAAGCTCATCTCCAAACAAGGGAACAAAGCCAAAGCTTCACCTCGAACTCCAAGGACTATAAACAGGATGCCTGCAAAGGCTCCAGCTGGTGATGAAGGTAATGTGTTTAACAGGTCCAGAAGTCTTTCTTCTACATCTCACTCCACCAAATAAGCAGTGTGATTTTATTTACTTTTAGCCACCTCTTTTTTTTATCTTAAATACTCTCTTCTTCAGTCTTTTGACTTCTCATTTTGGCATATTTTACTTTCCCTTTATAAATATTTTTGATTTATTTTCTTTTGTTGTTGAAAGTAACACTGTTGTTTAGAAAAATCTAAACAGTATCACAGAAAACAATACTAAAGTAAAATTGCCCTCCTCCCATTTTTATTCTCCCCTCAAATCCTGGTATGACTTTTTCATAGTTGCTTTATAACTGCCCCTTTTTATTTTGTAAGATGCATGTGAGATGCTGCTTTCTCAGTAGATTCAGATGTATCTTATTTAAGAAAATGGGTTTAGGTATTTCAGTTATGGATATACCATAATTTATTTTAACAATTTTTTAAAAACATTTTGCTGTTAAAGACAGTTTTGCAAATAAATGTCCTTATTTATTTAGTATGTATATTTTGTAGAATACACACCTTAGTATGTATATTTTGAAATTTAAATTTTGCATGAATTTGGGCATTTTAGAACTTAGTGGATTTAGAATTTATGCATTTTAGAATTTAATAGATGTTGTCAAATGGTTCTTAAAAAATGGTACATCATTTTATACTCCCACACCAATATTGGTACTATTATCCTTTACAGATTTTTGTACTGATACACATTTCTTTAATTTATGAGCAGTGCTGTATGTTTTCATAGTATTGGTCATTTCTTTTTTCTAGGCTCTTACCTGTTCATATCCTTTTCCCATTTTTTTCCTGTTTGATTGTCTTTCTCTTGATTTTTATGAGTTCTTTGTTGATTAACAAAATTGGCTTTTGTTATATGTTGTGTATATTCCCTATTTGTCTTTTGAATTTTGTGTATAAAATTTTTATTGTAGAGAAGCTTGACAATTCTTTGTAGTCAGACATTCAGTGTTATCTACTGAACTTCTGAGTTTTATGTCATCCTTAGAAAGGCCTTTCGTCATTTCGTGAGTATAAAACAGTTTTTATGGCCTATGGGCCAAATCCAGTGCTGTTTTTTATCAATTAAGTTGTATTGGAACACATGCATGCCCATTCTTTTAAGTATCGCTGGCTGTTTTCGGGCTTCCCAGGTGGGTTATTGGTAAAGAATCCACCTGCCAATGCAGGAGACTCAGGTTCGATCCCTAGGTTGGGAAGATCCCCTGGAATAGAATATGGCAACCTGTTCCAGTGTTCTTGCTTGGAAAATCCCATGAACAGAGCAGCCAGGTGGGCTGTATATAGTCCATAGGGTCACAGGGAGTTGGACATGACTGAGCTTAGGGCACACACACAGGGCTGCTTTCACACTATATTGGCATAGTTGAGTAACTGCAGGTATGGCAGTATTTACTTAATTGGTCTTTAGGCAGATAAAGTTTGCTGATCGCTGCTTTGAAACTTTTATGGATGTATATTTGGTTGTTAAAAATGGGGTGTGACCTGAAGTGGGAGGGGATGAAGAGATATCTGAGAGGAAAGGGCTAGAAAGGGGATTTTAGCTTTTTTGCATTGTTTTACTGTTAAACAATAATTTATTTATACATTATTGTATAGTTTTAAAAAATTATTTTAAAACTAGAAAGGAAAAAAAAAAAAACAAAAAACTAGAAAGGCCAAAGGCAGAGTACCCTAGATTATTGATGGAGCAGTAGCTGCTGCTTTGTTATCTATACAGATATATATATAGTTTAATGATGGGAGTATAGGTTGAACCACTCTGGATAATGATAATGTGCTCATGATTTTCTTGGCTCTTGTTCTGCTCAGTAATTTTCTGAGTTTTAGATAAGCAGAAAAATTAACTTTCCTTATTTTGAGTTTTCGGTGACAGCAGCTTTTATAAGGCATAAATGGGCCGACTAAGAGCCTAGAGTCACTTAGATATAACTTATAAGAACTCTACGTTTGTGTTGCAGGTAATTAGATAAGCAGTACACCAGTGTATCAGTATCAGCTTCAAGAGATTATTGTATCTGTGCCTGTGTGTCTGTCTGCAGATGTTAACCAGTTCTAGGGCCAAAAGTCCTGAGAAGCCTGGCATATTGGAGGGATAGATTTGTCTTCTCAGCTTTACCTTAGGTAATTGGATTCTACTTAGAATCCCTATCAAACTGTTCACTGATTTTATTTTCTTTTGTATAAGATGAGAGGATTGCCATCAACTTTTTAATCAGGTCAAAGAAATTGAGCCCATTTGATCTTCATCTTGAAGTTTATTGATATTGATACATACATACAGTGTAGGGGAGGAGACTTGTAGATATGATATAAATTTTGCTGTTTGGGTGAATAACCAGGGAAAGATTTTAATTGAAATGATGAGGTGTAAGTATGTTGTTTCTAAAGTCAGGTTCAGTTAAAGCTGAAGAAGAGGTTACCTAATTTTCTAAGTCATAAGAAGAAAGCCTGCAGAATTCTTTGTTAATCCTTTGGCACTAATACCAATTACAACATAATACCACTTTTATACCATGATCAGAATAAATAACAATCAGTATCTTTTGTGTAATAATCATGATGATAATTATTAGTAGTTTTATACCAGAAATAGTCTGGTGGGTTAATATGAGCTGTTGAATAGGAGTGAAGAGATCAGAGATCCCTTCCTAGCTCCGCCTCTGTGTGTTGTTATGGTCTCCAGTACTGCAGTGTTCTCAGGCATGAGAATTGGACTACATGGGTCCCAGGATCATTTCTGGCAGCTGTTTAGTAAGAGTTGATTATACTGTTCTTAGAGGAGCTTTGAAAGGTGTCAGTGAACCGGTCTATTTTGTCCATGTACAAAATAGAAATACAGGTCTATGTACCTGTATTTCCAAAATGAAATTTAAGATGTGAAAAGTTAATAGGTAACATTTTGTTTTCTCAGAAGGATTTGATTATAATGAAGAGGAACGGTATGACTGTAAAGGGGGTGAACTGTTTGGAAATCAACGAAGATTTCCTGGACACCTTTTTTGGGACTTTCAGGTATAACTAAAAATAAAAAAAAAATTAGAACAATAAGATATTTTAAATACTTTATTAGGACAATTTAGATTGCATAAAGAATAGTGTGAACTTTTATTATAATTATATCTTTCAGTACCTATAAATCATTTGTTAATGCCCTATTTCACTGTTTCCAAAAATAATCTGAAGTAATTTTCAGTGACGTCAAGTAAAATCAATAAGTAATAACACTGTCAAAGGGGGAAAAAACCCAAAACTGATGGTGGCTCAAATAATGTGGCATATGTGGGAATTATATCAAGAGACCTTCATTTCTAATTGTTTTGGTAACTTTTATACTAACTAATTCATTGTGTAATTTATAGACATAATTTTTAGAAATGCTTAAGGAAATTTTAATTATATCATTTCAACAGATAAACATCTTAGGTGAAAAGGATGATACTCCAGTTCATTTCTGTGACAAATGTGGATTACCTATTAAAATTTATGGGCGAATGGTAAGTATAACTAAGTTAAATTCTGTTTTTATAAATTTATATATTTGTGTAGAGATGAGGACTCTGAAATTTAAGTAGATAGATTTATTATTGTTTAACAATAAAGTTTATAATGAATAAGTATAAAATAGCTAAGGAAAGTTTGGGGATAATATGCATTTAATAAAATTATCTTGACAGATTCTTGGATTGCTTGTAAAATATTAATTAAGGAAACTAATTGTGAAAACTAATTTCTTTGGATGGTTTGATCCTTAAGGAAAAAAATTATTTTTCTTTAACAGAATAAAATCAGTTATTTCTAAAGGCTAAAATTTTTAATATAAAACTGAATTAAATATTATTTATGATTTCTGAGAATTGAATTCTAAGCACTTTAAAATACAGCACTAACTGTAATTTTATAGTAATTTTGATATATAAATAGGTAGTTTTACATTTTGGTTGGAAAAAAGTTGAATTCACTGTTTAATCTGTGGTAGAAGCCGTGGATTCTGCACTGTCGCTTTGCTGTGTGGCATAACTAAACAGTAATGAATTGTGAGTTTTAAAATAGTGTAGCATTACTTTACTGTGTCCTTCTGATTTATTTTTAAATATTTGTGAGTTCATTAAAGTAAGACTACCAGGGAAGGAGGCTACTTGTATTAAATGTAGAAGATACTTGTTCTTTCACTGCCGTGAAATATTTTCTGAAGATAACAGGACTAGATAAAACATTGTACAGTATTCTTCAGGAGCTTTTAACCTGTAAGGACCATGAATGTGCATGTGTATGTTTTTTGGGGGAAAGGGCCAAAGTTTTCATTGCATTCTCACAAAGAGCTTTGTGACTGAAAAAGGTTAACTGTTGTTTTTATGTAATCATTACTTAATAAATGTTCATTTTAACAAACAGTTCTCAAGTGCCTTCTATGTCTAGGTCACTGTGCTTACTGTTGCTTTTTATAGAAGTATTTTAATTTGTTCTAGAATACTTAACTGTAACATGTTTCTGTTCACAGATTCCATGCAAGCATGTTTTTTGCTATGACTGTGCTATTTTACATGAAAAAAAGGGAGATAAGATGTGTCCGGGGTAAGATCATCCTTAAATTTTTAAGGATTGTGATATAATGATTTGTAATCTAGGTTAAAGGTGACGATATGATACAGACCAGGGGCAAGATGGCAAGTGTGTAGACCTGACTAATGTTTATCTGTGAGCCTAGAGTTGACTGTGACCTTCTCCTTAGGATGGGGCTAATTAGCTATTATCAGTTAATTTACATTGGCCAAAATAACAATAATAAATACATTACAAAGTTGGCATTATAATCAAAAATATTTTCTTATTTTAATGGGATGCTAGAGAGGTAGTATCATGTAGTGATTTAGAGCAAAGACTCTGGAATTAGAATTCCTGGATTCAAATTTCTATTTTGTGATTTATTAGCTATGTCACATAGGCGATTTCTTTATCTGTAAAATGGAGCTAATAATAGTGCTTACCTCCCTGGCTTGTTATTAGAAGTAAATGAGTAGCAGATAGCAAGTACTATGTAAGTATAAACTCTTATTTATTGCCTTCAAATCTGATTATGTCTTGAGTACATCTTAGAACACCTTCATGGTCTAAGACAGGCTCAGACAAGTTAAGACCATCGGGAGGTGTTGATTGATAGTGATCTATTTGGGGATGGTCTTAAAGGATCCAAAATAAACTATGAATTTTTATATCAATTCAGAACCCCCGATAGAAGATTTAAGAAAAACTTTGAGAGAAACTTCTTTGGAACAACTGTACACTTTCTGCGTTACTTATAACCTAAGTTAGAACCTATCCCAAGGGTTGTAGTATTAGTTGATAACAAAATTGTGGACAGTTGTAAGGGATAATTTTCTTTTATGGTGTAGGAAGATTGGCATCTGTGGGAGAGAATGAATTAACAAACCAGTAAGAACTAATTCTTCTCTTAGCATATAAAAGGGAATTTAGTTTTCAAGTTTTTCAGTGTAACTTCAGTAAGCATATCACTGGTTGGCTGTTAGGTATATTAAAACATAAGCTTATCTGGATTAATAGAGCTGGGTCAGGAAGTGAAGAAATGACAATCCAAATTAACGTAAATATTATATACTAATGCTTAAGCATCACCCAGAGAAATGTCCCCCCCACCCCCTGCCATCCTGTTACTGTGGAACTATTTCAGAGTTTACAGCAAATTAGAAGCAAAAAATGAGAAGTGTGCCAAATGGCCACTAAAGGGAAGCCTCCTAAGTATGAAGAAGTAGTACCAGCCTACAGTGAGGAAGGAACACCAGCCACCACTCAAAATCAAGAATATGGAGCCATTTGATAGAGGGCATATGACCTGACCCACATATTCAATGATGATAGCTTATACATGTTTAGTGCTTAACTACTCATTAAGTCCTGTCATTTTCACTCTTTCATTGATGTTTCAAATGTTCTTTTAAGTAGGGTGAAGTGTGTATAAAAACATTAATAAGTTAGGTTAGATGTTATAACCCATTTTACAGATAAAGAAAGTTTAAATGACTTCTTCAAGATCTCAGAGCCAATACTAGATCCCAGTTCCAATTCCTAGTTCAGTCTTCTTTCTACTGTTTCAAGAAGCCTTCTAAAGGCAAAAGTGGATTAAAAAACAGTGAATGAAGAGGAATGGTTACAATTTGATCATGACTCATTCAGAAAATAATTGAGTTAAATTTAGTGTTTTTAATTTAGAAAAATAGCGGTGTGTAATACTTTGTAGTAGTAAATTTGTCTGACAATTCAGGAAGACCCCCTCCTTGAAAGGACTCTTGGCATTCATGGTTTGAATTTAAAATATTGTTTAATATATAAGAACCTTGATGATTAGGATAATGCTGTTTATTTTTGTAGTTCTTACAACACCTTTCACTTAGTATCTTCTACTTAGTATTATTTGCTCAGAAAATTGCTTACTGGTCAATAAATACTCTACAAGCTTGCATTCTCTGATTCTGACAGATCCTTTGGTTTGCCCTTCCTGGGTTTTTGGGGTTTTTTGCACACGGATGCAAAACATAGAATTTTTTGGGATGCAAAACATAGAATTGTTTGTGAAATCAGATAAATTCTAAATCTTGGTAAGAAAAGGTCTTTGCTTCAAACATACTCTGTTTGATAAACAGTTTAAATTTTTTTCTTAAGAATTTTGATGTTGACAAATGCTGATGCTTAATAGCAAACAGACCACAAAGTGGAAAAGATTAAAGGTTGACTTACATTAACTATAACTTTTAATTGTGAACTTTTTACAGTGTTTTCCATAATAAAATTTAAAACTAGTCATATCTTTGAAATTTAGTGCATTATTTTTATAGTCTGTTTTTAGTAAATCAAACTTTTTTCCCCTTCTAATTTAGCTGTAGTGATCCTGTGCAGCGAATTGAGCAGTGTACACGAGGTTCTCTCTTCATGTGTAGCATTGTTCAAGGGTGCAAGAGAACATACTTGTCTCAGAGAGACTTACAGGCTCATATCAACCACCGCCATATGAGAGCTGGAAAACCTGTTACCCGGGCTTCACTTGAAAATGTTCATCCTCCTCCTATTGCCCCACCACCAGCTGAAATCCCCGATCGTTTTATTATGCCGCCAGACAAGCACCATATGAGCCATATTCCGCCAAAGCAGCACATCATGATGCCACCTCCTCCTTTGCAACATGTGCCCCACGAGCACTATAATCAGCCACATGAGGATATTCGTGCTCCTCCAGCTGAATTGTCCATGGCTCCACCTCCACCTCGCTCAGTCAGTCAGGAAACCTTTCGCATTTCAACAAGAAAACACAGCAATTTAATAACTGTCCCTATTCAGGATGACTCAAATCCAGGTGCTAGAGAACCACCACCTCCTGCCCCCGCACCTGCTCACCATCATCCTGAATATCAGGGTCAACCAGTGGTCTCGCACCCTCATCATATTATGCCTCCACAGCAACATTATGCACCACCCCCACCTCCTCCACCACCAATAAGCCATCCAATGCCACATCCTCCCCAGGCCGCAGGTACTCCTCACTTGGTGTACAGCCAAGCTCCACCTCCACCAATGACCTCTGCTCCACCACCAATTACCCCTCCCCCTGGACATATTATTGCCCAGATGCCACCTTATATGAATCATCCTCCTCCAGGACCTCCCCCACCTCAACATGGTGGTCCACC
Organism: Cervus canadensis; assembly: GCF_019320065.1. Taxonomy (NCBI): domain Eukaryota; kingdom Metazoa; phylum Chordata; class Mammalia; order Artiodactyla; family Cervidae; genus Cervus; species Cervus canadensis. Next base: position 45,977,348 of record NC_057388.1, read on the forward strand.
TGTAACTGCACCCCCTCCTCACCATTACAACCCCACCTCTTTACCCCAGTTCACTGAAGATCAAGGAACTCTGAGCCCTCCATTTACACAGCCAGGGGGAATGAGTCCTGGTATATGGCCTGCACCGAGAGGGCCACCTCCTCCTCCACGAATGCAGGGTCCGCCTTCTCAAACCCCACTACCTGGACCACATCATCCAGATCAGACAAGATATAGACCGTATTACCAATGATAATAGTATTCTGAACTGATGATATGATGAGGAAACAAAACTTATACGTATAGTCAATCTTTTCTTTAAGCTTTGACTGTTCGGGGAAGGAAAAGCACCTCTTGCTGAGGTGGCTGTACAACACTTAGGGTCTTGTCTCCTAAAATGGTTTTAAGCCTTGACCTTAGGATTGATTTCAAGTACTATACTGTAGCACAGTGAAGTGGCTCGGTTGAGCACGGCTATATTTTAAGAACTTTGTTCCCCTAGTGTGGTAAATTGACCCAGAGGTGACCATTTGTAAAAAAAAAAAAAAAAAAATTGAAAACATTTTTCCATCGTTCCACTTTCAAAAGTACGTCTTTTGTTAAACCCAATGTTTAAGTTTTTCTTGTGATACATTTTGTTAACCTGTGTAAAAGGATTAAATTTCAATATGGTTGTAAAATGCTATTTTTATGTGAACTTAAGTGCAGCCACATACTGTTTTTTAAACCATATGTTTTACCACTAATTTCCCAAAGTTACAATAAAATCCTAAAAGTAAAAATCTAATAGAATTTACTGTAAGGCAGACTGTTAAATGGTAGAAAATTATTTCACATTTTAGGCACTGAAATTTTGAGGTATATTAGGTAAATAATGCACTTCACTTGGATGCCTTTTCATTTATAGGCAGCCTCAGGAGCACCAAAATACATTGAAATTCCAGTCTAAAAATATTTATGTCTGTAATGTTAAGAGGCATTGCTTGTATTTTTGGAAAGATAGGGCCAAAGTAATCAACTCTATAGGCTCCAAGCTGTTGGGGATGCTGTTACTCATTAATGCTTTTTACTGAATGGTTGGAGTCACGTGATGCATCACACTTATTAACCTTAAGTAACATTTTATAGAACTGTATCAGTGGTATTCTTTAGATGAAGTGTGTTCCTCTCTGCTCATTGTCTGAAACTAAATATTTAGGGTTGAATAGGCTTTATGTAATTCCTCATTTCATGGTAGAATTTGATCCTGTGCTTAAGTGGTTTCTTGTTTATTGGGTTTTAAAGTATAATTTGAATGCCATGGAGGAATTTGAATACTGTATTAATGAAGGATGTTCTTGTAATCACATACTTGCGTTGCTCAGGTTTCATTACTGTATGATAAGGTGTTTTTCTCTAACTTGACATTTAAAAACTATTACTGACTTCCTGTTTCTTTTATTGGTTAAACAGTCTAAAACTTGGAACTTTTTTTAGCATAGAGTCAACAGTGAAGACTACCAGATGATTTTGTATTGAAGAGAAAAGTAATGTCTAAATTGTGAATTTCAGTGCATTATAAGGTGCCTTCAGAGTCAGCTTTTGCATTATAGGGGCTTGTTACAGTCCAGCTAAGATGACCACTTACAGTTTATACAGAATTCATATGTATAAATCAACATTCTTAGGATATTACTATATATCCTTTGAATACACCCCTGTGAAGTACTTCCTCCCCCCTAAAATGGTGCATAACATAAACATGAAATGTGTAGTATACAGATACCATTTATTATTAAATAGTTTGTAGTGTATAAATTTAGAACATTTCTTTTTGACAAGAGGTGAACTGATGGCTAATTTACCATTTAATTCTGTCAGGAACAGGCAAAGCAGTTTCTCACTTTGGATAATCTGATGCAAAGTCATCTATAAATTTAGAGCTGAAATAATATAAATGGCCCTTTCAACCATGACCAGCTGAAAATAATACACTTTTTTTTAAGTGAAAGTACGTGATTTTTCACACCTAGCAATTTGAGAGTTCAGTGTTAATTCGGTGTTTCTAATGAGAAATGGTTATTAGAAGCATAGGAGTGAAATAGTGTGAAATGGTGGTGAGTGTGTCTATCATATTACTGTAGGTACTTGGACTGGTGCAAACTTGATTACCTTTAATGGCCCTCTTTAGGAGCTGTTAAAATATTATTGAAAATTCAGTACCAATATTTTGGTTTCATGTAATAGGAAATAACAAAACTCACTTTAAAGCTTCTCAGCTATTTATGAAGAGCTCACCTGATTTAATTGAAATTCACTAGAATTGAATGTATTGAACAAAAAAATGTTATCACGGTAAAATTCCACATGTTAAGTCTCGTAGGCTTTAAAATTTTTTGGTTAGGTTTAAGAAATATGTGTTACGCAGGGAGGCAGTTCAGATGAATGTGTTGTAGCAGACAGTTTTTTTTTTAAATGGTGTTAGACTTGAATTCATCCAGTTATTGTTTGAATGAGGGTGGGTGGGTAGAAGGATAACAAAATTATTGTTAGTGTTTCTTTCCTTAAGGAAAAAGATGTGAATCCCAGCCTTATTTCAGGGAAGCCTTTGAAGCTATGATGGACATAAGTCTAAATTAAATGTATGTATGTTTCATTATATTGCTCTTAAAAGACTACTGAGGTGGCAGTTTAATTCTTAAAAACAATAAAATGAAAGCATAAATACTGTTTTGCCTAGATGAATTTTTACCTAATGATGACACATTTGGGAGAATGCAGAATTTTTCACATCGATACAACTTCTACAGCAAAATTTCACATTTTTGGAGCTTAAAACCAGCAAGGTGAACGTTAATATTTCTAAAGTGACATGCTTGTTCAGAGTATAATGTATAGTATTGGGGAAAATTATCAGTTGCAAAGATTGTAAGAAACTACTTAATATTCATTTTGCCCTGTAAAAAACCACTTGCTCAAGTTATTGTATAAGAGACTAACACTAAAATACAAATGGAAAAGATAATTTGACCATATTTTTAAACTTGAAATAGGTCATTTTATGATATGAACTATACAGAGCTGCTTTTGGCTTTGTTCTGATGTACTGGAAGAGTATCTTTCATACATCTTTTTGGAAAAACCATGTAAACTTATTTTTTAAAAAGCGTTAATGGAAAAAAAAAGTATGTGGAAAAATCTCAAGTACCTGAAACAAAAATACACTTTTCTGATTATTAGATCAACCATCAAATTGGTATATTGATGTTAATTGAGGCTTGACACAATCATACTATATTCTAACTGAAGTGGATTTATTTTTCTTTACTGGTTTGTAATTGTAATCTGTTCAGTTGTGGCCTAGACCAAGCAGACTTTACTTACTACAATATATGCACAATCTAATAAAGCAATATTGGATATACTACACTTAAAGGGGAAAGAGAGGTAAGCCAGTTAAAATACTTGGTAATGATACTAATAAAAATATTTGAATTTTCAAACATTTTTTGTTTTGATTCATGCCCCTTCAGTTTTCTATTTTTGAGGGGAAAAGTGTTACGGCAGAATTGTTAAAGCAACATTTTAATATTAAACTTTAATTTCCTCAGCTCCCATTTGAATTTTTAGGCATTACAGAATCACAGGAGTTAAATGAAATGGTGGGTCATGAGTTTTTATCACTTGGGCAGGACCAAGTCTTTCTAAAAATCTAGCCTATGTCTTCAGAATATCTTATTTCTATTCTAAGTTAGCTGTAAGCACCAACTTTAATACTGTATTTAAGTCCATTTCTTATTAATCTAGTCTTCCTTGGTGGCTCAGTCAGTAAAGAGTCTGCCTACAAAGCGGGAGACCCAGGTTCAATCCCTGGGTTGGGAAGATTCCTTGGAGAAGGAAATGGCAACCCACTCCAGTATTCTTGCCTGGAGAATCCCATGGACAGAGGAACCTGGTGGGCTACAGTCCGTGAAGTCACAAAGAGTTAGACACGACTGAGGGACTTAACACTTTCACTTTTTCCTATTAATCTATCTTTGAAATTGTCCTCTATCTTCAGATTGGAAAATCTTACTCCCTTTTACTTTTCTTCCTATGTGTTGCTTTCAAAATCTTTTAATTTTTTTGTTTGTTTTAAAATTTGTATTCATTTCAGTTATACAAGCAGTAAGCTTTGGGGAGAAATATGTCATATTACAAATAAAGATCCCCTTGACCACTACCATAATTTTCCCTTCCAGAGATAACCACTGTTAAAACTTTGGTGTACAAATCATGTTAGTTGCAGAGCTGACAACTAAATAATAGGCTTCATGCTCTGGTTAAGCACCTTCTATACTCAGATATGTACTGAACATCCACCATGTGAAATATATTCATTCATTTATATACTAGATGCCATTTCAAATTTTAAAAATTTTATATTGGAGTATTGTTGATTAATAGTGTTACGTTTGTTTTGAGTATACAGCAAAGTGATTCAGTTAAGTGATTCAGTTACATATATACATATATCCATTTTCAAATTCTTTTCCCATTTAGGTTATTACAGAATGTTGAGCAGAGCTCCTGTGCTATACAGTAGGTCCTCGTTAGTTATCTGTTTTAAGTATAGCAGTGTGTACATGTTGATCTAAGCTCCCAGTCTGTACGTACCCCTACCTTTCCTGGGCTTCCCTGGTGGCTCAGCTGGTAAAGTATCCGCCTGCAATGCGGGAGACCCAGGTTCAATCCCTGGATTGGGAAGATCCCCTGGAGGAGGGAATGGCTACCCACTCTCGGTATTCTGGCCTGGAGAGTTCCATGGACTGTATAGGACACGACTGAGCAGCTTTCACTGCCCTTCCTCACTGGTAACTGTAAATTTGTTCTCTTTCTGAGTTATAAATTCATTTTTTCTATTTTTAGGTTTTGCATATAAGTGATACATGATATGTATGATATTTGATCAGACACCATTCTAATCATTTGGGATGCACAAGTCTTTAGAGACAGATGACCAATAAATTTCATTAAATTATATAACATGCTAGAAGTGTGATAAAATCACACTTGTCAGGAAAATAATAAAGTGAAAGTAAGAATAATGTGGTGTTGATAGGTTTGCGATTTTAAATTGAGCAGTCTGGATAGAATTCATTGAAAAGTTGACATTTGAGCAAAGATTTGAAGTAGGTAAGAGTTAACCACATATGTTATGTGTGGAAGAACTTTCCAAGCAGAGGTCAGAATCTATGAAGGCTTTAAAGAAGCCTGGCATTATCTGAGGAATAGCAAGGAGATTGGACTGAAATGAGTGAGTAGTAAGAAGAGGTCAGAGGTAATGACAGCGGAATGGAAACATCCCAGGCTTCCTAGGCCGTTGTAAAGACTTGGACGTTATTGCTCTGACATAGCAAGCCATTGTGAAGTTCTGAGCAAAGGAATGTAATGATCAGGTTCAATTTCTACATGTAAATTAAATACCTATATGATGGACATGGGTATATAATGATGAACAAAATAGATATGATCCCTGCCAATTAGGAGCTTGTATTCTAACCCCTAAATTTAGTAGCCCCTAAGTTTTCCTCAAAAAATTTTATGTTCTTTTTCAAAATACAGTGGCCAGGTGGAAAAAAAAATTTTTTAATGTATTACAAAAATGTAATATCACATATATACAACCATAATGAGATTATTTGATTCTGGAATTAATGTTTTCTAATTGCTTTTCTGGGTATATTTAATTGTGCAATGCTAAATAAGTGACTTTGGAACATATCTGTAGAATGCATCTATTTTGTTCCTGAGTTTAGTCCTGCCTTGTGCTAGATCAGATTTTAGATAAGTTTTTGTTTCTCTGGAGAGATATTTCCTAAAGATTAAGAGCCTGAGCTCTGGAGTCAAGACTGTCTGGACTGAATTCTGGTTCTACTACCTAGAACTAGCAAGTATGTGCAATTTAGACTAATTACTTAATCTTTAAGCTTTGATTTATTTTGCTTTTCTGAAAAATGAGGATAAACATAGAACCTACCTTATGGGGACTTTTTTAAGAATTAAATGAGTTGATTCTAGATATAAGGTAGAGTCAGTTGAGTTTCCTGACAGATTTTTCGGCTTGACCAGCTGGAAGACTGTGGAGTTGGCATTAACTGGGGTGGAAAGATGCTAGTAGAGGTGATGAGGGGGAGAAGATGATCAGTTTTGGCATGTAGATGTCCAGGTGAAGATGGCAGGTAAATATGAAATATTCCTCTTCTCTGTTCTTGTTTATGCAGTGGGTGGTCAAGCTTACATTTAAGACATTATGTTTCTCAGTGAGAAATTACTATGTTTAAACAAGAATATGTATCACATGCACAAGTTAGTATTAGAAAATGATTTTGAAGATAAACCTGTTCGGCATGTATGAGCTCCAACCTCTGTTAATTTCAGTAATACAGCTGCTTCTTGACAAGTGGTTCTGTCTCCCAGTTGATCATTGGATGTCCTCTCCCCTTCAGTCTTGCTCTGATTTGTGTAAGTTTTTTTTGTGTGTGTGTGTGTGTGAGTTTTATTTTTATCTCCCAGGACCAATCTCTTGGCCTCTTCCTAAACCAAAGATCAGAGTTTTTATCCTAGTCAATTTCCAGTATTTGCTCTGAGGCAGGCAAGTCAAGGCCTGGCTCCATGCATACCCCTTACTCAAAGCATATTCACCTTAGAGGCCTTGGAGAAAATAAAACATTTAAGGATGAGGTAAGTGAACCTCAAGATGTTATGGTTGAATGGGTTGTGATGGCGGTGCAGTAATTGGAATGCTTGTTCCTTCTCTATGATATTTTGGTTGGCAAGAAGAGCATAGAGGGCACCTTTGCTTGGGAAGATGCAGACATTATGTCAATTCTATGTAAGGCATTTGTCCCACTTCCAAGGCAAATGATCAATTAAATAGGCTCATGTTTTCAATTTCTACTCCCTGCCCTCTCTAAAGGAAGAGCTCTTAACCTGAGATTCATAGAGCATCATACAGAAATGTGTATGTGTATGTATATTTTTTCCCCAAAGTTCATAGGGTACATGAGACTCTATAAGATATCCATGACTCAAAAAGCTTAAGATACGTTGCTATAAACAGTGTTGAGATTCTAGTTTTTAATTCAGAGAAGATATGTAAATAAGCCTTTGTTTTATCTACCTGTAATTGGTTTTAAGTCAAGTAGATAAGCCCTCTCAGTAAGACTATTAATAAAGGATGAAAGAGTACTTTGACAATAAACATTAGAAGTTAGATCTAAAACAATTGGGACAACTTTTCCCATTAACAGAGTGGCTTTATGTTGAACAGAGGCCACTGAATCTTTTACTGTTGGTGATGATGTTTAATTTCTGTTACATAAATAACAGATTTATAAAATACAAGTCTCATTGCAGAAAGGTTAGAAGGATTCTCATGTAGCAGGTTTCCAGTCAGATCACTGTAAAGAGGACTCAGCGAGCATGTATCAGAAAACTAGTAAGAAACTTAATAAAGCAAGACACACCTATTATACAATTGATTTTTTTAAATGAATATATATTAGTGTGAACTATATAAATTACAAGATTGAAAGCAATGGTACAAGTGCACTGCAAAATATGCACAAAAGTAGTGACTTGGATGGAAATCTGTCAGTGCTATAAAAATACTTATAAACAAAATAATTTTGATAAATCTACAAGGTAGAAAATTAAAAGTATTTACATAATTGGTTACTAGATATGTGAAAAATATACCATGCTAGAACAATCTCGTTCCAAAGTTTGAAACATAATTTCTGTCAGAAATATTCTTCATACAATGTATGAACTTATCAATAACTTTCTGGGTATAAAGTTCTTCTTTATGTGACAGATGAGGATGTCTCTGAATTATATTTTGTTTAGAATTTTGTTTCAATTGATACCTGGAAGAAGAGAGAAAGTTCTTGTTTTAAAAGACTTGTTAAGTTCTCTACCATTTAATAATCATATCTTGTATTTAAAAGGAGTAAACATGATCAATCTGATTAAAATTGGGGGGCTAGAATTTACCAGATTCACCAACAAATTTGTCTTCAATTTTAATGATCAAACATCTTCCAGGGATATTTGGTTAATGTAGACCCATGTGATACTATGTTGTTGTAGAAGTGTATTTTTCAAAGGCCTAATTTAACCAAAATAATATAATGTGTTGTAATAATTATTTCTTCACATTTGTTTCAGGGGCCACACAAACTCCAAGGGCTTATGTGTGCTGGCCAGGGACACTCAGCTTTTACATGAATCACCACTGGTGGCCTAACCACAACTGTCGATTTATCTTCCTCTAAGTAATGCAAGGGGCTTGTGTTAAATGCTTGTTTTTGTTTTAATATAGGGAAACAGATACAGGATGGTATTGACTACATTCTGTCTTACAGTTGGTTCTAAAGCTTTGATCAGACATTGGATTGATATTCTGTTCCTTTACTTTATTCCTTAAAACTTGGTGACAATTCTGAGTCCAGCTGCTGGGCAGAGGGTTTCTGGTAAGGCTGTCTTTATTATAGAGTCCTCAGACAAGGTGCTAGGTGTGCATTTCCCTGGAAAACAGGCCTGGGAAGCAGAATCATGGTTCCCCTCACCCCTCAGGTCTATCTAAATTTCTGGAATGGCTTTTTTATCTAAGGTTTTTCTATTTGAACTCTTAATAATCATGCAGGGTTATCTTATGCTATACATTGCCTCTAATTTAAATTCCTTTTTGATACTCTTCTTAGACCTTTCTTCATATGAGAGAAGAAGAAAAGCATTGGATTCTTCTTGGGATCCTCACTTCCGATAGTTTTTCACCAAAGGATAGAGCCAGTATAATATAGTCTGTAGAGCACAGATCTTGACATCAGACAGATCTTGCTTCAAATCCTGTTGCTGTCAATTTGTTGCATGACCCTAAGCAAATTAGTTTAACTCTCTGAGCCCTTCTAATTTCCTCATTTGTGAAATGAAAATATCTTCTTTGCATGTTGTTGTAAAGATTGAGATCATGAATGCAATGCACCTACCATATACTTGCTTTATACGGGATACTCATTTTGATTTGTAGTTCTGCTTTTCTTAAACTAGGGACAGACCTTTAAAGGACTGCATATTCTAGAAATGAATGTTCTAGAATGAAATGGCACTATACAGTTAAATGATTCAGCAACTCTTTCTAGTAAGGAAGTGAAGGAACTAACATTCAGCACTGAGCTAGATACTGGCTAGGGGCTTCCCATGCCTCTAGGGGTCAGGAGGTGTACTTCGCTTCTCAGCTCCATCACGAATTCATTTGTAGGTAGAAATAGTTATTTTCTTCTCTGCCTCATGGATTATGACGAGACCAGAATAAGATCTTGGTTGTAAATACTTTGAAAACATAAAATATCCTCTCTCTATATGCTCAGTATTACACTAAGAGGTCTAGTATCACTGTTTTCCGTCTGTTTTTGTATTGTTCTGAGTTTATTTTCCCCTAATGTCCCTACTAGATTGGGATTGCTTCCGTTTTCTAGGAATGAGGCACAGAAGCTCAAACAGGTGCTGGACTTCCTATAGCGTGCTGGAAGAGGCCTCAGCATTTTTGAAGGTTCGTCGTCATACTGTCTATGTATACATAAACCTGCTGAAGATTCTTACCTGACATTCCCGATTACGTAATCCTCCATCTGTATTGATGGTGAAATCATCAAATTTTGCTTCTACTTCCTGAGAAAACCAGGATGGAATTAAGAATTAGGAATATGCTTTTTAATGTTGAAAAATAAAGAGAAATTTAAGGAGTACAGGTGGTTATTTATACAAAGTTGCCAAAAAGTTGATACCTGACTGGGGTTAAACTTTGAAGTACTGTAATCTTTCTTCATCAAAATATGCAAAACAGCATCATGGATTGTTAAGAAAAATATTGAGTCCTTGACTTCATCATCAAAAAATTCACACCGTGTAAGCTTCTCAATGAAGTCATCTGAAGAGAGGAAAGAAAGAGTAACAGAAAGAAGTTAAGTGTTTGACCATGGGTTTCTCCTTGAGGTTGGGGACTTGAACTTCTATTTGCAAACGTGCATTTCACTGATGTTCGGTAAAGTGTTTGGGAGCTGCAGCAGTGCAATATTAGTGCACCATTAGTATAATGTCTTCTGGAATTGAAGGGCATCTTTCTAATAAAATTACATGTAGAATACCTTCATGTAAACAAAAAGGACCAAATGAGAAACAGTTTTAGGCAGGAGCCTTGTGGGTTAATTTCTCTTGTTAATAACTGGAGCTTCAAAGGTGGCTTATCACTAAAAATGGAGATTCTGCCAAAATAGAACATATAGTCATGGACCAATGGCTCTGGATTTACCAATTAGCTTACTGTAGTCCATTTTACCAAAGCTTCTGGGTACCATCAGAAAACATCTTCCTTGGCTCCCTCCATTACCTCTCCAGTAATCTTTGAGGAATTACTATTCTTGGAAGAACTAACCATCATCGTTGGCTCAGATCAGTCAATCAGATATTGCCTCATGTCTGTTATATGCAAAGCTCTGGCTGGGTAGGATCAAAAGATAAATTAGACATGAATCTTGCCCTTGAGGAAGACAGGAAAAAAAAAAAGGAAGACAGAGCACATATATACTATCTTAATGAAAAGTGTTGTAGAATCTTAGAGGCAGGAAGCAATATAATTTTTTAAATTAATGTTTTCTTGGTTCTTAAAATAATGCCTAGCATATAGTAGGTCCTCACATTGTTGTCAAATGAATAAGAGGGGCACAGATCATGTGCTATGGAAATTCAGAGAGAGAAGGGTAAAGATTGTTTCCTCTTGGCAGGATTCTGGGAAAGTTAATGAAGCAGATACCATTTAAAAGAATGCCTAGGATTTGGAGAAAGAGGAGGAAGAAGAGGTATGAAAGCGTGGAGGTGGGGAAGTCTGTTCACAGGGAAACTTTCAACATGGACAAGACCCAGCACTAGCTGCAGTGGAGGGAGATGAGGGCATTGTGGTTGTCAGGATACAGGTGGCACTCAGTGAGCAAGGGTGATGATCTTAGTTAAGGACCTAGAAGGATGCCTGGAGAAGGAAATGGCAACCCACTCCAGTGTTCTTGCCTGGAGAATCCCAGGGACAGGAGAGCCTGGTGGGCTGCCGTCTATGGGGTCGCACAGAGTCGGACATGACTGAAGCGACTTAGCAGCAGCAGCAGAGGGGTGCCAGGCAGCAGAGGCAGCAGGATGAGATGCTTTCAAGAGACTTGGGATGATGGAGGAGTAAAATTGTTTAAGATTAAAGGATTACTGAGAAAGAGGATATTTTTAATTATAAGGAACCCTTGAAACTAGAGTATATCTGTAGATTTTATGGACAGGAGCCAGTACAGAGAAAAAATTAATGCCAATTTCACACCTCCCTCAATTTCACTTGTCCTCCCCTCCCTAAAATGTTTTCTCCCAAGACACTGTCACGATTGATTCCTTCACTTCATTCCAGTCTCTGCTCAAAATTTGAGTTTCTGGACATCCTTGACATCCTTGTAAAACAGCATTACCCCTATTGCTCTATGTCTCAACCCTGATTTTTTTTCTTCACAGCATTTACCATTACCTGAAATATCTTTGTTTATTACCAGGCTTTCCCACTGGACTATAAGCTTCATGAGAAAGATTAATGGGATGAGTCAGAAAATGGGATGGGAGAACATTCTAGGGATGGACAAGGACACTGATTAGTTCTTTCAGAGGACTTAGATGAGAAATGATAAGGAGCTGGATTAAGGCTGTAGAAATGGAGAGGAAGAGACTGATTCAATATGAAATATTAATGGTGACTCCCCGAATATAGAGGAATGGGGAGGAGAGATTAAAGATGGCTCCAAAGTTTGTACTTTGGGCAACTGGGTGGGTATGTGGTGATGTAGTAACCAAGATAGAAAAGGAGAAGTAGTAGTTGGGGGGATGTATATATTTAGTTTTGAATATGTGTATCTTAGGTAATTGGAGGACATCCAGATGGTTGAATACATGGGTCTGCTGCTCAGAAAAAAGGTCTGAGCTGGAGATAACAGTTTGTGGGCTCATTAACATAGAGATAGCAGTGTGGATAGGAACCAGTGTGAGATACTACAGAGCTCTGGGAGTGGTGGGTAGGGACTCAGAAGAAAGGTCTTTCCAAAGTCAGGGAGACAGAGGCCAAAGAAAGAGCCCACTGTTAAAGCGCAGAGAATAAGGCTGGGATGGGGGTGGTTGATATTTGACAATGGGGATATCATTGATGACCTTGGCAAGGGCAGCCTCATCAGTGAAGTGAAGCGGAAACCAGGTAATTATGGGCTGCTAATTCAATGGAGGCAAGGAAGAGAGTAAAACAAACCTACTTTTTTAGGAAGTTTAGAGTAAACTGTGGTTACATATTCATTCCTTTGCTGCCTGTTAAACTAGGATTCAAATTGTAAAGTTAATTATGTGTCAACACAACTCAAATATAAAGATGCTGTTTCCCTGGAGATTCCTGTTGGAAATCTACAAATTAGACCTTGGTGATCATAAAAAAATGCCTGTCCTTTGGAGAAGCTGTCTAGATTGAGAGCTAGCAGTAAAGGGATTGTCAGAAAATAAAAATAAAACAACTTACCGTCAGTTCCAACAATATACACATCCACCTGGATCCTGATAAATTCTTGCAGAATCTGTTAAAAAGAAAGCAGATCTTCCTTATGGAACAGTTTCACTTGTCAGAAACGTGAAGAAAACTATCATAATTGTGTCTTATGGTAATATGTTGCTTTCAGAGCCCTTTACATTTTGAAAAGAGATAATACTATAGAGATACTAAAATTAATAACAAGGCTCTATGACAGAAATCTAAAGGAAAGAACTCTCCTTTTCAGTAAAAAGTTAAAGACCATCATTCTTGAAGGAAGTATAATGAAAAAACGTCTGCTCTGACTCACAAGAGGAACTCTGATGTAGTTTTTAAACAGTTTCTTCTATGGAATGATCTTTACTAGAGCTTTCTATCTATATAAAAGTTAAAAAAAAACCCATAACCCATATGTTGTTCATTATTTCTGTCCACAGTGCCTGAATGTGTCTAGCACCAAAGACTCTTTATCCATTTTCCTGGTCTGTAGGCTCAGAATAAATGCCAGCGGTGATACGAGTCAGGTTGTGAAAGGTAAGGAAAGGAGCTTGTCCCGTTCACATTGAGATCAGTCGTGATCATTAATATCACTGTTATCATCCGTATAAACTTTTGGAGGCTCTACTGGGCTGAAGTAAGAATTAGGACCTTCAGGAAACCTAAGGCAGAGTCCCTGTCCTTGGCGCTATATGCCAAGATCAAAAAAGAAATGTTATGTGTATTTCCTCCTCCAAAACAAAAATAAATAGACAAAAGCAAAGAAAACAGTCTCAAAGGTCATGTGATACTAAGATTTTTTTTAAAAGTTTAAGTTTGAAGGAGATGAAATTAATCCTGTTTTCTAATTTTATATCCAGTTCACCTATACTTAATAGATCTTAGCTCAGTTTTTATGTAGGCAGATTTCTGTTTTAAAAAAAAGCAAAAGAGGGGGATGTGGCATTCTTACATTTTCTTTATATCTATTTCTGCATGTCTGTTAGAAACTCTTTTAGAAACGTTGACAAACCTGTGGTAAGAAAACAGCCTGCAACCAGATTGTTATAGTTCTGTTTTTTAAAATCATATGTGACATATATTCTTTCATATACCTAACTTAAAAAAAAAAAAGACAAATTGTTATATAAGCCAAGTTAAAGTTCATTGGCTTATGGATAAAAATAAAAGGACCACTATTCTACTTTCTTGCAAGATCTCTATTTCAGGACAGTTTAGATAGAACACCCACAAGGATTTGAAGCACAGTAGAATTAGAATTTAATAGTATGAGCAGATATTATATGTGATTTAATATGTGAGCAGTATTGTCTATAAGCATATATTAGAAATTATATGCAGTCTCATGGGAAATGCACTATTAAAGTGTTGGCCAAACACACCCCACCTGCACTCCCTCCATGAAATATTCTAAGATTAAATTTTACTTCTGCTTAAGCATGCATGTGTTATCTAAAGGATCATCCGTCCACAAATACAACTTTTTTTTTTAACCTTTAGTCACTAATTCATTACTTTCATTCAGAAAAAAGAAATTACCGTTTTGAGACCCCTCATTGAAGAAACATCAAGAAATGACACTGCTGAAAAGTCAAGAATGAGGCTGTGGAGGTTGATTTTAGGGACCGCAATGTTGAGAGGAAGATTAGCATTCCAGTCTATTTGGAAAGGCAGGTCTGTGGTATTGATGGGCTGATCCAGCTCTTCTATCTTATCATTGTCCAACTCTTCATCAGAATCTTTAAAGCCATCAACAGTACATATAAATCCTTTCTGCAAGAGAGGATACTAACATGCATAAAAACTCTGACCAAGAAAAGCACTGAGTGACAAGGTTAACCAGTGAATTTCTGAAGCATAGAGTCAAAGTTGGCTCAAGTGATGGGATTATAAATTCTTTTATTTGGAGAATAAAAATTTTCCCTGAAGAATACAATTTTAAAGAGACCCCTAAAAACGTGACACTAATCGACACACGAAGTATCTTGTTTATCTGCCACTTCATTAAAAGGAATGGAACCAACCACTTGAACTACATTTTACTCAGCTTTTAGCTGTAATAAGTAGAAATGTGGGAAAGAAGCTTACTGGTGTCACTTGTAGCAGGCCTTTCTTCTGCAGTTTTCGGATTTTCTTCAAAGCCTTGTTCCGCTTGCGAAGAATTCGAAGTGGACGAAAGCCAATCTGAAAAACCCATTGCTGTGTTAAAAGAATGCTGAATATTCTGCTACTTGCATAGCATAATTCTACTTATATAACCTAATTCTAGCTATAGCATAATTCTGCTTAATTAAATGGGATAATTATAGCATAATTAAATGGGATGGGTTGAGGGACTGGGACATATATGAAAGATATTTACATTAAAATTTAAATTTGCATTGAAATTTAAAATTTAACATCATCCTTGAGGGCATTGTACCAGACCTATCTATGGTCTGCTACTCTGTATGCAGTTAACTAACATTCAAAAACCTCTGTACCATCCAGGTTTTATCCCTAGAGTATCCACTAATGGATCTAAACTGTATTTGAAGTTTTTGTTTTTATTCCACACTACCCTTAGGGAAAATCACTTTATTTTTTTCCATTTGTTAAATATGAGTGGAATCTAATTAGTATCCTGCTTCTAGATATTTTTTATTCTATTAGAATTTATACAATTATACTTTATAATATCTATTATATGAACTTTTATAATTTTAGCATTAGATCTGAGGGTAACCTTCATTTTCTCCTTTCCAAAACAGATGTGTTCTTACTGCAGTAATATTTAGCTCCAGAGTAATAAGTATGTGTGTGCGTGCTAAGTCGCTTCAGTCTTGTCTGACTTTGCGACTCCATGGACTGTAGCCCGCCAGGCTCCTCTGTCCATGGGATTTTCCAGGCAAGAATACTGGAGTGGGTTGCCATTTCCTCCTCCAGGGGATCTTCCTGACCAGGGAATTGAATCCATGTCTCTTATTCTCTTGCATTGGCAGGAGAGTTCTTTACCACTACCACCACCTGGGAAGCCCAGAGTAATAAGGAGGATCAAATTATATAATAAAAAACCCTTGACCAAAAAATGTAGTGAGATGAAAAGATACTAGATTAAGTGAAAAGAACAGTATCTAAAGCCAGATAGACAATCTGATCCCATTTTTGTAAAAAAAAGAGTGGGGTGGAAAGATACTTGATGCATAACCGATGACTAAAAATAGGGCTTAAGGCAAGCTCTATGTGAGGGATAGAGTGGACCAGAAGGAACGTGAAAGAGTGCTGAGCTTTTGTTTCTTAACCTTAAAGTCTGCTTTTTTGTCAGCTTCTTTCCAGTCCACCAGGGACACTAGTTGTTATTTAGTGTTAAATATTCATTTGTATTTTATTTCTTAATTTCTCTTACAAGTATTCACTTGCTTTCCTGAATCTCTTCAATGATGCAGTCAAATATTAAAGACTCCTATTGTTTCTGAAGTTGATTCCCAAGGAAAATCTATAGGAGACCATCTATCTTATGGTAAATCTTTTTACTTTACAGCAATATATAATAAAAAGAGTCTCTATATTGGACCTTATATAAAAAGTCTCGTTTCCTAACATGTTAATGGACCCCTTATAAGATAGTTCCACCTGCTTGTTCCACCTGGGACAAAGGATACAAAAATATGAACACTACCCATCTGCAGTATATGTGAAATCACTGACCCTCCTCCTTGTTATAGAACAAGCATTTCATTCCTAATTATTCAGTGAAGTTAAAAAAATTAATAACCCCAAACCTTACAGCATCGATAAGTTTCTGCTTAAAGAAACTAATGTTTGCAAAGTAGATAGGAGATGGACATCTGAAAATCTTCACGCCTTCTGGTTCATATATCTGTAAGACAGATAAATCATATTAGATGGTGCCCATTAGATTTATGTTAATATTACTTAGCAAATAAGAGTGAAAAAATGAACCTTACTTCAGAATAATCTTTTCTATTCTTATAGATGTTGCTCCTTCCAACATTGGCCAGTGTGCTGCATTTGGGACTGTAGGGAAAATCAACACCAAGTGAATCATTCATGCATATTTATTAGGCCTATAAGGCTAATGCTGGTGTTTTCCTAGCATCCCAAAACAGGCTCACTTATCCAAAATTTAGATTGGAGAATTCTCATGCCATCATGCCCTGGAGGGCAAACACCTTGTTTGACTGACCCTCCCACAGCTCCGAAACTGTGCCTCCTCTGCCATCTCCCACATCCAGTTTACAAAGCACTTCCATATGCCTTTGCCATTTTGATTCTGAATATTACAGTTATTGGGTGAAATAAGGCAGATACAATCACCTTGTTGTATAGATGAGGACATGGAGAAGTATTATGACTTGCCTACAACCACTCAATTTGTCTCTTAGGTTTGATGAGTCCCAAAGAAATGAATGAAAATATAAGTGAATAGAAGAGTGTGGGAACATCTCAATGTAAATGTATTCCATCAGTCCATCAAACTTAAGTATGATAACACCTTCTCTTCTAGAACACCTTAGATCCCAAGAAACCTCTTTCTGTCACGTCATATAATCCATCAAAGCCTGAGTGACCACACGGTGGTGATATTTTATAACAGATGTAAGAATCCAGAAGGTGTTTGGATGGGAAATCTGTTTGAATTCTGTTAAAAAAAATCAAGACTTCTAAGTGACTTTTGTGGCATTTTAGGTTGAAAGGGGCCTTTCAAAAGTTCTCTAATCCAGCTCCATGATTTCCAGGTGGGAGTCCAATCTAACAACCTGCCCAGAGGAAAAACCCTTCCTCAGACACAGAGAATCTCAGAATCTTCTCAGGAACACTTGCCCTGTGTTTAACAAGTCTGAGGCAAAGACAGTAAACTTGCTCAGAATTACTTCCAGTTTACAGCTGGGTAAACAGACTCAGAGATTTATGATTTCTTTGAATTGTTGTCAAAGAAGGAAGCAAACCAACAACTGGTGGGATTCAGCTAATGTAAGGTTGGGCCATCTTTTGCCTTCAGGCCTTGGAGTGAGGCAGAATAGACTGGCGAATCTTCTTTTCTTTTCTTTTAGAGGGGTGGGGTTTGCATTGTAAGGCTTGTGGGATCTTAGTTCCCCAACCAAGAATCACACCCACGCTCCCTGCATTGAAAGTGCAGAGTCAACTGCTGGACCACCAGGGAAGTCCCCTTCTGGCCAGTTTTGATAGATTTGCATACCTATCAACTAAACTGCTTTCCCCCTAACCAGTGACAGGTATTTTTCTCCTCTGACCCAGGCAAGTCAAAGCCTGCAAGGATGCAGACCACAATGAGCACTTACAACTGAGTCCTGAAGACGATAGTCAGGAGCTGAAATGCCACGCTAGCTGCCAGGCCTAAACCGAGCCCCAGGACAACGGCAAAGATGAAGGTCATGACCCAGATTAGCTGTCAAAAAAAAGCAACACATACACTACCATTTACTACTCTGATTCAAATACAGTGTCCTAGGTTCAGAGCTATAAGAAAGCATGAACTTCTACAGCCCAAAGCAGAGGTCAGGAGTACACAGTAGAAGGGATCTGCCTTCTGGTCATTCTGCTGGCTCAGGTTCAGAAACTGCAGAAGCACAAGCAAATCTTTTCAAAAATCCCAAGAGAGTGTATCCATTTTCTAATCCCATCCCTGAACCAGTTAAGGAAATGACTGAATCTTTCCCAGCTAAAATTCCAGAATCAGTTGCTGTTTGTTATCAATCGGTAGACTCTGGACTAATATCTTACTTTTGGTCTGCTGATTTAATTAAGGCTACTATCTCTGCTGGGGGCTTCCCTGGGGGGCCCAGCTAGTAAAGAATCTGCCTGCAATGTAGGAGACCAGGGTTTGATTCCTGAGTCAGGAAGATGCCCTGGAGAAGAGAATGGCTACCCACTTCAGTATTCTTGCCTGAAGAATTCCATGGACAGAGGAGCCTAGTGGGTGGGCTATAGTCCATAAGGTCACAAAAAGTTAGACATGACTGAGCGACTAACACTTTCATCTCTACCAGACTCCTAGCATGCCCAAGAAGTGTAAAAGTCCCTAACACTGATCTTGCAGCAGCAAAACTAAACCTGGCTTATTACTTTATGCTTGTTAAGAACCATAGGCTATGTTAACAAGCCTTTTTACACCACAGACTTTGACCCTGATATAATTAGGGACACAGCTTCTCAGAGCAAGGTTTGTTGAGAGTGAGGGGAGCCTTTACAGAGTGTTTCCAAAAGGAATGTTCAGAATTTGAGTTCTTCATAGATTCTTTGGACACTGCCATATAAGGTAATGAAGAACAGAAGCAATGAATACCCTAAGATTCAGAGAGTTTCTGTGGCATTAGAGATGACTACAAGAATTTTTAGAAGAGATCTAAGAAGTTCTCTCTTTGTGCTTCATGGACTATTTCCTACTTGTGAGTAACTCATCCTTTTACATTAAAATCCTAGAGAATAATCATTAGAGTGTGCAGTTTCAAGATAGCAAATGAAACAAACTCAGGTTATTTGAACAGGTAGATAGAAACAAAATTTCCCTTTGTTTACAATATAAATGTACATTTTACATCAGCATGAAAATGCAATTCCAGTTCCTCTCTCAGATAATATCACCTCTACTCACACAATCATACTTATCCTTTCGCCACAATCTTCGTATTTCCGCAAACTGCATCAGCATTCCTTTCAAGTTTCCAAGTGCTAAAGCTGCCAGGACAGACTGAGGAAACAGAAGAGCAGATGTACTTTGAGATAATCCAATCACCATATAGAAGCAAAGGTGAAGGCTGTAGATAAGTGAATCCTTTCGAGGGCCTCAAAGCCTATCAAAGCACACCCTTTTCCGGCGTGCAATGCCATGCACAGCACAGCGGCCCTGGATCTCTGACCTATCCCGAGGTATGATTTTGGCTCCACCACAGTGACAGGGACATGCCCATCTGATAGCACTTACTCATCTGTACCTGGAGACAGAGAAAGGCAGATCTGAAGACCTGTGACTGAAAGCAATTCTTTCTAATCAGAGATAGTCTAGTGTGTGTCTGTTTACTGTAGTAGGGAGTGGGTGTTGCTCTTTGTTTAAAAAAAAAAAACCCTCAGGGAGCTTGGGGGTCTTGGAATAGAATTCAAAGCTTCACTTCAGTTCACTCAGTCGTGTCCAACTCTTTTCGACCCCATGGACTACAGCACACCAGGCTTCCCTGTCCATCACCAACTCCTGGAACTTGTTCAAACTCATGTCCATTGAGTTTGTGATGCCATCCAACCATCTCATGCTCTGTCATCCCCTTCTCCTCCTGCCCTCAATCTTTCCCAGCATCAGGGTCTTTTCCAACGAGTCAGTTGTTTGCATCAGGTGGCCAAAGTACTGGAGCTTCAGCTTCAGCACCTATCCTTCCAGTGTCAATGTACTGGTTTTGATATTGCAGTGAAGCTGTGTAAGACGCCACACCTGTGGGAGCTGGATGAAGGGTTCATAGAACTCTGCACAATAAACCTCCTGCTTTGGGAAACTTTAGTATAAAACAAGTCAAGTGCAACTTGCAAAAGAGACATGTTATTTTTATCTTTTCATTTGTACCTAGTCAGTATCCCATGGAAAAACAAAATCTGAAGCTAGGTAAATAACAAAGGGGCTTCCCTGGTGGCTCAGTGGCAAAGAATCTGCTTGCCAGTGAGAAGACTCGGGTTCGAGCCCTGGATCAGGATGATTCCCTGGAGATGGAAATGGCAACCCACTCCAGTATTCTTGCCTGGGAAATCCGATGGACAGAGGAGGCTGGCAGGCTACAGTCCATGGGGGTCTCAAAAGAGCCAGACTTAAACTACTTAGTGACTACTTAGTGACTAAACACCCACAAATAACAAGGACCTACTGTATATAGCACAGGGAACTATATCAGTATCTTCTAATAAGGGAGAAGAATCTGAAAAAGAACATATATGTATAATTGAATCACTTTGCTATACACATGAAACTAACACAGCATTGTAAATTAACTATACTTCGATTAAAATTTTTTAAATTAAAAAAAATTGTAACAGTTTACAATGAAATACATACACATAACTCCTTAAAAAAAAATAAAGATTACAGAGCATTGAGAAGCCATAGGCAGGAAAAGGGGGATCATTTTACCAGGAACCGGCTCTCCAGACTGTAATTGATACTAAGGATTAACTATAAAAAAAACCCTTAGAACTCTGCTGATACTTAGTAAGTGCTAAAGGAGTATTCATTCTTAGCTATCATGAAAGGTTATTTTGCCTTCATATGATAAAAGCAGACCAGTTATTTAGATGAAACAAAAACATTATAGACACAGTGATCTAAGAAGTAATTGTCAGATGGATCCTTTACAAAGTAGGGCCTTTGATTAACATCCTGGCCAGGGTTCTTGGTGTCGTTTATTCATGAAGGAGAGAGGATTTTAAGTGGCAACTGCTTTTTTTTAGTTTCTCCAAATTGAAGTGGGTGAAGTAGAGAACAAGGATATACAGAGGAAGAAGTACACCGGGCCGAATTCTCTATGTAGGGGGGTTTTGTGTGCATTTATTTTTATTGAGATATACATTCTTACACATAATATTTCTTCAGGGGTGATTTTTTTACTCCTTTTATGCCATTCCTTTGGAAATCAGGTTAGTATAGTAAGAATGCTTAGTTTTGACAACAAGTACTGTGCACTGTTTGGCCAGGTTTGGGATAACCGTATCAGGACACCAGAAACCTGGGGTAAAACTCACGTTCCAGCTACCAACCAACAAAGAAAAAGGCCTAGATAAAAACAACAGACTTCGGTGGACTGTGTCCTATGTCTATGTCCTCTGTAGTCAGAGGTATAATCGGATGTTAGTAGAAAAACAACAATAATAGTCTTCCCAATAAAGGGTATCATTGGTTAAGTGTTTATCATGTGCCACACCCTGGACTAAATATTAATACTTCACATGCCCTATTTCATTTAATTTTTACAACAACTCTGTGAAGTGGGTACTATTTCCCTCTCTATTTTACAAATGGGCAACTTGAGGTTCAGAGAGGTTAAGTAATCTGCCTAAAGCACAGAGATAATAAGCAGCAGAGCAAGATTGAAAGAAGGTCTATAGGACTAGAGCCAGTGCCCTCTGTACTACCTCAAAATCACGTTAACACCGCAAAGAACAATATATTGACCATCATTTGGTTTCCTACAGATTCTGTGTTTCCTAGGGCCCTCTGTTATTTTTGTAACCTGGGTACTGCAGTGGTGGACAAAGCATAAAACTACACCCTCAAAAATTACAGTTCTGGAGAAGCAGGAGGAGGAGCAGGAGGGTAAAGGTACAAGGTCAAAGTTGAGCTGTTTGCTCGCATCCATCAATCTGACAATTTTGGTCTTGGAGTCAAACCACACTCTGGGAGCTGCAGGGCGTACCCTAAGAACAAATTGTGTGGTTGGTAGTACCATTCTCTGAATTCCATACAGGCCTCAATGGCATCAACCTTTAAGAAAATATTCACTTTAGTCAACCCATATGGAAGCTTCAGTGCCGGGGTGCCTTCCAATCTAAACATTAATCATACCTGGGGTAAACACATAGAGACTGAAGAGTCGAGTTGATCAGCAGAGTAGAACTGATAAGGCAGTGTAGAGTTTTAAGAGTAGTGTTGTTGGGTGTTTGCATTCCTAACATTTATAAAATAGTGCCAGGAGAGAAAGAAATATTTTTGGCCCGTAGAATATTGGCTAAGAAGAGTACTTGAGAGTTTGTAGATACTCATTTTCCCTAGTTTAGTTTATGCCTCCTGAGTTTAAGAACCAGGGTCCTCGATCCATCACCCAAAGGAGAGAAATGTCAGCCCAACGGGGAGTGCTACCTTCTGTAGAGGCTCCAGGAGAAATCCGATGGCAACGATGACGATCAACACAATGATAGCAGAGATGAGGCCGGCTATCTGTGGAGAGGAGAACATTCTCATCGCAAACTCAGCTTCCCCCCGGGGTTCCGAGTCCCCAGTGACTCATGCAAGGATGGGCCTCTTAGCAAAGACCCTCCAGGACCTGAGTTTTGCCTCCTGTACTCTCCTGGACCCCCGATCTGGAGAGAGCGGTACTTGCTGCAAATCCTCGGAACGATCCACCGAATATGTTACTCACTCCCAAGGCGATCAACTCCTGACAGGAGAGCAAGGAGGAATCTTTTTTAGACACAGCACCTCAATATTATATATGCAAAGTAGTATTTCAAGTTGCCTAATTAGACCCATTGTCAGTTGTATACTTACCTGATTGCCATCGATGGGATAATCATACTTGAGGGAGTAGACGCTGGCCACAGAAAAGGCCACTGCGAAGCCAACAATGGCAACGCCAAAGCAGTCTCCGATGGTATCTTGGAAAGTCTGCCTGCTAGGTGTGATAGGGGCCTGAAACCTGAAATTGAAATTAAGCAAGTCAGAATGTTGCCCACCTGGTTAGAAGCTTTCAACAGCATCCATGTATCCTCAGGAAAAAGTCCAAATTCCTTAGCAAGGCCCCAGTGGCCCCTTCCCCCACATCTTGCTTAATTACTACCATTTCTCAGAATTTAGACTCCAGCTATACCAAGTTTTCTTTGTTTCTCATCACCCATCATCTCCCACCTTGGAAGCTTCTAATTTGCTGTTCCCTCTGCCTGAACCATTCCCTTCATTCCCAGCCTTCCCTCCAGAAAGTCATTTCTCATCCCTAAGGTCAGGATTAGGCGAGATTGTCTGTGCTTCTCCAGTTTTTATACCTCCTGTTTCCATCCTCCCTCCCAATGGAAAACTCTCCACCCAGACCCAGAGCAGGGACAATGACTAGTTCACTGTTCTATGATCAGGATCAAACACTTTTCACAGCATGTATCAGGTAGTCAGTATTTGTTGAGCAAATCAATGATTGAACGAATGCATTCTAGGCTGAGTTGTGCCTTTCAAGTGTGACTAGCAAGAATTTAGCACCACTGAATACCTTGCAATCTGTTATCTTAATGTTGAAAAGCAATGCTGCCTGGATTTGATATAAGATTGTAAAACTAGTCTAATGATAGTGATAAATCTGATATGATTTTGCTAGGATAGCTACATTACAGTGTACATTGAGATCAATATAAGCTTCCAGCAAAACATCTCAGATCCCAGCTGTATTGTTACATTGGGTTACAAAGCGAAGCTCATGATGCCTCCAATAGTTATCCATGGATGAAGGCTCTTTGAGCAAACACAGTTCTGAGACAAGGAAAGCAAGATATCCTTCCCTCCATTGATAACAATAACCTTTCACGGAAAACTCTTAGCAAACAAGTGCTGGACTCTGCCCTGAGCTCCACTATCGGCTATAGCCAACTGTGGCTGTGATGGAGGGTGGGTTTCAATTAAAGTGAGATTGTATTAGGGAAACATTGAAGTCACAGATGATGTGTCTGTGTTTATACTGCATGGACTTACAGCAGTTAAATAATATTTACGAAAATGTTCAGCTCCTATAAACATCTGTTTCTGATGTAAAACTTATTACAACTGGGTTAACTGGGTCCATTCAATTCTTTTTTAATTGCTGTTCATGTTTTGTAAGCGTTAATACAGTTTTAGCTCTAATTTTGAAGGAGTACTATTATTTTGTATTCTGCAGCTTTTATAAATCAGAAAGTTAGCTAGGAATATTATATATGTAAAATATAAAATGAATGATACAATTTGCATTTTATACCAAAATACCCAGAAGCCTGCTATTATTATTTTGTTCTAGCCTCTACATGTGATGGGGATTTGCAGTCCGAAAACTAGACTGGTTTTCTTGCTTGCTACTTAGCCAGGTTCCTCAATCGTAAAGTGATGATAATAACACTTGTTCTCTTTTCTTCATAATTTTTGTGGAAGGGTCAAATAAAACAATGAATGTGAATACTATTCACACACTGTAAAGTACAAAGTGCCTCTTAGCTACTATTCCAGTGTCCCTCTGGAATCTGAATATATCCTTTGTGTTCTGTTTACTATTTCCATGATCTCTCTCCTTTAGCCAAGTATTTGCATTCAGTGTACATGACTTCACAAAGTCACTTCTAAGATGTCATATTCATTAATAGCAGATTAGCAATAATGAATAATCATTATCTTTCACTTATATTCTATTTGCAAGCACCAGTGGGCATTTAAAATGTTCACTCAATCATCACTCAGAAAAAGTGGGAGTGAAAAAAGCATGTAAAGTGTCTGGTACAGTGATTTAGGTGACAAAGCAAGAATAGCAGTAGTGCAGTTTGAACACTTACAGTGGGCCAGGCACTTCAGGACATCACAGGTATTAACTCACTTAATCCTTACAAGAATCCTATGTGATAACTACTATTTTTAGCCCCATTTTTTATAGCCAAAGATAATAAGGCACAGAGTTTAATTATTTGCCTAAGGTCAGGAAGTGAGTCTGGAGTAAATTCCAGGCACTCTGCCTCTAGAAAGCATGAATTTGCTTACTGGGCTACACTGCCTCTCTGTAGAGTGTGATGATCTATAAATATGTCACCCCCTTCTTCACCCACGCATGCTGTGGAGAGAGGTCCATTGACATTTAAAATACATTTACTAAGTAATGTCACTGTAACTCAGTGATCTTAAGTTTATCTTTTATTTCCTAAATCCTTCTGATAAGATAAAGTATAATCACTTGAAAGTTGCAAAGTGGAGAGAAACCCTAGAAACAGTCTTCCAACTTCAGCCTAATTCTACCATTTAAAGTGATATTTGTGATCTAAATATTACAAGTATAACACATTTTTATCTGGTGACAAAAATAGTTTTTGCTTTAAAATATATATTTGTTTCTAATAGAAGTTCCCTGGTGGCTCAGACAGTAAAGTGTCTGCCTACAATGCAGGAGACCCAGGTTCAATCCCTGGGTCCGGAAGAGCTCCTGGAGAAGGAAATGGCAACCCACTCCAGTACTCTTGCCTGGAAAATCCCATGGATGGAGGAACCTGGTAGGCTACAGCCCATGGGGTCCCGAAGAGTCAGACATGACTGAGTGACTTCACTTTCACTTTTACTTTCTATTCGAAGTTAGTTATTTTTAAGTCAACAATGCAATGCATATAAATTCTTATTCCTAGAATAATTCTTAAATATTCCTAGGTATGGGAAGGAGGGAAGGTTTTCATTTTTGGTTTGTTTTCGTTTTGTTTCATTACCAGGAATACAACGTTTCCTTGGTAAGCAAGCTGGAAGAAACTGAGGCGATGGTCAGAAGGCAGAGAGAGGAAAGAGCACAAAACTGGATCTCCCTCAACAGCTGAATAAAGGCAATGGGCTACATTGTCCAACTCCTTGTGCAAACTGCACCTCCCAGACTTTTGGAGCGGTAAGAGTTCCTCTGGGCTTGTTTTGAACTTGATCTTGAGAAAGGACAGAGTGTGCCCATCTGGATTGCTCAAGCAGTTTGTGGCAGGTATTCCTTCAGCGTCTCCTTTGAACTATCGGAACTTGGCTCCAGTAACTTCAAACAAAACACTACATAATGTTTATGGTAATTAATGGCCAGGGAAATCTGGTTTCTCTCGGGTTTTTTTTTTTTACGAGAAGGAACAAGTTTAACCTCTTTTTCTACTTTTACTATCTTGCTTTTACGTGCATGTGAGTCCCTTCTCTGATTTGTGAGTTCTTTCACATGGAGACACTTTCTGATATTAAGAACTGCAGACCTGATGTCCTTTGTGACTTATTCCTAGAAGGACAGAAGTGAGCCTTCCTCCTGGATGAGTGATGGATGCCAGATACAGGGAGAGTGCTGAGCTGGGTTAATGCATTTCAGCTTAGAGTCCTCTGTCACTACTGCTAACTCTCCAATTGGTGCTTGGAGATGCCATCATGAGAAAGACACTTACCCAGGTTTCATCTCCCCAATCACAGCCACATTAAACCTGGTTTTGAAGTCAAAGCCATAGGACACACCTGCTGCGATCACAGTCTGCAAAGTTGCAAATTGCCCAAGTTAGAAATGGGAAAAGTCACTAGGAGTCTTGCTTTGGAAAAAAAAAAAAGTACCATTGCCAAAGGCCACCCTTTGACCTATTATATAGAAATCTCAAGCTCAGGTTTGGCTACTTTTTGAAAAGTCCCAAGGCAATTCTAATGTACTACTGAAACAGAACCACAGCTTCATTCCAATGAGTCTAACACCAGACCTCTCAGAGGGCTGCTCTCTTGCCTTACGTGGAAAGAATAAACCCCAAATCATCAAAGCAAGTTGTTAAATTATGAATGAAGAGAAATACCATACTAAATGTCATACCAGAAACTGCAGAGAGATTGCCTGTCTCACTAAAACCTCCTAATTTACAGAGAGGGAAGGGCTTTCAACAGAAAAACGCAAGGCAGAAGGTGAGGGTGGGATGATTTGAGAGAATAGCATTGGAACATGTATATTACCATATGTGAAATAGATCACTAGTCCAAGTTCGATGCATGAAACAGGGCACTCAAAGCCGGTGTCCTGGGACTACCCAGAGGGAGGTGGGAGAGGGGTTCTGGATGGGGAACACATGTACACCCGTGGCTGATTGATGTCAATGTATTGCAAAAACCACCACAATAGTGTAAAGTAATTAGCCTCCAGTTAAAATAAATAAATTAGTTTTAAAAAAAGAAAAAAAAACACACAAGGCAAACGAATTATGAAATGAAACCTGAAGATGATCACTTACCACAATGAGTTCAATTGGGATGGGCACTGGAAGCTTGGCTTTGTAGCGCTGATTTATTTCTTTAACCACAAATACCACCAACAGGATAATCAAGGATGTCACAAGGTCTGCAATATTAGTCTTCTCTATTTGTGAGAATACGGACTCTAGGACCTGAAAGTATAAAAATTGAAAAACCCAAGTGCTATATTAATGTGTAATTTGGATACAACAGTTAATTCCAAATACATAAAAATAAACGTAAGACATGAAAGCACTGATAGATGGATAGCATTGCCTGTTCTGCTCATGTTAAACACTAGTAATTATAGAGACTAGCATGGAGATGATGAGAAGAGTAAGTTAGCATAGCATTGTCATCACACTGGTTTAGCGATGCTCTTCATCTGCTGTCAAATTTTCTGGAATGCTTTTCACATTTTTATAACTGGTCTCTTCTACT
This sequence comes from Cervus canadensis, assembly GCF_019320065.1. Lineage (NCBI taxonomy): Eukaryota > Metazoa > Chordata > Mammalia > Artiodactyla > Cervidae > Cervus > Cervus canadensis. Next base: position 46,005,076 of record NC_057388.1, read on the forward strand.
CTTAGGTCTCATTGCCATCGGGTTTTTTTTGTTTGTTTCTTGTTTTTATTATTGGAGTAAAATTGCTTTACAATGCTATGTTAGTTTCTCCTGTACAACGAAGTGAATCAGCTGTATGTACACTTCATTTTTAATTTCATACTCAACACTATTGCTCTGTCTCCTTTCACCTCTGATAGTTTTTCTTAGCATGTATCCCCTTAATCCCTGGCTTTTTTTTTTTTAAGGTTCAGACCCCTTATACTGCTTCATTGACTCTCTCTGTCACTTTGGAAAATAGTTTCCTGGCTAGCTGTGCACTGTTTACAGTCTTAATTCTCAAGGCCAGTTGGATTCCATACCTATGGGATCTGGACAGCTCAAGCAGGCCCAGACTGGATCCCAAATGACTCCCGAAAGATTATACTTCTGGAATAGCTCTGAATGGGAGTGAGAGAGGTCTGGTTCCAACTTGGAGCAAGTTTTGTCTCAGACTCCCAAACACTGTCTTGATAGAAGCACTAACAAGCCCCAAAGTCAGGAAAAAGAGGCAATAACAAAGAACAGAGGGGGAAGAATTGAAGCAGAGACTAAAAAAAAAAAAAAAAAGAAAAAAGATCAATGGAACTAAAAGCTAGCTTTTTGAAAAGATAAACAAAAGAGACAAACCTTTAGCTAGACTGTCAAGAGAAAAAAAAGAGTGAGGACATAAATATATAAATTCAGAGGTGCTAATAACACTGTTCTATAGTACATCCTCTAGAGGAGAGAAGAACCACTGTTCTATTTACATATTGGCCAATTTCCTTTTGCTTTATAAACAAGGATACATAAGAGCTGAAGAATTTCAATTCTAAGAAAACAAGACATGCTTTTTTAGAAATAGGGAAGCAGTGCCATCCAATTAGCACATTTCTTTCACCATAAGATTTTGAGAAAGATTTTAAAACGCGGGACAAAGCTTTTCATCGTGTGCCCCATCACTTTTTTTTCTTTTAAAATATACAGAAGAGTCAAATCTAATTTCTGTTGTTTACATCAGCTGCATGGGAGTTGTGATAGATTTTCAGGGTTGTTCTCTTTGCCACTAACTTTTTTCTTCGTGTGAATACATTTCACAGCCTGTTGATTTCCTGGAAGTTGTTAGGTAAGCCCCGCAGCAAAGGCACAGAAGGAAAGTTCTCTGGGAAACATGATAGTGAATTTCATGTATTCCTTCCTTATCTTTGAGGCAAAAAAAAAAAATACTCACTTTAAAAAGTGAAAATGGATCGGTGTGTGCTGGGACTGTCAGCTGAAACATAAATTTGAGCTGGGAAACCAAAACATGAATAGCGGCAGCGGTGGTGAAGCCACTGATAAGGGACTCGGATAGATAAATCACCACGAAGCCCAGCCGTAGAACCCCCATCAGCAACTGCAAAGAGAAGGCAGAGCCTTGTTAGTGCAGATTCACAACACACCTCGGCAGTCTGAAAGATCAACCACTGAAATGGTTCAGATTGTGGAGGTTCAGCCTCCACTCTTGGGTCTGGAAGAATAAAGTGTCTCAACCTCCTGGAACACCTCCCATTAAGGTACCTCCCTCTGCGTCCCTCATCCCTGCCCCCGCCCCAAATGTTACATGGTGTTCAAATAGCACATCATTTCAGTACACCTCCAAGAACTAGCATGTTTCTTTTCTTCCCTCTTTTGAAGGCAAGGTATTTTTAGGAGACTCACCCATAAACTTTTCATAGCAGAATTTTATCTAACATCAGCCCTCATAAATTTTTCAGTTTTTTGGTTGCTGTCGCATGCATGGGCAAGCATCCATTCAGATTCCCTCAAACAAGTTGGTCAACTTTTGTTGGAAAATACAAATAACTGTTTATGACATCAAAACTGCTTGATTTTAACTGAGGGCAAAACTGGTTCATTCCCCCCAAAGAATTAGGCTTTTGCAATAATGTAAATGGATATAGAAAGTTGGCCTGACTCTCCACTCCTGTCACCGGAATGCAACCTGAGCTGTGAGTTTGCAAGAGCACTAGAATCGGAGATGCACTCGGACCCCATCATTGAACCGACACACCACTAATGTCTTGGTTTGAATTGACTTTTTTTACCCTTTTGTCTTTAGGCAACACCTTGAGGAGTTTGACATTATCACTATCTAACATCTTGAGAACAGGTACATTTTTTACAAGCCAGTCATGGTGGTGGGGGTGTGGCTTGGGAGTAAGTCTTTAAGCCCCTCCCTAATCTATCTGGACTATAGAATTCTCCAGTCAAGAATATTGGAGTGCGTAGCCATTCTCTTCTCCAGGGTATCTTCCCGACTCAGGGATCGAACCCGGTTATCCTACATTACAGACAGATTCTTTACCATTTGGGGCTTTCCTGGTGGCTCAGATGGTAAGCTTCAGGGCTTCCCTGGTGGCTGAAATGATAAAGAATCTGCCTACAATGTGGAAGACCCGGGTTCTATCCCTGGGTCAGAAAGATCCCCTGGAGAAGGAAATGGCAAGCCACTCCAGTATTCTTGCCTAGAGAATTCCATGGACAGAGTCCATGGGGTCACAAAGAGTTGGATATGACTAAGCAACTAACACTTTCACTTTCAATAAGAAATTGGGCTTCCCAGTTGACTCGGTGGTAAAGAACTTGCCTGCCAATGCAGAAGCCACCAGTTCTATCCCTGGGTTGGGAAGATCCCTTGGAGTAGGAAATGGCAACCCCCTCCAGTATTCTTGCTGTGATAGTCCCATGGAGGAGCCTGGTGGCCTATAGTCCATGGGGTGGCAAAGAGTCAGACACAAATGAAGTGACTGAGCACACACACAATGTGAAATGAGAAAAAATTTCCAAGCTGCCAGTTTCTCTATTACTTGCATGCAGTTCTGTTTAGTAAGAACTGTGAGTGTATCAATTCCCAGGTATTTTATTGAATTCAGCATTTACTTGTCATCACATGTGCCTCCATGTTCTCATTCTTCCTACTCTCCAGACCCACGTTCATTCCTCTTTGCAAAGTAAATCTGTCCCGCCTCTTATGGTTGCCATGAGTGACTCTTCTTAAATTATTTCCAATGGGTCACTGAAGGAGGCACACAAACTAACAGGAAGAGTTGGGAGGGGTGGCAAGAAGGAGAAAAACCAGAAAGATGTGTACCAGCCAGGACCCACAGATTGGGGAGGGTAGATTATGTGACAAAATGCTCACCTGGATGATTCCAGAAAGAATTGTAACTGTGGCAGCCACCATCACCTTCTGCTCATCTATTGATGAATCATTAGTCCCTGTGCTATTCGCGATTATTGAATCAGCTGTATTGTCTGTTGGGGTTAATCTCACAACTACTGCTCCCACCATCATACTCAGAACTGGAAATGGACCTAATAAAGAGAGGGTGAATTGTAGTCGTTATGCTTCCCCATTGCACAGTTGTCTTTCAACCAAAATGTAGCATGTAGAAAGACTACCATCTGGAGTTCTGGTCTCCTTCCCAAGTCCCAGTTCTAATTTGTAATTACAAGAAATTATGACTCCTCTTCTGGATGCTGCACGATATGGAATTGACACAATTCATGACTGGGGCTTCCCAGGTGGCACCAGTGGTGAGGAGACCTCCTGCCAGTGCAGGAGACACAAGTGACGTGGGTTTGATCCCTGGGTTGACAAGATCCCCTGGAGGAGGGCACGGCATCCCACTCCAGTGTTCTTGCCTGGAGAATCCATGGACAGAGGAACCTGGCAGGCTACAGTCCATAGGTTTACAAACAGTCAGCCACAACTGAAGCCACTTAGCACGCATACACAATACATGGCTAATGTCATTCATAAAGAAAAAGCAATGAGCACTAATCAGCCCAGTAATTCACTTACCCACAGATATGTGTCTAGAAGTGCCCAAGAAAAAGTAGATGATGACTGGGAAAAAGGCTGCATATAGCCCATAGCCTGGGGGGATGGTGACTAGCAGAGCAAATGCTAAACCTGTAAATATACAAGAATCAGTGTTTTTATTTCATGCAAAGGGATCATAGAAGTTTTCATTAGGGTCTTCTAGTATTTAAGATTGCACCTTAAAACTTGTTTTATTAACTCAAATGTATCAAAGATGTAAATGTTAAGAGCTAAAGCTATAAAACTATTGCAAGAAAACTTAGGTATAAACCTTTGTGTCCTTGAATTAAGCAAGGGTTTCTTAGTGACACCTATAGCATAAGCGGCCAAATTTAAAACACATAAACTGGACTCCATCAAAATGTAAAAATGGGTACTTCAAAGATACTATGAAAAAGGGAAATGACATCCCTCAGAAAGGGAGAAATTATCTGCAAATCCTATGTTGGATAAAGGTCTATTATCCAGAATGTGTAAGCAATCATTACAACTCAAAAATAAAAGACACATAACCTAATTTTAAAATATACAAAAGATTTAAATAGACATTTCTCCAAAGATAAACAAATGGCCAGTAAGCACATGAAAAGATGCTCAACATCATAAGTCATTAGAAGAATGCAAATCAAAACCACAATGAGATACCATTTCATACCCAGTAGGATAGCGAAAATAACAAAGGCAGACAGTAACAAGTGTTCACAAGGATGTGGAGGAATTTGAATCTTCACCATTGCTAGTGAATTATTATATGACACAGCAATTATACTCCTAGGTATATACCCAAGAGGATTAAAACATACATGCATACAAAAACTTGTGTGCAAGTGATCATAATAGTATCAATGTTATTCATAACAGCCACAGGGTGGAGACAGCCCAATGTCCATCAACTCATGAATGGACAAACAAAATGTGGTGTATCTATAGAGCAGGATCTTATTCATCCATAAAAGTACATGAAGGATTTGTACATGGGAGAAACTTGCAAACATTATGCTAAGTGAAAGAAACGAGACACAGAAGATTGATATATTCTGTGATTCTGTTTGCATGAAACGTCCAGAATAGGTAACTCCAGTGAGACAGAAAGTTGTTGTCAAGGGGCTGGGTGGAGGGAGGATGGAAAGTGATTTGCAAGAGATTTGGGGGGATGGATATGGTGAAAATGTCTCAGAATTATTTAGCCGTGATAGTTGCACAACCTTGTAAAAATCCAAAACAAACAAACAAACCCAATACTGAATTTACACATTAAAAGGAAGAATTCTGTGATATATAAATTACATCTCAAAAAAAAGTTACCTTGCAGTACAGCCACCAGCCCTGTGCTAATTCCAGAAACAATGTCACTGAGCAGCCATTCCTTTATGCGATATGCTGGCAACCAAGATGCTATGGGGAACAAAGAGAAGGCAATTTTCTTGGCCTTTTGTGCAGAACAGCTGAAACAATGAAAACCATAGGTCAGTTAATTAATATCCAATTTTAAGTTTAGTACCTACTGTAGATGGAAATTTGGTAAAGATGATATCATTTCACTAATCTTCCCACTAATATTCACCTCTTTACACATACTAGCTGCCCTGACTACCACCAAAGGATTTTTCTTTTTTAAAGAAAAATATTTCTTTTAGCCACAATAGAACTTATTTGTCATCCTCAGCTTGACTTGTACAACACTTAACAGAAAATTTTCTTCTGTCCTCATCTATCAGTTTTCTGATATGGAAAGGTTGTGTCGAGAGCTGAGATGGTGTTCATTTCATAGACTACCTCTCTAGCCCTGGAGTAGGAGGTTTGGAAATCAAAGATGAAAAAGCCTGACTCTGGAGACTGGGCTAGAAAGAACTTGGAAGCTTAAAAATTTCAGAGAAAGTGCTTCACTTACTCCTAATGCCAGTACTTCAGAAAATATCTTACCTGCACAACTTTTTGAGATGGTCCAGAGGTGTCTTATGATGTCTTTCTTTCTTCTTATGTTCTTCCCCAAAAGCATTTGCAGAATACACTGGCCTGGCCACAACATACTGATTCCCGATGGGTTCGATCATTTTGCTTTCTCTGACGGTTGTAGTAAGTGGAAGACCTTTGAAATTATGTGGCAAACCCTTCTTGCCTTTAGCAGGTTAAAATGCCTGAAACCAAACAGAGCTTGCTTCTTAAATAACTCAGAGATAATGTGATGCAATTTACAGATGAGTGAGCTCTGAACTGAATGTTACCACCTTTTGAGATCAAAAGAGGCTGGATTAAGGGACCTAGACTGTGTTTTGTGACAGTGATATCTCTTTTTACTGCAATGAGCTGGACATGGATTCATTGGGTAAGTAAACAAGGGTTTTGATTGATTGATTTTTAAAAGATTGCCAAAGAACAATAGGAAGTGACTCAGTTTACTAACCAGTTGGTGCATTTTTGATTTGTAAAGCGAGATCTCAAGAAAAGAATTTACTCAATTTTTTTTTTCAGTAAAGTTTCCAAAGTTATGGCATGTGGGTACTGGGACAGATAAGATTTAAAATCAAAGTCTATTCATTGCTGCTAACTCGAGCCAAGGCTATTCCATTTTATCCATCAGAATTTTTGTAATATCATTTAAAATGCCTTTAATCTGTGAAATTCAAGGCATATTGCCCATTTAAGTTATTTTCTTATTATTTCTGCCCCAAGTTCTGGCTTGACCTCTAGCATTTGAGTCCCTGTGAATTTTGTTATGACTGTGAGACCCGCTTCGCTATTCTTTCTTTATGCGGACCATTTTAAAAATCTTTATTGAATTTGTTACAGTATTCCTTCTGTTTTATGTTTTGAATTTGTTGGCTGCAAGGCATGTGAGCTCTTAGTTTCCTGACCAGGAATTAAACCCGCGCCCCGGCATTGGAAGTCGAAGTCTTAACCACTAGACCACCAAGTTCTGTTCAGTTCAGTCACTCAGTCGTGTACGACTCTTTGCCACCCTGTGGACTACAGCAAGGAAGTCCATAAATAAATTTTCTCTCTTTTTTCTTTTTGGCTGCCCCACGAGGCATTTGGGATCTTTGCTCCCCAACCAGGGATTGAACCAACACCCCCTATGGGGGAAGCCCCAAGTCTTAACCACTGGGTTGCCAGGAATGTCCCCAGTCTAGCCAACCTTAGAATGAAGATGACTCAGGTACTGTGCATTCTATTTATGGCAGATGCTGCCATAGATAAAAAAGAAAAAGCCACCATTTTGTTGCTTTACTCATATTTTCACCAGGTTATTGACGGAAACACATTAGTTCTTTTCCTTAGTCGTGTTTTTTTTTTTCCTCCTTCCTTTTGCTGTTGTATGTTTTCTCTCTGCTACGTCACGGTCTAATCTTTTTTTTGCCAGGGACAAGGGTGGCAGATATGATTACATCTCCATCTCCATGAAGCTTCCTTCCGTAAGGAGGACCATGCCTGGCTCTTTCATAGGTCAAAGGCTCAGACTACAAAGGGAGTGCTTGAGGGCAAGAGTCAGGGTTGCTTAAGAAATCTTTGCAGAGTTTAGGGTGAGAGAGCTTGAGGGCCGCAGTCCCGATCTTGTGCTTCTTCCCTGGGCGGCCATCACTGCTTCCGAAAGCAGCTGTCTCATAGTCCACGTGTGACCAACCATCTGAGCCACTGAATCATCCACCCCTGTGGTGCCTCTGCTGAAAAAAGCTCCTGACACTCATAAATTAATGTCATTCCTCAGTCCATCATTTCTGGGATTCTTGAGAGTGACCTAATTTAGTTAGGAATTCAAAAGTGATTTTTCTTAATTTAAAAACAAAACAATCTGAACATGTTGCCTTTACCTCAGAAATTCCTGGAAAACTTTTTTTTATTGGTGCCTAGAGTCACAATTCCAGTTTCAAATATGACACCCATATTAATGTACAGCCTTTTCATGTTCTGTTTTATCTTCATGCCTCAGATTTTTCTCTGGGTTCGTTAAGGTGTCAGTGGTTTTGGGGGATTGAAATTCATTCTCAGGCACTTTTCCTCCTAATGATTTTTGAACTTTAAGTCTCATTTGTATACATTTCCACTCTTACCTCCTTCCCTATAATGTGTTCTTTTAAATTTTTTGGCTTTTATTTCATACCGATTACATACACAGACACACATACACATAAATACATATGTCTACATTCTTTGGTCCTGTGACTTAGGCATACAAGTTTGTCTTTCTCAGCGTTCCCCACCACCAATCCCCCACCCCAAGCACAAATTTAGTCCTGGGGTTATTTTATAGAGTCCAGTTTTTTCCAGTTTAACTATTTTGATTTATTAACACTGGTGTTTATACGAATTCCCCTCCACCCCCCCAAGCCCCACCCATCCACAACGGGCCGTGCAAAACTAAGTGTCACCGCCGGGCTTCCAGCTACCTGGGCACCTCCATGCTGCCTGCCCCGCTCCTCTGAAAAGTGTCCATAGCCCTAACCTTTGCATATCTCAGCATTTATACATTTATCCATTCATTGTTCTATTCTTTCAGCATCTGCCCTTCCTGTGGGAAACTAATTTGAACCAAGATGCACATAAGTCATGCTAGTATTTTTCTTTAATTGGTGGTCATTTGAATCCAGGAGGCAAGCAGGTGTGCTGAATATTTCCTGGCCTCTCCCCAGTCACGGTAGATACCTCCACCACCCTTGCACAAAGTTGACTGTCATTGACTCCACCCCGAGCCAGATCTCAAAATACCGCTGTGCCAGTCAGCGGAAAACCAGAGGTAAGCCAGCCTTATTTCATGAATTGGTCTTTGGACAATGAGAAATACAGCCATGTCTTGATAGCTACACCTGGGGGAGAGGTGGGAGAACAAGCAGAATAATGGGTCCAGTGAACACTTTCAGAGGGACCCCAATCCACAGCCAAAGAAGAACCAGTGCGCCAGAACTAATGAACCTGCAATCTGGAGCGTCTGCAGCTACTGATCCTAAGCCACAGCTACTAAAGACTGCATGTCCCAGAGCCTGTGCTGCGCAACAAAAAGAAGCCACTGCAATGAGAAGCCCTTGCACCCCAACTAGAGAGTAGCTCCCCATTCACCTCAACTAGAGAGAGCCTACACGCAGCAGTGAGGACCTAGCACAAATAAAAATAATAAATATTATTATTTTTTTTAAAAGGCAATGGGACTGGAATGAGGATCCTGAGGGTGTGGGGCAGTATCTCTAAAGAGTCCCAAAGTAAATGGCTACAGAAAAATATTTTGGATGTTTTTTCTGCTAAAATAATATGGATGATGCACAGAACTGTAGTTCAGTGGGCAAGAATGTAAGAGCATCCTGTATTGCTTAGTCAAGAAGTTCGCTTATGTTACTGCTTTACAGTGGTCTTATAACACCTTCTAGGAACTTAGTTCAGGCACTAAACATTGTTATTATTGACAGCTCTTTTTATTGGCAATCATTATTATCAGTCTTACTGCTGAGAAACTAAGTCAAGCCTAATTCAGTCAGGAGGTGCAGCAGAAAGGAGTGAGAATTTGGCAGCTAAGTAGACCTGCCTTCACATCATTACTTGGCCATAGTTTGATTTGCTCTGGGCAAGTGCTTCAATCCTTAGTTTTTCTCATGGTGAAAGGGGATGTCATTACCTTTCTTGTAGGGGCATTGTAAGGGCTTCCCAGACAGCTCAGTGGTAAACAATCAGCCTGCCAACGTGGGAGATGCGGATTCGATCCCTGGGTGGGGAAGATTCCCTGGAGAAGGAAATGGCAACCCACTCCAGTATTCTTGCCTGGGAAATGCCATGGACAGAGGAGCGTGGTGGGCTACAAACCATGGGGTTGCAAAAGAGTCAGACAGTACTTAGCGACTAAACAACAACAAAGGGCCATTGTAAAGACTGAAATTAAGGTATTTAAGGAGAGCCTTCTTAGCTTTAATTGGTAATAGTTTCAGGACTGAGTTTAATATTGACCAGTAGACTCTACATGACACAGTCAGCTGGAACCTGTCTGAAAACATTAGTGCTACCATCTTTTCTGTGACTTCATATTTATTCTGAACTTCTCCAGAATTGGCAGTTTTCCATTCTCATCCATTTATTTCAACGTAATGTTAAAGTGTCTACCTATCTAAGCTTCCTAGCATGGTATACAAGGCCCTGTATATTTTGGCTCTGGCCTATCTCACAAGCTTCTTCACTCCTCCTTCATAATTATAGCAGTTTCTTAACAAACAAATGATATTTAACATCACTTCCCCCCCATTTCTTTCCATTTCCTTTACCTGTGTTTTTCTCCTCCAACACCTGGTAAATTCCAATTCATCCTTTAAAATACTTGGCTGTCAATGACCAATGATTTGTTCCTTCAACAAGCATTTATTATTCTATTGTTTGTTAGGAAAACTTCCTAACATAACTGTATAAGATAAGATGATGCTGTAAAGCCTTCATGGAATCCTCTAAAAAGAGTTAATCATTTCCTTCTGTACACACCTGGTATGCTTTTCTCTACCATAGTATACTGTATTGTCATTATTTGTAAGTTTCTCTTGCCAGTAAGACTCAGTTCCTCAAGGACAAAGCCCAAACTTAGTCATATCTTTCCCTTTTGCAGAGTACCTGTAAAGTAGTCATTACTTAGGAAGATTTTTTGAGATAAATTGAACTATAAACAAAAGATATAGAAATGATGTAGTTCTAAATTCCAAAGTTTACTTGCATAGAAGGAGTGCCCAATATGAGTGATACAGATAACAAATTGTAAGAAGAAGGGATGTGAGTGTGCATTGGCATTGAGAAAGATTTCATCTAGGAATTGTGTTGGACCTTAAAGAACAGATAAGTTTAAAAGAGATAAGAAAGCAATGGGGAATTAAGACATCATGTTCAAAGACCAGTGAGACAAATACCGAAACAGAGGATTTTGTTGGCCAAAAGGATGAACTATTAGGAAAAATGTTAAGTGTTAAGTTGTTAAGAAGGCATCTCAGACCCATGAAGCTGACAAAATGAAAGAGAATCCCTTGACTTTCTCTAAGGCTTTGCATTTTTCTAAGCACTTTCACTTTTCTCCCTTGAGCAGAGAAGGTAGAAATTATTATCGTTAACTTACAGATCAAGAAATTGAGATCAGAGAAGATAGAAGACTTCCCAAGTTTCATAGCTAAGCAAGTGACAGGGCTCGGACAAGAAGCCAGGTCTTACTCTTCTCTGCCTTTGATGTAGGAGCGCCCATGAGCCCTGAATCACTGAGAGACAAGAGGACAGAGTTCCAGATGAGACACATACAGTGCTCTTGTCCTTGTCCAGAGGAGCCCCTCTGCCATGCTCCCGCTGTCAATATCACATACACAAAATGTGAGCCTGGGTTCAATCTGGAGTTCAATCTCATTGAAGTGAACCTGATTATCCTCCCCTTCACTCCCCAATAAAGTGAAACAGAGGTTGGAGGGAGGCTCTTTTCTTCTTCTTTGGAGAACCAAGGACCTCCGTCATGGAGAGAAGCTGAACCAGGTTATTACTCATTTATTCAGGAATTTAAAAACATCCATTCTAATTTTGTGAATTTTGTTCCTTAGTCAAATATAAGCTGTTTAGTAGACATTGAGACATTTGTTCATTTATTTATATACTTACTCATTCATTTATCAAGATGGAGGAGGCAAGATATGTGTTAACCCACTGTAAAACTAACCCACTTTAAAACTACTTTTGTCTGAAATAGAATAGTTGCTTCCTCATTTCTCAGTAAAAATGATCTTTATGTGGCCAACTTTCATTACACTGTTTTTCTGAATGACAAATTTTCTTTGGAAAAGAAAACTATTTAATCCAGAAATTTAATAAGTTGTTTCTCATGCTCACATTTAGGAGAATATTGTGTAATCTTTTGACATTTTAAAGACCGAAGTGAATTTTTTGTTAGGGCTGGTACTCCATAGGAAAAATACTGCTGCACAGTATAGTATTAATCGTGGCATATGACACTATGCTGCTTTCCCGTGGCAATTTTTTTCTCTCTCTCTTCCTTTTTACTATCTGTCCTACTTGTTTCTATTCCCTTTTTGCACCACCCCCCCGACTCCCACTGGAGAAGGAAATGGCAACCCACTCCAGTATTCTTGCCCAGAGGATCCTGTGGACAGAGGAGCCTGGTGGGCTGCTGTCCGTAGGGTCATATAGAGTCGGACATGACTGAAGTGACTTAGCATGCGTGCATGCATTGGAGAAGGAAATGGCAACCCACTCCAGTATTCTTGCCTGGATAATCCTAGGGACGGGGGAGCCTGGTGGGCTGCCGTCTATGGGGTCGCACAGAGTCAGACATTACTGAAGCGACTTAGCAGCAGCAGCAGCTCAACTTCCGTTTTCCCTTCTTGGACTTTCTGGGGAGTTTGGCGCTTAAAACCCTCACTTCTGGACCAAAAGACTTCTCTGAACACCTTCTAATAGATCATCCTATCTCCTGGAAATACCTTTCCTAAAAACCTGCTTTATTTGCTAAACTGCAGAACAGATGGTCTACTAATAAAATCAGATTAGGGTGTAGAACAAAAGGAATATGGGAATAACGAATACAAAAACCCTGCTATCATCGAAAGGGCTGTTTTAAGTCCTAAAACTGCATACAAGTGTTTACTCAAATGTCATATCAAAATCTACTCAAATATTTACATCACATTGCTATGGCTCCAGACTAACATTTTAAGCCTATTGTTAGGTATAATTTTTTTTTTTAGTTCTACCAGTTTACTGCTACCAACCCATCTACCTCCACCCTCCTCATACATGCATACTCAGTCATGTAACCCCATGGACTGCAACCCGCCAGGCTCCTCTGTCCATGTAATTTTTCAAGCAAGAATACTGGAGTGGGTTGCCACTTCCTTATCCATAAGCCTATTATTAGGTATGATTTAAAATATTCCTGATCATGAAACAAACTCAAGAATGCCACCCTAACTTTTGAATATGTTTCAGTCAGAAAATATACCATTTGCAAGAAATAGAAAACCAATTCGAATAAAATAATCATAAATGTATTTCCTACCTGATACATAGTCATCGAGGCCCTTCAGCAATGGTGGAATATAGCCCAGTTCTAAGAGGCAGTGTCCATCCACTTAGTTTTATAGGTTCTGCATGCATCCATATGTATATTGATGACTATATATAGGTTATGTAAGGCAGTGGGGAAATCACCTTTCTGTCAGCTTTAATAATTAACTTTCATTAACTTTTACAACAATGGAAAGACTCCAATGTAGTCTTGACCTTTGAGACTCTGATCCGCAGATGGGATGATTACAACAGCTTCCTCAAGTTCCTTGTGAGATTATACCTCTCATTGCACTTGTATGTGTGTGTGTGTGCATTTCATTGGTTTGCAGAGATTTGCACAGCAGATGTGTATGTAGAAGTAAAAAAAAAAAAAAATCTCAGTGAGGGTTATCTTCCTGACACTTTTCCTAGCAGTTTGGATGGGAATTCAGAGGTATTACTTCTTGGCTGGATCACTCCATGGAATGTTCATGAGCTGCAAGAGAGTGGTGTACAGGCTAAATTGTGGTGTGATAAAGGTCCTTGTTAGGAAGCTCTCCTAACTCCAGGCAGCAGGCCTCTGTTTTGGCTCTAACATATCCCCGGCCCATTGCTCCTACTAAGAGGAGCAAACCCTATGTTGCTGAACCCAGTGGGTGTTTTGAATCCTCATCTTACTCAACCTCTTAGCATTTGAGTGTACTGACTACTCTTCCAAGGAATTCTCTCTTTTTAAAATGTTAATTCTTTTCATCATACCTGTTTCCATTTTTCAGCTGAGTGTCTTTGCCAACTCCACCTTTATCCAGCTCCTTGCTTGTCATTCCCTTCTGTCCTGGACTCCCTTTTCTTCTTGTTACCAGTTGGAGTCCTTGGACTCTGGAATCAATAGAAACGGATAAGAGGCAAGGTGAGAAATTCAGGCAAGCTTTATTGGGATTCGTGCTGCTGCACGAGGGAGTGAGAACAAATAACGGGTTCCTTTGCTTGCTCCCTGAGGAGGGTGGGCTGGTCCCTTAAGTGGGGTGAAGGTAGGGGTGAGTTGATGCATCTGGGTCAGACCAGAGGGCTGGCTTAGGTGGTCTGCCCACCCCGTTGGTGGTGTTATTGCAGGGATCATGCATAGTAGTACCCTGCTTTTATTCCCAGCACCTTGGAAGTGGCAGTTGGTTTGTGGCCTTTCTTTGTATCTTATTGTTCATAATTTGCCCCAACTGTGCATGCGTGTACTTATTTTTAGTTCCTTATAGTTTCTTTGTATTCTGCCACTTGAGGAGGCATTTGTTCAGGTGCAAGTGCAAGCTCTCTGTAGAGAGTTCCAGGTCCTCCCCCCACGCGCACGTCATTCTCTCTACCCTAAGTAAGAGCCCCACGGCTCTGAGGGACTTGCATGTTTCTAGCTTCAGCCCTCCAGATCCACATATTTAAACTGTGTACCCAGTATCTCTCTTTGGAAGTTCCACAGGCATCTCACGCTTGACACATGTGGATCTGAACTCTTGATCTCTCCTCCCAAATCTGCTTCATCTCTAATCTTCCCCACTCTAGTAAAGAACACCCCCTCTACTCATGTCAGAAATCCAAGAGTCATGTTGCTACTTTCTCATGCAAACACTCGCCTGACCCCTAGCCAACGCATCATCACCAAGTCCTGCTGAATCTACCTCCAAAATATGTTACAAATTTTCATCTCAGTCTTGCCTCCTAGCCTAAATCACCACCATCTCTCACAATAGACTCCTGCTGCACTTCTCTCTTCCTCTCTTAGCCCTTCCAGTCTTCTCCCTACGCAATAGTTGGAATGATTTTTTTCATGCTAGGTCTCGTCAGAGAGTTAATGGTGGTACTTAAGATAAAAGGCCTCCAAAGTCTTGCATGATAACTCTTGCCCAACTCCACAACCCTATTTAGCTCTGCTCTGCCTATTGTTTTCTTCCCGCCATCCGCAGTGACACCTTCACAGTGCCCTGAATTCGCCTGCCCCTTTCAGACATGGTTTCCTCTGCTTCAGTGTTCTTTTCCTTCCACTTCTGCCTGGCTATTTCCTTTCTGTCTGACCGTTAACTAGCTTCAACATCACTTCCTCAAAGAGAACTTCTAAAATCCCAAATCCAAGTGAATTCCTTTCATGATATTCTCTCATAGTGTCTTGTACTTTCATAATGTGGGGCTTCTATGGTGGCTCAGTGGTAACGAATCCATCTGCAAGTGCCTGCCAATGCAGGAGACACAGGTTCGATCCCTGGGTCAGGAAGATCCCCTGGAGAAGGAAACGGCAACCCACTCCATTATTCTTGCCTGGGAAATTCCACTGACAAAGGAGCCTGGTGGGCTACAATCCATGGGGTCGAAAAAGAGTCAGATGTTACTTAGTGACTAACCAACTTTCCTAATGTAGCATCATAATTAAAAAATAAGCAATTTTTTTTTTTTGGTGAATGCTTGTTTAGTGTTTGGCTCCCTCATTAGAGTAAAAGCTCCATACAGGCAGTGATCTTGACTATCTCATTCACGACTCTATCCCCAATACCTAGAATGAATCTACCACAGAACTGGTTGAATGACGGTTCAATGAATGAATTATATGTGGGACAATTTTGGAATTCCAGAAGAATTTGAACAAATCATTAATGCTTACTCTAAATTAATCTAACCTGTATTTTAACTTTGGCTGAAACATGCACTAACTGTGCAACTGAATTAGTTATGGCATTATTTAAAACACAAAATACTGCTTTTTGTTTTAAAAAATATACAGAGTATAAACTACTATCTTTAAAATAAATAAGTTCTAATATATTATACAATATGTCTATTGTACAATACAGAGAATATAGCCAATTTTATAACAATAAATGGAATACAGCCTTTAAAAAACTGAATTACTAAGTTGTACACCTGAAATTTATATACTATTGTACATCAATTACATTTCAATAAAAAACGTACAGTGTTTATTCAGAACTATTGTGCATTGATCAAATTATGTTTTAGGTTTGGTTGCTGAAAGAACTGGAAAACATCGCATGTAAAAGATAAAATCACAGAACCACTGATCTAGTTAAAAATTATTTATTTCAGAACAAATAAGAGTTGTGTAAGGTTTTTGGATACAAGCTCAACAAAGACAAGTTAAAAGAATTCCTTTACTTAGCCATAAAAAGGAATGAATTTGAGTCAATTCTAATGAGGTGGATGAAACTAGAGCCTCTTATTTAGAGTGAAAGCAGAAAGAGTAAAACAAATATTGTTTATTAACACATATATATGGAATCTAGAAAAATGGATGAACTTATTTGCAGAGCAGGAATAGAGACTCAGACATAGAGAACAGACTTATGGACACAATTGGGGCAAGAGAGGGTGGGATGAATTGAGAGAGTAGCACTGAAATATATGCATTACTGAGTGTAAAATAGATGCCTAATAGGAAGTTGCCGTATAGCACAAGGAACTCAGCCTGGTGCTGTGACAACCTGGAGGGGTGACATAGGGTGGGAGGTGGGAGGTGGAGGCTCAAGAGGGAGCGGACATGGGTATTGCTATGGCTGATTCATGTTGATGAATGGCAGAAACCAACACAATACTGTAAAGCAATTATCTTCCATTTAAAAATAAATAAATTTTTTAAAAAAGAATTTAAGAGAAGAGCATTCCTGTACACCAACAATAACCAAATTAAAAAAATATAACAGAAAGATACCATTGGTAATAGAAATAAAAAATATGAAAGATAAGTAGGAATAAATTTTAATCTGAAGACATATCAGAACCTTATGGACCAAAATGGCAAAACATCATTAACACACAAAAAGGAAATCTGAGAAAAATATGAAGCCATACATCATGGATGTAAGGACCTAGTATCACAAAGATTTTTTTCCCAGATTAATTATATTAAATGCTATTGCAGTGAAAATCTAAAGGTTTTTTTAATAGGAAATCTTCATCATAAGACTTATATAAAAGTACAAAGAACCAAGAAAGTCAAGACAATTTTGAAGAAGAAAAAGCAGAGACTTATCAGGCAGATGTAGAGTCCTATTACAAAGCTTTAGTAAATATGACAGTGCTCTATTGTGCTATGGGAGACCAATATACCAATGAAACAGAAGGCCCAGAAACATATTGAAATTTGATATACAATTGATGTATTTCAGTCATGAAAAGATTATTGTTATTAAATAACGTTCAATAATTAGTCCTGAGACAACTGGTGATCCACATGGAACAAATCAAACTTGGATCAAATTCCACACACAAAATTCTTCAAGTTGACTAAAGATCTCAATGTAAAAAGCAAGTTTTGATAACCTTTATAAGAAAAAAGAATACCATTATAATCTTGGGCTAGCAGTATTTCTTAAACAAGTCATAAAAATGTGCTCATCATAAAGAAAAAGATTGATAAATCCTACTTCACTAAAATTAAAACACAAAAGACACTATAACAATAGTGAAGACAAGCTCCAAAATGGACAATTAAAAAGGACTAATGTCCAGCATATATAAAGAACTCCTTCAAGCCAATAAGACAAAAGGCAGAAGCCCAGTGTGCTTAGTCGTGTCCAGCTCTTTGCGACCCCATGGACTGTAGCCCACCAGGCTCCTCTCCATGGAATTTTCCAGGCAAGAATATTGAGATGGGTTGCCATTTCCTTCTCCAGGGAATCCTCCCAACCCAGAGATGGAACCTGTGTCTCCTGTGTCTCTTGCATTGACAGGTGGATTCTTTTATCACAGAGCCACCTGGGAAGCCCAAAAACCCAGTACAGTCAACTTACAGAAAACTTGATGTGCCAATTAACATATGAAAAGATATTCCATTTCACTAGCAATCAGGAAAAAGTAAATTAAAAGTACAATGATATCCATTTCATATCTGTTATCAGTAGGGGTGGAGCTAGATTTGGCAGAACCTGAAGCTTATGCAATTTATGAGGTTCATTTTAAGAAAAAGAATATAAAATCACAAATATAAAATTAATTATGCACCTCTTAAAGGAGTCTAAGCAAAAGGGAGGTCCTTAAGCTTCATTTGCTACATGGTAGATCTGAGCTGAGCACTGTAGAATTAATGCTTTAGAACTGTGGTGTTGGAGAAGACTCTTGAGAGTCCCTTGGACTGCAAAGAGATCCAACAAGTCCATCCTAAAGGAGATCAGTCCTAGGTGTTCATTAGAAGGACTGATGTTGAAGATGAAACTCCAATACTTTGGCCACCTGCTGTGAAGAGCTGACTCATTTGAAAAGACCCTGATGCTGGGAAAGATTGAGGGCAGGAGGAGAGGGGGACGACAGAGAATGAGATGGCTGGATGGCATCACCAACTCAATGGACATGAGTTTGGGTGGACCCCGGGGGTTAGTGATGGACAGGGAGGCCTGACTTGCTGCGGTTCATGGAGTCGCAAGGAGTTGGACACGAGGGAGCTACTGAACTGAACCTAACTGATGTTGGGAAAGATTGAAGGCAGGAGGAGAAGGGGACAACAGAGGATGAGATGGTTGGGTGGCATCACTGACTCAATAGACCTGAGTTTGAGTAAGCTCTGGGAGTTGGTGATGGACAGGGAAGGTGGGCGTGCTGCAGTCCATGGGGTTGCAAAGAGTCAGACACGACTAAGTGACTGAACTGAACTGAGATCTCTTTTACCTGACATGCCTGAAAATGCCAAAGGTTACAGAGAATGTGGAGCAATAGGAACTCTTGCACTACTGATGTGAATGTAAATTGGGGCATCACTTCAGAGGGACGCTTGGCACTGTCTTATCAAGTTAAAGACACACAATTTCTAAGACTTGGCAATTCTACTCTTTAGGTATATATCTTTAAGAAACATGTGTTCAAAGATGTTCATAGCAGCAAAAGTCTATTGACAAGACAATGAATAAAAAATTATGCTTTGTTCATACAGTGGAATTCTGCACAATAAAAATTAATGTATCAGATCTACACGTGATAACACAAACTTATCTGACAAGCACAAATCAAGTGGAAAAAAGTATGAAAGAATAAATACAATATGATTCTGTTCATATAAAGTTTGAAGACACACAGAATGCTTATGATTCACAGATACATGGCAAATATATAAAAACAAGCAATACAATGATAAATAAGAAATTAAGGATAGTGGTTACTGGGAAGACCCAGAGGGATCGGGTGGAGAGGGAGGTGGGAGGGGGGATCAGGATGGGGAATACATGTAAATCCATGGCTGATTCATGTCAATGTATGACAAAAACCACTACAATATTGTAAAGTAATTAGCCTCCAACTAATAAAAATAAATGGGGAAAAAAAAAAGAAATTAAGGATAGTGGTTAACTCTGTGGTAAGAGGAAGGAAATTCACAGTGGGGGCAGGGAGGACTATGAAGAGGGCTTCAACTGAATCTGTAATTTTTTTTTTTTATTGCCGATTTCTTTCTTTTAAAATATGCATTAGTTTTCTAGTGCCACCTTAACAAAGTACAACAAACTAGGTGGATTAAAACAACAGAAATTCAATCTCCTACAGTTTGGAGGCCAAAAGTCTGAAATTAAGGTGTTGCAGGGCTATGTTCGCTATGAAACCCTAGATAGAACTCCCCCAGCCTCTTCCAGCTTCTGGTGACCTCAGTCCTTGGCACTGCTTGTCTTGCAGCTGCTTCACTCAAATCTCTCCCTCTGTCAACACTTGGTGCTCTGTGTGTCTCTGTCTTCTCTTTTTATTTTTAATTTCTTTGTTTTTTTAATTTTTACATTCTGGCCATGTCATGTGGGGTCCTAGTTCCCTGACTAGGGATCAAATTCATGCCCCTTGCATTGGAAGTGCAAATTCTTAACCGTTGGACCACCAGAAAAGTCCCTTCTCCTCTTTGTATTAGGATGATATTCACTTTGGATTAAGGGTCCATCCTATTTTCTATGACTTCATCTTATCTAATTACTTCTGCAATTATCCTATTTTCAAATATGGTCAATCTGAAGTTCTGGGAGCCAGGACCTGAACATATCTTTTCAGGTGACACAATTCAATCTATCACAAGATATAATTTACATGCAGTTAAACATACCGATCTAAAATGTGTATTTTGCTGAGTTTTGACAACTGTATATACCCATTTGTATTAGTTTTCTAGTGATCCTGTAACAAGTTACCTCAAACTTAATGGCTTAAACAACTCAAACTTATCTTATACTTCTATAGGTCAGAAGTGTGAGATAGAGTTCACTGAGCTAGAATCAAGGTGTTGACTGGTCTGTGTTCCTTTCTGGGTGTTCTAGAGGAGAATCTATCTTCTTACCTATTCCACTTCTAGAGACCACCCACATTCCTCGTCTCATGACTCTACTTCATCTTCAAAGCCAGCAATGTTACAGCTCTCTGCTCTTTCTTCTATTGTCAATCCCAACCAACCCCTAGAGGCAAACACTGTTCTGATTTCTATCATCTTCAATTAGACTGGCCTGTTCTAGAACTTTATATAAGTGGCACTTATAGTATCTTCGCTTTTGTGTATAGCTTCTGTCTCATTGCATAATATTTTTGAGGCTCATCTATGTTGTACATGCATCAGTTGCTCATTCTTTTTTCTTGTTGAATAATATTCCACTGTATGAATATACCAGAATTTGTTTATACATTCTGTTTTTTGATAAACATTTGCATTTTTTTCCAGGTTTGGGACAATCATAAACTTTCTTGTACAAATCTTTTTTGGATGCATGTTTTAATTTCTATTGGGTAAAAATCTAGGTGAATTGCTGAATCAGGGAGTAGAAATATATTTAGCTTTACAGGAAACTGCCAAATTGTTTTCTCAAACTGGTTTCACCAATTTAAACTCCCATCATTAATGTATAAGAATTCCAGGGACTCCTCATCTTTGTCAACATTTGGTATAATTGATCTTTTCAGTTTTAGCCATTAGGTGGGTTATATCTTGAAAAAAAAGAAGAAAAAGTTTCCCCCTCAAACAACAAAATAAGGAATATTTCTCAAAAAGTTTGTCCAAGTTTCATTACGTAAACCTTTAATAGTATATACTAGCAAACTATTTTTATAGCCATTGTATGATTGTAACATAGAGGCAGTCTTTAAAAAATAAATAACAGTTGAGGTTTAACATAACAAATGTATTGATATACATATATCTTAGGAAACGAATCTTTTTCTCTCCTGTCAAATTTTATTCTCTTAATTGACCTGATGAATTGATTTAAATATTTCTGGTTTTTCAACATTCTCCCACTTCCTGAAGATGGCCTGTGTTTTATTTGTTTGTCTTTCTATCTCTAGTACCTAGCACAGTGGTCAGTTAAAGCTGTTAAGTGTATAAACAAGTAAATAAACATGCTGATGTAAAGTTTAAATATGAAAGACTAGAATTATTATATTATATTATCATAATCATGTGGTTATAATTATAATAATCATGACTGTTATACTTGATTTTATGAATGTATAATAATTATTAATTATATAATTATAATATTATATAATAATTATTAATACTTACCTCTGTTTTAATAGAAAGCCAGTTTCAAATTTGTGCTTAAATCTTAGTTTGACCTTAGCTACAAATTTGGATTGAGATAAAATGTTTTTTTATTCTGTTTCTCATTTAAAGTCAAAATAAATTGCTTAAGAAGAGAATTGAGTGCTTAGTTGCTTCAGTCATGTCCAACTCTTTGCGACCCCATGGGCTGGAGCCCACCAGACTCCTCTGTCCATGGGCTTCTCCAGGCAAGAATATTGGAGTGGGTTGCCATTCTTCCCTTCTGCAGTAAGAAGAAAATTAGTATTTGTAAAAAAAAAAAAAAAATCAGTGATTTGATGTCCTTCTTCTAAACCATCCATTTTCTAGCCACAAGGCTGTTCCGCGTATGATATCTCATGACTCACAATGCTTTTAAATGGCTGTTGTTATTTTTAGGAACCTGGAATCACCTGACTCTACAACACCAAAAGGCATGATCTTCCAGCTGTATTGAATTCTGCTAGAGGTAAAAACCTCTGGATAAAATTTTCGTGATTCAAACTCAATCTAAATCCTAGTGCTCTGGGTGATACCTCCAGATGTGTGATTGGAACTCAGAGATTCTATTAAAGTTCTACAGAAATGTGTATGTGCGAGTTTTCCAGTTTTCATCAGATTTTCAAAAGACAAGAAATATGAAAAATTACAGAGCAGAGTTAATAGAATTAATATCGTGGCTGCATTGACTTGTCAGTGATGTCAGAATGTACATTCTGTGCACAATGAGTTGTGCACACTCAACAGTGAGTTGACTCATTACATTAAGCAATTAATTCGATTATTCTTCTTCTTCTAAGTTGACCATTCGAGTGTTTGCCTGAATAAATCAAAACAAATTCCCTGGCATAGTGCAGGTGCATCCCCAGTCATCATTGATAAAGTGGAAAGAAATTATACCACGAGGCAAATCTCTTGGTCATGGAGAGAACAAACAAAAGTTCACCTCCCTGAGATCTATTGTTTTGTCTAGACATCAAATCATTCTGATTCTAATAGAACCCCAGGCTGCCTTTTCAAAGTTCCAATTAGCCCATGCAGATCATCTTTTTCTGTTTCCTTGAGGAGTTAGGAAATGAGACTGTCTTGCATTTCATAAAGATTGACCCCAAAAGGATTCCAGTCCATCAGGGAAAATAATTCCTGATATAATATGAATCTCTATTTATCCCTCTTAGTGTCAAGATGAGACAGACCCCAGAAGGAAGCTCAAATTTTAGAACAGAGAGAAAAGAATAAAACAAACCAGTGATCACCAATCAGATTTGGGGAAGAATACAGAAGGGAAAAAGAAGCAATCCTGTAGAATATAATCCTTTGGAAGATTTTCCATTAGAGTGACCTAGTGGAGGCAAAGTCATCCTCAGGTATAAATAGGGGAGGAAAGGGTGGTAGAAAAAGGGAGTGGGAGGTGATTCTGAAATGTTTGCAGGAAGTACACTTTGTACAAATTTGAGAACAGTCACCTAGGGTTCATGACTCTCATTTCAAGCATAAGTCACATTTCCTTTATCGCTTATTGTTATTTCAACTCATTTTATTATGTGTGATAGTATTCAATTTCTTATAGCAATATTGGACTGGAGGATTGCATTTTATGTGTTTAAATATAGCATTACAACCTTGCGTCCTCATCATTTTCAACCTCCCTCCCATGGCTTGTCTTCATTTCCAAGGTGGGACTCCCAGTAAAAGAATGAATGTGCAGAGTACATTGGGATGGGATGGCCAAACTGGTCATTTGGAAACTATATTCTACTTTATTGCCAACATTATTGAATGTTTTGAATATGAGTCATCTTCGTCTTTAGGGGGAGTTTAAAGAGCTGGCTGAGTTTTGTACCAGCTTCATCAAGGTTCCTTGGTGACTTAGCTGGTAAAGAATCTGTCTGTAATGCAGGAGACCCGGGTTCAATCCCTGGGTTGGGAAGATCCTCTGGAGAAGGGAATGGCTACCCCACTCCAGTATTCTTGCCTGAAGAATTCCATGGACAGAGAAGCCTGGAGGACTACAGTCCCCACGTTGCAAAGAGTCGGACACAACTGAGCGACTAACGCTAGAATTTTCTAGTAAAGAGTAAATGTAATAACGTGTTGTCCACAAGAGTCACAACACCTGAATAATAATAAGACTGAATTAAACCATTTTCATTTGTCCGTCAAATCAGACAGAGGCACCTCTGTCCATGAAATTTTCCAGGCAAGAATACTGAGGATTCTACTCCAGAGGATCTTCCTGACTCAGGGATTGAAACTGTATCTCTTGCATCTCCTGCATTGATAGGCAGATTCCTTACCACTGCAACACCTGGGAAGCCCACATATAACTTGTTGTTTATCCATTTTATATATAATAATTTGCATATGGTAACTCCAAACTCCCACTCCATCTCACCACCTCCCCTTCCAGCAACTGCAAGTCTGGAGAGAACTTTATTCTTTGCATGGTTGTGATTCCAAAATCAACATTTATGCTGACTTCCCACTCATTCAAATGCAGATCCTGGACTCCTAGCCACCTACATGAATGCTCCTTTTAAGTGACCCCGCAGCTCCGAAACTCAGAATGTCTAATATTTCATGCGGAACTTAAAATTATAATACAGTCACATTATTCCTGCATCAGTCTGCCAAGACAAAAGGCTTGAAAATATTCATTCTAATGAGAGTGTGGAGAATTAGGGTTATCTGTGCTCTATGAATACAGGTGTTTATTAGCACGTGTTATTTGTTTGACAGTACTTATCAACATTTAAAAGATTATTAAAATTTTAAAAGGAAATTCTTCTAAGAACTAATTCTTAGAATTAGTTCTAATTCTTCTAAGAACTTAGCTTAGTGATATGTATCTGTAAATAAGTAAAATTAATTGCATACAAGAATTTGCATTGCAGGAATGTTGTGTAGTTGCAGACAATAATAGCAAGGGGGTGGTCTGAGGTGGGGGAATGATGTATATTGACAGTTTGGGGTTAGCAGTTGCAAGCTATTATATACAGAACAGATCAACAAGGTCCTATTGTATGGCACAGGGAACTATGTTCAATATTCTCTGATAAACCATATTGGAAGAGAATATGAAAACTAATACTTATATATGTACAATTGAGTCACTTTGCTGTACAACAGAAGTTAACACAACACTGTAAATCAAATATACTACAATGAAATAAATTTTTAAAAATAGCAGCAGCAACAACCTACCAAAGCAATCCCATTAAATGTAGGTAAAATACTAAACAGGAAAGACTGATTAAATATAGTATGTCCATAGAATGATATACAATATAGCTTTTAAAAAGAATAAGGCATCTCTGGAAAGCTGTCTTAAAACTATACCATTCAAGGCAATGTAAATAAGAATCTAGAGTATGATAATATTGAAAAATAAAATTACTTCATTCTTTCTTACAAATGCATCTCCTGGTTCCCCCAGCTTTGTCCACATCACGCTTAAGAACGTAGCTTGAAGGCTGAGAATCAGCCTTTACTGCTTTCAGTTTTGCTTTGCCAAGTCCCTTTCCTCCTCTCCATTGTCACAGCTTGTCTTTCCCCCTCCGTTAAGACTGACTGCCCTGGTCCTGATTCTTTGCCACTCATTTCCTGTGAGAATCTGGGCAAGCCACTTAAATACCTCATATGCAAATGGAAGTAATAACCCTCATACTGGAAGGGAGGACATAGTTTAGCCCAGGCCAAGCGTCTAGCTGTGTGGGGACACAGTCCTACCCACCGGCAGAAAGGCAACCTTGGATTCCCTCAGCTACCTTGGCCACACAGAGAATCTGACCTTGCCCACCAGAGGGCTCAGGACCCAGCCTCACTTAGCAGTAGGTTAGCCCTAGTCCTGAGACCCCTGGGACCCCCCATAGCCAGCAATCTGACCCAGCCTTGCCCATCACCCTCAGTGATGCTCAGCGTGACTAATCGTTAGGGAAATGCAAATCAAAACCACGATGAGGTATCACCTCACACTTGCCAGAACGACTATTATCAAAAAGACATCAAATAAAAGGTGTTGGCAAGGATCTGGAAAAAAGGGAACCCCCATACCCTCTTGGTGGGAATGTAAATCAGTACAGCTACTATTGAAAACAGCATGGAGATTGATCAATAAACTAAAAGTAGAACTACCATGCAATCCAGGATTCCACTTTTGGGTTTTTATCTGAAGAAAATGAAAACACTAATTTGAAAAGATATATGCACCCCTATATTCATTATAGCATTGTTTACAGTAGCCAAGATACAGAAGCAACCCTAAGTGTCCATCAATAGGTGAATTGGACAAAGAAGATATGGTACATATATATAATGGAATTCTACTCAGCCATGTAAAAAAGTGAAATCTTATCATTGTGATAACATGAAATAAGTCAGACAGAAAAAGACAAATACTGTATGACTCATACGTGGAATCTAAAAAAACAAAACAGAAGAACAAATGAAACAACTATACAGAAATGGAATCATAGATACAGAGAATAAAGTGTTTGTTAGAAGGGAGAAAATTGGGGGGAGGAGAGAAATAGGGGAAGGGAATTAAGAGGTACAAATTTTAAGTTACAAAATAAATGAGTCACGAGTCTGAAATGTCGGCAATTTAGCCAATAATTATGTAGTATTTTTGTACAGTAACAGATGACAACTAGACATTATGGTGATAATTTTGAAATGTATACCAGAAACTAATATAATGTTGTAAGTCGATTGTGCTTCAAAAACAAATAAGCAAACTCATAGAAAAAGAGATCAGATTTGGGGTTACCAGAAGTGGGGGTGGGAGGAAATTGAATTGGATGAAGATAGTTAAAAGGTACAAACTTCCATTTATAAGTATTAGGTATGTAAAGTATAACACACTAAATATAATTAATATTGCTGTGCATTATATATGAAAGTGTTTTTAGAGAGTAAATCATGAATTCTCATCACAAAGAAAAATTTTTTTCTATTTCTTTTTTGTTGTATCTACATGAGATAATGAATGTTGGCTAAACTTACTGTGGTCATCATTTTGTGATGTTTGCAAGTCACATCATTTTGCTATATCCCTTAAACTGATACAACATCTCAATAAAACTAGAAGGAAAAAAATCTTGCTTTATCGTATCTATCTCATGTTCTTTTAAATTTTCCCTTAATTTGGCCCTAGTCAATCCATTTCTATCTTCTATTTTTATTTCCTGTGGCACAAAGTTACACATGCACATGGTAAAAATATATATATATACATTTGATGGAAATATACAGAATAAAAATGCTAGTCCTCTTCCACCACCCAAAGTTTACTTGTTAACAAACAAAGCCAATCAAGAGATAGTAAAGATGGAATTTTTCGTTGTTGATAGATTTAGATAAGAAGAGAAAGTATAAGAACCTTTTTTTTACCTTTTGTATCTGTTTAAATAGCACTGACCTTTGAAGATTTTTAAAGGGTTTCATGGATGTGATGCAAACATTCCATTTTTCCTCCACGTGTGCTCATGGCAGAGGCAGACGTGGCTATTTCTGTTGCCCAACAGAGGACCCAGTGGCAGGTAAAATGAATGAAGCAGAGAAGCTTTCTGGGGAGGTTCTCAAAAGCAACCAACGCTTGAGTGAAAGGAGACACCATCTGGTGTGACCTCAGGTTCTCTCTCCCTTCCTCATGCCCCCCTCACCAGAGAGGGTGAGAACCTCACATGAAGGGGTGTTCTCTCTCCCCCCCTCATGCTCCCCATTCTAGTGTGTGAGGCTTACCTCACTGGACATAGCTCATTTCTCAGGAGAATCTCGTTCTCTTGAGTCCCAAGAACAATCATTTCTAGGCATGCTCAACTGTTCTGTCAGAGTCTCCCTGCTCATCTTGCCAAAATTCTCCATAGGACTTCATGACTAAATACAAATCTTATACTTTGGTTATTGGACTGCATTGGCAACTGATTTATGTACACATTAAAGTGTACTATTGTATTGTATATAGGCATATAATTCAGAATTGATTAGATGTGATACTGGGGTCATTTCTTTCAAAGGAAAAAACAATGTATTGCATGAGGCATCTGGTTACAAATACAACCCTGCTCTTAAAGCATTGTTCCTATGAGAAAATCAGATTTGATTCACAATCTGCTGATTTATTATGCCTTTCTGAATAAAACAGCCCATTGTAAGTTTAAGAACTGCTTCTTCTAGTATGGTTAGTATTTATCACCATTGGATGTTTTTTGAGCTCATTATGAAGAGATTGAATAGGCAAGTACTGCCAAATTCACTGTGTTCTTTCCCATGTAATCAACATATTAGAAACAGACGGAAAGAACACATAAATCATGGTCAACTGGGTATGAAAGGGAAGGAAAAATGACTTCTTTTATTGAAAAAGGTCTTTTCTTGACAAAATTCACTAGTCCTAATTAATAATTGACTTTGCTCCATTGTTCTGTTTCTCAAAATAGGAAACAGGACTCCTGTCGGCTTTTCTCTTTTGTTCCAGTAACATTAAAATGTATTTTACCGATGCACATTTCTGATCTAAGCTCACCCAGCACATATCACAGCCATGATCAGAGGACAGACTACTGTGAACCACAGAGACATAACTGTTAGCTCAAAAATTATTTAGCTTACATTTAATTTAAATTAGCTATCAACCCCAAACATCATCTTCTACTTCTTTGAACATTTATAGAGCTTTGAAAAAATTCCAAATTATGTGTGGTCCCACTGGCTTCTCTTTTCACTCTCCAACGTAGTGTTGTTATAAAAGAAGTTTTGACTATGTGGTCCCTTTCCCAGAGCATGCTATCTTAATAGATATTCAATGAGGAAAATGAAAGGCTTTCCTGGCGGTCCGGTGGTTAAGACTCCATTCTTCCACTGCATGGGGTGCAGGGTGACCCCTGGTTGGTGAACTAAGATCCCTCATGCCTCAGGTGGGAGGGACAAAGTGGGGAAAAAAGAAGGCTATTAAGTGAGACCAGGTTCAGGGATGAAGGTTAAGAACACTTTGTTAACTTTGCCTGCCTGCAGATGTTCATTTCTGTCCTTATTGTTTCTTTTCTTGTTAACCTGAGAAAACTTATTTTCTCCTATTCAGGTTTTTAGACATTTTCTTTCTCTGTGTCTGCAGAGGGAAAAATTTGACATCCAAGAGTGTGAACTGGACATCCCCACATCTATTGTGAGTTTCATGGGTACCAGATTCGAGATCTGCAGCTCATTTAACAGAAATCAAAATCTCACTATTTGGTGCAATTTTCTAATAAGTTTGCTGAGATTTGTCTCTTATTATCCAATGTTGTATCTTACTATCCAATGTTGTTTGACTGCCTAAAATGTGCCTTTATCTCAACATTTGCCCATATCTATTGTAATTCAATATTTTATTTATAGCTTTGAGAATAAAACAGTATTTTAAAATTCAAAAGAAATTATGTAAGTGATCATCCTTATCTATGTTCTTATGTATTTTTCAGTCAAACATAAAGGACTAGTAGTGATACATGATTTTCCTTGGCAATGATTCATGCCCCTTAGAGGGCCAGGGAATGATTTTCCTTTCGTTTTTTCCTGCTGGGGAGACTTGAGATGTGATGGTGAGTTGGTCTGGATTATGTGGATACCAGCAGCTACTTTAGGGAAATAGAACAAGATGGAAGGAGTCCAGGTTCCTGATACCACAACAAGACTGCGTCAGCCCCAATAACATCCTTAGTTTTATGCTGAATGATGCCACTTTATAATTGTACAGCTTATCCAGGTAAAAAAAAAAGTTTGATTCACTAATCCATGCTGTTCAAATCATCTTAAAAAATTCTATGGTTGGAGTTTCAGCTAGTGAGGAGCCTGTGTTGCAACTAGGGTTAATAACTAGTGAGTATCCCATCCTCTATCCCTGAATTTTTTTTTTTTTCCATGACTCCAATTTCAAATCACCTGTCTCACTGTTCTTGTAGTGCAGACGAAACTATAAAACCCTGTATTCCCACTTTTTGGTTAGGAAAATACTATGCAGTTACTGAAGCAGATAACTCTTGGCTGCAAATTATAGAAACCCCAAGTCAAGTAGGTTTTATCATTAAAAAAAAAAAAAAAAGTAATAGCCCAAGTAGTTGAAAAGTTCAGAGGTAGGACTCAGTTAACGTTTGGTCTGGCTTCATTTGTTTGGCTCTGCTGTCCTTCATCATCAGGTTAGATTTTCCTTACGAGAACTGAAGTAGAGACTACCCAATTCTAGTAGAATTTTTAGCTGGATCCATGATGACCCCACCACAGCTACTTTTCCAAGCCCCCTGGTAGCTGGATGTGACTACATGAACAGACCAGATCTGGCCAACAGGATATGAGCAGAACTGATGTAGGTGATTTCTCAGTCTTACTTTTAGAAGCAGGGGTGGGAAAGTGGATAGATATTTCTTCATGGTAACAAGTCACTGAATTAATACAGAGGAAGGCAACACTTGTGAGGACAAAACTATCTTGAATCCTATAGATTATGACAGAATCAGAGGAAAGAATCCTGGGTCCCTGAAACTGGAACTTCCATGAAAGTTTTGAACTGCTTATGCCTTAACTAAAATATGGGGTATTTTGTTTATTCCAGTGGTCCCCAATGTTTTTGGCACCAGAAACTGGTTTCATGGAAGATAGTTTTTCCACAAATGTGGGTGGGGTGGGGATGGTCTCGGGATTAATTCAAGTAAATTACATTTATTGTGCACTTTATTTATATTATTACTATATCAGCTCCACCTCAGATCATCAGGCATTAGATCCCAGAGGTTGGAGACCCATGGTTTATACTCTTATTATTATTTTGAGCAGCTCTGTAGAATCCCTGGGATCCCCGAGACCATTTTAGTGGATCTCTGAGGTCAAGTCTATTTTTGTAATAATGCTGTTGTAGGCTGAATAATGATTCCCCCAAAGATGTTGACATTTTAATTCTTACAACCTGTGACTGTGTTACTTTACATGACCAAAGGGATTTTGCAGGTGTTATTAAGTTAAGGCTATTAAGCTGAGTCAGTTACTTTGGATTATCCAGGTGGGATATATATATAATCACTGAGGGACATAAGAGAGCAGAGTCAGAGCAGATGCCATGATGATTCAGAGTTTCTGGTTTTGGAGACGGGGAAAAGAGCCACAAGCCAGGAAATGTGGGCAGCCTCTGGAAGCTGGCAAAGGTAAGGAAATGGAGTGTCCACTAGAGCAGCGGCCCCCAACCTTTTTGGCACAAGTTTTGTGGAAAATAATTTTTTCATGGACAGAGGTGTGGATTGGGGGGAGGTTCAGGCAGTAATGCAAACAATAGGGGGTATAGTGCAGACAGTAATATGCCAGCAATGGTTCAGGTCGCTGCTTGCCTCCTGCTCTTCAGCTGGGTTCCTAACCAGGAGTTGGGGAGCTCTGAGCCTCAAGAAGTTACCATCCTTGATGACATCGTGTTTTTAGCCCAGCAAAGCTGATTTTGGACTTAGTAGAAGGTAAAATTTGTTGTTTTAAGCAACTAAATTTATCTTATTTTGTTACAGTAACCACAGGATACTGACACAAATGCTTAGACATTATTTGCCTTTATCCCAAGCAAACGGTGAAGTTATCTGGAGGATAGATATAAAAGTATTGAGTGCATCAGCTGTGAGAATCCAGCTGTCTTTCATTAAGCTGAATACTAAAGAGGTTTAAAAAATATATAAAAACGCCACTCTTCTGATTTTTTTGTTTTGGAAATTTCATTTTTTTTAAAGTTTAAAACTATGTTCTTTACATTAATCTCGAAGAAATATTTTTATTGTTATTTATGTGAGTTAATAGTTCTCAAATTCTCAGTTTTAAGTTCTAATACAGTGTATACTGATAAATGTAATCCACATACATAAAAACTCTCTCTTAAAAAAGCTCTCTGTGGAACAGACTATTGAACTTTGTGGGAGAATGTGAGGGTGGGATATTTCAAAAGAACAGCATGTATACTATCTATGGTGAAACAGATCCCCAGCCCAGGTGGGATGCATGAGACAAGTGCTCGGGCCTGGTGCACTGGGAAGACCCAGAGGAATCGGTGGGAGGGAGGTGGGAGGGGGGATCGGGATGGGGAATACGTGTAAATCTATGGCTGATTCATATCAATGTATGACAAACCCACTGAAATGTTGTGAAGTAATTAGCCTCCAACTAATAAAAAATTTAAAAAAAAAAAAAAAAGCTCTCTGTGGTTCTCAGTTTTTAAGGATGCAAAATGATCCTTAACCAAAAAATATTGAGACCCACTAATAGGTCCTAAAGAATATAGTACCAAAATTGGCTGGTGCAATTTTAAATCACAAGTTCATTCACTATACTATACAAAGAAAAGAGAGAACTTTCCCCCCCAAAACATCAGATAGAAGTCCCAACTTTTATTCTGGTTGAACCAACTTAGAATCTCTACCTATTCTTAAACCAATCACTCTGAGAAGGGGCTGATTTACTCTGATGTATTCAGTAATCAGGACCCATGCCTGAGTTTGGGTTTAATTCCACTTAAACTGTGTGGTTGCTACTCAGTGGGAGAAAGGAACATACAGATGCTAGGGAGTCAGCCAACAATATTCATCATAATTACCATAGAAAATAAAAATGATGATGATAGCAAACATGGAGCACTTCCTTCCAGGCTCTATTCTACGCCTCAATTCTCATAGCTGCTCAATGAGAAAGGTATTATTATTTATTTTATAAATAATATATGTTATATAAACAGATTATACACCCTCTGTCCCCACTTCAGCCAAGAAATAAACTTGGAAAATGTTAAAACATTTCACTTTCCTAAGATTTTGACCAAACCTTTACCAATAGCATATACTAGCAGTAAAATGGGATGGTTCAGAGCACAGGCTGTGGGGTTGGGCAAATTTACTCACACTACGCCCAGATTTTTTGATGATGAAAAACAACCTACTTGAGATCCTCGATAATGCCTCACGATGAACCTATAACCTGTATGCTAACCTTTATAACCTCCCATAGTATATATGTGAATGGGGAAAATTCTACTTTGCATTCAACAAAACTATTTTAGTCTCATTAAATAGTCTCTTTAGACTTACACATTCTGTTTCTCTGGGAACAGTACTCAGTCCGTCAGACTTCTATCCCCCTTCTTCCAGATGGTGCTAAGTCTTTTGGGTTACTGAGTATGGCGTGTGAGGGAGTGTCTGCGATGGAGAAGGGGTCCTTAGAGCCACATCCTGGCTAAGGGTGATGGACCAGCACCCCGGTACTCCGCCAGTGTCCCAGCTGAAGTGGGGGATGGATCTCTCTGGGCTTGGTTAGGCAGCCCTTACCTCAGCTAACACCTGGACCCTGCCTTGGTCTTCACTGGGCCTGAGGGGCCTTCGCACACCAACACTTTTGGCAAATTCCTCAACCAGTCCCTAAACTCATATCCATAACACACATCCCTGTCCCCCAACCCCCAAAATACCATGTGTGAACTGAAAACCTTGTGGAAAGTGGAGTGGGGCCTTCCTGCTGTCTAACCGCGCCACCTCCTGAATTTCTTTCAACATGGTGGCCTCCATGCGGCTGCAGGGCAGTTCACAGGCGGTTCCGCCTCTCAGCGCTCTCAGCAGAAAGCAGAAACTCCTCAGATTCAGACTTGCCCTTCACGTCATCTACTACTCCTCTTCTCACAGGGGCATATTGGCACAGAGAGGGAAGAGTGTCGTTGTTGTTCAGTCACTAAGTCATGTCTGACTGTTTGAAAACCTGTGGACTGCAGCAGGCCATGCTCCCTGTCATTGACTATTTCCTGGGATTTATTCAAATTCATGTCCATTGAGTGGATGATGCTATCCAACCATCTCATCCTCTGCTGCCCACCTTCTCCTTTTGCCTTCAATCTTTCCCAGCTTCAGGGTCTTTTGCAGCATCTTTCCCAGACTCTATAACTCTGCTTTTCTCTCCACAGGCCACTGAGAGAAGAGACAGGAGGTTTTTCTGATTTACCTACACCTCTGTTAAGTTGTGATTAAGGCTTCCAGATACAGTTCTTGAAGAGGTAAGATAATTTAGAAAAATACTTTTCTCTTGGCAAAGTCTGCCTTTAAACCTGTTGTCATGCTAAGGAATTGAAAATCTGATTTTTGGGTATTGGAAGCTGAATATTAACTCTCTCACTCTTTTTTTTTTTTTTTTTACTTCTTTCTGGCATAACAATCCCAAACTCACATTCTCACTTGCTCCCTAACTCATTCATGCCCTTGATATGCCCTAGGTACTGTAGGAGGAAGGTTGTATACATATGAGAGAAAAGTATGCAACATGAAAATACATATGTGGGGGAAGAAAGGACACATTCATATAGTTAATAAGGTTATCCCAGGACATGGACAAACCTAGCTTAGAATCCTGACTCTCGGTTACCTATGAGTTATGTGCCCTTGGGTAGGTTGACATCTCTAGGTTTTGGCTTCTTTATTTGTTGTGCAGAGAAAACAACAGTATCTACCTTATAGATTTGTTGTGAGGGTAATACTAATTATAACTGCATTATTAGTGCATATGTTTATCACATTTATGGAACTCGTAGTAGGTATTCCATAAATGTTTATTAGTATATTATTAGTGCATATGCTTATCACTTGTTGGCCAATCCCATTTATGTACTCACTCTGCACTTACCCTGTGAGTATACATGTTGCTGATTCTATACATATTGTTCCTGAATTAACCATGTAGTGTCTGCTCAGGATTAGGTTAAGATGATACCATAAGAAAATGTTACTCAGTGATTTGTTAAACCACTTTTTCAAGCATTTTGCTTCCTAACAGTTCCTTACAATTCTTAGAGACTGCATAATGAGATCTCTGCATCTTTGGGGACATCTTTGTCAGGTGGAGGTGGTCATACTCCTCTTTGAGCTGTGGAGAAGCTAGAACAGAAAGAAAAGGAGGAAAAAGGAAGAAATGGAGGGAGGTAGAAAGGGAGGGAGAAAAGGAGGTAGATACAAGCTGCATAATCTATTACAATCTTTGGTACTAGCTTGATTGACAAGTATGAAGACTGCTGTAATCCTTATGTAGAAACATCCTTCTACACAAAATGTGAAGGCAGTGTGGTTATTGTGGGAATCTTTGATGGACAATTTAGATGTTTACATAATTTATTCAATTAACATTTTCCAAGTTTCTATAAAATAGTCATGAAATTATGATTCTGTAACTAACACAGACCTGTTTTGTAGCACTAAGAAAAGTGTTTTTGATGTACAACTGTATACCCATAAGGAGCTGATGTGGGCAACCATGTACACCAGGGCTCAGCACACTTTTTTTGTAAAGGAGCAGATAATATTTTAGGCTTTGTGGACCATGGGTTCTCCATTACAAATGCTTAGTTCTGCTGTGGGAGCTGAAAGCAGCCATAGACAATTTGCAAATGAACAAGCATAGCTGTATACCAATAAAACTATGGATGAGTACTAGCATTTGAATGTCATGTAATTTTCACTTGTCACAAAATGTTCAGTTCAGTTGCTCAGTTTTGTCCAACTCTTTGTGACCCCGTGGACTGCAGCTCGCCAGGCCTCCTTGTCCATCACCAACTCCCAGAGTCCACCCAAACTCATGTCCATTGAGTCAGTGATGCCATCCAACCATCTCATCCTCTGTTGTCCCCTTCTCCTCCTGCCCCCAATCCCTCCCAGCATCAGGGTCTTTTCCAATGAGTCAACTCTTCGCATGAGGTGGCCAAAGTATTGGAGTTTCAGCTTCAATATTCATCAGTTCTTCCAATGAACACCCAGGACTGATCTCCTTTAGGATGGGCTGGTTGGATCTCCTTGCAGTCCAAGGGACTCTCAAGAGTCTTCTCCAACACCACAGTTCAAAAGCACCAATTCTTCAGGGCTCAGCTTTCTTTATAGTCCAACTCTCACATCCATCCATGACAACTGGAAAAACCGTAGCTTTGACTAAATGGGCCTTTGTTGGCAAATTAATGTCCCTGCTTTTTAACGTGCTGTCTAGTTTGGTCAAGGCTTTTCTTCCAAGGAGCAAGCATCTTTCAATTTCGTGGCGGCAGTCACCATCTGCAGTGATTTTGGAGTCCAAAAAAAAAAAAAAAATCTCACTGTTTCCATTGTGTCCCCATCTATTTGCCACGGGACCAGATGCCATGATCTTAGTTTTCTGAATGCTGAGTTTTAAGCCAACTTTTTCACTCTCCTCTTTCACTTTCATCAAAAACTCTTTAGTTTGTCTTTACTTTCTGCCATAAGGATTGTTTATTTTAATCTGTGATAGTTTATCTTTCATGACCTTGAGACTTTTAAAGCCTTCTGGTCAGTTATTCAGAACATCCTTCGGTTTGGTTTGTCTGATATTTTCTGATATTGTTTGATATTAGGCATAGATGGAGGTTATAACAAAGGTCCATCTAGTCAAGGCTATGGTTTTTCCAGTGGTCATGTATGGATGTGAGAGTTGGACTGTGAAGAAAGCTGAGCGCCAAAGAATTGATGCTTTTGAACTGTGGTGTTGGAGAAGACTCTTGAGAGTCCCTTGGACTGCAAGGAGATCCAACCAGTGCATCCTAAAGGAAATCAGTCTGGGTGTTCATTGGAAGGACTGATGCTGAGGCTGAAACTCCAACTTTGGCCACCTCATGCAAAGAGTTGACTCATTGGAAAAGACCCTGATGCTGGGGGGGGATTGGGGGCAGGAGGAGAAGGAGGATGACAGAGGATGAGATGGCTTGGATATCATCACCAACAACTTGATGGACGAGTTTGAGTAAACTCCGGGAGTTGGTGATGGACAGGGAGGCCTGGCGTGCTGCGATTCATGGGGTCTCAAAGACTCGGACACGACTGAGCAACTGAACTGAACTGATGCATTATTGGGGAGACAACCATAGAAGTAATGTCTCTTCTTGTATCATACTGGGGTACATGATACAGATACATCTTATTACTGATAACATTAACCTTGATCATGAGGTTAAGATGGTATCTGCCAGGTTTCTCCACTGTATAGTTAACATTTAATTTCTATTTTTAATTCATAATTAATAACTTTGTTGGAATTGGGAAGGAGATAATTTGAGACAATGTGAATATCTTGTTTCTGCTTGACCTGCACATGCTAATTTAGTATCAATTTGTGGATCTTGCCTATGGTATAAATAATAGTATTTATTACTCTGTTATTCTAATGATGATTTTCTATTTCCCTCATTTCTCCTACAATATTAGTTGAAATATTCTGTAAGGAAGAACTAGTCCTTCTCCTCCATTTCTTCAGTTATCCAAGTGTTTATATAAGTATTGACTCACATGCTTTTATTCTTTGGGTTGTAAACTGATTATTTTAAACAATGTTCTATAGTAATTTTGAAATGGAGAATTTTAATGAATCTCTGAGAGAAAAGATATTTTCTCATTTGTTATTATATATCTTAGTGTTCTTTAGAGAAGCTAAGTTAAATTTAAATCACTGAAAAGTAAAGAGTAGACCATACAGGGGAGTGGCTTTAAGAGCAATGCTCTGAAATCATACTTTCCAGGTTCCAATCCAGGCTGTGCTCCCTCACTTTCAACAAGCTGTTTACCCACTGCTCTGCTTTAATCACTTGTAAATGAGCTTGTATAGAAAACAAACTTATGATTATCAAATGGGAAAGGGAGGGAGATAAATTAGGAATTTATGATTAACATATATACACTAATATATATAAAATAGATAACCAACAAGGACCTATTATATAGTACAGGGAGCTATTGTCAGTATCTTGTAATTTAATGTAACTTATCTTCTAATTTTGATGAAGTCCAATTTACTTATAATGGAAAAGAATCTAAAAAAGAATATGTGTGTGTGTGTATATATATATTTGAATCACTTTGCTGTACATCTGAAACTAACACAACATTGTAAATCAATTATATTTCAGTAAAAATTTAAAAAACAGGCAAATAAAACAAATAAAATAAAGTGAGCTTGTAAATAATATCTACCTAAAAGGATATTTGAGAGGGTAAAAGAAGATATTGTATGGATAATATTTAGTGTACTGCCTGAACGTATAATAAGTGCTTGACAAATGTTAGTTTTCACTAGTTAGGATTAACCATGCCTTCAGCTATTTTTTCTTTTTCATGACTGAACCAGAAATAACGAATGAAGGGATTGCTGGAAATCTTTCTTAGATTGACCCCACATCTTGATTATGCTCTGCTATCTTTATTTAT
This sequence comes from Cervus canadensis, assembly GCF_019320065.1. Classification (NCBI taxonomy): domain Eukaryota; kingdom Metazoa; phylum Chordata; class Mammalia; order Artiodactyla; family Cervidae; genus Cervus; species Cervus canadensis. Next base: position 46,042,691 of record NC_057388.1, read on the forward strand.
GCACTCGGTAAAAACCAGACTGAGCATTTGTCCTAAGACAGAAATGGTATGGACTGCACAGAAGCAGAAGATATTAAGATGAGGCGGCAACAATACACAGAAGAACTATACAAAAAAGATCTTCATGACCCAGATAACCACAATGGTGTGACCACTCATCTAGAGCCAGACATCCCCTGAAGTGTGAAGTCAAGTGGGCCTTAGGAAGCATCACTACGAACAAAGCTGGTAGAGGTGATGGAATTCCAGTTGATCTGTTTCAAATCCTAAAAGATGATGCTGTTAAAGTGATACACTCAATATGCCAGCAAATTTGGAAAACTCAGCAGTGGCCACAGGACCAGAAAAGTCAGTTTTCATTCTAATCCCGAAGGAAGGCAATGCCAAAGAATATTCAAACTGCCACAGAAATGCACTCATCTCACACGCTAGCAAAGTAATGCTCAAAATTCTCCAAGCCAGGCTTCAACAGTATGTGAACTGTGAACTTCCAGATGTTCAAGCTGAATTTAGAAAAGGCAGAGGAACCAGAGATCAAATTGCCAACATCCGTTGGATCATTGAAAAAGCAAGAGAGTTCCAGAAAAACATCTTCTACTGCTTCATTGACTATGCCAATGCCTTTGACTGTGTGGATCACAATAAACTGGAATATTCTGAAAGAGATGGGCATACCAGATCACCTGACCTGCCTCCAGAGAAATCTGTATGCAGGTCAAGAAGCAACAGTTAGAATTGGACATGTAACAACAGACTGGTTCCAAATAGGAGTACGTCAAGGCTGTGTATTGTCACCCTGCTTATTTAACTTATATGCAGAGTACATCATGAGAAATGCTAGACTGGAAGAAGCACAAGCTGGAATCAAGATTGCCGCGAGAAATACCAATAACCTCAGCTATGCAGATGACATCACCCTTATGGCAGAAAGCAAAGGGGAACTAAAGAGCCTCTTGATGAAAGAAGAGCATGAAAAAGCTGGCTTAAAACTCAACATTCATAAAAAAAAAAAAAACTCAACATTCAGAAAACTAAAATCATGGCATCTGGTCCCATTACTTCGTGGCAAACAGATGGGGAAACAGTGGAAACAGGGACAGACTTTATTTTGGGGGGGCTCCAAAATCACTGCAGATGGTGAATGCAGCCATGAAATTAAAAGACGTTTGCTCCTTAGAAGGAAAGCTATGACCAACCTAGACAGCAAACTAAAAAACAGAGATGTTATCTTGCCAACAAAGGTCCTTCTAGTCAAAGCTATGGTTTTTCCAGTTGTCATGTGTGGATGTGAGAGTTGGACTGTGAAGAAAGCTGAGCGCTGAAGAATTGATGCTTTTGAACTGTGGTGTTGGAGAAGACTCTTGAGAGACCCTTGGACTGCAAATGAGATCAAATCAGTCCATCCTAAAGGAAATCAGTCCTGAATATTCATTGGAAGGACTGATACTGAAGCTGAAACTCCAATACTTTGGCCACCTCATGTGAAGAATTGACTCATTGGAAAAGACCCTGATGCTGGGGAAGATTGAAGACAGGAGAAGGGGACAACAGAGGATGAGATGGTTGGATGGCATCACCGACTCAATGGGCGTGAGTTTGAGCAAGCTCCGGGAGTTGGTGATGGACAGGGAAGGTGGGCGTGCTGCAGTCCATGGGGTCGCAAAGAGTAGGACACGACTTTGTGACTGCACTGAACTATTTTTAAAACTTTGCTGAACTAGACCTAACTTTGAGCAGTTGAGAAAATTATATAATTAAAAACAAGTAAGCATCTGTCTTCAATGCTCAGCCCTCCTCTATAGCAGCCCTTCTTCCGTGTGGCTCCCCCATCCCAAACCCTTAAGCAGTGAAACTTCTGTGTATTTATTTGGTAACAGAAGCAGACAACTACCCTTCTCCTGCCACCCGACCCATTGCCAATTTGCAATATTATGCTCTCATTCTTTTCTCATGTCAACAAATTCTTACCTGTACCAGCCTCTATATTCAATCCTTGTATTCTTTCCTAAGATACCTTTTTATGACATCATTGTTTCTCAGTGTAACTAGAAATTTGGGGGTTCCAAAATAAAACATTTTATCTTTTATATTTTGTCCTACCTCCTTTCAAAGACAATGGGCTGCTTTTCTGGGTGTCTGATGTCCTCTACTAGCGATCAGAAGTTGTTTTGTGGCGTTTGCTCAGCGTTCAAGTGATCTTTCGATGAATTTGTGGGGGAGAAAGTGGTCTCCCCATCCTATTCCTCCGCCATCTTAGTTCCCTCCCAAAATAAAACATTTTGTGAAAGGTTTCTAATTTTGATGAAGTCCAATTTAGCTATTTTCTCTTTTGTTTATGCCTTAAATGTCACATCTACAAATCCATTTTCAAATCCAGGGTTATAAAGATCTACCCTTGAGTAGTTTTCTGTTTGTAGCTTTAGCTGTTACATTTAGGTCTTTGATTATTTTGTGTAAAATTTTTATGTGGTATAAGGTAAGGGCCCAACTTCATTTTCTCACCTACGGAAATCCAGTTGTCCCAGCACTTTTTGTTGAAAAGACTATTCTTGCCCCATTGGAAGATCTTGAAACCCTTTCCAAAAATCATCAGACCTTAAATATATTGTTCATTAACTCTACTCAGACCAGAGGGACATGGGAACTTCACCTTCAAAAAAAAAAAAAAAAACCCCATCATTTCTGATTTAACATGTGAAGCTTATCTATTGTACTTCCAAATATATCTCCGGTCTGTATACTTCTCTCCTTACCAGAGGCTATCACTTTAGTCCAAGCCAGCAGCAGCTCTCACTGGACCCCTCCAGGGGCCTCCCCACATGCCTTCCCTCTGCTTTCTCAGCTGTTCTGATCAGTCTTCAAATCAGCAAGCAGAGACAACTTCTAAAACTAAAATATGGCTATTTCATCACTGGCCTTAAATTCTTACTGTTTCAAGGATTAATTCAAAATTGTTAAGACAGTCTCAAAGCCTGCATGATGTGCCCTGACAACATCTTCCCCATCTTACTCTAGATGATTACATTCCAGCCTCTCTGGATCCTGTTTCTTTAATTCACCAAGCTCTTTACAGTGTAAAAACCTGTGCATGTATTGTTCCCTCTGCCTAGAATAATTGCACCCCCACTCCTGACTCTTCACCTTCCAGTTATCCATTCTTTGATCTCAGCTTACAATGTTACTTCCATAAAGAAGCACTTGCTCACTGTTGAAGGTCAACAGCTATAACAGCATGGGGTTCAATCTCCATAAAGGCAGATGGCAAATGCCTTTGTTGTTCAGTCTTTGGCAATGCTCTTGGTCAGGCCAACTTGACCTGGCCCCCTTGTGGTCATAAATCCGACCATACTTTGGGGGGCATTTCATGACCATTTTGTCCCGCGTTGTTGGGCAGGCTCATTCCCAGTTCTGAAGAAAGTTTTTGTTGATAGGCCACTCGGTGTGCTATTACTGGACTAGGTTTTAATAGTCAAAGATCTCTGGTCATGGTTTTCAAAGTCCGTATGTTGGAGTTATCTATTATTAACACAATGTCATAGTAAAGTGATTTGATAAACTCAGTGACAGAGAATCTTATTAGGCAGATATGAGACAACTTCGGCAAGAACTGGCTGATGGCCTCAAAAAGTGGTCTATGTCGGAGGCTGCACGGGAAGGCATGGCACGTAACTGTGCCAACTTAGAAGATGAGATACAGGATTTAAAGAGCAAGTTCCGTCAACTCCCAAGTCAGTTGCAAGAAGCACAGGATCAACATACAGAGGCCGTGAGATGTGCTGGAAAAACACAGGATCACATCCAAAGACTTGAAATTGAAAATGCCAAGTTACAAACTACAGTCAAAAAGCAAGTGGGCAAAGTTGAACAACTTCAGAAAACCCTTTCAAATACAAGATTGACTGATCATCTTCCAGCAGAGCTGGGAGCTGCGTGTTCACAGTGTCTGCACCTGGATGCAACATATCAAGTTCTTCAATGGGAGTTGTTATCAATGAAAGGATGGCAAAGGAAGTGTGAGAAACTAGAGAAAGAGAACAAGAAGTTGAAGCAAGAAGTAGTGAAACTCAAAATTCATATAGAACTGAAGATGATAGAACACACTCAAGTTGAGCAGTATAAACGGGAGATTGAAGAAAGAGTGAGACAGGACCTCTTAGAAAAATTGAAAGAAGTCAACCTATTTTTGCGGACACGAGCAGCATGTCAAGAAATCTCAGAGCAGTTCCAAGAGGGGCATATTGCTTCCGTAAGAAGTCAGATGGAACTCAGAATTAAAGACTTGGAATCTGAACTATCCAGGACGAAAACTTTTCAAGATTATAAGAAAGCAGAGATGGAAAAGTATAAGAAACTACTTAGAGGAACTAAAAGTTAGAAAGTCATTGGAAAATGAACTAGACAAGAATAATGAGAGGCTGGCAGAGATGAGCACCAAACTTGAGGTGGAGAAACAGCAGAAGAGATCTTTACTCAACACTCTCAGCAGCAGATGTGGCGGGAGCTGCTGGACAGGAGTATAACTAGAGAACTAAGGAAAGGTGCTGCTGAATTTGTATCTGAATTCTCTCGAGTGTCCTCTGTATTATCTACAGGCAGATCAAATCTATATCAGGACCTACCTGTGAGACATCAAAATAATATATACAGATTTTGAAGGAAAAAAAATATGATTTGAAAACTCAATAGTAAAAATTTCCCTACTGGACTGTTTCCGTGAGATTTTAATTGTTTCCCATTAAAAATGATGAGAAAATCTTTATTAAAGGAAAATATTTTTCTATAGAAAAAAAAAAAAAAGAAGCACTTGCTGATATGCACTCCTTTTTCTTTCTTGTTGATCCTTGCTCTTTCCTGACTCTGATTACACTCTATAATTACGTATTTTGTAATAGCTGCCCCTCTTTCTTTGGCCTCAGTGTGTGGCTAGATATTCTTAGTTCCCCAACCAGGAACCGAATCCATGATGCCTGTAATGGAAGTCTGAAATCCTAATCACTGACCTGCCAAGGAAGTCCCAATATCTGCCCTTTTTAAAATGCCTATTTCTTCCACTAGAATATAAGCTCTATGAGACGAGTCATGTTGGTTTTGTGTGGTCACTGTACTTCCTGTGTAGTATCTGGTACATAATAATAAATGCTTTGTTGAGTGAATGAACAGCCATTATCTGTAAGATGAGAATGTTGAATTCTGTTTATTCCCTAGTCATCCATTAAACAAGTATTTAATTTCTATTAGTGCTGGGAATAAAAAAGGAATAAAACATATCCTCTACCTGTTCTGAAGTCCCAGACTATTGGGACAGCATAGTAGCCTAAATGTTGGTCCCCAAAATATTAGACCCAAATTCTTAAACCTTTCAGTGTTAACTTATTCAGAAAAATGGTCTTTGCAGATATGATTAAGAATCTTGAGATGGGGAGATTAGCCTGGATTGCCCAGGTGAGGTGAGCACTAAATGCCTTCACATCCTTATAAGAGGGCAGCAGAGGGAGATGTTCCAACACACACAGAGAAGATGATGTGAAGGTGGAAGCAGGGATTGAGGTGGTGTGGCCACAAGTCAAGGGGTGGCAGCAGCCCCCAGAATGCAAAAGAGGCAAGGAACACATTCTCCTCTAGAACTTCTGGAGAGAGTGTGGCCCTGCTGACACCTTATCTTAGTCCAGGTGTATGCACTTTGGACTTCTGGCCCCAAGAACTGAGACAGAGTACACTTCTGTTGCTTTAAGCCATCCAATCTGTGATAATTTGGTACAGCAGCCCCAGGAAACCAATATAAATGATGACAAAAGTAAATAAATCCTTGAAAAACAGCATCTTATGTGGAGATCCAGGTGATGTATGTTTGCAGAGAAAAGAGCTGTCTGGGAAGGTGTCCCAGAAGAGGAGACATTGAATTGGGTTTTGAAAGATAAGGAAGCATTTTCCAGGCACTGCTAGGGCTGGAGCAAGGGGAGGTCATTCTTGGCAGAACTGCATCATGTGTGAAGACCTGAGGATAGGAATTCCCTGGCAGTGAAAGACTGCCAGGGTTAAGTGGTTAAGACTGCACTTCCACTGCAAGGGGCACAGGTTTGAATCCTGGTCAGGGAACTAAGATCTCACGTACCATGTAGAATAGTCAAAAAAAAAAAAACAAAAACCCAAAGATACACAGAGTATGGCATTATTGTGGAGGGGAAAATATCCCCCTTTATCACTCTTAGGTTCTGGTAGCTGGACCTAATAAAGTGGACACAAGACAGGTTAACAGGAAAAAAAAAATGAATTTTAATTCATGCATATGGAGGTATTATAGAAATGAGGCCTGAGAACTGACCAAAACGGGCAAGTTTTATACTTTTTAGGCAAAGAAACAATGCATTTGTGAGGAATTGACAGGACAAAGAAACTTAAGTTTGGGGTATGCAGTTAGTGAAGCATCTAAACAGAGTTTGGGAATGGGTTAATAAACTAAAGAAGTAGCAAGTTTTGTGTATGTAAGTCCCTTTGGCCTGAGTTTTCAACCTCTGGTGACAGGGGTATCCTTTTACCTCCAGATACAGTGACTGTACTTTTCACATAAGAGATTGATTTCCTGCTTTTGGGGAGATGGTAAGGTCAGAGTATCCCTATTGCACTGACCATTTCTTAAGTAACTTTAATTCAGAATAATCAATATGCCATTGAGGCATGTTTTGGGGTCACCTACTGGCCCCAGCAGCATGTTCAGGGAACATCTGAGTTCATTCAGCTGGAGTGTCAGGTAGATGGGGAAGAATGATGGAAAATAAGGAGGGAGGGAGAAAATTAAATTGTAAGCAAGTTGTGAAGGGCCTTGCATGCCATATCAGTGTACTTCACCTTTTCTTTAAGTGATAGGAAACTAATGGAAATACAGGGATAACTTATGTGTGGGAAATCAAGTTCTACAGTGTCATGAATAGTGGGCTAGAGTGAGGTGAGGCCAGCTCAGTTCTGCTTGTAACTGTATCTCAAGGTGCACAAGACAGATGTAACTAACTTAGAGGCTTTACAGGGAAGCAAAGACACACTCTGTCCCAGATGCATAAGACTGTGGCAGTAATCCTGGAAGAGATGAAAACTGAAGGCCATAACAGTAGTAACAGAGAAATGGAGATGTTTGGAAGACATCTCCTTGGTATTTAAACTAACAGAATCTGGAGACCTACTGAATATGGAATATAGGAGAGGGAGGACTCAGGACGAACGAAGGATTTTAGCTGTGTGGTAGAGAAATACTATTAGCAGAATTGTCTGGGGAAAATTCTAGAAATCGATTTCTGGGTGAATTTCAGATGCCAGAAGGATAGCGAAGTAGCGACTTCAGTTCAGTTCAGTTGCTCAGTCATGTCCGACTCTGCGACCCCATGAACCACAGCACGCCAAGCCTCCCTGTTCATCACCAACTCCTGGAGTCCACCCAAACCCATGTCCATTGAGTTGGTGATGCCATCCAACCATCTCATCCTCTGTCATCCCCTTCTCCTCCTGCCCTCAACCTTTCCCAGCATCAGAGTCTTTTCAAATGAGTCAGCTCTTTGCTGAAGTATTGGAATTTCAGCTTCAACATCAGTCCTACCAATGAACACCCAGGACGGATCTCTTTTAGGATGGACTGGTTGGATCTCCTTGCAGTCCAACAGACTCTCAAGAGTCTTCTCCAACAACACAATTCAAAAGCATCAATTCTTCAGTGCTCAGCTTTCTTTATAGTCCAACTCTCACATCCATACATGACCACTGGAAAAACAATAGCCTTGACTAGACGGACCTTTGTTGACAAAGAATGTCTCTGCTTTTTCATATTCTATCTAGGTTAGTCATAACTTTCCTTCCAAGGAGCAAATGTCTTTTAATTTCATGGCTGCAATCACCTTCTGCAGTGATTTTGGAGTCCAGAAAAATAAAGTCAGCCACTGTTTCCACTGTTTCCCCATGTATTTGCCATGAAGTGATGGGACCAGATGCTGTGACCTTAGTTTTCTGAATGTTGAGCTTTAAGCCAACTTTTTCACTCCCCTCTTTCACTTTCATCAAGAGGCTCTTTTGTTCTTCACTTTCTACCATAAGGATGGTGTCATCTGCATATCTGAGATTGTTGATATTTCTCCCAGCAATCTTGATTCCAGCTTGTGCTTCAACCAGCACAGCATTTCTCATGACGTACCCTGCATATAAGTTAAATAAGCAGGGTGACAATATACATCCTTGATGTACTCCTTTTCCTATTTGGAACCAGTCTGTTGTTCGATGTCCACTTCTAACTGTTGCTTCCTGACCTGCATACAGATTTCTCAAGAAGCAGGTCAGGTGGTCTGGTGTTCCCATCTCCTTCAGAATTTTCCACAGGTGATTGTGATCCACACACACTGTATAATATACTAAAAAGGTTATGACATGAATGAGTATTATGGAGTCTTTGAGGTGTTAATGAGTTCTATAAATGCCTTTATTTGAAACACTTGTGGGTGTCTTAGAAACTGTAGCTGTCTCCAGTCCAATAAACTGGAAACTTGCTGGCATTCTGTACATCTGAGCCTGCTGGCTTCGTAGGATCTGGCCTAAGGGTAAGGATGTGTAATTTGGTTCATCTGAACACTGACATCAATAACTAAACCCTTGATAGAATCATTAAACAATTAATACAGTGAGCATGTAATGATCCATCTAATTGGTCAATAGGTTGAACATATTAAAATTCAAAATGCCCCGTTTGTCACAACAGTTGGACCAATTCTCCATGTACATGTTTCTTGAGATAAGCATTTAATTTTTCATTTTTGCTTCTGGTCAGATTGTAATTACTCTTAACCTTGGTAAGTTGGGCTTAAACTTATGAGGTCAAAGCTTAGTAACCTCTTGTGTCCTCCTTGCCCTTTCTGTGTGTTAGCTGGCAGACTTGAGCAAGAAACAGTGGGGGGGTGGAGAGGGTGGTGGTGGGGGGAAGAAGGAAAAACAAGGAAAAGAAAAAATACCAGAGAAAAAGAGAAAGAGGGAGAGGAAAGTGGAGGGAAGAAATGAAGCAGAGAGAAGAGAAACAAAAGAGGCAGTGGTGTATCTGAATTTGTTCCTTGAGGGTAGGATGAAAACTTTCCTGCGATCACAAGACCAAAGTGGAAAGATGTAGTAGGCGTAGGCAGCAGAAATGCATAGTAGGAAGCATAAATTCTGATGCCAGACAAACCTGGGCTCTGAGCCCTGGTTCTGCCACTCTAGCTGTGCAATATTGAACCAGGTAACCTCTCTGAGCATCCTGAGAGGTAATGTGGTCCAGAGAGGAAGAGCTGTGTTTCTGGAACTAGGTTTAATTCCTGATTCTAACACATACCAGCTGCAGGACCTTGGGCAAGTTAGTTAACCTCTTCATTTCCCCATGTTTTAAAGTGAGGATAACAGAATCTGCTCTATTTAGATGTTGTGACTCTTAAATGAGTTAATACTTGTAAAGTACTTAGAAGACTGTGCTAGAAGGTGTTAGCTTTGAGCTATAAAATTATAAATAATTAGGTTGTAAAATATTTGTAAAAGCTCCTAGCCCAGTGCCTGGCTCATGGAGGGACTCATAACCTGTGGCTCATCTTCTCCTGTCTCAACTCCTAAGATGCCCCAGATGAAAAGAATGACTGTTTCCCTAGCTCCTTTTTCTCCATCAGGGTACATCCAAGTCCACTTGGATGAGGCTCTTCCAATCCCTCATTCATAGTCTGCTTTCACCAAAGCAAAAAACTTTTTTTTTTTCTAAAACAATCTTAAGAGTAGTGATGAATGGTCTAATAATTTCATAGTTAACTTTTTAACAGCTTCCAAAGCTCAAAACTTCTGGGATGTCTATGTGGTATATGTTTGGTATGTTGATCAAAACCTTAACCCACAAGAGAGGTCAAGGGGGACAGAAAATACACTCAGTCGCCGCCATGTTCACCCTTTTGTGTATGAACTGAGTGCTGGCACAAAGACAGAAATATAGATCAATGGAACAGAATAGAAAGCCCAGAGATAAATCCACGAACCTATGGACACCTTATCTTTGACAAAGGAGGCAAGGATATACAATGGAAAAAAGACAACCTCTTTAACAAGTGGTGCTGGGAAAACTGGTCAACCACTTGTAAAAGAATGAAACTAGAACACTTTCTAACACCATACACAAAAATAAACTCAAAATGGATTAAAGATCTAAATGTAAGACCAGAAACTATAAAACTCCTAGAGGAGAACATAGGCAAAACACTCTCCGACATAAATCACAGCAAGATCCTCTATGACCCACCTCCCAGAATTTTGGAAATAAAAGCAAAACTAAACAAATGGGACCTAATGAAACTTAAAAGCTTTTGCACAACAAAGGAAACTATAAGTAAGGTGAAAAGACAGCCCTCAGATTGGGAGAAAATAATAGCAAATGAAGAAACAGACAAAGGATTAATCTCAAAAATATACAAGCAACTCCTGCAGCTCAATTCCAGAAAAATAAATGACCCAATCAAAAAATGGGCCAAAGAACTAAACAGACATTTCTCCAAAGAAGACATACAGATGGCTAACAAACACATGAAAAGATGCTCAACATCACTCATTATCAGAGAAATGCAAATCAAAACCACAATGAGGTACCATTACACGCCAGTCAGGATGGCTGCTATCCAAAAGTCTACAAGCAATAAATGCTGGAGAGGGTGTGGAGAAAAGGGAACCCTCTTACACTGTTGGTGGGAATGCAAACTAGTACAGTCGCTATGGAAAACAGTGTGGAGATTTCTTAAAAAACTGGAAATAGAACTGCCATATGACCCAGCAATCCCACCTCTGGGCATACACACTGAGGAAACCAGATCTGAAAGAGACACTTGCACCCCAATGTTCATCGCAGCACTGTTTATAATAGCCAGGACATGGAAACAACCTAGATGCCCATCAGCAGATGAATGGATAAGGAAGCTGTGGTACATATACACCATGGAATATTACTGAGCCATTAAAAAGAATTCATTTGAATCAGTTCTAATGAGATGGATGAAACTGGAGCCCATTATACAGAGTGAAGTAAGCCAGAAAGATAAAGAACATTACAGCATACTAACACATATATATGGAATTTAGAAAGATGGTAACGATAACCCTATATGCAAAACAGAAAAAGAGACACGGAAATACAGAACAGACTTTTGAACTCTGTGGGAGAAGGTGAGGGTGGGATATTTCAAAAGAACAGCATGTATACTATCTATGGTGAAACAGATCACCAGCCCAGGTGGGATGCATGAGACAAGTGCTCCGGCCTGGTGCACTGGGAAGACCCAGAGGAATCGGGTGGAGAGGGAGGTGGGAGTGGGGATCGGGATTGGGAATAAAGACCTGCCCTCTGTAGTTGAAATAAAAATTAAAAAAAAAAGAAAAAAAAATGTTTTATTTTATTGAATTATAGCTGATTTACAATGTTGTGCTAATTTCTACAGAGCAAAATGATTCAGCTGTGCACACATACACACACATACAGACACATACACACACACACACAAACACAGTTTTTCATATTCTTTTCCACTATGGTTTATCATAGGATATTCTTTTTGTGAAACAATTTGCCTTTATTTTATCTTATTATTATTATTATTTTTTTTTGCCTATGCTGTGAGGCATGTGAGATCTTCGTTCTGTGACCAGGGATCCAGTCTGTTCCCCCTTCATTGAAAGTGCAGAATCTTAACAACTGGACTGCCAGGGAAGTCTCTATCAGAGGATACTGAATATAGTTCCCTGTGCTATACCGTAGGATCTTGCTGTTTCTCCATTCTATATATAATAGTTTGCAGCTGCTAATCCCAAACTCCACTCCATCTCTCCCCGACTTGCCTTCCCTCTTGGCAACCACAAGTCTGTTCTCTATGTCTGTGAGTCTATTTCTGTTTCATAGATAAGTTTATTTGTGTCATATTTTAGATTCCACATATAAGTGATATCATATGGTATTTGTCTTTCTTTTCCTGACTTATTTCATGATAATTTCTAGGTCCACTCATGTGGCTGTCAATGGCATTATTTCAATCTTTTTTATGGGCTACCCTGGTGGCTCAGTGGGAAAGCATCTGCCTGCCAATGTGGGAGACCTGGGTTCAATCCCTGGGTTGGGAAGATCCCCTGGAGAAGGAAATGGCAACCCGCTCCAGTACTTTTGCCTGGGAAATCCTACTCATAGAAGGAGCCTGGTGGGCTACAGTCCATGGGGTCCCAAAAGTATTGGACGCAACCTAGCGACTAAACAACAACAAGAAGTATTCCCTTGTATATAAAATGTACCACATATTCTTTATCCTTTCATCTGTCATGGACATTTAGGTTGTCTCCATGTCTTGGTTATTGTAAATAGCGTGGCTATGAACATAAAGGTACATGTATCTTTTGGATTATAGTTTTGTCCAGAAATATGTCCAGGTGTGAGAATGCTGGAGCATATGGCTGTTCTCCTTTTAGTGTTTTTTGTTTGTTTGTTTTTGAGTAACTTCCATACTGTTTTCCATGGTGGCTGCATCCCATTTACTTTCTACTGCCCTGAGTTCAGGGGACTGGAAGAAAGCACAGCAGATCCCCTCTAGTGCCAGCAAATATAGATGACCCTAAGTAATTTAAAGGGGAAGAGCACATGGATCTGGCATCAAACTCCCTGAGTTTGATTCCCACGTTCACCACTTATTAGGGGTATAAAATGCACAAGTTTTAAACCTTCTTCTTGTCTCATCTTTTTCATCTCTAAAATAGAAATGGTAATAGAGACTACCTTCTATGGTTACTGTGTAGAGTAGGCAAGACGAATAAATGAGACAAAGTGGTTGGCCCAGGCTCTGACTCATGCTTACCAGTTAATCCCTAGTCGCTATTGTTTTCAATAGCTCGAGGTGAAGGCCACGTATCAGGCCAAATGTGCACAAAATCTTTTGCCTACTTTGGTATGGGTGAACACTTTTCTTAAGGTGCAGGAGAAATAGAGCTTGTCATAACTGCAGCAGTGTGTTAATCACCTGGACTTTATCAGGATATGGCTATCTCTTTTAAGTGTTTACTGTGTGCCAGGTTATCCTCCAATAATTGCTGTCAAGGTCACATGTCAATTAGCTTGGAATTACTGATTAACCATTTTAGTAAGTATCTGTCTCTTTCATCTTCCAAGTGGAAGCCTGAGCTGCCCAAAGAAGGAGTGAGGAACCTTGACATTTTCTGGAGGTAAACTCCAAAGAGGAAGATTATTAATACTTGCCAAGTCCAAACGAGGGTGTGGGAGATGGTAGGGCGTTACTCAGCCCCTTGTACTGTTCTGCCTCCCAGCCAGCCTAGCGAAGCCTCTAGTCAGGGGAGCATCTCCTCGCTCTTAAAGTTGGCTTCTGCTTCTCTGGGGATATCCCAAGGTCACCTGCAGGGGAGGTAGGAGCACCAGTGGAGAGGTGGTAGTTAAGAATTGTCAGGTCTTTAGGGCTTTGACCTCAGCAAGGCACACTAACTTCATGTACTCCTGACACCACATTTAGAGATAAGATCTAGTCAGCGGGGAAATAAAAAGATATTGTTGGAGGTGTGGAAAGAGTTTGGGGGAGTAGAGTTGGGGGCCATTCAGGTGATAGGATGTCCTACCAGGCTAACAGTGTGTTTTGGTTTCAGTGAGGTGGTACTAGTGTTACAAAACCTGACTGCCAATGCAGGAGACGTAGAGACAAGGTTTGATCCCTGGCTTGGGAAGATCCCCTGGAGGAGGTCATGGTAACCCACTCCGGTATTCTTGCCTGGAGAATCCCATGAATAGAGGAGCCTAGGGGGCCACAGTCCATAGCATCACAAAAAATTGGACACACTGAAGCAACTTAGTGTGAATACGTGAGGTGAAATTGGAATTGAACTGATGCTTCAATTTTATGCATCAAAATGTCTTTTGCAGGGAATTCCATGGTGGTCCAATGATTATAGCTCTGCAGGTTCATTGCAGGGTGCACAGGTTCAATCCCTGGTCAGGAAACTAAGATCCCACAAGCCACAAGATATGGCCACATAATAAATAAATAAATACCTTTAAAGATATGCCTCTTGCACATCTCCTTTGTTTCTGTGCCCTGTATTCCTTTCATATTCTCACCAAATGAATGTGTCATCATGGAAACTTTATTTGCAGGGAAGCGATCAATGTTGCCTTAAAAAAAAAAAAATAGGGGCAGGAGATACTTCTGTGTCTCACCACAGTTGCCATAATCTAAAGACTCTGGGGGGAAGTTGGTGATGGTAGCTTGGGGAGAGTAGGCGTGAGCAGGGGCAGATGTCTGGAGAGTCTGCCTGCTCCACCTCACCTGATGCTGCTCTGCTTTCTCCAACCACACTCTCCCTCACTTTACCCCCTCTCCTCATCCCTGCCTTTCATTCTTAGTCAGTCAATTGCATGTGTTAATTTCTCAGTCATCCCAGACTTTTTGCAACCCTATTGACTGTAACCCACCAAGCTCTTCTGTCCATGGAATTTTCCAGGCAAGAATACTAGAGTGGGTAGTCATTCCCTTCTCCAGCAGACCTTCCCGACCCAGGGATTGTCCCTGGGTTTCCCACATTGCAGGCAGGTTCTTTACCATCTGAGCCACCAGGGAAGCCCCTGCATGTGCAAAGGAAGACCTCAATTAATTTTTGTTGAGTGAACAAAAGAACTTGGATTTTGAGGCTCTGTATATCCAGATGTTCAAGCTGGTTTTCGAAAAGGCAGAGGAACCAGAGATCAAATTGCCAATATCCGCTGGATCATAGAAAAAGCAAGAGAATTCCAGAAGAACATCTATTTCTGCTTTATTGACTATGCCAAAACCTTCGACTGTGTGGATCACAATAAACTGTGGAAAATTCTGAAGGAGATGGGAACACCAGACCACCTGACCTGCCTTTTGAGAAACCTGTATGCAGGTCAGGAAGCAACAGTTAGAACTGGACATGGAACAACAGACTGGTTCCAAATAGGAAAATGAGTACATCAAGGATGTATATTGTCACCTTGCTTATTTAACTTATATGCAGAGTACATCATGAGAAACACTGGGCTGGATGAAGCACAAGCTGGAATTAAGATTGCAGGGAAAAATATCAGTAACCTCAGATATGCAGATGACACCACCCTTATGGCAGAAAGTGAAAGGAACTAAAGAGCCTCTTGATGAAAGTGAAAGAGGAGAGTGAAAAAGTTGGCTTAAAGCTCAACATTCAGAAAACTAAGATCATGGCATCTGGTCCCATCACCTCATGGGAAATAAATGGGGAGACAGTGGAAACAGTGTCAGACTTTATTTTTTTGGGCTCCAAAATCACTGCAGATGGTGAATGCAACCATGAAATTGAAAGATGCTTACTCCTTGGAAGTAAAGTTATGACCAACCTAGATAGCACATTAAAAAGCAGAGACATTACTTTGCCAACAAAGGTCCGTCTGGTCAAGGCTATGGCTTTTCCAGTGGTCATGTATGGATGTGAGAGTTGGACTATAAAGAAAGCTGAGCGCCGAAAAACTGATGCTTTTGAACTGTGGTGTTGGAGAAGATTCTTGAGAGTCCCTTGGACTGCAAGGAGATCCAACCAGTCCATCCTAAAGGAGATCAGTCCTGAGTGTTCATTGGATGGACTGATGCTGAAGCTGAAACTCCAGTACTTTGGCCACCTCATGCGAAGAGTTGACTCATTTGAAAAGACCCTGATGCTGGGAAAGATTGAGGGCAGGAGGAGAAGGGGACCACAGAGGATGAGATGACTGGATGGCATCACCAACTTGATGGGCATGAGTTTGAGTAAACTCTGGGAGTTTGTGATGGACAGGGAGGCCTGGCGTGCTGCGATTCATGGGGTTGCAAAGAGTCGGACACGACTGAGCAACTGAACTGAACTGATACAAAGATTACATTTGTGTGTGTGTGTGTGTGCGCCAGCCAGAAAGCCAGGATAGAGTGAGGTTTATAGCTAAAAAAATAAATAAATAAAATTTTTCCCCTGTAAACAAAAATATTACAGACTAAGGGAAGAGACACTGCGTTCTTTTTTTTTTTTTTCCTAAACTTTTCTCTCAGGGAACGTCTTGGAAGTTTTGGCTCTAACTAAATATTTTGTGCAAGATTAATAAAGGGCAAAGGCACATATCACAAACCCACATCGGTACATTCCTTATGGAGCACAGACTGAACTGGCCAGGAATGCAAGAAGCTGAGCCCTGAACCTAGCACCACACGAAGGTTCTAGATTTTAACAGACACACAGGGAAACAATGTACAGTGATTTTAAACACCACCACCACCACACTTGTCTCAGCATTAATCAATCACCAACCTAGATTCAAACACAGGAGGAAAACACTCGGAAGGAAAGGTGAATGTTGACATGACACAAAGGACAGGAATGTAGAAGCTGCTAAGTCAATTTTAACCACTGATCTCCAGATATATGTGGACAGCAGTAATACTCATCAGGGTTGGAGACAGAACATCTATCAATTTAGAGACAATGCTAAGGGGGTTTTGAGGGCAGGGCAGGGCAGTGCTCCTCTCTCTACGTGGCCTGTGATTTGCTTTGCAGCAAAAGAATACTGAACTGGAAACCACTGCAAACTTTTCCATTAGAAAGCATGTGTGTACCTAAGGTAGAGTAACCAGGAGAAGCCTCTTGTTCATGGAGTACCGGATACATAGGAATAATTCTCCAAAGCCTACAGCTGTTGCTTCCTGAATCATTTTGAAGTCTATTATTTTGGGCATACCAAAAGGAACACTGGTCCTTAAGTGATTAACCACAACCCCCACCCCACCGCCTACTCTAGCCGAAATTCTTTCCTTCTTGATTTAATCTAAAATTGTTCATCTAAATTAAGGTCGAAGACTTTCTAAACCTTCATTTAAAATTAAAAAAATAAAAATCTAGTCACATTAACCCATTAACACTCATTGGCTCAGGTTAGTTTATCACATTTCCGCAATGGACTAGGGCCCAGAAGGTAAGGCAGGCAGGGAGGCATGGGGAAGTAGGGGTAGACAAGGTTGGGAGGGGAAAGATTCTCAGTTCACCCACATTTCAGCCTGATAAGGGAAGCAAGCACATCTCCTTTTTATAGTGGAGGCAATTGAGGCTCAGAGAGTCACGTGAATTGGCTGACACCATGACTTTAGTGAGTCCTGGAGCCCAGGACACTGGTCTTTCCATCATGTTGCTTCCCCCTGAGACTTGCTTGGTTTGTACTGAGAATTTCAGAGAAATGCTCTCATCAGTGAGGATAGCTCAGGAACCCCATAAAGCCTAAGAAATGTGTTTTCCCTTGGACTTTGCAATTCCTGAGCTATGACCTCCCACCTGGCAACTGAGAAAGTCAATATATATTTTCTAGGGGGAAATGGTTGATAGTATAACAATCTATTTAGTATTCATTCAACACATATTTATTGATCCACCTACATGTGCCAAGCACTGTTTTAGGCTGGGGGATACAACAATCAATAAAAATAAGGAGACACATGCAATAAACAAAACATATAGCATTTACCATATGGCAGATGGGGATAAATACCATAGAGGAAAGGGGAATGCAGAGGCTGGATGGGGAAGATGATGGGTGTGATATTAAGTAGTTAGGATGAACCTACTGATATGATAAATTTTGAGCCAAGTCTCCAGGGAGATGAAGGAGTAAACCGTAGGGTATAAGGGAAGAGTGTTCTGGGCAGAGAGAATGTCAGATACCAAGACCCCACTCTAAAACATTAATGACACATGTTTAAGAAAACCGCAAGTAAAAAAGTTGTCTGATGGTTTTTGCAGACATAGATTTTGATTCAGGGGGAAAAATATGTAGTTACTATAGAAGCCTACAATTTAAACACTTGGCCCATAATTCAGTTCAGTTCAGTTCAGTCGCTCAGTCGTGTCCGACTAGAATTACCAGAGAAGAAATCAATCTCTGAATCTTGGACTGTGGTTTAAGTAGGAAATGATCCTTTGAAATCACCTTTTCATTAGGAAAAGCTTTAACTTATCAATTAATAATTTACTGAGTTTGAGAAGGTTTTTGCATCACATATTGATCAAACCTGATCCTTCCCTACTGTGTTTTGAGTTCTTGCTGTGGTGTTGCACAGGGCAAAGTTATATTGTGAGCACATGCTCATCATCAGAATGGTCCAATGCACAACAGACATGATTTGGTTCTGCCCAAACTCCAGGGAGTTCACCCCAGAAGGTTTTCAATGACGAGAAGAAATGTACTGGTGAGGAAAGGATGAACTGTTTTATATAGCTTAGATTTCAGTGTAATTCAATATGGTGCAGACACCTTATGCCTCTAGACTAGGAGATATAGCAGCTGTTGGCTTTACAGGTAATCATAATACTGTCTTGACTTCTGCTGCTGCCGAATGGTTTTGCTCACTCTGAGCAGGGTCTCTAGGCTCCTGGGTTCTGCAAAGGTTTATGAATACATGTTGTCTTAGTCTGTTCTGAGTGCAATAACAAGCTACCATAGGCCAGGTGACTAATAAACAACAGAAATGCATTTCCCACAGTTCTGAAGGCTGGGTCACCCAGGGTCAGTGTGCCTGTAAATGTGGTGTCTGAGACCCCTTCCTGGTTCATAGATGGAGGTCTTCTAGCTTTGTCCACCCATGGCTGGAAAGGAGAGGGAGCTCTCTGAGGTCTCATTCATAAGGACGCTAATCCGATTCATGAGGACTCTACTCTCATGACCTTCAGTTCAGTTCAGTCGCTCAGTCGTGTCCGACTCTTTGCAACCCCATGAATCGCAGCATGCCAGGCCTCCCTGTCCATCACAAACTCCCGGAGTTTACTCAAACTCATGCCCATTGAGTCGGTGATGCCATCCAGCCATCTCATCCTCTGTCATCCCCTTCTCCTCCTGCCCCCAACCCCTCCCAGCATCAGGGTCTTTTCCAATGAGACAACTCTTCGCATGAGGTGGCCAAAGTATTGGAGTTTCAGCTTTAGCATCAGTCCTTCCAATGAACACCCAGGACTGATCTCCTTCAGGATGGACTGACTGGATCTCCTTGCAGTCCAAGGGACTCTCAAGAGTCTTCTCCAACTCATGACCTTACTACCTCCCAAAGGCCCCTTCTCTTAATACTGTAACACTGGGGATTAGGCTCAACAGTTTATTATAAAAGCAGCTTTGCATTAGATGATTTTGCCCATACATTCTGAGCATGTTTAAGGTAGGCTAGGCTCAGCTATGATGTTCAGTAGGTGAGGTGTAGTAAATGCATTTTTGACTTACGATAGTCTCAACTTGCTCTCATTTATTAAATTATTCATTTTTAATTGACTTTTTTACTTCTTCTAAGAGGAGGAGATAGGGAATCTACCTGAAAAAGAATTTAGAATAATGATAATAAAAATGATCCAAAATCTTGAAAACAAAATGGAGCTACAGATAAATAGCCTGGAGAGAAGGATTGAGAAGATGCAAGAAATGTTTAATGATAGTCTCAACTTGCAATGGGTTTATTAGGACATAATCCCATCATAAGTTGAGGGAGATCTGTTTAGAAGATTTTTAAAAGTTTACTAATAAACAGTAAAAAGTGAAAGATTATGACTATCAAAGCAAACCAATGGGGCATGGTGACAGAGAATAACAGATTCTCTAGCTTGAAAGAATCAAGGAGAGCTTCTCTAAGGAGGTAATGCTTAAGCAGAGACCCACAGCATCAGAAGGAGCTAGCGGAGGGAGCAGTTGGGCAGAGCAGCCCTAGTGGAGGGGTCTTGGTGTTGCAGAGGGGTGGTGGTATGGAGGCTGCAGTGTGTCTAGGACTGCATGAGGCCAGCATGAGCAGAGTGCAGTGAGTTTGCGAAGAATGACATGACGGCTGTTTTTAAAAGCACCAAAAGCAGCAGTGTTCCTTTGGTTGTATGGATCACACAGATACAAAAGTACTTGCAAGAGCTAAGAATAAGATAAACTGCCTTTATCTTATACAGATAGAGGGGGTGTCACTTATTCTTTATGTCGGATTAATTGGAATGTCATATACATACAGTACATTTTTAGTGTGCTAAATCACTTCAGTCATGTCCAACTCTTTTTGACTCTAGGGACTATAGCCCGCCAGGCTCCTCTGTCCAGGCTAGAGTATTGGAATGGGCTTCCACTTCCTTCTCCAGAGGATCTTCCCAACCCAGGGATCGAACCCAAGTCTCCTGCATTGCAGGCAGATTCTTTACTATGTGAGCTGTAATTTTGACAGACACGTAAGTTGTGCAGCTACCACCGCAGTCAAGATTAAGAATGATTTTTATCATCCAGAAGAATTCCCCCTGTAGTGATTTCCTCCTCCACCCCCAGCTCCTAGCAACCACTGGTCTGTTTTTCGTTCCTGTGTGCTCAGTCACTCAGTCGTGTCTGACTGTTTATGACTCCATGGACTGTAGCCCACCAGGCTTCTTTGTCCTTGGGATTATCCCAGCAAAAATACTGGAATGGGTTGCCATTTCCTCCTCCAGGGGATCTTCTTGACCCAGAGATCAACCAATGTCTCTAAGCCACCTGGGAAGCCCCTTTGTCCCCACAGTTTTTGCCTAAATAAATTATATGACACATAATGCTTTTTGGGTCTGGCTTCTTCACTTAGCGTAACATATTTGAGGTTTATTCATGTTTATATGTACTAGTAGATTACTCTTTTTTATTGCTGAGTAACATTCCTTAGTGTGGATTTATCATGTTTTGTACCATTCCACAACTGAGGTGTAAAAATGAATAAAGAAAAATATCTTTCAACATGGAGTCAGGAAGCCCTGAAAGGGAAGCTGTCACACATGTACCAGTGTGGCTGCTTCCTTTAAATAGCCCAACAGGAAGAAGGAAGATTTTCTTCTTTCCCAGCAACAACTCAGCCAGTGAGCAGCCACCACAACCCCAAATTCTTGTTCTCCTCCAATAAACTTTTGTTCAAACAGCTCCTCCCAACTTCCTTTCTTTTATGAAAGAAATGCTCCTCTCCTTTGTCCTCTGGACTTGCCTATGATTCATCATAGTTCTCATGTCCCAAATTGCAATTCCTCTGCTACTCCCAAACAATCTGGGTTTTGCTGGCTAAACCACTTACCTTTTTGCTTTAAATGTTGATAAAGGTCATTGGGTGGCTCCCAGGTGTTGACAATATGAATAAAGCCACTGTCAATATTTTTGCCCAGTTTTTTTGTATTTCTTTAGGCTATCTACTTAGGAGTAGGATTGCTAGGTCATGTGGTAGTATTTTGTTTACCTTTATAAGAAAGCACTGCACTGTTTTTCAAAATAGTGTACCATTTTACATTCCTACTTTGAACACAGGAAAGTTCTAGTTATCACAGGAACAAATCAATGAGCACAAGTCTTTTTGAGTTTGTTTTGTCTAAAGATAATTGATTCTCTTTCTTTTTATATCTCACCCAATTTTTAGCACTCACTTCTAGATTCGATTCTATGTTGTTTGGATGTGTGTAGAGAATGTTGTATATTTTGTGACTAACAGTAGAAGATATAATAATTTGATCCCAAACTGAGAGAAGCTGACAGAAGCAGAGAAGACTCAGTCAAGGTGATTGAAGAGAAGACAGTACTTGCTTTTATTTAAAAAAAAAAAAAAAACTAGATTGTTTTTCTCTCTTCAACAGCTTTAGTAAAAGTTCAAGGCAGTTCCTGCTTCCTTGAATAGTCACAGAAACCTGCTTCATGGAGAAAACAAAAAAGAGGCAGAAAGATGAGTGGCAGTTATGGGAAGGGGTGTATAAGAGTAAATACATTAAGTAATCCCACACCTTAGGGCAAAATGAAACAAAAACACATGTTTTCATCATATACCATTCTTTCACTACTCTAATAAAAATATATGGGTGTTCATTTCTTCTTCCAGTCTGTTCCTTGGATAGTTTCTTTTCAAGAGAGATACATTTGAATTCAAATTTCATCTACTACTTTATGTGACAAAGAACCTATATCTGCAGTGTGTCTGGCTAGAGATGATTTGTAGTCTTGGCTAAAGGACTAACTGAGACCATAGGTAAATTAAATGAGGTCAGGTAAAAGCCCTAGGTCAGAGAAGGGTATACTCTAAGAAATAAATGTCATTTCTCACTCATATTACCTACTACTTATCACTCACTGGTGGCAGATGAGATCTGTATCTTTGACCTTACCTAGGGTACTGGTGATTGTGATTATAATAGCTGCTATAGATAAATAGAATTTTCTGCCAGTAAAACGTGAAGCTCAAATGACAAAAATACTTCCCAGTAACTCAGAGCTTTTGAGTCCCCTGGGTATTCCCAAGCCAGCCCCAACTCTCAGGTGCATCTCCAGTGGTGAAGCCCCATGCCTGGTAATTAATGCACTGCTCTGGAGATGCAAGCATGTCAGTGTGAGATGGCTCCTGATTTTTCCTACTGATTGTTTCCTTGGCCCATCACAGCTAGAAGTGAGCCTTTCACCAGCTGATGACTATCATAAAATGTGAGTATGGAAGGGAGATTGGCTGTTTCTTCATTTTAGTCCAGAATCTCCCACAAGGCCCAGTGTACTGTAATATTTGACTTTGTCACCTTTCAAATCACTTACACCTCTCAAAAGACCCAGCCTCTCCAGTATGGGCAGGGCAGCATGGCGGGTGTGGACCAAATGGACATTAACATGGGTGAGGTTAGTGTGTAGAGGCTTGGTGTTAGTCACTCAAGTGATATTAAACCGGAATTAGGGTTTGGAAAATTGGGAGGAGAGGATAGGAAGGAAAAGATAATATAAAGATGAAGCCTCTTTGCCCTTGACTTCAAATAAGGTCTGTTTATAGAGAACATGCTTTAAGTCACTGGTTCAGTCACTCAGTCATTCAACAAATATTTATGGAGCACCAACTCAGGGTCAGACTCTAAGTATTAGGGAACAGAACAGATGGAGTTTTCTTGGAAGCTTACATTCTAGTGAGGGGAGACAGAGAATAAGTAAGTAAATGAATGACAGGGAAAACATGATTAACAGGATAGAATGATGCAGACTGGAGAAGGAGAAACTTGGCTCAACTTCATTACACCCTCTTTGTTCGTGGAGTGTTCTTATTTAACATGAACTAAAATTCACCATAAAGTTCAGTTCAGTTCAGTCGCTCAGTCGTGCCCGACTCTTTGCAACCCTACGGACAGCAGCCCGCCAGGCCTCCCTGTCCATCACCAACTCCTGGAGTTTACTCAAACTCATGTCCATTGAGTTGGTGATGCCATCCAACCATCTCATCATCTGTCATCCCCTTCTCCTCTTGCCTTTAATCTTTCCCAGCATCAGGGTCTTTTCAAATGAATCAGCTCTTTGCATCAGGTGGCCAAAGTATTGGAGTTTCAGCTTCAATATCAATCCTTCCAATGACTATTCAAGACTGATTTCCTTTAGGATTGACTGGTTTGACCTCCTTTGCAGTCCAAGGGACTCTCAAGAATCTTCTCCAACACCACAGTTCAAAAGCATCAATTCTTTAGTGCTCAGCTTTCTTTATACTCCAACTCTCACATTCATACATGACTAGTGGAAAAACAATAGCTTTGATTAGATAGAACTTTGTTGGCAAAGTAATGTCTCTGCTTTCTCATATGCTGTCTGGGTTGATCATAGCTTTTCTTCCAAGAAGCAAGCGTCTTTTAATTTCATGGCAGCAGTCACCATCAGAAGTGATTTTGAAGTCCAAAAAAATAAAATCTCTCACTGTTTCCACTGTTTCCCCATCTATTTGCTGTGAAGTGATGGGACCAGATGCCATGATCTTAGTTTTCT
This sequence comes from Cervus canadensis, assembly GCF_019320065.1. NCBI lineage: Eukaryota > Metazoa > Chordata > Mammalia > Artiodactyla > Cervidae > Cervus > Cervus canadensis. Next base: position 46,066,494 of record NC_057388.1, read on the forward strand.
GAATGTTGAGCTTTAAGCCAACTTTTTCACTCTCTTCTTTCACTTTCATCAAGAGGTTCTTTAGTTCTTCTTCACTTTCTGCCATAAGGGTGATATCATCAGCATATTTGAGGTTATTGATATTTCTCCCAGCAGTCTTGATTCCAGCTTGTGCTCCATCCAGCTTAGCATTTCACGTGATATACTCTGAATATAAGTTAAATAAGCAGGGTGACAATATGCAGCCTTGACGTTCTCCTTTCCCTATTTGGAACCAGTCTGTTTTTTCATGTCCAGTTCTAACTGTAGTTTCTTGACCTGCATACAAGTTTCCCAAGAGGCAGGTCAGGTGGCCTGGTATGCCCATCTCTTTCAGAATTTTCCAGAGTTTGTTGTGATCTACACAGTCAAAGGCTTTGGAGTAGTCAAAAAGCAGTAGTAGATGTTTTTCTGGAATTCTCTTGCTTTTTTGATGATCCAGCGATTGTTGGCAATTTGATCTTTGGTTCCTCTGTCTTTTCTAAATCCAGCTTTAACATCAGAAGTTCATAGTTCACATACTGTTGAAGCCTGGTTTGGAGAATTTTGAGCATTACTTTGCTAACATGTGAGATGAGTACAATTGTGCGGTAGTTTGAGCATTCTTTGACATTGCCTATCTTTGGGATTGGAATGAAAACTGACCTTTTCCAGTCCTGTGGCCACTGCTGAGTTTTCCAAATTTGCTGGCATGTTGAGTGCATCACTTTAACAGCATCATCTTTTAGGATTTGAAATAGCTCAACTGGAGTTCCATCACCTCTACTAGCTTTGTTCATAGTGATGCTTCCTATGGCCTACTTGACTTCATATTTCAGGATGTCTGGCTCTAGTGAGTGATCACACCATTGTGGTATCCCTTCCCCCCAATAACCTATTTTGTAAAAAATTAATTTGTATCATTTTTTAAAATATTCTGCATATAAATGTATAATAGGACATTTGTCTTTGTCTGTCTGACTTATTTCACTTAGTGTGATCATCTCCAGGTCTGTCCATGTTGCTGCAAATGGCATTATTTCATTCTTTTTAATGGCTGAGTAATATTCCATTGTATACATGTACTTCTTTATCAGTTCCTCTGTTGATGGACATTTAGGTTGTTTCCGTATCTTGGCTATTGTAAACAGTGCTGCAGTGAACATTGGGTGCATGTTTTCTTTTGAACAGTACTTTTCTCCAGATATATGCCCAGGGGTGTGATTGCTGGATCATATGGTAGATCTATTTTTAGGTTAAGGAACCTCCATACTGTTCTCCATAGTGGCTGTAGGAATTTTCATTCCCACCAACAGTGTAGAAGGGTTCTCTTTTCTCCACACACTCTCCAGCACTATTGTTTGTAGATTTTTTGATAACAGCCTTTTTGACTGGTGTGAGGTGACACCTCATTGTAGTTTTGATTTGCATTTCTTTAATAATTAGTGATGTTGAGTATCCTTTCATGTGTCTCTTGGCCATCTGTATGTCTTTGGAAAAGTGTTTGTTTAGGTTTTCTGTCCATTTTTTGATTGGTTTGTTTTTCAGATGTTGGTGGTTCAGATGGTAAAGTGTCTGCCTACAATGCAGGAGACCCAGGTTCATTCCCTGGGTTGGAAAGATCCCCTGGAGAAGGATATGGCAACCCACTCCAGTACTCTTGCCTGGAAAATCCCATGGATGGAGGAGCCTGGTAGGCTACAGTCCATGGGGTAGCAAAGAGTCAGAAATGACTGAGTGACTTCACTACACTTCACTTCAGATGTTGAGCCATGTGAGCTGTTTGTAAATTTTGGAGAGAGATCCCTTGTAGTTTGCATTATTTGCAAATATTTTCTCCCATTCTGTGAGTTGTCTTTTCATTTTGCTTGTGGTTTGCTTTGCTGTGCAAAAGCTTTTGAATTTAGTTAAGTCCCATTCATTTGTTTTTATCTGCATTACTCTGAGAGATGGATTGAAAAGGATATTGCTGTGATTTATGTCAGAGAGTGTTCTGCCTGTGTTTTCCTTCAAGAGTTTTGTAGTATCTGGTGTTGTATTCAGGTCTTTAATCTATTTTGAGTTTATTTTTGTGTATAGTGTTAAATAATATTCTAGTTTCTTTCTTCTTCTTTTTTTACATGCAGCTGTCTAGTTTTCTGAGAACCACTCATTGAAGAAGATTCTTTTTTCCATTGTGTAGTCTTGCCTCCTTTGTAACTGATTAATTGACTGTAAATGTGTAGATTTATTTCTGGGCTTTCTATCCTGTTCCATTGATCTATATTTCTGCTTTTGTGCCAGTACCATGTTGTTTTAATGACTGTAGCTTTGTAGGATAGTCTGAAGTCAGGGAGCCTAATTCTGAGAAGGAGAACTTGAGTGACATCTAAATGTCAATCAAGATGGAACCAATTATGGGACGTGCTGGTTAAGAGTATTTTGGGACAGAAGAACAAGTTAAAACCCTGAACTAAAAGAAGCCAGGTGGTATTGAGCAGCAGAAAAGGGGCCATTGGGTTTGGAAGCTTCTCCTAAGACTCTACTTTTGTCTTAGTGTAGTGTAGTGTAGTGAAGTCACTCAGTCGTGTCCAGCTCTTTGTGACCCCATGGACTGTAGCCTACCAGGCTCCTCCATCCATGGGATTTTCTAGGCAAGAGTGCTGGAGTGGGTTGCCATTTCCTTCTCCAGGGATCTTCCTGACCCAGGGATCAAACCCAGGTCTCCCACATTGTAGGCAGATACTTTTACCATCTGAGCCACCAGGTAAGTTTTCCCAGAACCACTTATTGAAGAAGATTCTTTGCTCCATTGTGTAGCCTTGCCTCCTTTGGAATTGATTAGTTGGCCATAGATGCGTGGGTTTATTTCTGGCCTTTCTATCCTGCTTTTGCCTTAAATTGTGGTAAAACACACATAACATAGGGCTTCCCTGGTGGCTCAGATGGTAAAGAATATGCCTGCAATGCAGGAGACCTGGCTTCAATCCCTGGGACAGGAAGATCTCCTGGAAGGGGAATGGCTACCCACTCCAGTATTCTTGCTTGGAGAATTCCATGGAAAGAGGAGCCTGGTGGGCTATAGTCCATGGGGCTGCAAAGAGTTGGACACAGCTGAGCGACTAACACTTTCACTTTCTTTCACACATAACATGATTTATCATTTTCACCATTTTTAAGTGTGTAACTCAGTAGCATTAAATGTATCCATATTGTTGTGTGGCCTTCACAATCCATTCCCAGAACTCTTTGTCATCCCAAACAGAAACTACCCATTAAAAATAACACCCTATTATGCTGTCTCCCCAGCCCCAAGCAACTACCATTCTACTTTCTGTCTCTCTGCATTTGCCTTCTCTAGTGCCTTATAAAGTGAAATCTTAAAATACCTGTCTTTTTGTGACTGGTTTATTTCACTTAGAATGTTTCAAGGTTCATCATGTGTCAGAATTTTCTTTTTAAGCCTGGATAATATTCAATGTACATATAAATCACATTTTGTTTGTCTACTCATCTATGAATGGACACTGGCTTGTTTCCACCTTTTGGCTATCATGAATAATGCTACTATTAACATTTATGTTGAGGCTCAATTTGTAGTTGTTGACATTAGTGGTCTAATTTAACTCTTGCATTGGATGTATATATGATTGAAACACGCACATAAATCCATGAATCGTGTTTCCAAAAACAAACAAACAAAACGTGGTGGGAAATGGCAAATTGACTTAACTGATAGTGTATGTTTTAATCCCCAAGATTTATGGTTTATATAGTTATTTTGCTTATTTTTATTCATTAATTGGCTTACTGCCATTCCTAGACATTGTCTTCTACATTTCTAGATATTGATTGGGTATAATTATAAAGAATACCTATTGAGTTTAAGGACTGTATGTGGAAATCATTGTGATTATTTTCTTAAAGTATTTAAAGTATACAATAAAAAAAATTTTTTTTTTTAAATTGCATAATGACAAAAAGCACCCAGAGATGGTTTGTTGTCTGAATTGCCCCAAAGCTCAGCAATTTCTCTCCTCAGAATATTCCAGAGGAGAGATTGCTTCTTACGCTGATGGAACAAAGAAACAGCTCTGCTCATGTAGCTTTGCCTGTGTCTGTAAAACTGGCTGAGTGAATATGGCACAAGCCACGTTCCCTCAAGGTCGCTGTAATGTGTTTTGACAGTGGGACCAAAATTTCCTTAAGCCTCACTCTACCCTTGATGATAAATAACAGTAATCATGATGGTCTCTTTCACCCTCTCTGTATATTTTTTCAAGGTGCTTCTCAACAGATACATTTAATTGCACATCTGACACTTATCGAGTGAATGTGGTTTAATAAGAAACCAAGTGATTCACCCCCTAGTCCCCCAGAATACATTTGAAATCTTAGCTATATTCATTAGTTAACCGGATAATTGAATCAGACCTGAAGACATTCATCCAGGGAAGACTCACCTCATTATTTTAAAATCCTGGTTTACGTTTTCAAAATTCCTTTAAAATTCATAAACACTAAATCATACAAAAAGATGTAGCCATACAACTACCCACAGGATTTTCACTGTAAGTTTCTGTGAGATTTCACAAACAAATCACACAGTTTTCTAGATTCAAATTGACAATAGTCCTGATATCCTTTTGCTGCCAAGGACAGTGTAAAAATCTTTGTCACTTACTGCAATCCTATCATCCACACTTCAAATGATTTCTAGGCATTAACTAGTGTGGCCATTCTCACTGGTAGCTTGCTAGTTAAGGGTTAGGGCTTGATGAAAAGGTATCATTGGATTGGGTTCTTAGTCCTGTGCCCATTAGCAACATACCCCAGAATTTCTGTTTCTTAAGAGCTAGGGGCTGTCGATGATTTTGCAGAGATCACAGCCATAGTTTGTTCTATAGGCAGGTGTGATGGGAGATGTAGGGGAGAGATGATAAACTGGAAAAACAAGTTGAACCAAGTCTGAATTTCTCTTTCTTCCTCCTCCCTACCACCCCAGCAGTAAGGACAGAAATGGGTTTTCCCGTTTGTGACTCCCAGCACGTCACCCAGAGTATCACTTCCCCTAGGCATTATTCATTCTCTTGGTTTCTCCTGGTTGGATAGCCAGTGAGCTGCAAGACTCCAGATGCCTGGAGACTTCTTTCCTTCTCCTGATTTCCAATCTAGCCAACAAATTCCATCAGACCTTTAGCCCTGAATTGGCCAGATTATCATCACACCTCCAATTTACTCCATGTTATCTGAAGAAAACATTTCCTGTGGGTTAAGAAACTAAAACGATGTCTGATTTTGGTGATTTGCCTCCATGGTCTAGCACATTGCTTATACCATTGGGAAAATTTGCTATAGTTGGGAGTTCGTGCTGGGTCTAAACACAATTCTTGCAATCCTGGCCAGTTTTTAACCTGCTCGTGTCTACACTGTGCTTGAATGTAAGAATTTACAATCCAGAAATGTCCTCTATGATAGTTGTAATTTGGGATAAGTGGATCTAGTTTATGACACAGAAAGGCAGAATGGAGAGCTGTGATTGACCAGATGATGCAAAAGTGAATAGACACCTCTGATCTAACACTGTAAAGAAGATGTTTTCTGATAAGCTTTATGAATACACAGCTCAAACTTAAAAAATCTGATCTTCCTTGCCAGTCCCCATCCCATCTCTACTACCCTGTCCCTCACTCCCAAACTTAAAACCTTACCAGACTTTATTCAACAATTGAAGACAAAAGTCTTTAGAGGACATAAAACACAACAGGCTTCCCCTTGATCTAGACTCTGATTACCTTTCTAGTTCTGTCTTTAGATACCTCCCTCCCCCAGGCCATGCTCCAGTCAAACTGGAGTACCATAGGCCTGCAAATTCATTGTACTGTCTCTCAGCCCAGGTGAGGCCTTTGCATATGCTGGCCCCTCTGCCACAGTGACCTTTCCTTCCTGCTTCACCTGGAACAGAAAACATTTGACACATTTTGACTCACAGCCTCTAAACCTTTTTCCCATACGAAGACAAACCTCACATTATGAGTCTTGTCAGGAAACAAGAAGTGTCTTCCTTGACAGAAGTGGAAAAGACCCAATACTCAATTTGCCAGCTGCCCTGGTACCTAAGGAATGGATAGGTAGCCAGCCTTGGTCTATCAACTGAACTGATCTGAACGTGGACTCTGGAAGTAAAGCCACCAGGAAGCAGAATAGGGAAGGCACCCTACTTGGCCATGGCAGGGGTGGCATGCAGTTTCCTGGGACCATCTGTGAAGCCACGCCACCACCAACATCCACATCACATTGGTACCACTTTGCCAAATTGTTCCATAGCTTTCCCTGAAACTGTGCGGCTAATTGATGTCATTTCCAAAGATTCTGGCCAGAGCTATTTTCTTTTTTTTCCTTCTTTTTTTTTTTTTAATTTTTTTAATTTTTTTTTTCCAGTGGGTTTTGTCATACATTGATATGAATCAGCCATAGATTTACACGTATTCCCCATCCTGATCCTCCCTCCCACCTCCCTCTCCATCCGATTCCTCTGGGTCTTCCCAGTGCACCAGGCCCAAGCACTTGTCTCATGCCAGAGCTATTTTCTGTTACTCACAATTAAGACACTGACTGTTACACCTGACTAGCTTCTATCTAGCCTTCCAGACCCCTCTCAGTTACAACTTTCTCCAGAAGCAGTACCCATCCCTGTTCCATCCTGTGCCAGTCTCCTAGGTGTGTTGGCCACCCCACCCAGCTCTAGTGACACTGTGTCACAACCTGCACTCACTCATCTGTCCCCTCTCCCAGACTGTACGTTCCCTGAGGACAGGGGCTAGGTTTTGCTTCTCTCTGTTCCCAGAAACCAGTGTAATGTCTAACATGCCAAAGAGTAAGAGTAGCAGTAGTACTAATAGTGGGAGGGATAGTAATAATAACACTTGCAACTAACAGTTAGTTATGAGCACCTACTACAAGCCAAATGGCTACATTATCTTGTCAGGTACAAAAGAGATATTTATTTAATGAACAGATGAATATATACCAAGAGTTGTTCTCAATGTATTTTTGAATAATGTGTCTCAGGCAACCCAGCAGAAACTTTAGTAGCATCTTACTTCATCAATAATACCATTTCTTGAGATGTAGACATAGAGACCTGTGGACCCATCAGAAGAAAGAGAAGGTGGGATGAATTGAGATCAGTTCAGTTCAGTTCAGTCACTCAGTCGTGTCTGACTCTTTGCGACCCCATGAATCACAGCATGCCAGGCTTCCCTGTCCATCACAAACTCCCAGAGTTTACTCAAACTCATGCCCATCGAGTCAGTGATGCCATCCAGCCATCTCATCCTCTGTCGTCCCCTTCTCCTCCTGCCCCCAATCCCTCCCAGCATCAGGGTCTTTTCCAATGAGTCAACTCTTTGCAGATAGTAGCATTGAAACATACACATTACCAATGTAAAATATAGTTAGTGGGAAGTTGCTCTGTGACACAGAGCGCTCACCCCAGTGCTCTGTGACAACCTAGAGGGGTGGGATGGGGTAGGGGGTGGAAGGGAGGCTCAGGAGGGAGGGACATAGGTATACTTATTGTTGATTCATGTTGTTGCAGGGCAGAGACCAACACAACATTGTAAAGCAATTATCCTCCAATTAAAAAAAAGTGACCTCATACACATTGCTATATTTAAAACAGATAACCAACAGGGACATATTGTATAGCACATGGAACTCTGCTCAGTGTTCTGTGGCAGCCTGGATGGGAGGGGCATTCAGGGAAGGATAAATACATGTATGTAAATGGCTGAGTCCCTTCGATGTTCACCTGAAACTATCATGACATTGTTTTTTTTCTTTTTTTCATTTATTTTTATTAGTTGGAGGCTAATTACTTTACAATATTATAGTGGTTTTTGTCATACATTGACATGAATTAGCCATGGATTTACATGTATTCCCCATCCCAAATCCCCTTCCCACCTCCCTCTCTACCCAATCCCTCTGGGTCTTCCCAGTGCACCAGACCTGAGCACTTGTCTCATGATCCAACCTGGGCTGGTGATCTGTTTCACCCTTGATAATATACATGTTTCGATGCTGTTCTCTCGAAACATCCCACCCTCGCCTTCTCCCACAGAGTCCCAAAGTCTGTTCTGTTCTGTGTCTCTTTTTCTGTTTTGCATATAGGGTTATCATTACCACATGACATTGTTTGTTAATCAGCTATACCCCAATACAAAATAAAAAGTTAAAAAAATAAATGCAAAAATTAATACAATAAATTCTTTTTAAAGTGACATATAATAAAAAGTAATAATACTTCTCTCTCTCCTTTCTTTCTCTGGAGTTATCTTTTGCAGTTCACTCTTGTCCTCAGCTAGATGTTACTTAATACAAAGGATGATTAGCAATGGTGTGATGTTAGTTACAAGTGTGTTTGCCTTTCAAGAAAAGCTTCTTAAGGTGTGAATAGGCTTCAGAAGGATGAAGTCTTCCCTGTGGATGTGGTTGACCATGTGTGTTTTTAATGGCGTGGACACAGGAGCCGGGGATAGAGTATACTTGTGTAACTGTCTGAAAAGGCAGGAGAAGCTGCCACCATGCTCCCCTCCCTGTGCTATCTTCTCTGAAAAGTCCTCTTCTGGGATCTCCTAAGCCCCACAGATTTTGTCGAGCCTTGGTGAAGGCATTTTCCCTGGAACGGATTCATGCTGAAAAGAAGGAGAGGGCTGTAGAGACGATCCTGTTTAATTTTCTGCTCCCATCCTCCACCTGCCTCCTGACTGAGTAACACCATTGACACAGCATCTGTTTTCTTTTTAAATAAGAAAAATTTTTATTGAGGTATAGTTGTGTACAATATTATATATATTTCAGATATATAACATAGTGATTCACAATTTTTAAAGGTTATTCTCCATTCAAAGTTATTATAAAATATTGGCTATATTCCCTGTGTCATACAATATATCCTTGTAGTTTATTTATTGTATACATAGTAGTTTGCACCTCTTAATCCCCTCCCCATATCTTGCCCCTCCCCCTTCCCTTCCCACTGGAAACACTTGTTCTCTATATCTGTGAATCTGTTTCTTTTTTGTTACATTCACTAGTTTGTTTGGGGGCTTCCCAGGTGGCATTAGTGATAACCTGCCTCCCAATGTAGGAAACATAAGAGATGTGGGTTCAGTCCCTGTTGTCGGGAAGATCCCTTGGAGGAGGGCATGGCAGTCAACTCCAGTTTTCTTGCCTGGAAAATCCCATGGACACAGGAGTCTGGCAGGCTATAATCTATAGGGTCACAAAGAGTTGGACACAACTAAAGCAACTTAGCATGCACAGTTTGTTTTAGGTTCCACATAAAAATGATATCATACAGTATTTGCCTTTCTCTGGATTATTTCACTAAACATATTATCCTTCAAGTCCACCCATGTTGTTGCAAATGGCAAATTTTCATTCTTTTTTCTGGCTAAGTAGTATTTATTCATTCATTGTCTTTATCCATGTTGAGGGACACTTAGGTTGCTTCCTTCCATATCTTGGCAACTGTGAATAACACTGCTATGAACATTGGGGTATGTCTATCTTTTCCAATTAGTGCTTTTCATCTTTTTCAGTTACATGCCCAGGAGTGGAAATGCTGGGTCCTATGGTGTTGGCTGGACTTCCCAGGTGGCTCAGTGGTAAAGAATCCATTCGCCAAGCAGGAGACGTGGATTCTACCCCTGGGTTGGGAAGATCTCCTGGAGAAGGAAATGGCAACCCACTCTAGTTTTCTTGTCCGGAAAATCCCACAGATAGAGAAGCCTGGCAGGCCTAGTCCATGGGGTCACTAAGAGTCAGGCATGAATTATTGAGTAAAACAACAACAATGGTGTTGACTAGTTCTATTTTATTTATTTATTTTTTAAGAAACCTCCATACTGTTGTGCATTACATTCCCCCCAACAGTGCCCAAGGGTTCACTTTTCTCCACATTGTCACCAACATTGTTATTTGTAGTCTTTTTGATGATAGCAATTCTGACACGTGTGAGGTGATATCTTATTGTGGCTATAATTTGCATTTCTCTGATGATTAACTAACACACTGTCTCTGAAAGGCTGCAGTCCCTGTTCTGAATCTCCTCCCTGGCAAACACTTGCAGTATATTTTGCCCTAACTGAAAGTCTGAAGGTGAGTCAGATATAAACTCAGTTTAAAAACAAAACAAAATAAGTAAACAGGAAGCAGGGCAAGAATGGGATAGGATGACAACAGAGGGTCACCCAGTTCTGCAGGTCTGCACCATGCCCCTGTGAGGTTAGTAATATGCAGGTGGAGGAGGCTGGTTACTTGTTTCAAAACAAATAAGTTTCTCAAATCCTTTGAACAGTGAAAGGAACAAAACACTCCATTAAGATACGTTTCTTCATTCCCTCTGAAGTTGAGATCTTTGTTTTTAAGGGAGGCTGGTCTTGACTGGAAAAGTGGCAATTAGCTGTAGATCAAAATAATAAAGCCAAATGATGATCTCAGACCACAGCACCCAGTGCCTTCTGAGGACCTGCATGTCCTGATGGAATGGAGAATGTAAAGAAATAAAAACTGAAAGCTGTAGGAGAACATGTTTGTTTGTTTTTTTTTTTCAGTTTACTCTAGTTAGAGGCTCACTGTATTTCTGACTCAACTTTATAATGTTTCTCATTTCTAAGCCTAAATGTTGCGAAGTGTGACTGTGATGGGACTTTGACTCATTAAAGATACAGCCTCAGCAATGAATCTCTGCCTACTCTTTTTACTTTGGAATCCAACCCACATATATAGCTCTTCAAATTTGGGGTTCATGTGACTGTACTTAGATTATGGCCCTTGTGAGTTCTTTGCCTGTTGTTATGACAACAGAGTAGATAAAGGTGAGCTTCTGGCTTAATTTCATCAGTGCCCACAGTGAATCAAACGAATTTCCCCTATTTAGCATATATTGACCTTAATCATCAAGACTAGTTTACCTGCACTGTACAGACTGGGTTTCCCAGGTGGTGCTAGTGGTAAAGAATCTGCCTGCCAATGCAGGAGATGCAAGAGATGAAGTTCGATCCCCTGGAGGAAGAAAATGGCAACCAACTCCGGTATTCTTGCCTGAAGAATTCCATGGACAAGAGGAGCCTGGTGGGCTACAGTTCATGAGGTTGCAAAGAGTTGGACATGACTGAGCAACTGAGCATGCACACATGCAGATTAGTCACTAGCCTATTTTATGTTACTTGAATGTTTTAAACTTTTGTATATTTCTCCAAATTTTCATCTATGAGATTTTTAAGGTCAAAGCTTTTAAAAGATATATTAAAATGTGACAGGGTGGGAGATTTTTGTTCTTTTTTCCTACCATGCCACAAAAGTGGAAAATTTCAAGACTTCTGACCATCTGCGCTGCTGCAGTCCTGGTTCAAGCCACTGCCAACTGTCTCTGAAACTTTGAGAAAGTTTCCAGACCCATCTCCCTTCCTCTCCTCCTAACCCCTACCCACCCAGCACAGTCCATCCACCACATAGCAACAAGAGCTATCTTTATAAAGTGTATATCATGGCACATTACTCTGATTCAAATCTCTCCCAAGGTTTCCCCTTGCAACTAGAAGACTGATAGTCTCACATTAGGCTACTAAACCTTCCTGATTTGCTCTCCCAGTTAACCTACAATTTGCTGCTGGTCCTCAGCATACCAGTCCCTTCAACCTTCTTCCAGTCTCTTGAACACATCAAGCCTGGTTCCTTTCTGGGCCTTTGCCCTTACTATTCTTCCTGTTATTTGCTCTTTTCCCAGATCTTTGCATGGTTGCCCACATCTCTTTATGTGGATCCCAATTTCCATCTTTTAGAGAGACCTTAAAAGCTCACCCTAGATAAATCAGCACCCCAATCCTCACTTCTGCCTCTCTATCTTTATCCTATTTTAGCACCTGCAAATCTTTGAAATTAAATTCTTTTAAAAGTCCTATTTATGTGTTTATTACCTGTCTGCCTCCCTACCCAGCACTAGCATATCAGCTCATTAGAGGCAGGAACTTAAGATTCTTTTGGTCATTGCTGTACTCCCAGGACCTGGAATAGTGCCTAGGCTAACAACTTCTTATTAATTGTCTGACAACTTTACAAGTTTAACATTCAGTAAAACTTACCTGATAAGTGAACTAATGATCATGAAACAGCATGGATAACTCTCAAATGCATTTTGCAGACTCAAAAGGCCACATGTTGTAAAATTCCACTTTCATGGCATTCTGGAAAATGGAAAACTATAGAGATTTTTTAAAAGATCAGTGGTTACCAGGGGTTGGGGTAGTAGGAATTGACTACAAAACGGTGTAAGGGAATTCTATATCTTGATTTTGATGGAATTACACAACTGTATATGTTGTTAAAATCATAGACCTGTTCATTAAACAAGATGAATTTTGTTGTATGTCAATTATACCTCAATAAACCTGATTTTAATTGCCTGATAAAGTTCTTCACTCACCCTGGAATAAGCACCTTTTTATTATTTTTATTGAGGTGTAATTGAGATTAATTTCAAGTATACAGTGTAATGATTTGATATCTGTACATATTGCAAAATGATCACAGCAGTAAGTCTAGTCAACACCTGTCACCACACATGGTTACAAAGTTTTTTTTCCTTGTGATGAGGCTTTTTAAGATCTACTTTAAAAGGTTTTCCGTTCAGTCAGTTCAGTTCAGTCGCTCAGTCATGACCAACTCTTTACGACCCCATGAATCGCAGCACACCAGGCCTCCCTGTCCATCACAAACTCCCAGAGTTTACTCAAACTCATGCCCATCGAGTCAGTGATGCCATCCAGCCATCTCATCCTCTGTCGTCCCCTTCTCCTCCTGCCCCTAATCCCTCCCAGCATCAGGGTCTTTTCTAACGAGTCAACTCTTCGCATGAGGTGGCCAAAGTATTGGAGTTTCAGCTTCAGCATCAATTCCAATGAACACCCAGGACTGATCTCCTTTAGGATGCACTGGTTGGATCTCCTTGCAGTCCAAGGGACTCTCAAGAGTCTTCTCCAACACCACAGTTCAAAGCATCAATTCTTCGGTGCTCAGCTTTCTTCACAGTCCAACTCTCACATCCATACATGACCACTGGAAAAACCATAGCCTTGACCAGACTAGCAACCTTCAAATATGCAATACAGTATTATTAATTGTGGTCACCATGTTGTACATTACATTCCCCTGACCTATTTATTTTATAGCTGGAATTTTATACATTTTGGCCCCCTTCACCCATTTTGCCCATCTCCCACTCCACCTCTAGCAACCACCACTGATTCTTTGTATCTTTGAGCTTGAATTTTTTTTTTGTATTTCTCATTTATCATATATGAAGTGAAGTGACCGCTCAGTCGTGTCTGACTCTTCGCGACCCCGTGGACTGTAGCCTACCAGGCTGCTCTGTCCATGGGATTCTCCAAGCAAGAATATTGGAGTGGGTTGCCATTTCCTTCTCCAGGGGATCTTCCCAACCCAGGGATCGAACCTGGGTCTCCCACATTGCAGGCAGACGCTCTACCCTATGAGCCACCAGGGCAGCCCATTTCTCATATAAGTGAGATCATATAGTATTTGTCCTGCTCTATCCAACTCATTTCACTTACCATAATGCCCTCAAGGTCCATCTATATTGTTGCAAATGGCAAGGTTTCACTCTTGTTTTATGGTTGAATAATATTCCATATATATGGAATATGCCACATTTAGGACAATTAGGCTGTTTCCATATCTCAGCAATTGTAAATAATGCTGCAGTGAACATGGGGGTGTGTATACATTTTTGAGTTAGTATTTTTGTCTTCTTTGGGTAAATACCCAAAAGTGGAATTACTGAATCATATGGCTGAGTTGTTTTTAATTTTCTGAGGAACTCCATACTGCTCAATGTTTTCCATGGTGGCTTTGCTAGTTTACTTGGAATAAATACCTAATGGTTTGAAAAAAAAAAAAAAAGTTCTCATATTGAACCTGTAGTGAACAATCACCATGTATGCTGCTTACAGAAACCTTGGGACCAGCAAGGTATCATTATACAATCTAAAAGTATTAGATGGACATGAGATGTCCATTAGATGAGCATTAGAGGGACCAGGGTTTGACAATTTTGGCTTTGACAGTTACTGTGGATTTTAGTTAGGATTTCTTAGGGTCAAGCAACCAAAACCAACTCTGACAAGCCTGTCTTCTTCTTGAGTACACCAATAACCAGAAAGAGGAATGATACAGCTTTTCAACTTTTGTTGGGAGGCAGGTACCTGAAATTATGCCCCACCAAGAGGACTACCTGTAGTGGGAGGCATGTGATTCCCCTAGGGAAAACCAAAGTGCTGTTAGGACGCTAGGCAGCCCAACAGCAAATGTCTAAAATACTGTGTGACTCCACTTAACCTCTCTGAACTCTTCTGTCTTCTCCTATTTAAAAACCAACTCTTAAAGTTATAGGAATTAAACATGTTAATTAGTCTATTGAATATTTAGATTTCCTAGAACATAAATTCTGTTTCATAAATGTTGTTTCCCTTTTCCTCTAACTTTTGGCCTACCTGAAACATATACCTCTAGCATTTGTTTACTCAGTTAAAAGCTTAATAATTTTCCTAATTCCCCAAGCTAGAAACCACAGAGTGAGTTTCAGTCTATTTTTTCTGTTGTTTTCACCTGCTAAATACAGGGTATCCATTTCCCCTTGACATCAGCTTTGTAGCTGGTCCACCCATCTCCCTTTTGCTGTCTCTCTCCCTCAGCCACTGTAGCGTACTGGTAGTGTGTGGACTCTGGAGCCAAAGAGTCTGAGTTTAAATCTTGATTTTGTTCCTTAATAGCCATACAATCTCAACCAAGTTACATAATCTCTGCGTGCCTGTTTCCTCGTGTGTAAGTGGGGATAACAGTTCTTTCCTCAAAGAGTTGTTATGAGGATTAAACGTATTACTCCATGTAAGCACTTAGAATAGTGTGTGGGTCATGGTGAGTGCTACACGATATATGTTTATTCAATAAATCTACCTCCTTGTAGCTTCCAGAATTATCTTTCTAAAATTTAAACATCCACTTTCAACTTTAAATTCCCTTCAGACCTGCTTCTCTGACTGCCCAGCCAAGGCTGAAACTGGGGCCCCTCTGTGCACCTTGCACTAAACTCTTTTACTGCACTTGGCTGATGGTTTTGTAACTATTTGTTTATACTCTTTCTCTACACTATTCTGTGACTTCTTGGAAATATAGACACTTACCTGATTTATCTATAAATGGCCAGTACCTATTTGTCCAAAGGAGGTGCTTAATAAATGTTTGCTGATTGAATAAAATGAGCAAAAAAATGTTACTGTTTCATCCACTGAACAAAATATAGGCTACTGACTTCAAATATACTTTTACTTAAAATCAAGGCTGGTATTTCAATGGCTATTCCTTTTGTTAAATCACCATAAAAACTCAAGGCTATATTATTCAATGTTACTATTGTAGTGACATTTGTATAAAAATCTAAAGTAATGGTTAACAAAATGGCTATAAGTACATACTTATTAATAATCACTTTAAATGGATTAGATGCTCCAATCAAAAGACATAGAGTGGCTGAATGGATATAAGAACAATATATATATACACACACTGCCTACAAGAGACTCATTTTAGATCTAAAAACACACATAGACTGAAAGTGAGGGATGAAAAAAGGTTTTCCACGCATATGAAAATCAATAGAAAGCTGGGGCAGCATTATTTATTTCAGACAAAATAGACTTTATTTTTTTCTTAATTAATATATTTTAACTGAAGTATAGTTGATTTACAATGTTACAGTGTGTTACTTTTTCTGTATAGCAAAATGATTCATTTATATGTATATATCCATTATGGTTTAATCATAGGATATTGAATATAGTTCTCTGTGCTATACAGTAGGACTTGGTTGCTTATCCATTCTCTATTTCAAAGCTTACATCTGCTAACAACAACCTCCCTTTCCATCCCTTCTCCAACCCCCGCCCCCTTGGCAACCACCAGTCTGTTTTTTATGCCCATGATTCTGTTTGGTTCATAGATAGGTTTATTTGCATCATATTTTATATTCAATATATAAGTGATATCCTATAGTATTTGTCTTTTTCTTTCTGACATTTCACTTAGTATGATAATCTCTAGTTAAATCCATGTTGCTGCAAATGCCATTATTTCATTCTTTTCTGTGGCTGAGTAGTATTCCATTGTGTATATGTACCACATCTTTATTCATTCATCTGTTGATGGACATTTAGGCTGTTTCCATGTTTTGGTTACTGTGAATAGTGCTGCTATGAACATAGGGTTGCACAGATCTTTTTGAATTATAGTTATGTCTGAATATATGCCCAGGTGTGGTATTGCTGGTGTGTATTGCATGAGTGCTCAGTGGTGTCTGACTCTTTGCAACCCCATGGACCACAGTCTGCCAGGCTCCTCTGCCCATGGAATTCTCCAGGCAAGAATACTGGAGTGGGTTGCCATTTCCTCCTCCCGAGGATCTTTCTGACCCAGGGATCAAACCTGCGTCTCCTGCATTGGCGGGCGAATGCCTTACCACTGGGCCACCTGGGAAGCATGTAGGATTGCTGGATCATATGATAATTCTATTTTTAGTTTTCTGAGGAACCACCATACTGTTTTCCACAGTGGCTACACTAGCTCACATTCCCACCAACAATGTATGAAGATTCCATTCTCCACACCTTCTCCAGCATTTGTACGAAGAAAGAAATGATAACGATTAGAGCAGAAATAAATTATCATACAGACTAAAAAATTGAAAAGATCACTGAAACTGAATTGGTTCTTTGAAACAATAAGCAAAAATTGTAAAACTTAAGCCAGACTCAAGAAAAAAAGAGAGAGGGCCAAAATCAATAAAATCAGAAATGAAAAAGGAGAAGTTACAACTGAAACCACAGAAATATGAAGGATCATAAGAGATTATTATGAACAACTAAATTCCAATAAAAAATAAACACCAGTGGACAAGCTACAAGAAATGGACAAATTCCTAGAAGCGTACAGTCTCCCAAGACTAAACTAAGAAGAAATAGAAAATATAAACTGACCAATTAGCAGTAATGAAATTAAACCGGTTTAAAAAAAAAAAACTCCCAACAAACAAAAGTCCAGGACAAGATAGCTTCACAGGTGAATTCTACCAAACATTTAGATAAGAGTTAACACTATCTTCCTTAAACTAGTCCAAAAATTGTAGAGGAAAGAACACTCTTGAACTCATTCTATGAGTTTTATGGTTTCCAGTCTTGTATTTAGGTCTTCTAGAAGAAAACGTATTGAATGGGAGAAGATATTTGCAAATGATGTGACTGATAAGGGGTTAATGTCCAATATATATAAACAGCTTGTACAACTCAGTATTTAAAGAAAAAAAAACTAGATTAAAAAATGAGCAGAAGACTTGAATAGACATTTTTCTAAAAAAGACATAAGGGATAGCTAACAGGGACATGAAAATTCCACAGCCATAAAAAAGAAATTTTGCCATTTGTAGCAACATGAATGGACTCAGAGAGTATTGTGCTTAGTGAAATAAGTCAAAGAAAGACAAATGCTGTATGATATGACTTACGTGTGAAATCTAAAAAAATAGCAAACTAGTGAATATAACAAGAAAGAAGCCGATTCACAGATATAGAGAACCAATTAGTGATTACCAATGGGGAGAGGTAAGTGGGGAGGTGCAGGATAGGGGTAGGGGATCAACAGGAGCAATTATTAAATATAAAACAAGCTACAAGGATATATTATACAATAAGGGGATATAGTTAATATTTTATTATAACTTTAAGTGGAGTATAATCTATAAAAAAATTTCTAAAAATTTTGGATCACTGTTGTATACCTGAAACTAATATAATATTGTACATCAACTCTACCTCAGTAAAATTTTTTAATAAAAATGAAGTAATGGTGTGCAAGCCTGACACTCCCTGTTTGCTCCAGGCAAGGATGGAACATATAGACACTAGATAAGGAGGTGATTTGCACAGACCTTGAACTCTAAGATTTCAGTGAGACTTGTTCTCGGGCACTGGACGGAGCGGAGTACCAGGCTGTATTCCCTAGCAAGTCCTGAAATACAGAAATTCTGTTACTGATTTGAAATAGATCCATCCAGCTTAAATTCCAGTGGGTAAAGTCTATATCATCTTGTGACAAATAAAGAGACCTGAGTTCTTGCCTGGATCTGGAGCCTTCTCACATCATATGGGGCACAATGAGAGGATCTAGGCAAGGCTAGTGTTCTGCTAAGAGGCTGTCTGGAATCTGTTCAAGTGCCTGAGCAAGTTCTCAGCTGGAAGCTCAGAGTTCAGTCTCATTGAGTGTGGGAAAGATGGTGCTGGCCAAGCCCATTGAGGGACATTAAAGGACCTTGATAAGGCTGGGGCTGCTCTTTGCTTCAGGGGAAAGCTGCATCCCAGTAGATCCAGGAGAAGACAGCTGCTAAACACAGCCCCAACACTTATTAATATTGCATCACCTACAGAGATTTAAAAAATATCTATGTACAGGCACCAGCCCAGACTGATTAACTGATAAAACTCTGGGGGTTGGGCCCAAGCACCAGAAATTTTTATTTTTTTAAGTTCTCTAGATGGTTGCATTGTGCACACAGGATTGAAAATCCCTGGTGAGGAGGAAAGAGAGAGGCCCCTTTCCTACTTGTTGCAACAGAGGGCCATCTAGTCAGCTCATCAAAAAGCTACATCAAGTTACTCAGATCAACATGGAAGAGGGGAATCCTGGGAACTCCCTCCTCTGTTTTATATCATTAGGATTAGAATTCTGTCAAGTGTCTATTTTTACTGTTCTGATCCCATCAGGGCTATGGAAAGGCTCCTAAGAACCAATTTTCTGGGATCAACATCAGGATTATGCCCATAACCCTATTCCTGCCTGCAATAAAATGTTGATAATAGATGGATAAACAAGAAAGGAGAAAAAAGTCTTACGTTATCATATGTTTTCTCCCATGAAGCAGAAAATGGCATCCATCAACAATAGAAAAATTCTTATTCAGGCTTTTCAAGAAACCTAAAATTAAAAAAACCTAAAATTTAACAGCATTTTAAAGAGATGATTAACATCCCAATAATTATGTTATAATTTGAAGTTGATGTAGAGAGTTGTTCTTTTAGAAAATGATTTGGTGAAGAGAGGAGAAGTTGAACAGCATTTGATGTTCAAAGACCTCATTCAAGTCCTGAATCCACAACTTCCTATTTACCTTGAAGGTGTTTTTTTTTTTTCATTGATAAAAGTGGTTGGTATCACTACTGCTAATGAATCCTTCAGTGGGTTGCTGTGAGATAGTATATGTGAAAGTGTTTTGGAAAGTACCACCCTAATATCAGTATTTTAATTAATTATGAAGGAATCAGACCTGATGTTAATTACTCTAGTTATTCTAGTTAATTACTCTAAGCTTGATAAGAATTGGAGTCTACAATTCATGAGAGAGTATTTGTCAATTTAAAAATTAAGTAGTATTTTTTATTGAAAAAAGGTAATACATGTCCGATGGCAAAAAAGTACCTTAAATAATATGACTCCCGTCTTCTTCCTTAGAGGCAAGCATTAACAGCATCTTGAGAATCTTGAAACTTTTTATACATAGAGACATATATTTTAAATTATACAAACTCTGTAGCTATAGAAATAGGAATAAACGAATCATTCTTCATCTTGCTGTTTTCACTTACAAGCATGTCTTAGTAGCCTTCAAATCAGCAGAGTTCATCAACAGAGATTTCCCACTTGGATTTAGCACTGGGAAGTATAAAGGGACCAGCCTCCACTGTGGGTATCCAGAGGGTTGCTTATAGAGGCAACAGTGCAGAGAATATCCTTGAATATACATCTTTGTACACTTGTGCAAACATATTGAACTGGACACTTAAACAGTCAAAAGACATCCAGGAACCTTTTCCAACCTAACGAGATTAATAGCATGAAGATAGGGAGGGTCAGGTGAGGGGGACGCAGGAGGTTTAACTTCTTCCTGCCTAGGCAGAGTTCTCCTGGTCTATACCAACATCACAGGGCCACAGAGTAGAAAGAAATAACAGTTACCAAGATAAATGTGTACTTCTACAACTCTCCTGTTTGATATAGTGCTGTAAGCGTCTGTATTCTAGAATCAGCATTGGTTTTCTCTCTACAGGATAATCTACACACTGAGATCTGTTGTTTAAAATTATTCTAAAAGAAAGAAACATTTCTGTAGACTTCCCTAGATTCTGTAATTCTGCTGGGTTTGTCTGACTCTGTACATAATAGTGCCTAGAAAAGGCAAAACCAGTACCAGGGTAGTCTTCCCAGTAGTAAATGGTGACCTGTGCCCTCCACTTTCCACTCTCCCTTCCACCCCTCCCCCCCTTTTTTTAATTCGTTTGTCTATTTATTCAGTGGTTTTAGTGGGACCGGTCACTTTAATGTGCTAAAGATACATTGATGGAGTAAGGCATGTAAGGTGGAAAGATAATATATTGGTAAACAGATAAATAACTAGAATAATTATAGGATCTGTGATGAACAGGGACTGGTAGGGGAATAGTCATGTACAGACTAGGAGACTGAAAGAAAAATAACTCTTAGCCTCTGCCTTAAAGGAGATTGTAAGGAAGCAGGATTAATCCTTAGAAATGAGAAGTGGGATTCTTAGCAGTGAGGAGACTTCCCTTTCATTCTCTCTCAAGAAGCTCCAGCAGGAGATGGCTTTGCCAAAAGAGAGGATAAACTAAGAAAGAGGACATAGGATTCTAGAAATAAGAGATCCAAGCTAGAAGAAAAGCAAAAGGAAATCTTGGGCAGCAAGACTTGAGGGTGCAGAGAGGAGCAGGAGGATGGAGGGTGCAAGGCAAGACACAGAACTAATGGTCATCTGATTGATTTGAGCACATGGTTAAAGAGAAGAGTATTTAGAGGTTCTTTAAAATTCTGAGAGAGCGAGTTTTGGAAGAACTTAATGATAGCTGCACAAAGAGCTATGTAAAGAAAAACTATCAGCTTCAGAAAAAAGAGACAATAAAGGCAATGTAACCATAGGCTAATATTAATTCAACAATGCATAATATTTTGCATACTTATAGTAAAGGACACATGTAACAGGTGATTGTACCAAAAATAGCAATATAATTATTTTGCCTTCCACCTTTTTAATTCATTCTCCATTGCCCCCAATGAAGATTCTTCCCACTGTTTCCTAACTGGTCTCCTGTTTTTCATTTTAACTCAACAAATATCTATTGAGTATTCATTCACCATACTAGGTTCTGGGGATAGAGGTGTTGACAACAGGATAGAGTTGCCACAGTGATCTCAGAGAGACTGCAGTGAGTGGTCCTGAAGAGAGATCTTAGTTCTCTAAGCTAGGCAGCCTGAATGAAAACCGGGAATCTAGCCACTAGATCACCAGGGGCTAGAGGCCAGAAGCAAAGTGGCGCTGGCTCTTTCCCTTCTTTGAAAGAAGAATGTTTCAAGGAGGCAGAAACTGTAAACGGGGACAAGGTTTATTATTAGAGACACAGCACAAAGTATGGGAGAGCACCCAGAGAAACAGTTTGTTGAAGTCAGAAGCTAGGCAGAAATACGTACCCGGAGAAGAGTGCATCCTGAATGAAGAGGAGCACAGTAAGGAGGTGATTTAAATCGCCTGTATAGGACAGTCTTCCAGGTCTTTGCTTACCTGTGGCCAGTTATCTTGTTTCTTTCTTCACACCTGACTGGTCCTAAGACCCTTGCCAAGATGCCTGTGCAACTTTTTGCTAAGATGGATTCCACCGCAGAGGCCTATGGATACATGTCCACACTTATTATGGGGTGGGGCCCCTCCCCTTTTCAATCCCCCAAAAGCCTTCCTGCACATGTGCAGACAGGGAAGTTTCCCTTGACCTCAGAAACAGGTACCTTATCTCTCTACTTTAGCAGAGCTCAGCTTTTGCCACTAGCTTTCTCCTTGGAATATTTGGGTTAGAACAAAGTTTTAGTTTTACTCTACTTGGCAAACCTAGCTGTCCAGCCCAGGGGCCCATCTGTCTTCTACCTCAATTCTTCTGGGCAGGAAGGGGATGCTGAGAAGTAAACAGGCTTTCATTCATTCGTCCATTCAATACACACTTAATGAGTGTTTCCTGTGGGTCAGGCCCTGTGCTCAGAGTCAGAGATAAATAGATGAACAAGATGGTCAAGGTCCTAGACCTCTTGGAGCTTGCAGGTTAGTAAAACAGACAAAACAAAGAAAGTCACAAATAAAATAATTATAAATGGTACAAATTCTGCAAAGAAAACAAGAGTGCTGAGATAGAGTGTAAGAGGGGTTCATACTTTTAAAAGAGTGATCAGGGAAAGTTTCTCTGAGAAAGTGTCATTTAAACCAAGACTTAAAGATGAGAAGGAGTCAGCCATGGGAACAGTAAAGGAAAAGAGAGTTTCAGGCAGAGGCCACAAAGTGTATAAAGGCCCTGAGCCAGAATGAGCTTGGCATATTGAGGAGGGGGAGAGAGACTGGAGTTGGGAGTGGTGAGTGAATGGAAGAGTGGCTTGAATTAAGTTTGGATAGTTGTGATGTCCTTAAGGGCCGTAGTAAAGAGTTTGACACTGACTTTATTCAAAACACAACAGGAAGCCAGGGAGGATTTTTATGTGGAGGAATAACCATATCTAATTTGTGTTTGAAGAAAGTCACTCTTAGTGCTGGTTTGTGAAGGACTTGGAAAGGAGGCAAGAATGGAAGAGGAGAGAACACATAAAAGAGGCCTTTATAGCACTTCAGATAAGAAGTGAGGTGGAGGGGCTCAAGGTGGGGCAGGCTGGTGGGTGCATTTGAGTTACAGTCAGAGCTAGAATTATCAAGGCTTTCTGAAGGATTGAAAGCAGAGAAGAAATAAGGCATGGATTCTGTCTCCTTGGTTTGGGGCTCAAGCAGTTAGAGGGCTGGTTTAGCCATTCACTGTGATGAAAGAGATTTCCAGGGGGAACAGCAGGGCCATGGTGAAGGCGGACAGGAATAGGACTTAAGTTCTATGTGATGTGTTTTGGGGACGGTCAACTGAAATTGTTCCATAGATAGTAGAGTGTATCTTTGATGGGGACAATGGTAGACATGGTTTAAGAACTGCTGAGCCCTTTGGGTTTGTGGCTTTTTAAAAAATTTTATTGGCATATAGTTGATTTACCATGTTGTATTAGGAGCCCTTTGGGTTTTTAAAAATAATTTATTTATTTTTGGTTGTGCGGGGTCTTTGTTGCTGCTCACATTTTTCTCTAGTTGTGGCAGGTGGGGGGCTTTTCTCCACTTTTCTCCACCCAGCCTGCGGTGGGTAGGCTTCTCATTGCAACGGCTTCTTTTCTTGTGGGTCTTAGGCTCTAGGGCCAGTGGGCTTCGGTAGTTGTGGAATGTGTACTCAATAGTTGGCTCCTGGGCTCGAGAGCACAGGCTCAACAGTTCTGGTGCATGGGCTTAGTTGAGGAGCCTTTTGGTTTTTTCATGTGCTTGTGCAGCTAGAAATGTCCAGAGATGATGCCTGAGTCTGGAGTTTAGGCTAGAGACAGAGTGAGAATCCAGATGACAGGATGGGAAACAAGATTCGCACAGAATCCAAGCAAGGGGGACGAGGGATTTCTTGTGTCACGTGCACCTCTGAGAGGCTCACACTGATCACAGTCAACCACCAGGCTCCTGATTTCTTCTTCATAGCACACTGGGCATATGTTGAAATCTCTTCTAAATCTCGCCGGAAGTCTTGACTCTCAACATCAAACCTGAGTACCATGTTAATGAGAATCCTGTCATTTAAAAATAGGGGCTTCCCTGATAGCTCAGTTGGTAAAGAATATATCTGCAATGCAGGAGACCCCGGTTCGATTCCCGAGTCAGGAAGATCCCCTGGAGAAGGGATAGGCTACCCACTCCAGTATTCTTGGGCTTCCCTTATGGCTCGGCTGGTAAAGAATCCGCCTGCAATGTGGGAGAACTGGGTTCGATCCCTGGGCTGGGAAGATCCCCTGGAGAAGGGAAAGGCTACCCACTCCAGTATCCTGGCCTGGAGAATTCCATCGACTGTATAGTCCGTGGGGTCTCAAAGAGTCGGACATGACTGAGCGACTTTCACTTTCTCACTTTCAAGTTAGCAGGACAGTGCCATGTGATATCTTAGAGTGAAATGTATAGCTTTTCTGAAATATAGTATATTTACCTTTGTGAAGTTTCCTTGTGCTGATACTATAGTTCAAGATAGCAATGCTATTATGCGCATCAGAAACAACAGGGATAACTTCTTAAACTGACTGCAGTTTACCAGCTGTAAGACCTCTTAAGAACCTCTGTTTGCTCCACCGTAAATGAGATGGAGCAGATTAATCAACTAGAAAGGTTCCTTGCTTCCATAGTATTCCATAATTCAATGATTGTACCCATTTATATAGGCCCAAACCACTCCCCCTGAATTGTTTGCTTTTCTTGACGAGACAGAACAAGAGAAGGAGAGTGATTGGATTTCTGGAGTGGGCCAGGCTGTAAAGAGGCAGAGGACTAAGATACCAATGGCTACTAAAGCCATTTCCAGGGCTCATCATCACCAGTTTCCCTGCAAAAAGACAGACAACCCAAACGTATTAAGGCAGCTGTGGCTCCCAGCATGCAACAAAATGGAAAGGGATCGCTTGAGACTCTTGGATTAATTAGAATATTTTTTCTGGGATTTGCACCAAAACCTGCCTTGTGATTATGGTGACTCTCATAATGTGATTATGATGACCCAGCACTTGCAGTGCTGAGAATATCTGTGGCTTTGAAACTAGTTAATTCCACAAAAACATGGAACATAAATCATTCACCAATTCGTTTAGCAAAGACATGGTTGAAAGTGAAAGTTGCTCAGTTGTGTCCGACTCTTTGCGACCCCATGCACTATATAGCCCGTGGAATTCTCCAGGCCAGAAATACTGGAGTGGGTAGCCTTTCCCTTCTCCAGGGGCTCTTCTCAACCCAGGGATTGAACCCAGGTCTCCTGCACTGCAGGTGGATTCTTTACCTGCTGAGCCACAAGGGAAGCAAAGACATGGGAGACAGGCACGAATTATTGCTCATGAAAAATTTTCATCACAGTAATGAAACCCAACTAAGTAGGTGAAACTCCTATGTATTGCTGCAAATATTTTATGATTATGAGATTAATTTTTCATGAATGAGTTGTCAGTTATACCATTATTTGTAACATTTACTAACTTGATAAACATGCACAGGGTTCACCTAAAGAATTATATATTATCGAATTATTTCCATTTAATAAATATTTTTGACTGACCCACAGTTTGACATTCTTTTTAAGTTCAGATCTAACTAAGTTTAACCTGTCTGCCTACAAGTCTAGTTTCTTTGCCTCCATTGTATTATATTAGTAGCTTTTCATTTCTTGAAAATCCATAATACCAATTCAAACAACTGTCAACCTACATATATATATAATTCCAATTTAAGAATGTTTTTTTTCCAGAAGAATTTTAGGCAGGAATTATAATCACAATATTTAGGACCTTCTCTGATGATCCATTGGCTAGGACTCCACTGCAAAGGGCATAGGTTCGATCCCTGGTCAGGAAACTAAGATCCCACAAGCTTGGCAGCTCTGCAAAAAAAAAAAAAGAGAAAGTTAACAATTTGTACAGTATGAGAACTGACCTATCAAATGATCATTGGCTGTAAATAATAGATACAACCACTCTGCTGTATCCTGGATGAACACTGGCCTAATTTTAGTTGGTATAAATTAGGACATTTTGATTTCTATTTTAAGATGGAGATTTTAATCTTGAATACATACAGGAACCAAGCAAATGATGTAAATAAGGGATGGGAGCTGAGGGTAAGACAGACTAGTGAGATCCAGTCAGGTTTTAAAGCTCAGAAATCATGCCCAGAGGATAGCTCTGACATAGTTCCAGCAGATTATTGCCATTGGAATGCAGACTGAAAAGAATCTCAAAATTTGGATTTTTGGAAAAGCAACTGTCCGGGCTGGGTGTGACCCAAGGGCTGCCAATTTGCTCGTTCTTGACCTTTCATTGGAAAAAGCACAGCATTTGTTTTGAATAGCCTTTGGCCAAGATTGACCCAGAAGAAAAAATTCAGATCCGAATTCTAACTTCTTTCAAAAACATCATTGTGTTTTCTACAACTAGCCTGTGTATATTTAGTGCAAAGTGTAAACAATACACTTTGGATGACTGTTTATTGATCCTAATTTAACAAATAAAACTATGCAGTAAACACAAAACTGCACTGTGCTGTAGCTTATGTAACTCGTAACCTTTGGCCTTTTCTTGACTAGACTTTTGTTCTCTTTCTTCAGAACTGGGGGAAAAAAATTCTTCTTCTAATTAGAAATCAAACAGATGGAAAAGGATAACAGTGACCCTTCTATTTCCTTCTGCTTTCCATTTGGAGGCACTTCAAATGAATCTGATTTAAATTTTTTCTTGAAAGCAGAAGAGGAAGGAATGGGAGAAAGGAGGAAAGTGAGGATCACAGGGAGTCTACAGCCTAAAAAAAAAAAGCTCAGCAGGTGTTTCTGAAAAACTAAAGATGCAAGTGTTCAGTTCTTCTCTCTCCTTGTTAACTCATTCATTTATCGAGCAGCTGTTACATGCCAGGCACTGTTCTAAGCTTAGGGGGTAGAACAGAAAATGTCTCTGTCATTTTAGAGCTCCTATCCTAATGAAGTTGATAATAAAGTAAAAACAAATCAGATAGTTACAGAGAGTGATAACTAATTTGAAAACACAGAGGTTATGTGACAAAGACAAAGTGGGGAGACCCCTTGCTTTATTCAGCTTGAACTGCCATAAGTAAATACCCTAAACTAGGTGGCTTAAAGAACAGAAATTTATTTCTTTACAGTTTTGGGAACTGCAATTCCTGGATCAGGATGCCAGAATGGTCGGATTCTAGTGGCAAGAGCTGGTTTCCTGTCTTGTAGATGGTCACCTTTTCATGTGCCCTTACACAGCGGGGTTGGGGAGGAGGGATTGAGTATTTCTTCATATAAGGGCACTAATCCCATCATGAAGCCCTCTCCCTTATGACCTCATCTAAACTTAATCACAGTAGTCCCCCATTTGTGTGAGAGATAAGTTCTAAGAACCCCACACTGGGATGCCTAAAACTGCGGATAGTATGGAAGCCTAGATATACTGTATTTTTCTCACATATACATAACTATGATGAAGTTTAACATAATTAGGTATACTAAGAGGTTAACAAAAAGAACTGAAAAGTTATAACAATATACTGTAATAAAGGTTATTGTATGTAGTCTCTGTCTCTCAAAATATCTTATTGTAAAAATTTACTGTCTTTTCCATCTTAACTAAGCACTTAGCAACCACTGTGGCCATAACTTCTGTAGTTTGAGGTGTAACAGCAAAACTAACACATATTTCTTTTTCTTTCTTCACAGTTTCATAGATTGAAGATTTATTCCTATCTTAGATTTTTGCAACCACAGCTTGTGATTTTTTTTTTCTTTCCTTATTAAGTTGAGAACTTTCACCTTTTCACTGAAAGGAAGCATTTAAATCTTCTCTTTGGCATACCATAATTACCAGCATCACTACTCTTGTGCTTGTGCTTTGGGGCCATTATTCAAGTAAAATAAGGGTAACTTGAAAACAAGCACTGCAGTACCACCACAGTCAATCTGATAGCTGAGGCGGCTGCTAAGTGCCTAAGGGGTAGATATGCTGGACACAGGGACGATTCATGTTCTGGGTTGGACAGAGCAGGACGGTATGAGATTTCATCATCCTACTCAGAAGGGCGTGCACTTTTAAACATAATTATTTATTTCTAGAATTTTTCATTTACTGTGTTTGGACCACAGTTGACCCTGGGTAACTGAAACTACGGAAAACAAAGCCTGGGTAACTGAAGCTACAGAAAGCAAAGCCTCCAATTAGGGCGGAAACACTGTGTCTCCCAAAAAGCCCCATCTCTAAATACCATCATCCTGGAGTTTCAGCTTTACTCTATGACTTTGGGGAGACACAATTCAGTGCATAATATTCTACCTCTGGTCCCCTTAAATTCATGTCCTTTTGACATGCAAAATACATTCATTCATTCTATCCAAACAGGTCCCCCTGTCTTAACTAACTCGGAAACCTGAAGTCCAAAGTCTCATCTTCATATCACTTAAATCAGATACGGGTGAGAGTCTAGGTACATTGATTCACAGGCAAAGTTCCTCTTCACTTTGAACATGTAAAACCAAGTTATTTTTTTTAATTTTTAAAATTTTATTGAAGTGTGGTTGCTCTATAAAGTGTTAATTTACTCTGCACAGCAAAGTGCCTCAGTTATGCATATGTATATATGTGTATATATATATATATATATTCTTTTTCATATTCTTTTCTATTATGGTTTGCAACAGGATATTGAATATAGTTTCCTGTGCTATACAGTAGGACCTTGTTTTTTATCTATCCTATGTATAAATCAAACAAGTTATGTTCTTCCAAAACACAGTGGTGGGACAGACATAGGATAGACACTCTCATTCTAAAAAAAGGGAGAAATTGGGAGAAAAGGACAGAGTGGTGGGTGCAAAGAGTGGTGGGTGCCAAGGAAGTCCAAAACTTAGATATGTAAATCCCATTAAATCTTTTTTTAAAAATTAATTTTTTATTGGAGTATCATCGCTTTACAATGTTGTATTAGTTTCCACTCTACAGCAAATTGAATCAGCTATGTATTTATATATATCCATTTTTTGGCTACAGTCTCTCATATAGAGTGAAGTAAATCAGAAGGAGAAAAAGAAATATCGTATATTAACACATAAACGTGGCATCTAGAAAAAATGGTATAGATGATCTTATTTGCTGAACAGTAGAGACACAAACTTAGAGAACAAATGTATGCACGCCAAAAGGGAAGGGGGATGGGGGGGCGATGAATTGGGAGACTGGGATTGGCATATATATACTATAGATACTACATCTAAAGGAGTAGGAAAAGGCATCCCACTCCAGTATTTTTGCCTGGGAAAATTCCATGGACAGAGGAACCTAGCGGGCTTGAATGCATGCACACTCACATGAAATAAATAACTAATGAGAACCTACTCATAGCACAGGGAACTCGACTCAATGCTCTGTGGTTACCTAAGTGGGAAGAAATTAGTTCCACTAGATCTTAAGGCTCAAGAACAATCCATTTTAGCTCAGTATTCTGTCATCCAGGCTCACTGGGGTGGCACCATCATACCCAGGGCTCAGCAGGGCACCCAGTCCCTTTTGCCCAGCAGGGCTCCCACCTCCCAGGCTGCAGGTCCCTGCTGGGGCCTTGCCCTCTGGTAGAAGGAAGCAGCCTTGCTCCCTGGGTCTGTGGTGGGAGTGGCAACTCCATGATCACCTTTGGTTTCATTCTTCCCTTTTCTTGAAAGATAACACAAGCTTGCAGCCTTCCTTCAGTCCTCCCCTTTGTTCAGCTTCCCTTTATCTCAGCTTGTGGTTTCTGCTGCTAAGGCCTCATCTCTGTTCTTAGCTTCTGCTGAGATGGGTGATGAGATCATGGTTCATGGTCATGGTAACTTTATCAAACGGCTATTCAGCCACACCCTTATCATTCTCTTTAAGAATGAACTTTCTCATTCTCTGCCGTGTGGACAGACTGAGAATTTTCTAAGTCTTTAAATTCTGGTTCTTTTTTGCTTAACAATTCCGTTGTTCAGAGTTTAAACTACTCCATAATATTGCTGACTCAGCACCCATTTTGTGTGGCCTAAAGAGGGCTTGTACTGATAGCAGCTCCTTCCTAGATAACAACCTCCAGTCACAAGCAAATGTGACAAGTTCCTGATATGACTCTCCAATAACCCTTGTGATAAACACTTGCCCCCTTAGCCCACAACCTTACCCTGTGCACCCCTTAGATAAGACTCCTGCAAAGCTTACTGAAGCCTCACTCTTGGTTTGAATTGACCAATCTGGCCGTAGCTCGAGCATCTAAAAGCCCTCCACCTTAGTAAGGCAAGAGTTCGCGGTTCTGTAGGGGTCGCTACCCACATTCTGCCTCGACCTCCCCAAGAGGCTCCTCAGGTGTGCTGTGTCCGTCCCCAAGGACCTTTCAATAATAAACTTGTCTATTTCACTTTTCTTTGCAGTATTTCGCACTGGGGCTCACCATCTGACACCCTGGGGCACTGCTTAACAAATGTTAATTAAACAAAGTCTCCATTCTTCAACTGTCTCTCTCCTTTTGCATGTCACTGTAAGTGGTCGGGAGAAACCAAGCTGCCCCCTTGAACACTTTGCTTAAAAATCTCTTAAGAGGTAACATCTGGAATGAGCCCTACTGCACGGGACAGAACCAGGATTTTAGAACAATGCCTGGTACAAAGTTTAAATGTATTATAAATGAATGCAAGAAAGAGTGAATGAATGAAGTGGGGAAGGGATATTCCAGGCAGAAGGACCAATAATGCAAATATTCCACAGTAGAAAAGATCTCAGGATGTCTGGATCAGAAAGGAGGCCAGTGTGGCTAGAGAACTGGGGAGTAATGAAGTGAGATGAGTGTGAAGAGGTAGGCAGTATTATTAGATGTTGCTTGGTGATCTGTGCTTACATATAATGAAATATTAAGAGATGAACACTGGAACCAGACTTTCTCAATTCAAATCCCTGCTCCATCACTTAATACCTGTGTGATGTCTAGGAAGGTAGTCAATCTCTCTGTATCTCCACTTCCTTGTCTATAAAATGGGAGAAATAACAATTATGACATATAATCATAATATAAGTAGTAAAAATAATAACATAAAACAAAATTAGTTTGTTCTGAGGATTAAATGAGTTAATTTTTAAATGAGCTTAAAAAAAGTCCCAGTCAATAACTTTGAATAGATGATAGAGTTTATAGTTTGGTTCATGTATTTTCTCATCATTTATAGCCTTACTTTTGTAAACTGTCTTCACCAGTTTTTCTGTTGGGATGTTCTGTTCTTTAAAGTTGTTTTCTAAGGATCCTTTGAATATTA
The DNA here is from genome assembly GCF_019320065.1 of Cervus canadensis. NCBI lineage: Eukaryota > Metazoa > Chordata > Mammalia > Artiodactyla > Cervidae > Cervus > Cervus canadensis. Next base: position 46,097,585 of record NC_057388.1, read on the forward strand.
CAAATATTAAAACTTTGTCATACGCATTGCAAATATCTTTCCTACCTTTCCATTTGCCTTTCAATGGTGATTATGATATTTATCCCATATAGAAATTTCAGAAGTTTATGTTTTCAATCTATTCTTATATGATTTTGGTTTTTTAAGCATACGAGGCATAAGAATAGCTCCATATATTGCACCTGTCTATCTTCTAACACTTTTTACACTATTATATCTAAACCTTCGTTTCCAAAGGAATTTTTTTTTAAAGGTATCTAGGAGTATTACCATGGTAAGCATTTTGGTAAATAACCTTTAGATAGCTTTCAGTGCATAAATACATGTTTATAGATACGTATACATAATTTTATGTAAGTGTAATGAGAGGCAGCCTGATCAGCCTATTGCTAACAACCACCACTGACTCCTACACTGCTCCTCCTCTAAATAAGGGAAGGTGGGGGCAGGGGAGATGATTTATAGAAGAGTAGGGCAAGAGCTCTTAGCTTTGGGAATTCCCTGGTGGTCAATGGTTAGGACGTTGTGCTTTCACTGCAAGGTCCAGATTCTGTAGGCTGTGTGGTGTGCTAAAAAAAATAAAATAGAGTTCTTAGCCTTGATTAGTGAGTATATTCTCCTACCTGTTGGGAAGGTTCTTCCCCACCTCACCCCCAAGCAGAGTGCTGTGGGGTTCCGAGAGAATCACTCACAGAGACTGGGAGCCCACAAGATGGGGAGACCCGCTTCCTGATCCCAGGCTTGACACTGGCTGGATAGCCAAGCGTGAGGTCGGCTCCGGAGCGGCGTGGGTGGAGCATTCGCTGAGGCTTCTTGGCGAGTCCTCCGAAGGTGAGGGGTTTCCTGTCTCGGGAAGATGGGAGTCTGATTCTTGTCTCAAGATCTCCAGAGGCAGAGACCTTTTTAGAAGCCTTTGGGAAGAGCAAGAAGGGACTAGTGGAGTATGACTGGGAGGGATATGTTAGGGGGCATCCTCACCCCAGTTCCCGTGGTTCTTGGAGAGCACGGAAATGGACTAGCGTGTCTAAAACTACCTCCTCCATCATACCTGCTGCCCTCTCCCGGGCGTCCTCTGAAACCACCTCCTCCATCAGACCTGCAGCCTCTCCCGTGCATCCTTTATTTTTTTATTTTTTATTTTTTCAAACATTACAAATTCTTTCATATTCTTGTCTTCTGACAAGAAACAAGAAATATAGGAGTACACATTGGTTGACATAAACAGAAGGCTAACAGTGAAATGAGAGATCCAAACCAAATATATCAGTAATAAATTTTTCATAAATTGGACCTAACTTTCCAATTAAAGACAAAGATGCCAGGCTTTATAATAAAACAAAGCTCAGCTATCAACTACTTACAAGAATAATCTAAAATATGGAGATATTATAAAAGTATATAAAAGTAAAAGAATGTTAAAAGATATACTATGCAAAGAATAACTGTAAAAAGTTAGTGTTGCTAAATTAATATCAGAAAAATGCATTTTGTCAAAATATTATAAAGGAAAAAAATAAATTTTATAATTTAAAGATCTTTTATTTACTAGATGTTGTTGTTGTTCAGTCACTAAATTGTGTCTGACTCTTTGAGACCCCATGGGCTGTAGCGCACCAGGCTTCCCTGTCCTTCAATGTCTCCCAGAGTTTGCTCAGATTTTTGTTCATTGAGTCACTGATGCTATCTGTCCGTCTCAACCTCTCCTGCCCTATTCTCCTTTTGCCTTCAATCTCTCCCAGCATCAGGGTCTTTTCCAACAAGTCGACTCTTCGCATCAGGTGGCCAATTACTGGAGCTTTAGCTTCAGCATCAGTCCTTCCAGTGAATATTCAGGGTTGATTTCCTTTAGGATGGACTGGTTTGATCTCCTTGCAGTCCAAGGGACTCTCAAGAGACTTCTCCAACCCCACAGTTCAAAGGCATCAATTTTTCAGAGCTCAGTCTTCTTTATGCTCCAACTCTCACATCCATAATAGACTACTAGAAAAACCATGAAAGTGAAAGTGAAAGTGAAGTTGCTCAGTCGTGTCCGGCTTTTTGTGACCCCGTGGACTGTAGCCTACCAGGCTCCATGGGATTCTCCAGGCAAGAGTACTGGAGTGGGTTGCCATTTCCTTCTCCAGGCCGTGCATCCTTTATAACCACCTCCTCCATCGTACCTTCTGCCTCTACCGTACGTCCTCTGAAACCACCACCTCCATCGTACTTGCTGCCTCTCCCGTGCATCCTCTAAAACTACCCACCTCCATCACACCTGTTCCCTCTCCCATGTGTCCTCGTAGGTGAAAGGCATCACCACAAACCACCCCATGTTCCAGATAATGAAATTTTGCATCATGATTTTCTTTTCCTTTTTCATCCCTTTATCCTGTCAACCCCTAGCCCTGTAGTTCTGTAGTCTTACTATTTCCTTCTCTTTTCTCTTCTCCACCTCAAGCATTCATCACCTATTGCCTGGGTTACTTCCACAGGTCCTTCTTGTGGGGTGAGGAGAGCCCCCATGTGAAGGCTGCTCTTCTGAGAGAGATGGAAGGAAGCTCCCAGTTCTTGTTGACCCCAAAGCCAGGGAAACCAGGCAGTGAGAATATTCCTGTTCTCTCCAAGCCAAACCAAGCAACTACACCCAAATGGACAGAATTCCCAGCCCCCTTCACCCATTCCTTCTCTGAGTAGAACCTGATCTTTCTCTGTCTTAACCACAATATATCATGTTTTCACTTTCTTCCTCCATTTCCTTACCATTCCAGTTTTCAGTCCTTGGATTTTGATGTCTACCTCTTTTGGATTGAAACTTGCTCTCAAAGATCTCTAGTGCCAAATACAAAGGTGTAACAGCTACGAACCTTTCTGACGCAAGTGATAGAAATTCTAACTCAAACTGGTTTAAGCAAAAAAGAGAATCTATGAGCTCCTATAACTGAAGAGTCCAAAGGATAAGCATGGTTTTTTATCCAAGGCTCAAAAAATGTCACTGAAATGTCATTTCTCTCCTTGTCTTGTCTCTAGGTCCTTGTGTTTGCTCCATCTTAGGGCCATGCACGGGATCAGAAGTGGTTGCAATGGTTCCAGTTCCTATATCCACTTAGATAGACATCTAGGAAGAACAAGAGTGTGTCTCACTTGCTAGTGGCATCCTATGTCCCTGAACCAATCACTTTGGCCAAGGGAATGGGTTGCTTTGACTGGCCAGGCTTGAGTCACATGTTCAATTTCTAGTCTTCAGGACACAGATGTCCTGTAGAAATACAATGGGAACTGTAAACATGAGACACAGATGTAAGACATATGTGTAATTTTTAAAATGTAATTTTAAATGTTCTAGTAGCCACATTTAAAAAGCAAAACCAGGAGAAATTGATGGTAATGCTATATTTCATTTAACCCAGTATATCCAAACTATTACCATTTCAACATTCATCAGTATAAAAAATTACTAATGAAATATTTTCTACTCTATTCTTGTTCAGTTCAGTCACTCAGTCATGTCTGATTCTTTGCGACCCCGTGGACTGTAGCACGGCAGACTTCCCTGTCCATCACCAACTCCTGGAATTTACTCAAACTCATATCCATCGAGTCAGTGATGCCATCCAACCATCTAATCCTCTGTCGTCCCCTTCTCCTCCCACCTTCAATCTTTCCCAGCATCAGGGTCTTTTTCAAAGAGTCAGTTCTTTGCAATAGGTGGCCAAAGTATTGGAGTTTCAGCTTCAATGAATATTCAGGCCTGATTTCCTTTAGGATGGACTGGATGGATCTCCTTGCCGTCCAAGGGACTCTCAAGAGTCTTCTCCCAACACCACAGTTCAAAAGCATCAATTCTTTGGTGCTCAGCTTTCTTTATAGTGCAACTCTCACATCCATACAGGACAACTGGAAAAACCATAGCTTTGACTAGATGGACCTTTGTTGGCAAAGTAATGTCTCTGACTTTTAATACGCTGTCTAGGTTGATCAGACGTTTTCTTCCAGGGAGCAAGCATCTTTTAATTTCATGGCTGCAGTCACCATCTGCAGTGATTTTGGATCCCCCCAAAATAGTCTGTCACTGTTTCCACTGTTTCCCCATCTATTTGCCATAAAGTGATGGGGCCAGATGCCATGATCTTACTTTTCTGAGTGTTGAGTTTTAAGCCAACTTTTTCACTCTCCTCTTTCACTTTCATCAAGAGGCTCTTCAGTTCCTCTTCACTTTCTGCCGTAAGGGTGGTATCATCTGCATATCTGAGGTTATTGATATTTCTCCTGGCAGTCTTGATTCCAGCTTGTGCTTCATCCAGCCCAGCGTTTCTCATGATGTACTCTGCATATAAGTTAAATAAGCAGGGTGACAACATATAGCCTTGATGTCCTTTCCCAATTTGGAACCAGTCTGTTGTTCCATGTCCAGTTCTAACTGTTGCTTCTTGACCTGCATACAGATTTCTCAGGAGGCAGGTCAGGTGGTCTGGTATTCCCATCTCTTTCAGAATTTTCCAGTTTATTGTGATTCATACAGTCAAAGGCTATGGCATAGTCAATAAAGCAGAAGTAGATGTTTTTCTGGAACTCTCTTGTTTTTTGTGTGATCCAGTGGATGTTGGCAATTTAATCTCTGGTTCCTCTGCCTTTTCTAAATCCAGCTTGAACATTTGGAAGTTCATGGTTCATGTACTGTTGAAGCCTGGCTTGGAGAATTTTGAGCATTTCTTTGCTGGTGTGTGAGATGAGTGCAAATGTGCTGTAGTTTGAACATTCTTTGTCATTGTCTTTCTTTGGGATTGGAATGAAAACTGACCTTTTCCAGTCCTGTGGCCACTGCTGAGTTTTCCAAATTTGCTGGCTTATTGAGTGCAGCACTTTCACAGCATCATCTTTCAGGATTTGAAATAGCTCAACTGGAATTCTGTCACCTCTACCAGCTTTGTTTGTAGTGACCCACTTGACTTCCCATTCCAGGAGGTCCCATTCCAGGATGTCTGACTCTAGGTGATTGATCACACCATTGTGGTTACATGGGTCATGAAGATCTTTTCTGTATAGTTCTTCTGTGTGTCCTTGCCACCTCTTCTTAATATCTTCTGCTTCTGTTAGGTCCATACCACTTCTGTCCTTTTTGTGCCGATCTTTGCATGAAATGTTCCCTTGGTATCTCTAATTTTCTTGAAGAGATCTCTCAGTTCAGTTCAGTTCAGTCACACAGTTGTGTCTGACTCTTTGTAACCCCATGGACTGCAGCAGGCCAGGCCTCCCTGTCCATCACCAACTCCCAAAGTTTACTCAAACTCATGTCCATTGAGTCAGTGACGCCATCCAATCATCTCATCCTCTGCTGTCCCCTTCTCCTTCCACCTTCAATCTTTCCCAGCATCAGGGTCTTTTCAAATGAGTCAGTTCTTCGCATCAGGTGGCCAAAGTATTGTGGTTTCAGCTTCAGCATCAGTCCTTCCAATGAATATTCAGGGCTATTTCCTTTAGGATGGAATGGATGGGTATCCACAGAAGATTGAAGAGATCTCTAGTGTTTCTCATTCTATTGTTTTCCTCTATTTCTTTGCATTGGTCACTGAGGAAGGCTTTCTTATCTTTCCTTGGCTATTCTTTGGAACTCTGAATTCAGATGGGTATATCTTTCCTTTTCTCTTTTGCCTTTAGCTCCTCCTCTTTTCTCAGCTTTTGTAAGGCCTCCTCAGACAACCATTTTGCCTTTTTGCATTTCTTTTTCTTGGGGATAGTCTTGATCACCACCTCCTGTACAATGTCACAAACCTTCGTCCATAGTTCTACAGACACTGTCTATCAGATCTAATCCCCTTAATCTATTTGTCACTTCCCCTGTATAATCATAAGGGATTTGATTTAGGTCATACCTGAATGGTCTGGTGGTTTTCCCTACTTTCTTAGATTTAAGTCTGAGATTGGCAGTAAGGAGTTCATGATCTGAGCCACAGTCAGCTCCCAGTCTTGTTTTTGCTGACTGTATAGAGCTTCTCCATCTTTGACTGCAAAGAATATAATCAGTCTGATTTAGGTATTGACCATCTGGTGATGTCCTTGTATAGAGTCTTCTCTTGTGATTTTGGAAGAGGGTGTTTGCTATTGCCAGTGCGTTCTTGTAGCAAAACTTTGTTAACTTTTGCCCTGCTTCATTTTGTACTCCAAGGCCAAATTTGCCTGTTACTCCAGGTATCTCTTGACTTCCTACTTTTGCATTCCAGTCCCATATGATGAAAAGGACATCTTTTTTGGGTGGTTTGTTCTAGAAGGTCTTGTAGATCTTCATAGAACCATTCAACTGCAGCTTCTTCAGCATTACTAGTTGGGGCATATACTTGGATTACTGTGATATTGAATGGTTTGCCTTGGATACGATCAGAGATCATTCTGTTGTTTTTGAGATTGCATCCAAGCACTGCATTTTGGACTCTTTTGTTGACTATGAGGGCTACTCCATTTCTTCTAAGGGATTCTTGCCCACTGTAGATATAATGGTCATCTAAGTTAAATTCACTCATTCCAGTCCATTTTAGTTCACTGATTCCTAAATTGTCAATTTCACTCTTGCCATCTCCTCTTTGACCACTTCCAATCTACCTTGATTCATGGACCTAACATTCCAGGTTCCTATGTAGTATTGCTCTTTACAGCCTCGGACATTACTTCCATCACCAGTCACATCCACAACTGGGTGTTGTTTTTGCTTTCACTCCATCTCTTCATTCTTTCTGTAGTTATTTTTTCACTGATCTCCAGTAGCATATTGGGCTCCTGACCTGGGGAGTTCATCTTTCAGTGTTCTATCTTTTTGCCTTTTCATACTGTTCGTGGTGTTCTCAAGGAAAAAATACTGGAGTGGTTTGCTATTTCCTTCTCCAGTGGACCACGTCTTGTCAGAACTCTTCACCATGACCCATCCATCTTAAGTGGCCCTACACAGCATGGCTCATAGTTTCATTGAGTTAGACAACACTCTGGTCCATGTGATCAGTTTGGTTAGTTTTCTGTGATTGTGGTTTTCATTCTGTCTGCCCACTGATGGGTAAGGATAAGAGGCTTATGGAAGCTTCCTGATGGGAGAGACTGACTGAGGGGGAAAGTGGGTCTTGTTCTGATGAGCAGGGGCCATGCTCAGTAAATCTTTAATCCAGTTTTCTGTTGATTGGAGCTGTGTTCCCTCCCTGTTGTTTGACCTGAGGCCAAACTATGGTGGGAGTAATGAAGATAATGGCGACCTCCTTCAAATTGCCCTGTGCACACACTGCTGCACTCAGTGCCCCCAACCCTGCAGCAGGCTACTGCCAACCCGCGCCTCTGCCAGAGACTCCAGGACACTCACGGGCAAGTCTGGGTCAGTCTCTTGTGAGGTCACTACTCCTTTCTCCTGGGTCCTGGTACACACAAGGTTCTGTTTGTTCCCTCCAAGAGTCTGTTTCCCAGTCCTGTGTAAGTTCTGGCAGCTCTATGGTGGGGTTAGTGGCGACCTCCTCCATGAGGACTTATGCCACACCCAGGTCTGCTGCACCCAGAGCCCCCACCCCTGCAACAGGCCACTGCTGACCCGTACCTCCACAGGAGACACTCAGACACAGTTCTGGCTCAGTCTCTGTGGGGTCTCTGGGTCCTGGTGTGCCCAAGGTTTATTTGAGCCCTCCGAGCATCTCTGGTGGGTATGGGGTTTGATTCTAAACATGATTTTGCTCCTCCTACCATCTTTCTGGGGCTTCTCTTTGCCCTTGGACATAGGATATCTTTTTCGGTGGAATCCAACACTCTCCTGTCGATGGTTGTTCAGCAGTGAGTTGTAATTTTGGAGTTCTTGCAGGAGAAGATGAGTACACATACTTCTGCCCTGCCATCTTGTAATCCCATCATACAGTCTGACAATTCCACTTCTAAGTATTTTTCCAAAGAAAAGCACTATTTCAAAAAGATACATGCATCCCTTTGTTGACTGCAATATTATCTTATATTTCATCCTGGGACACGAATGAATGTAGAAACCCATTTAGTAATGTTGAGGGAGTTTGTAATTTCCTTGGTTTTGTCTTGTTGCAACAAAAATTTGAAGTGATGGATGGACCAGTGTTACAGCCCTGTGAAATTTCCTTGGGCAGACCAGTGTTACAGCTCTATGTTACAGTTCAGTTTTATGAGGAAAAACAAAGGATAGCACACCTTGGAGGAGTGAAGACAGGCTGACCCAAAAGATGGAGAGAAGAGACGCCCCCTGCTCAGTTTTGGCTCCTCTTTTTATATGTTTTTTCTCCTCCCCCTGAGCCTGTCCTATGTAAATTGGGCTAGCCAGGAGGGCTGTTTGTTTTACCTGAGGTCCTCACTCAAGGCCTCTGACCTTCCTTTGTTCTATTTTTGTGGGCTTTTCCCTTCTTTGTCTTTTAGCCACCACCATTCTGGACTCCTATTTCCTATTCTAACTACCTAACATTCCTCCCTCAAGAGATGGGAGGCCCAATTCTTTGGGAATAGGGACATTGAGGTCTCTCTGGCTACTGCCTGCTGAACTGGGATGGTGAGGGGCATTGGTCCTCCCCCTCTTGCTAGTCTCAAGCCTCAGAGTCCTTATAGCTGTGCCTATCTAAGGGTGAGTGGTATTTTCTGTGGTCAGCTGTAGTTTTATATATCCTTGTTGAGCTGGCACTGCATGTTGTAGCTTGTTGAGCTGGCAGAGACAAAATGGGTTAGACAATTGATAATACATGGAGCAGTCATAAGCAGCATCAATTTGGTGATGACAGGGATTAGTAGGGGCATTAGTGATAGTGAAGTCGCTCAGTCGTGTCTGACTCTTTGCGACCCCATGGACTGTAGCCCACCAGGCTCCTCCGTCCATGGGATTCTCCAGGCAAGAATACTGGAGTGGGTTGCCATTTCCTTCTCCAAGTAGGGGCATTAGCCAACTACAAATTTCCCCTCGCCAGGAGAGGGGTCCCCCAAAGAGAGATTGTAGCCATGCTGAGAACTCTCCAGCTCATTCTTTGAGATCCAGTAGGATCTGAATGTTTTTCTTGTGGACTGTGAGACTTTTTTTTAACTTAGCTGGAGGTATTTACCCAGAAACAACACGTCTCATTCAAAATGGCTCAAGTCCCTCCTTGTTCAGGGATCAGATCTATCTCCTGTCTATTTTGGAGTACAACCCCTGCCAAACTGCATTGGCTCTTTAGAGCTATTCTGAGAAGTCTTATCCCAAGAAACTTAATTTTGGAGTTGTTCATTAGAATGGCACTCATTTGTAGTCCTGAATAAGTATCTGAGATCTCCCAGGGGCTCACAGGTGTATTGAGTGTCCTCTTCTGTTTTCTTCCACAGCTTGACTCATGAGTAGCAAATCCAGGAGTCATGTCCTGGTACCTTGACCACTGTGGGAGTAGAAAGTATTACAGGGTGGGGACCCTTCCACGTGGGCTGGAATTGAACCTTTGGGGACCCATCTTTCCAGATTTTAATTAGGACTTGAGTCCCTGGAGCATATAGTGGTGGCTCTTTAGAATCTTTTGGGTCCTGGTTGATACTCCAAAAGCATATATCTTGTTGGAGTTGTACAATGACCATGATATAAGACTGGAGGGTCTGAGCCTCTGGATCTAGGAAGAGGTCATTGACATAAACAAAAGGTCTCCCATATCATATCTTATAAAGACTAAGACCAACCTGTTCCTTAGGGGCAACATGGGTGTGGAGGAGAGCTACTGGTAAAGCCTCCTTCCATCCCAGGTAGGTCTCCTGGGTTATCATTTTTATCACTGATTTTAAGAATTCTTTGGCTTTTTCTACTTTTCCTGAAGACTGAGGACTCCAGGCACAATAAGTAGGAGATAATAAGTAATGCCCAGTGCTTTAGAGACCCCTTGAGTGACCTTAGAAGTAAATGATGTCCCATTGTCACTTTTTAATGACCTGGGCAGACCAAATCTCAGAATAATTTCATGGAGCAGTTTTTTACCACCTCCTCAGTCCTCTCAGTCCAGGTGGGAAAGCCTTCAATCCATCCTGTGAATGTATCTATCATGACTAATAGGTATTTATACCCTTGAGAAACTGGCAAAAGGGTGAAGTCCATCTGCCAGTCCTCTCCTGGATAGGCCCCATGTCATTGGACGGGCTGGGCCAGCTGGGGTCTTCAAGCTCCTTGGGGGTTGTTTAATTGGCAGGTGGAACAAGAGGAGACCACTTGTCTTATAGTTGTTTGGAGGCCTGTTCCTCGGAAGGACCTTTCTAGTAATCTTTGGAGGGCCTTTTCCCCTCAGTGAGTGGTGGCATGTAAGGAGTTAACCAACTTCCATGGGAGGTTCCCAGGCAGGAAAAGGAGTCCCTCCTTTTGGAACCACCCCATGTGATCTTCTTGAAAGCTCTCACTCTTAGCTTTAAGAGTCTCACCTTCAGTATACGAAGGAGTTTCTGGCAGATTAGTCTGTGGAACTAAGGTGGCAACCCTTATTAGATCATTGTTCTCTAATACTGCTCTCTTAGCTGCCTGATCCACTGCTTGGTTCCCTCGTGTCACTTCCATGCTCCCTTTTTGGTGTCCTTTACAGTGGGAGACTGAAACCTCAGCGGGCAGAAGGACTGCCTCCAAGAGCCTAAGGATTTGATCACCATATTTGATTGGGAAATCTCGGGTGATCAAGTGGTCTCTTTCTTTCCAAATAGCAGCATGTGCATGTAGCACCAGAAAGGCATACTTGGAGCAGGTGTAAATGGCTGCTCTTTTTCCTTTTCCCAGCTCTAAAGCTCGAATCAGGGCTATGAGCTCAACTAATTGGGCTGAAGTACCTGGTGGCAAAGGTTTAGCCTCTGTGGTCTCAGAATTGGAGACTATTGCTTCTCCAGCTCTTCTTTTTCCATCCAAGACAAAGCTGCTTCCATCAGTGTATCAGATTTCCTCAGGATTGGTCAGAAGATCTTCTGACAGTCCCTCTCAGGGTTTTGTCCAGTGGTCCAAAGTTTCTAGGCAAGAGTGAAAAGGGAGAGAGCCCTTGAGGGTAGGCAGGAGGGTAGCTGGGTTAAGAACCTCACAAGTGGATATAGTCAGGCCTGGATTTTCCATCAGCACTACTTGATATCTCAGGGTCCTTTGATCAGACATCCATAAATGGCCTCTCCCATTCAGGAGTTGTTTCACTTAGTGGCTGGTAAAAATAGTTTGCCCCCAAGAGAGAGTTTTAAAGCATATTCTATCAGGACTGCAATAGCTGCAAGATTTCAAAGGCAAGGAAATATCTCTTTCCAATACGAGAGTAGGAAACTCAGGAACCAACAGAAAATGGTGGGAAAATATTTGTCCGTATAGCAACAAAGAAGCGCTCAGGTGAATATTTTTGTAATTGTTTTTCCTGTAGACCCAAAGTTGTACAGGTTTGGGAGGAGAAGGCTCCAGAATAAGAGATCAGGACAGAGGAGGTAGCCCCTGTGTCAATCAAGAAATTTCTCAGACCTATTTGCCACTTCCAGCTGCACCCTTGGCTCCAGCCCCGTGATAGTTATCTGTGACAGGTGGGCTGGCTGGAGCGGGCTGCTTCAGTTCTGTTGAACCATCATGAGGGAAGGCTTGGTGCTTGACCTTGAGGCTCTTGGGTCCCAAGGGCAGAATGCCGCCCAATGTCCCAATTGATGGTTTTTGTAGCAAGCCATTTTAGTAGACTTGTCACGGTTTGGACACTCTTTGGCCCAATGTCCCTCCTGTCTACAGATTAGGCATTTGCCTCATGCCTTGTCCTTCAAGGACTTGGGGTTTGCCATAGGGCTTCCTGGAGGGTGGCCAGCATCAGGGCATGCCTTGTCTCTCTCCTTTTCTCCTTTCCTGGACCTTGGCCTCCCTCTCCTATTCTCTGTTATAAAAAGTATTGGTGGCTGTCTAGACCATCTCATCTAAAGAGGCAGCGGGGTCCTGCTGCTGTAACTGTTGGTAACTTTATCCTGATGTCTGATGCACATTGGGATAAAAATTTGTCCTTTAAAGTCACCTGTCCCTTGTAAGAGTCTAAGTCCAGATTGGTAAACTTTTGGAGGGCCTCTTTTAGACTTTCCAGAAAGGCAAAGGGGTTCTCGTTGGGCTCCTGAGTTATTGCTGAGGCTGGGCATAGTCCCACAACTGATAGGCTTCCTTCTGTTTCCATGGCTGTAATTCGTTAATTTCAAGGCTGCAGTCACCATCTGGAGTGATTTTGGAATCCAAAAAAATAAAATCTGTCACTGTTTCCGTTGTTTCCCCATCTATTTGCCATGAAGTGATGGGACCACATGCCATGATCTTACTTTTCTGAGTGTTGAGTTTTAAGCCAACTTTTTCACTCAACTCTTTCACTTTCATCAAGAGGCTCTTTAGTTCATCTTCACTTTCTGCCATAAGGGTGGTGTCATCTGCATATCTGAGGTTATTGATATTCCTCCTGGCAATCTTGACTCCAGCTTGTGCTTGCTCCAGCCCAGCATTTCTCATGATGTACTCTACACATAAGTTAAATAAGCAGGGTGACAATATGCAGCCTTGATGTACTCCTTTCCCAATTTGGAACCGTCTGTTGTTCCATGTCCAGTTCTAACTGTTGCTTCTTGACCTGCATACAGATTTCTCAAGAGGCAGGTCAGGTGGTCTGGTGTTCCCAGCTCTTGAAGAATTTTCACACTTTGTTGTGATCCACACAGTCAAAGGCATTGGCATAGTCAATGAAGCAGAAGTAGATGTTTTTCTGGAACTCTCTTGCTTTTTCGATGATCCAGCGAATGTTGGCAATTTGATCTCTGGCTCCTCTGCCTTTTCTAAATCCAATTTGAACACCTAGAAGTTCACAGTTCATTTGAAGCCTGGCTTGGAGATTTTTGAGCGTTATTTTGCTAGCATGTGAGATGAGTGCAGTTGTGTGGTATTTTGCACATTCTTTGGCATTGCCTTTCTTTGGGATTGGAATGAAAACTGACCTTTTCCAGTCCTGTGGCCACTGCTGAGTTTTCCAAATTTGCTGGCATATTGAATGCAACACTTTCACAGCATCACCTTTTAGGATTTGAAGTAGCTCATCTGGAATTCTATCACCTCCACTAGCTTTGTTCATAGTGATGTTTCCTAAGGCCCACTTGACTTCGCATTCCAGGATGTCTGACTCTAGGTGAGTGATCACACCATTGTGATTTTCTGATTTTTTTTGTATAGTTCTTCTGTGTATTCTTGCCACCTCTTCTTAATATCTTCTGCTTCTGTTAGGTCCATACCATTTCTGTCCTTTATTGTGCCCATCTTTGCATGAAATATTCCCTTGGTATCTCTAATTTTCTTAAAGAGATCTCTAGTCTTTCCCATTCTGTTGTTTTCTTCTATTTCTTTGCATTGATCCCTGAGGAAGGTTTTCTTATCTTTCCTTGCTATTCTTTGGAACTCTGCATTCAGATGGGTATATCTTTCCTTTTCTCCTTTGCCTTTCACTTCTGCTCTTTTCTCAGCTATTTGTAAGGCCTCCTCTGACAACCATTTTGCCTTCTTGCATTTCTTTTTCTTGGGGATGCTCTTGATCACTGCCTCCTGTACAATGTCATGAACCTCCATCCATAGTTCTTCACTCTGTCTATCAGATCTAATCCCTTTAATCTATTTGTCACTTCCCCTGTATAATCATAAGGGATTTGATTTAGGTCATACCTGAATGGTCTGGTGGTTTTCCCTACTTTTTTCAATTTAAGTCTGAGATTGGCAGTAAGGAGTTCATGATCTGAGCCACAATCAGCTCCTGGTCTTGTTTTTGCTAACTGTATAGAGCTTCTCCATCTTTGACTGCAAAGAATATAATCAGTCTGATTTCAGTATTGACCATCTGGTGATGTTTATGTGTAGAGTCTTCTCTTGTGTTGTTGGAAGAGGGTGTTTGCTATGACCAGTGCATTCTCTTGGCAAAACTCTTATTAGCCTTTGCCCTGCTTCATTCTGTACTCCAAGGCCAAATTTGCCTGTTACTCCAGGTATCTCTTGACTTCCTACTTTTGCATTCCAGTCCCCTATATTGAAAAGGACATCTGTTTTGGATGTTAGCTCTAGAAGGTCTTGTAGGTCTTTATTGAACCATTCAACTTCAGCTTTTTCATCATTACTGGTTAGGGGCATTAAGAGTATTTTAACAATAAGTGGTGTGGAGCAATGTTGCCTATAAGGGGGCAGGGTCCTGGTTATAGGAATTAGTAAGTGGCTTAAGAACAAATTGATAAAAGGCAACAGACCAAATATTCCATAAAAGTGGAGTGGAGTTTTGATCTGGGGAGTATGTTTGTAACTTTGGGAAAAGGGTGTCAACAATTTGGGCCCAAATGTCCTGTGGAGCTAACTCCCAAAGTGGCAACCATTACCCCCAGAAGCCCAACTGCCCTTGAAGGAATGCCACCAACAGATGGACTTCTAGCAGGCATTGTGTGCCTGTCACCCACTCTAGCAGGTTCACTGAGAGATGCTGTTGTTGCACATGTTGTAGGAAACATGGAAGATGAAAGCGTGAATATCTAGAGGGATTGGATATTATACGGCATTTCTCTCCCAAAGGCCACCTATTTTCTGCTTGTCCCTCCAGAAGATTGTAGAGGCAACACTGAGGGCCTGAATGAGGCTCAGGAAAAGAGCATGAAACAGGAGGGAGGTGGGCAGGGCACAACTTTTGAAAGAATGAGATGGCCAAAGGGCATAATATAAACATTAAATCAAATGGATCCAAGATGACAAGTCAAATTCAACTAAACCTTGATCCTCAATCTGCAAGCTAAAGGACACACCCAGAGGCCCCACACAGTTCCAAGGCACTATTAAAAGACCAAGGAGTGGGTGGTTCCCCAATTGTTGGAATGACCCTCCCACTCGTTAGCATATGAAGTCACCCAGATGGGGGGTTGGGGGGAATAACCACACCACATCCTCTGGCTGCTGCACTTGCCCTCTGCAATGGCCCACACCCTGTTGGCTGTGCTTCTCTCTAAATCCGAACAAATCCACCTCTTACCTATTGCTGTGTCTCTCACCGAATTTTTTGCAATGAGACATCAAGAGCCTGAGCTTCATTAGGTCCTAAAACCAGGCACTGTGGGTTTTGGCCAGGCTCAAGTCCCAGTTGTGTTAGGGGAAGCACACTGATTGAAACCGCCCACCCTGGCCAGGCACCATAGTAACCATTTGCATGAGTTGTTTTATGGCAGGAGATCCTGATAAGGAATACGGAACTAATAGGCCACCACCAGCCGGAAGAGTCCGGGAAAGATCGGAAGAGTTCGGGAAAGATCGAGAGGAGACACTACCTGTCCGTCCACTTCCCAGAATCCCTCTTGCTAGCATCCATCTTGGCTGAGCGATGCGTGCGCCACCAGGAAAGACTCTGAATTAGAATGATTGGCCAAAGACCACCCGGAAACTAATCCCATCACCATAAAACCCAAGACTGCGAGCCACGCGGCAGAGCAGTTCTCCTGGGTTCCCTTACCCTCCTGCTCTCCACCCGGGTGCCCTTTCCCAATAAAATCTCTTGCTTTGTCAGCATGTGTCTCCTCGGACAATTCATTTCCGAGTGTTAGACAAGAGCCCAGTTTCGGGCCCTGGAAGGGGTCCCCCTTCCT
This sequence comes from Cervus canadensis, assembly GCF_019320065.1. Lineage (NCBI taxonomy): Eukaryota > Metazoa > Chordata > Mammalia > Artiodactyla > Cervidae > Cervus > Cervus canadensis. The sequence goes on from NC_057388.1 coordinate 46,113,161, forward strand.
GCAACAGTTGGATATGACTGAGTGACTAAGCATAGTACAGAGTCCCGACCACGTGGGTTTGAGCCCCAATCTTAGGTAAACGGTTTCAAGCATGACTTTCAGAAATGGAAAGATGATGACCTGCCCAATACTTTGTAAGCAATAGCACAAATGGAGAGAGGAGCTGAGGATGGGAGGGAAAAACAGTGGGAAAAACGTGCCGAGGAATCCCCCTCATAACCTGCCAGAAAATCTGCTAAATACCTGACCTGTGCTCACAGTTTTCATTGGCCTGATCCTTGGCACAAAGGAGATTAAGGACAAAAGAACCCCCACCTGCTTGGGCAATAGCTACTAAGGCACAGCAGATAGTAGAGCCTTCAGGACATCCCGGGGCACCCACTGCCCCTCACCTGTTTGTAGGGGGTTTGAGGAAACAAGAAATGAGAGGTTGTAAAGGATTTAAGATTTTGTTAGCCATATATCCTTCCAGCCATAGGAGCAAGGACTTCCTACCCCAATAGGAGGTCTTCTGGAATCTGAGATTGAGCCGCGTGAGCTTTCTGCCAAGTTTGCTTTTGCTGTTCCGGTTTCCAGCACGCTGGGCGTCTTGTGACTTCCCCTGCTCTGGGTTTTCTTCACGTTCAGTTTCCACTGTGAGAGCTTTTGCGGAGTTGTACTTCTGCTGTGCTTGCGAGGGCCAAGCCGAGGTTGTTTCAGCCAAGTTAAATCCGAGAAATGGCACTGTAGATGTCAGGGGAATTTGTAATTTTCTCGGTTCTGTCTCATTGCAACAAAAATTTGAATGGATGGATGGACCAGTGTTACAGCCCTGTGAAATTTCCTCAGACAGACCAGTGTTACGGCTCTGTGTTACAGCTCAGTTTTATTATGAAAAACAAAGGATAGCACACCCTTGAGGAGTGAAGGCAGCCAATCCAAAAGATGGAGAGAAGAGAGGCCCCCTGCTCAATTTTGGCTCCTCTTTTTATCTGTTTTATCTCCTCCCCCTGAGCCTGCCCTATGTAAATTGGGCTAGCCAGGAGGGCTGTTTGTTTTATCTGAGGTCCTCACTCCAGGCCTCGGACCTTCCTTTGTTCTATTTTTGTGGGCTTTTCCCTTCTTTGTCTTTTAGCCACCACCATTCTGGACTCCTATTTCCTATTCTAACTACCTAACAGTAATAGCTGAGTTGAGGTGTTTCATCATGAAATTGCCTAGTAAAAGCAATTTTTCGGAGCACAGAGTAGAAACCCAGAGACAGAAATGAATAATCCAGATCGTAGTACAAATATACAGACAATACACAGTATGGAAGGATGTCAATCACCCCCACAGCAATGATCTTCCCATCAAGCCAGAACTGCTGGTGCAAGGAGCCATAACCACAGTCTGGTCCATTAGGGGAACTCTCTTTCTCCAAAGGAGAGCCGCTCTTGTACTCTATTGTATTGTCTTCAAAATCAGCATTCTTACAAGGCTTCCATATGGTGACAATGTGTGGGGAGGGATGTCTATGAAACATCGTTTGTGCTCCTCAAATCATGCTTGTAATGGTGGGAATACTGAGAGATCTGTTGAAATTTGAGCAATTGAGAACTGAAGGCAGAGTTAGCTAAATTGGTTAGCTCAAGGAGAGGATGAGTGACTGACTATTGCTTGCACGTTGCTGCCATCTGTTGGTTTTAAGACACATTGCCGACACCTACACACCTGAACAAACAGCTGCATCTTTTTAAAAAATTAATTTTAATTGGAGGCTAGTTACTTTCCAATATTGTAGTGGTTTTTGCCATACATCGACATGAATCAGCTATGGGTGTACATGTGTCTCCCATCCTGAACCCCCCTCCCACCTCCCTTCTCATCCCATCCCTCAGGGATGCACCCCCAGTGCACCGGCTTTGAGTGCCCTCTTTCATGCATCAAACTTGGACTGATGATCTACTTCATATATGGTAATAACATGTTTCAATGCTATTCTCTCAAATCATCCCACCCTCGCCTTCTCCCACAGAGTTCAAAAATCTGTTCTTTATATCTGTGTCTCTTTTACTGTCTCTCATATGGGGTCATCGTTACCATCTTTCTAAATTCTTATATATATGTGTTAATTAAAGTAGTACGTCAAGGCTGTATATTGTCACCCAACTTATTTAACTTATATGAAGAGTACATCATGAGAAACACTGTGCTGGATGAAGCACAAGCTAGAATCAAGATTGCCGGGAGAAATATCAATAACCTCAGATATGCAGATGACACCACACTTATGGCAGAAAGCAAAGAACTAAAGAGCCTCTTGATGAAAGTGAAGGAGAAGAGTGAAAAAGTTGGCTTAAAGCTCAACATTAAAAAAACTGAGATCATGGCATTGGGTCCCATCACTTCATGGCAAATAGATGGGGAAACAGTGGAAACAGTGACAGACTTTATTTTGGGGGGTTCCAAAATCACTCCAGATGATGACTGCAGCCATGAAATTAAAAGGTGCTTACTCCTTGAAAGGAAGGTTATGACCAACCTAGACAGCATATTTAACAGCAGAGACATTACTTTGCAAACAAAGGTCTGTCAAGTCAAGGCTATGGTTTTTCCAGTAGTCATGTATGGATGTTGGACTATAAAGAAAGAGTTGGACTATAAAGAATGCTGAGCGCTGAAGAATTTATGCTTTTGAACTGTGGTGTTGGAGAAGACTCTAGAGAGTCCCTTGGACTGCAAGGAGATCCAACCAGTCCATCCTAAAGGAGAGCAGTCCTGAGTGTTCATTGGAAGGACTGATGTTGAAGCTGAAACTCCAATACTTTGGCCACCTGATGCGAAGAGTTGACTTATTGGAAGAGACCCTGATGCTGGGAAAGATTGAGGGCAGGAGGAGGGGACAACAGAGGATGCGATGGTTCGATGGCATCACTGACTCATCACCTCAAATATGGGTTTGGGTGGACTCCGGGAGTTGGTGACGGACAGGAAGGCCTGGCGTGCTGCAGTTCATGGGGTTGCAAAGAGTCGGACACGACTGAGCAACTGAACTGAACTGAACTGAATACAAATTGTGCATCTTGAAATGACTTTGGAACATCCACTCGTACCAGAGCGTGGAAAGTCTTAATAGTTTGTATGATGGCTTCTCAGACCTGTGTTTACTAAGATGTGTTTTTCATTTGCTACAGCCCACATATTTTCTCCTCCTTTATACACTTATCTATCTTTATCAGTTGTAATGGGTCCTGCTTTCTGTTTCTGTACATTGTTTCTCTTGCTGTTCTTTCTTGTATGTCTTCTAAAGCCAATGGCCAGAACACATTTCTTGCCATCTCTAAGCCTTAGTTCCTCCAACTGTAAAATGTAGGATAATACTAGCTCCTACAGCGAGTCATGATGAAGATGAAATTGCGTACTCTTTGTAAAATGTTTGGCACAGTGACTGACATACAGGAAGTATTCTATAAACATTATTGTTCATAATGACAAGTCTTCACTTTTGAGATTGTACCCAAGTACTGCATTTTGGACTCATTTGTTGACTATGAGGGCTACTCCATTTCTCCTAAGGGATTCTCACCCACAGTAGTAGATAGATTTCAGTCATCTGAAGTAAATTTGCCTGTTCCAGTCCATTTTAGTTCATTGATTCCTAAAATGTAAATTTCACTCTTGCCATCTCCTGTTTGACCACTTCCAATTTACCTTGATTCATGGACCTAACATTCCAGGTTCCTAGGCAATATTGTTCTTTACAGCATCAGACTTTATTTCCATCACTGGTCACTCCCACAACTGGGTGTTGTTTTTGCTTTGGTTCCATTTCTTCATTGTTGCTGGAGTTATTTCTCCACTCTTCTCCAGTAGCATGTTGGGCACCTACCCACCTGGGGAGTTCATCTTTCAGTGTCATATTTTTTGCCTTTTCATAGTGTTCATGGGGTTCTCTAGGCAAGCATACTGAAGTGGTTTGCCATTCCCTTCTCCAGTGGACCACGTTTCATCAGAAGTCTCCACCATAGCTGACTTCAAAGGATGTGTTTGCTGCAGTCAGTGATTTGGGTAGACATAGATGTTTATATTGTCTTTTTGGGGAGCTATGCCCCTGTAGATAGTACACAGTGTCTAGTGGGGTTCCTTGGGCTATAGAGTAGGTCCTTACTGATGATCTGATCTTGTAAAATCAGTGTGGCTATATTAATCCCAACCTTCTGATTTATTCCTTTTCCCCATGTTTTACCTTTGGAAACACACAGTGGGTTCTCTAATGATTTGAGTCTGTTCTGTTTTCTCAATGAGTTCCTGTGTATCAATTTATAGCATCATTTGATAAGTGATAGCATAGGATATTTGCTTTCCTATGACTGCTCGCTTCCTATGATCCTGGCTAAGTCCACTTATGTTGCTGCAAATAGCATTCTTTCCTTCTTTTTTACGGCTGAGTAAAACTCCCTTGTATATGAGTACAACATCATCTTTGTCCATTTATCTGTCAATGGACATTACGGTTCCTTCCATGTCTTGGGTCTTATAAGTAGTGCTGAAATTAACATCAGGTGCACATGTCTTTTTTTTTTTTTTTATTTTTTTTATTTTTATTAGTTGGAGGCCAACCACTTCACAACATAGCAGTGGGTTTTGTCATACACTGACATGAATCAGCCATGGAGTTACATGTATTCCCCATCCCGATCCCCCCTCCCACCTCCCTCTCCACCCGATTCCTCTGGGTCTTCCCAGTGCACCAGGCCCGAGCACTTGTCTCATGCATCCCACCTGGGCTGGTGATCTGTTTCACTATAGATAATGTTCATGCTGTTCTTTCGAAACATCCCACCCTCGCCTTCTCCCACAGAGTCCAAAAGTCTGTTCTTTACATCTGCGTCTCTTTTTCTGTTTTGCATATAGGGTTATCATTACCATCTTTCTAAATTCCATATATATGTGTTAGTATGCTGTAATGTTCTTTATCTTTCTGGCTTACTTCACTCTGTATAATGGGCTCCAGTTTCATCCATCTCATTAGAACTGATTCAAATGAATTCTTTTTAACGGCTGAGTAATATTCCATGGTGCATATGTACCACAGCTTCCTTATCCATTCGTCTGCTGATGGGCATCTAGGTTGCTTCCATGTCCTGGCTATTATAACAGTACTGCGATGAACATTGTGCACATGTCTTTTTGAAGTGGAGTTTTCTCAGGAAATAAGCCCAAGGGTGGGAGTGTCTGATCATAGGCAATCTCTTTCTTTAGTTTTTTTAACAGACTTCCATAATGTTCTTAAGCATGGCTGTTAACCAATCTACATTCTTAGAGAAGGGATAGGAGGGTTTCTTTTTCTCTGGGCCTTCTCCAGCTTTTCTGACTTGCCAAATTGTTGATGATGACCATTCTGGTGGCAGAAAGATGATATTTAGTTGAAGCGTATTCTTTTTCTTCCTATTTTTATTTTATATTGGAAGAGAGCCAAATACCATGTTTTGACAGAATCAGGTAAACGAAAAGGAACTCAGCCATATACACATATCCGTTCTCCCCCAAACTCCCTACTCATCCAAGCTGCCACATAACATTGAGCCAGAGCTTCCTGTGCTATAACTAGGACCTGGTTGGTCATTCATTTTAAATAGACCCGAGTGGACTTGTCGATCGCCAGCTCTCTAACTTTCCCTTCCACCTATTATTCCCTGTGGCAACAGGAAGGTCAGTCTGTAATTCGGTGAGTCTGTTAGTGTTTGCTGAGTGTGTTCATTTCTAAGTTTCTTTTCTAGACTGCACTTAAAAGTCATACCACACGATATTTACCTTTCTCTGTCTGGCTTCTCTCACTATGACAATGTCTATCTACGTCAGTCTGTGTGCTGCAAGTGGCATTTATTCCTATTTTGTAAGGGCTGAGGAATGCTCCCTTTTATATATGTAGCCCATCTTCTCAGTCATTCTAGGTCAATGCACATCGTGGTTGCTTGCATGTCATGGCTGTCATAAGCAGAGCCGCAGTGAGCGGGCATCACCTCTGTCTTTCTCAGCTATTGTTTCCTCCTGTTGAAGCTTAAATGGCAGGATTGCCCGATCAGCAGCTCGCTCTATCTGTAGGATTTTAAGGAACCCCTATGCTGTTCTCCACGATGTCTGTGACCAACATATATTCCGAACAGAGGCAAAGGAGCTTTCCGTGTTCTGCAGGCTCTGTCTGTCTTTCACTGTATGCAAACTGTTGGATGATGACCATCAGGTCGGCTGCAAGGTGTTAATTCCTAACAGTTTTGATTTCAGTTCCTCTAATGAAGAGACACATGGAGCATTGTTTTATGTGCCGTTTTTTTTGTTTTGTTTTGTTTTTGTTTTTGTTTTTCCCGGACAGTGGTACTGGAGTCTGTGTAAAATTTAACTTTGAGATCTGCTTCTGAAAAGCCTGCCCTATTTGGAAATGTTATTCGGTTACCTAACACGGGTCATTTCTTGACGGCCGAAGTCATTTCCTACCTCACAGACCTTTGAAGTTGCATTCAACAGGGGTTTTGAAGTTGTAGTTACCAACAATGTCCACAAGGAGGCAGCACTTATCATTCCCAGTTGTGACGGCCGGGACACCAGGGCCTTAGGGAAAGTCGTGCTCCCCGTCACCCTTCACCCTCCCCTGCTCCCACTCCCCAGAAATCCCGAGCCCTGGATTTTGCCCTGCTCTGGATGCTGTATTGTGTAAGTGAGGTGACTCTTTAGCAGGAAGCTGGCAGAAGGAAACCCACCACGGGGAGACGTGGAGACCCTCCGACTCCGGAAGGCTCTTCCAGTTCCTAGGGACCACCATACTTTGCACTGGAGATGGTTTAGCTCTGCAGGGCCGGCGCCATCTGGAAATTGTGGTTTTATCCGGAAGGGGCACACCCGACAGGTCCAGCTGGGGCTCACTGGCTGGCACATCGTTCTCAGCTCCCTCGGCACCAGGATGGTGCAGCCCTGGGACAAAAGGCTGCTCGGGCTCCAGGGATGGGACTGCAGCCCGGGGCCCTGAGGCCTGAGGTCAATACAGAAGGCCTTCCATTTGACTTGCAGCATAGTCTGTGTTTTGTGTTAGAACATAGTTGATTTCCCATATTGTTTGTGTTGTAAGGAAACAGCAACTTGATTCCGGGAAACATGAAAGTGTATCTAGCCTTTGGCAAACAATTGTCACATCTAGGTTATTACAAGAGTGTTCAGTAGGGTTCCCTGTGTTATTCTGTAGGTCCTGTTGAGGATCTATTTTTATATCTATATTTGAACGTGTCTTTGATCATTCCAAGCTCCTGTTTCATTCTTCTCACTGATATTTCCACTTATGGAACACAGTGTGATTTGGCAAATTCTCTAAGACTTCGTGAGTATCAGTTAAGAGATTCCTCCTATTTGGGATACCGTATGAGATTCATCTTCCTCTCTGATTTACTTAGCTTACTGGGATCCTTGCTGGGTCCTTCCATGTTGCTGCAGATAGCATTCCTTCCTTCTATTCTGTGGCTGAGTAACATTCACTTGTATATAAATATTACCTCATTTTTGTGCATTGATCTGTTGATGGATGTTATTTTTGATTCTATGTCTTGGTTCCTGTAAGCTGTGCTGCAATGAACATTGGGGTGCGTGTGTATTTTTCAAGTAGAGGTTTCTCTGGAAATAGGCCAAGGGTAGGAGTGCCCGACGTAGCCAATTTTTCTTTCAGTGTGGAGGGAACATCTAAGCTTCTGTTTACAGTGGTAGGTAACCCGCTTCTTAGTACACTCCCAGGGTAAGGCACTGGAGGGCTCTGTGTTCTGAAGGCCCTCTCCAGCATTCCTGGCTTGCTGACTTGTTGATGATGACCATTCTGTCTGCCGGGTGGTAATACTCAGGTGCAGTGATCTTGTTTTTGTTTCAGTTCTTATTTTATATGGGAAGAGACCCAATTAAAATGTGTTAGAATCTCAAGGACAGCAAAGGGACTCAGCCACTAGTATACACATGTCTATCCTCCCCACACTTGCCTCACATTCAGGTCACCACAGAACATAGAGCAGAGTTCCCCTAGCGATACACTAGGGCCTTGTTGGTCAGTTTTAAATATAGCCGTGTGGACTGTCAGTCCCCTGCTCCATAGTTTCCCCTTCCACCAGATATTCCCCCATGGCAAGCACTGGTGCATTCTGTAAATCTGTGAGTCTGAGTGTTTTCTACATTGTGTTCATTGCTAAGATTCTTTTTATCGATTACACTTATAAGTGATGCCCCAGGATATTTTGCTTTCTCTGTCTGACTTTTCTCACACAGATAATCTCTAGATCCATCAGAGGTGCTGCAAGTGGCATTTATTCTTTGTAATGGCTGAGGAGCGTCTCCCAGTGTCCATGTACCACATCGTCTCGGTCCATTCATCTGGGGAGAGACATCACGGTTGCTTGCATGTCCTGGCTATTGTAAGCAATGCTGCAGTGATCGATTGGGTGTCTGTGTCTTTCTCAACTGTGGTTTTCCTGATGTAGCTAAAAGGCGTGACTGCCTGCTGGCCAACTCTCTGTGTCTTTCAGATTTTAAGGAACCTCTGTGTTCTCCAGGATGCCTGGGACTAATTTGCATTCCCAACAGAGGAAAGGAGGTTTGGTTTTCTCCGACTTTCATGGTTTGCGACATTTGGATGATGACCATCAGGCCTGCTGGGAAGTGTATGTCCTAGTAGTTTTCATTTCAGTTCCTCTAATAGAGAGCCACGATGAGCATCTTTTTATATGCCTGGTTTTTTTGCTTGTTTAACAGGGAGTGGTGGTAAAGAGTTTGTAAAATTAAGCTTTGGAGATTGGGTTCTGGAAAGCCTGCCCTCCTTGGAAATGTTATTCTGTTACCAAACCCAGGTCATTTCTGCAGTGCAGGAGTCCTTTAGAGCCCCACAGACTGTAGAGGAAGTTCGATTGAAGTTCGGTTCCACAGGGGATTTTAAGTTGTAGGTACCAAGGATGTCCACAAGGCGGCAGCACTTTCTCATTCCCAGCTGTGCCCAGAGGGCACCGGTGCAGTCAGTTCAGTTCAGCCGGTCAGTCCTGACCGACTCTGCGACCCCACGGACTGCAGCGCGCCAGGCCTCCCTGTCCATCACCAGCTCCTGGAGTTTACTCAAACTCATGTCCACTGAGTCGGTGTTGCCCTCCAACCATCTCATCCTCTGTCATCCCCTTTTCCTCCCGCCTTCAATCTTCCCCAGTATCAGGATCTTTTCAAATGAGTCAATTCTTTGCATCAGGTGGCCAAAGTATTGGAGTTTCAGCTTCAGCATCAGTCCTTTCAATGAATATTCAGGACTGATTTCCTTTAGGATGGACTGGTTGGATCTCCTTGCAGTCCAAGGGACTCTCAAGAGTCTTCTCCAACACCACAGTTCAAAAGCATCAATTCTCCGGCACTCAGTTTCCTTTATAGTCCAACTCTCACATCCATACATGACTACTGGGAAAACCATAGCTTTGACTAGATGGACCTTTGTTGGCAAAGTAACGTCTCTGCTTTTTAATATGCTGTCTAGGTTGGTCATAACTTTTCTTCCAAGGAACAAGTGTCTTTTAATTCCATGGCTGCAGTCACCATCTGCAGTGATTATGGAGCCCCCAAAAATAAAGTCTGTCCCTGTTTCCACTGTTTCCCCTTCTATTTGCCATGAAGTGATGGGACCAAATTCTATGATCTTAGTTTTCTGAATGTTGAGTTTTAAGCCAACTTTTTCACTCAACTCTTTCACTTTCATCAAGAGGCTCTTTAGTTCTTCGCTTTCTGCCATAAGGGCGGTGTCATCTGCATATCTGAGGTTATTGATATTTCTCCTGGCAATCTTGATTCCAGCTTGTGCTTCATCCAGCCCAGTGTTTCTCATAATGTACTCTGCATATAAGTTAAATAAGCAGGGTGACAATATACAGCCTTGATGCACTTCTTTCCCGATTTGGAACCAGTCTATTGTTCCATGTCCAGTTCTAACATTGCTTCTTGACCTGCATACAGGTTTCTCAGGAGGCAGGAGGCCTCCTGCCTGCCTCCTGAGGGCTCTAGGGCTTTAGCGAAAATCATGTGTCCTATTAACCTTCAGCCTCCCCAAACCGCTCCTCACAAAGCCCGAACCTGTGTTTTGTCCTGCTTTGAGTGTTGTGTTCTGTAAGCGAGGCCAATCTTTAGAAGGAAGTTGGCAGAAAGAACCCCACCCCTTGGAAACTTGGAGACACCCTGACTTTGGAAGGCTCTTCCAGTTCCCAGGGACCAGCATCTGTCTAGAATGCACTAGAGATGGCTTTAGTTCTGTAGGGCTGGCTCCGGTCTAGAAATCGTGGTTTTATGCAATAGAGACAAACACGACAGGTCTGGCTGGGGCTCATTGGCTGGCACATCCTTCTCAGCGCCTTCAGCCCCAGGATGGTGCAGCCCTGGGACCAAAGGCAGCTCAGGCTCCAGGGATGGGACCACAGCCCTGGTCACCGAGGCTGGAGGTGAATAAAGTTGGCCTTCCATTTAATGCACAAGATAGTGTGTATTTTCTAATATAGTGGATTTCCCAGGTGGTGTGAGTTGTGAAGAAACAACAGATTGATTCAGGTACCCCTGGGTGTGTATCTAGTCTTCTGTAGACAATTTGCATGTCTAGGTTAGTATGAGGATGTTCATTTGGGTTTCCTGTGCTATTCTGTAGGTCCTCCTTCAAGATCTATAGTTTATTTTTATATGTATGTGTCTATGATCATCCCAAGGTCCTATTAAATTCCTCTCCCTGATGTGTCCCCTTCGGGAACACCAAGTGGGTTGTTAAGTCTCTAAGCTGTGTGTGTTTTGAAACTGACATCCTGTGTGTCCATTTTGAGATTCCTCCTCTAAAAGATCCCAGATGTGATTCATCTTCCTCTGTCTGACTTACTTGGCTTCCCAGGGTCCTTGCTGGGTCCTTCCAAGTTGCTACAAATAACATTTTTTCCTTCTTTTCTGTGGCGGAGTGACATTCCCTTGAATATAGTATCAGCTCCTGTTTGTGCCCTGAGCCGTGGGTGGATGTTCCAGTTGCTTCCCTGTCTTGGCTCTTGGAAGTAGTGCTGCAGTAAAGTTTGGGGGGCCCTCTCCTTTTCAAGTAGAGGTTTGTGCTTGAAAGAGGCGGAGGGTGGGAGTGCCCTCTCAGAGCCCCTCTTTTTTTAGGTGTGGAAGAACCTCCAGGCTTTTAAATACAGTGGCTGGGAACCAGTTTTATTAATACCTTCCCAGGGTAGACATTGGAAGCTCCCTTTTCTGAAGGCCTTCAGCTTTCCTGTTTGCCGACTTGCTGATGATGCCCATTCTGTCAGCTGGGTGGTGATATTCAGTTGCAGTGTTTTTGTTTTTGTTTCAATTCTTATTTTACATGGGAAGAGACCCAGTTAAAATGTCCTGACAGGGACTTCCCTGGTGGTCTAGGGGTTAAGAGTCCACCTGGCAGTGCAGGGGACGTGAGTTCAATTCCTGGTCAGGGAACTAAGATCCCACATGCCTCATGGTAACTAAGCCTGCATGCTCTGAAGGTGCAAGTGGAGAGCCCGTGTCCCACAAACCAATGCAGCCAATAAATAAAAATAAATATTTAAAAATAAATAAATAAAATGTTGTGACAGAATCTCGGGACAGCAAAGGGACTCAGCCATTGGAATACACATATCTATTCTCCCCCACACTTGCCTGCCATTCAGGCCACCACCTAACATAGAACAGAGTTCCCCTTGCTATACGCTAGGGCATAGTTGGTCATTCATCTTAAATGTAGCTGTGTGGCCTTGCCGATTCCCAACTCCACAGCTGTCTTTTCTCCCCAACATTCCCCCGAGGCAAGCGCAAGTGCATTCTGTGATCCTGTGAGTCCATAGTGTTTGCTCAGCGTGTTCATTGCTAAGATTCTTTTTTCAATTGCACTTATAAGTGATGTCCCAGGATATTTAGCTTTCTCTCTCTGACTTTTCTCCCTCAGACAATCTCTAGATCCATCAGTGGTGCTGCAAGTCGCATGTATTCTGTTTGTGTAAAGGCTGAGGAGCATTCCCTTGTATCTATGTAGCGCACCTTGTCCGTCCACTCCTCCATGGATAGACATCACGGTCGCTTACGTGTCATGGCTATTGTACGCTATGCTGCAGTGAACCGTCTGGTGCCTGTCTTTCTCAGCTGTTGTTTCCTTGCATTGCAGCTTAAAAGGTGTGAATCCCTGTTGGGCAGCTTTCTGTGTCTTTCAGATTTTGAAAAACCTCTCTGCTGTTATCCACGATGCCTGTGACAGTTTGCGTTCTCAGCAGAGGCAAAGGAGGTTTTGGTCTTCTGAGGCCCTGTCTTCCATGTTTTGCAGACTCTGGATGATGACCATCAGGTCAACTGCGAGGTATTGCCTCCTAGTGATTTTGATTTCAGTTCATCTAATAAAAAGCCATGTTGAGCATCATTTTATGTGCTGGGTGTTTGGCGGGGAATGGTTTTAAAGAGTCTGTTAAATTGAACTTTGAAGATTGGGTCTTGAAAGCCTGCACTACTTGGAAAAGTTATGCTGTTACCGAACCCAGGCCATTTCTGCTGTGCAGGAGTCCTTTACCGCCCCACAGGCCTTCCGTTCAGTTCAGTTCAGTTCAGTCGCTCATTAGGAGTTTGAAATTCTCTGAGCAGGTGTTTTCAGGTTGTAGTTATGGCAAATGTCCACAAGGTAGCAGCACTTGCTCCTTCCGGCTGTGCCCAGCAGGCCCCAATGGCCTTGGTTAAAGTCGTATATCCCACTAACTTTTAACCTCCCCCAACCCCGCTTCTCACACACCCCTAGCCTGAATTTTGCCCTGCTCTAGGCTCTGTATTCTGTGAGTGAGGTCAGTCTTTAGGAGGAAGCTGGCAGAATGAACCACAGCACTGGGAGACTGAGAGACACTCTTGACTCTTGAAAGCTGTTCCAGTTTACAAGGAGCAGATTACTGAGGAAATCAAGAAGTAAATCAAAGTTTGCATGGACACAAATGACAATAAAAACACAACCACCCAAAGTATCAGTAAATGCAGTGGTAAGAGAGAGCTTCACACGAAAACAAGCCTACCTCAGGGAACAAGAGAAACAGCAAACAAACAGCTTGTTGTTCAGTCGCCTAGTTGTGTCTGACTCTTCGTGATTCCTTGAACTACAGCACACCAGCCTTCCTGTCCCTCACCACCTTTTGAAATTTCCCCATTTCCTGTCCACTGAATTTGTGATGCCTCCAACCATCTCATTTTCTCTCTCTTCTCTTGCTTTTGATTTCCCAGCATCAGGGTCTTTTCCAGTGCGTCAGCTATTCACATCAGGTGGCCAAAATATTAGAGCTTCGGCATCTGTCCTTCCAAAGGTTCAGTTCAGGTCAGTTCAGTGACTTAGTCCTGTCTGACTCTTTGCGACCCCATGGACTGCAGCATGCCAGGCTTCCCTGTCCATCACCAACTCCCGGACTTGCTCAAACTCATGTCCGTTGAGTCGGTGATGCCATCCAAACATCTCATCCTCTGTCGTCCCCTTCTCCTCCTGCCTTCAATCTTTCCCAGCATCAGGGTCTTTTCCAGTGAGTCAGTTCTTCGAATCTGGTGGCCAAAGTATTGAAGTTTCAGCTTCAGCATCAGTCCTTCCAATGAATGTTCAGGAATGATTTCCTTTCGGATGGACTGGTTGGATCTCTTTGCAGTCCAAGGGACTCTCAAGAGTCTTCTCCAACATCACAGTTCAAAAGCATCAATTCTTTGGTTCTCAGCTTTCTTTATAGTCCAACTCTCACATCCACACATGACTACTGGAAAAACCATAGTTTTGACTAGACGGATCTTTGTTGGCAAGGTAATGTCTCTGCTTTTTAATATGCTGTCTAGGTTGGTCATAGCTTTTCTTGCAAGGTGCAAGTGTCTATTAATTTCATGGCTGCAGTCACCATCTGCAGTGATTTTGGAGCCCCCAAAAATAAAGTCTGTCCCTGTTTCCATTGTTTCCCCATCTATTTGCCATGAAGTGATGGGACCAGACGCCATGATCTTAGTTTTCTGAATGTTGAGTTTTAAACCAACTTTTTCTTTCACTTTCATTAAGAGGCTTTTTAGTTCTTCTTTGCTTTCTGCCCTAAGGGTGGTGTCATCTGAGTATTTGAGGTTATTGATATTTCTCCCAGAAATCTTGATTCCAGCTTGTGTTTCATCCAGCCCAGCATTTCACATGATGTACTCTGCATATAAGGTAAATAAGCAGGGTGACAATATACAGCCTTGATGTACTCCTTTCCCAATTTGGAGCCAGTCCATTGTTCCATGTCCAATTCTAACTGTTGCTTCTTCATCTGCATATGGATTTCTCAGGAGGCTGGTCAGGTGGTCTGGTATTCCCATCTCTTGAAGAATTTTCCACAGTCTGTTGTGATCTACACAGTCAAAGGCTTTGGTGTAGTCAATAAAGCAGAAGTAGATGTTTTTCAAGAATTCTCTTGACTTTTTGATGATCCAGTGGATATTGGCAATTTGATTGCTGATGCCTCTGCCTTTTCTAAATCCAGCTTGAACGTCTAGAAGTTCATGGTTCATGTACTGTTGAGGCCTGGCTTGGAGAATTTTGAGCATTACTTTGCTGGCATGTGAGATGAGTGCAATTGTGCAGTAGTTTGAACATCCTTTGGCATCGCCTTTCTTTGGGATTGGAATGAAAACTGACCTTTTCCATTCCTGTGGCCACTGCTGAGTTTTCCAAATTTGCTGGCATATTGATGCAACACTTTAACAGCATCATCCTTTAGGATTTGAAGTAGCTCAACTGGAATTCTATCACCTCCACTAACTGTTCATAGTGATGTTTCCTAAGGCCCACTTGACTTCGCATTCTAGGATGTCTGGCTCTAGGTGAGTGATCACACCATTGTGGTTATCTGGGTCATGATGATTTTTTTGTTTGGTTCTTCTGTGTATTCTTGCCACCTCTTCTTAATATCTTCTGCTTCGTTAGGTCCATACCATTTCTGTCCTTTATTGCCCATTTTTGCATGAAATATTCCCTTGGTATCTCTAATTTTCTTAAAGAGATCTCTAGTCTTTCCCATTCTATTGTTTTCTTCTATTTCTTTGCATTGATCATTGAGGAAGACTTTCATATCTTTCCTTGGTATTCTTTGGAACTCTGCATTCAGATGGCTATACCTTTCCTTTTTTCCTTTGCCTTTAGCTTTTCTTCTTTTCTCAGCTATTTGTAAGGCCTCCTCAGACAACCATTTTGCCTTTTTACATTTCTTTTTCTTGGGAATGATCTTGATCATTGCCTCCTGTACAATGTCACGAACCTCTGTCCATAGTTCTTCAGGCACTCTGTCTATCAGATCCAATCCCTTGAATCTGTTTGTCACTCCCCCTGTATAATCGTGAGGGATTTGATTTAGGTCATACCTGAATGGTCTAGTGGCTTTCCCTACTTTCCTCAATTTAATTCCAATGATTATTCAGGGTTGATTTCCTTTTGGATTGACTGGTTTGATCTCCTTGCAGTCCAAGCAACTCTCAAGAGTCTTCTCCAGCACCACAGTTCAAAAGCATCAATTCTCTGATGCTCTGCCTTCTTTATTGTCCAGCTCTCACATTTGTATATGACTGCCAGAAGGACCACAGCCTTGACTAAAGGGACCTTTATCGACAAAGTGATGTCCTTGCCTTTTAACACACTGTCTCGTTTTGTCATAGCTTTCCTGCCAAGAAGCAATCATCTTCTAATTTCGTGTCGGCAGTCCCCTTCCCACCACCCACAGTAATTTTAGAGCCCATAGAGTCATTTCAGAGTGACAGAGGTAATCTGTCACTGCTTTAACCTTTTCACCTTCTATTTGCCATGAAGTGATGGGACCAGATGCCACGATCTTAGTTTTTTAATACTGAGTTTTTGCCCAGGTTTTTCTCTCTCCTCCTTCACCCTCTTCAAGAGGTTCTTTAGTTCCTCCTCCCATTCTGCCATTAGAGCGGTATCATCTGCATTTATGAGGTTGGTGATATTTCTCCTGGCAATCTTGATTCCAGCTTGTAACTCATCCAGCCTGGCATTTCACATAATGTGCTCTGCATATAAGTTAAATCAACAGGGAGATAGTAAACAGCCTTTTCGAACTTCTTTCTCGATCTTGAACCAGTCAATTGTTCCATCAGGGTTCTAACTGTTGCTTCTTGACCTGCATACAAGTTTCTCAGGAGACAGGTAAGATGGTCTGGTATTCCAATCTCTTTAAAAGCTTTCCACAGTTTGTTGTGATCTACAGTCAAAGGCTTTAGCATAGTCAATGAAACAGAGGTAGATGTTTTTCTGGAATTCTCTTGCTTTCTCTATGATCCAGCGAATGTTGGCAATTTGATCTCTGGTTCCTCTGTCTTTTCTAAACCCAGCTTGAACATCTGCAAGTTCTCGGTTCACGTAATACTGAAGCCCAGCTGCAGAATTTTGAGCATACCCTTACTAGCATGGGAGATGAGTGCATTGTCTGGTGGCTTGAACATTCTCTAGTACTGCCCTTCTTGGGGATCGGGATGAAGATCGACCTTTTCCAAACCTATGGCTACTGCTAGGCCTTTCAGATTTGCTGACATATTAAGTGCAGCAATTTAACTTCATCATCTTTTAGGATTTTAAATAGTTCTGCTGGAATTCCATCACCTCCACTAGCTTTATTGACAGCAGTGCTTCCTAAGGTCCACTTGACCTCACACTCCAGAATGTCTGGCTCTGAGTGACAGATTGCACCATTGTGGTTATCTGGGTCATTAATATCTTTATTGTATCGTTCTTCTGTGTATTCTTTCCATTTCTTCTTGATCTCCTCTGCTTCTATTAGGTCTTTATCATTTCTGTCCTTTATTGTGCCCATCTCTGGATGAAACACTCCTTTGATATTTCCAATTTTCTTGAAGAGATCTCTAGTCTTACCCTTTCTGTTGTTTTCCTCTATTTGTTTGCATTTTTCACTAAACAAAGCCTTCTTGGCTCTCCTTGCTATTCTCTGAAACTCTGCATTTAATGAGGTGTACCTTTCCCTTTCTGCCTTGCTTCTCACTTCTCTTCTTTCCTCCACCATTTGTAAGGCCTCCTCAGACAACCACTTGGCCTTCTTGCATTTCTTTTTCTTTGTGATGGTTTTGTTCGCTAACCTCCTATACAGTGTTACAGACCTCTGTGCATTGTTCTCCAGGCACTCTCACATTATGTCTAGAGAGGATCTATTTATAAGCATTTGTCTGTTTTTGTCTTCCTTTTTAAATTACAGTGTGAATTAAACGTACATATTAAAATTTGCCTCTTGAAACCCTGCCCTGTCTCGTACTCTCCTTTGATAAGGGCCTTCAGGCCAATTTTTCAGGGCAGGAGTCATTTACAGCCCTGCAGGCCTTGTAAGTTATAAGTTCCCACATTGCTAGGTTTAACCGTTCTTGTTATGAAAAATGAATGGTCACAAGGTGGCAGGATTTCTTCCTTCCCACCATCCTCTGGGTATTGTGGCACCAGAGCCTAGTGAACACCTCTTTGTGGCTCCTCAATGAGAGTTGATTGTGCTGGAAGAAACACCTAAGGGCAAGTATCTTTTTTTCCCTTAACTCTTCATACTTTGGATAAATCGCTTCTCCTGTGAAGGCTCTCCCTACAGGGTAGTGAATTTTGGTTAGCATGTGGATTAAACATACTTTTTGCATTCGTCATTAGCCAGTATGATGGCATAGAAGTTTGGCTTATTTAGGAGAGCTTTGTTATTGGTTTATTCTTGTTGGTTTTTAAATTCTATTTAAAAAGATGAATCTGAAAAAAAAAAAAAAGGAAAGATTCCTAAAGGATCAACAGTGCATACCTCCAGAAAACAGATATTCTTCATTTGAAGAAAAATATTAAAAGATAAATATTTTTGTTTAAACTATCTTAGATGCAAACATGTTTCAGTTTAACAACTAAGATTCCTTTTGCAGAAGAAATAATTATAAAGTATAATACCTTCAGCAGATGGAAATTGGCAGTTTCTTTAAGAGATGCAAAAATGTGAATTCTGGATATTACCTTTGGAGTATCTTTTTCTGTTGATTCTGTTAAAAATTTTTTTTTAAAAACATATCTTTCTTAGCCTGTAGACAGTAACAAAGAAATACCCATTTTTCACAGACAATGATTATATTCCTTAGCACAGTTACTCAGAGTAAATGCTTAATCTAGGTAGCATTGTGTTTCTCCAGTAATCACCCCTCTCCCAACTCTTCATCTAAGCCCATTTTATCAGGTTTGTGTACTGAGCTGTCCTGTGTCCCCCTTCATACCCTGTCATTCTCAGAAGTAGATCCAGGTGTTCTCTGCTTAAGTGATTTCCTAGCACCCTCCCACCATCTTCTCCCACAGTATTTCTTGCTCTATTAATCCCTGGATATGGCAAAAACCCTTTCACTTCACTGTGTATTTATTTACATATCTCAAGTGTTTTTGGTCATTTAACTTCTTTTTCTATCAATTTCTCAATGGCTAGTGTAAAATTTTTTTTAAACTGGAAACATCATTTTGTAAATGTGTGGAGTGAAATCAAGTAAAGGGTATTTCCAGCTCAGTTCCCCTTAAGTACTGTTTCCACCGGCAGAGGTTCAACTTCTTCAAGAAAAAACCATGTAGAGGACATCTTCAATAAGCTGCAGAAAGTGGTCTTGAGAGGTACACTCCAGAAGTTCACTTCTTCTTATCTTAGTCTCTTGATGAGAGAGAGAACTATCCAATGAAGTCTCTGCAATGACAGATTTCAGAAACATCAGGGGTTTTTCATTGATTGAATGGATCAGCAATATAAATGTGTGGCTCAAATCCATAAAAATGGTTAGAAATAGAGAATTTGTGGAAAAAAATAATAGACCTGGAATTAGAAGTCCTGTGTATGCGCGGTGCCAATTTCAATTCATAGATTTGCTCACTTAGAGAAATAATTGCATTTCACTGAGCAGGAATTTCTTATCTTATCATCCAAATTGATGACACTAATACAGGGTCACTCTGTAGACCACGGCTAGTGTGTGCGTGAGAGAGGCAAGTTTGCTCAGTCATGTCCGACTCTTTGCGACCCCATGGACTGTAGCCCACTAGGTTCCTCTATCCATGGGATTCTCCGGGCAAGAATACTGGAGTGGGTTGCCATCCCCTTCTCCACCAGACTGCTTGAGCACCACCCTAACCCATTTTATGGAAGATTCAATGGCATACATGTAGAGATTCAGCCCAGGTGACTCAAACTGTATTATTGTGACAGTGAATTCAACTGTATGTTTGATAAATGTCAGTGTGTTAGAGCAGTGTAATAATTTGTTTTTCTAAGGAATGACTATGTGCCAGGTGCATTATTTAAGTTTTTAAAAATCCTTTACACAGTCTTCAGTGATACTATCATTCTCTTCACTTTACAAATGAGGAAAAGATTTAGAGAGAATTAGCCAGTTTCTCTAAGCTGGTGACTACAAAGTCTATACCTTTTTCCCTCTGAAGTGAAATCGCTCAGTCATGTCCGACTTGTGTGACCCCATGGACTGTAGCCTACCAGGCTCCTTAGTCCATGGGATTTTCCAGACAAGAGTACTGGAGTTTTTGTCCTTTTATCCTCTTTGCCTAGAAGTCTTTATGACTCAGAAATTACATTTTCCTTTTTTTTTTTTTAACTCTTCTCTGTTAAAATCCTATCCACTTTTCAAAGATCAATTTATTATTTTTTTGTTTTGACTGTGTTGTGTGACCGTGTTGTGTGACTTTGGGGATCTTAGTTCCCCCAAAACCGAGCCCTCTGATGGGAAGCACAGGGAAAACACTAATGTAAATAATTGGGTTATTTTGTATAAAGATTTCCCTCTAGTTCCCAGCTCATTATAACCTCTCCCCATTAATATTCCTGCAGCATTTAGTATCTTTTCTGTCCACTTTCATAGATTTGTCCACTGAAAAAAAATGCAAGCAACCTAAAAGTTGAGGGTTACATTTTATTAGGTGAATACTTTTGAGACTTCAAGCCTGGAAGATAGCATCTCAAGTAACCTTGAGAGAACTGCTCTGGAGGAGGCAAGAGGAGGAGCCAGGTTACATGGAAGTTTTGCAACAAAGGGTAGGTAGTCTAAACATTGAAAGATTGTTGTTCATTGAAGAAAACCAGGTGACCCAAGTTAAGGAATCTAGCTAGCCCTTTTCTACATGTGGGAAGATGCAAGAGTCTGGGTTCACTGAAATCATTCCTTGGATATGCACCTCAGCCATCTGGGGACGGTGTCTTGTGTTTTTCAAATCCTGAGCTTCCTTGGGGCTCACTGTAGGGAGTGGCAGTAGTCTGATGGTTGCTAAATGTCAGGTATTCTTTGCCTTCCTGTGAACCGTCAGGACTCAAGGCTCACACTGAAGGGCTGTAATCATGGGTGACTGTGACATCCTTGTTTCTTGATATGGCAAGAAATATTCCACTTCTCAGGTTCAACAGTTTTTTATTTTTTCTTTTTGGAGTGTCTGTTATGTGCAAGACACTCTTCTAGGCTTTTGGGAACCATCAGTGAACAAAGCAGAAATCAGCCCTCATGGAGCTTAGATCCTGGCAGCAGAAAACTTTCTAAAATAAACACAACAGAGGAATTATAGCATATGTTAGAAGATGGTAAGTGCTGTGGACAAAAATAATGTGGAATCAGGGAGAATGAGAATGAAGGGCTTGGATGGTGTTTATTAGGGTCAGGACAAACCTCACTGAGAACATGACTTTTTTTTTTTTAATTGAAATTTAGCTAATTTACAATGTTGTTAATTTCTGCTGTACGGCAAATTTATTCACACACACACACATATATATGTACATTCTTTTTTAGAATGTTCTTTTCCATTTTGGTTCATCCTAGGATATTGAATAAAGCTCCCTGTCCTTCCTCACTGGCTCAGTGGTAAAGAATCTGCCTGCAATGCAGGAGATGCAGGTTCGGTCCCTGGGTCAGGAAGATCCCCTAGAGGAAAGCCTGGCAACACACTCCAGTATTCTTGCCTGGAAAATCCCCATGGAAAGAGGAGCCTGGTGGGCTACAGTTCACTGGGTTGCAAAGAGTCGGACATGACTGAAGCAGTTTAGCATGCACGCACATGCTATGTAGTAGTTCCTTGTTGTATATCCATTCTCTATATTAAAGCTTGTTGTTGTGGAGTCACTAACTTGTGTCCAACTCTTTGTGACTCCACAGACTGCAGCACTCCAGGCTTCCTTGTCCTGAGCTGATGTCATCATGAAGGAATTTAGTGTTTTTTAAGATATGAAGAGATACCGGGATTGGGATCATGAAATCAGTTCCTGAAAATACCTAACTATCTGAAGACCTGCTTCACTAGATTCCCTGGAGCACAGCGTGCCTCACTCCACCCTGAACCCCCTCAGGGGGTGTTGAAAGTCAGCAGGGGCAGCAGCGCAGTGTTCAACGTCTGTAGAAGTGAAGTGAAGTAAAAGTCGCTTAGTCAGTGTCTGACTCTCCGACCCCACGGACAATCAGTTCAGTTCAGACACTCAGTCCTGTCTGACTCTTTGTGACCCCATGGACTGCAGCACACCAGGCCTCCCTGTCCATCACCAACTCCTGGAGTTTGCTCAAACTCATGTCCATTGAGTCGGTGATGCCATCCAACCATCTCATCCTCTGCCATCCCCTTCTCCTCCTGCTTTCAATCTTGCCCAGTCAGGGTCTTTTCCAATGAGTCAATTCTTCACATCAGGTGGCCAAAGTGTTGGCGCTTCAGCTCCCTGGAATTCTCTATACAGTCCAGGGGATCTTCCCAACCCAGGGACGGAACCCAGGTCTCCTACATTGCAGGCAGATTCTTTACCAGCTAAGCTACCAGGGAAGCCCAGTCTCTGCAAAGGGAGATGGCAAATGCCCTGGTTGTTCAGTTATTGGCAATGCTCTTGGCAAGCGCCAATTTGTAGTTGAAGTGAAGTGAAAGTCGCTCAGTCATGTCCAACTCTTTGAGACCCCACTGACTATACAGTCCATGGAATTCTCCAGGCCAGAATACTGGAGTGGGTAGCCTTTCCCTTCTCCAGGGGATCTTCCCAACCCAGGGATTGAACCCAGGTCTCCTGCAATGCAGGTGGTTTCTTTACCAACTGAGCTATCAGGGAAGCCCAATTTGTAGTTGACATTGCTGCAATGGCATCATCTCATTCTTTTTTATGGATGAGTAATAATTCATTATATCTTCTTTTCATACTGTCCATGGGGTTCTCAAGGCAAGAATACTGAAGTTTGCCATTCCCTTCTCCAGTGGACCACATTTTGTCAGAACTCTCCACCATGACCTGTCTGTCTTGGGTGGCTCTACACACCATGGCTCATAGTCTCATTTTTTTAGACAAGGCTGTGGTCCATGTGGTTAGATTGGTTAGTTTTCTGTGACTGTGGTTTTCAGTCTGTCTGCCCTCTGATGGCGAAGGATAAGAGGCTTATGGAAGCTTCCTGATGGGAGAGACTGACAAAGGGGGAAAGTAGGTCTTGTTCTGATGGGCGGGGCCATGCTCAGTAAATCTTTAATCCAATTTTCTGTTGGTGGGTGGAGCTGTTCCCTCCCTGCTATTTGAAGTGAAGTGAAGTGAAGTCACTCAGTCCTGTCCGACTCTTTGGACCCCATGGACTGTAGCCTACCAGGCTTCTCCCATGGGATTTTCCAGGCAAGAGTACTGGAGTGGGTTGCCATTTTCTTCTCCAGAGGATCTTCCCCACCCAGGGATCGAACCCGGGTCTCCTGCATTGTAGGCAGACGCTTTACCGTCTGAGCCACCAGGGAAGTTGGTAATGAAGATAATGGTGACCTCCCTCAAAGGATCCCATGCATGGACTGCTACACTCAGTGCCCTCAACCCTGCAACAGGCCACCACCGATCCATGCCTCCACTGTGTACTCCCAGACACCCACAGGCAAGTCAAGTCTGGGACAGTCTCCTGTGGGGTCACTGCTATTTTCTCCTGGGTCCTGGTGCACAAGGTTCTGTTGTGCCCTCCAAGAGTCTATTTCCCAGTCCTGTGTAAGTTCTGGCAGCTCTATGGTGGGGTTAATGGTGACCTCCTCCAAGAGGGCTTATGCCATACCCAGGTGTGCTGCACCCAGAGCCCCTGTCCCTGTGACAGACGGAGAAACAGTGGAAACAGTGTCAGACTTTATTTTTCTGGGCTCTGAAATCACTGCAGATGGTGACTGCAGCCATGAAATTAAAAGATGCATACTCCTTGGAAGAAAAGTTATGACCAACCTAGACAGCATATTAGAAAGCAGAGACATTACTTTGCCAACAAAAGTCTGTCTAGTCAAGGCTATGGTTTTTCCAGTGGTCATGCATGGATGTGAGAGTTGGACTGTGAAGAAAGCTGAGCATCAAAGAATTGATGCTTTTGAACTGTTGGAGAAGTTGGAGAAGACTCTTGAGAGTCCCTTGTACTGCAAGGAGATCCGACCAGTCCATCCTAAAGGAAATCATTCCTGAATATTCATTGGAAGGACTGATGTTGAAGCTGAAACTCCAATACTTTGGCCACCTGATGTGAAGAGCTGACTCATTTGAAAAGACTCTGATGCTGGGAAAGATTGAAGGTGGGAGAAGGGGACGACAGAGGATGAGATGGTTGGATGGCATCACCAACTCAATGGGCATGAGTTTGAGTAAGTCCAGGAGTTGGTAATGGACAGGGAAGCCTGGCATGCTGCAGTCCATGGGGTCACAAAGAGTCGGACATGACTGAGTGACTGAATTGAACTGACATCTTCTTTATCCTCTTATCTGTCAATGGACATTACGTTTTGGCTGTTGTAAGTAATGCTGCTATGAACATTGGTGTGCATGTATCTTCTAGAACTATACTTTTGTCTGGATGTAAACCCTGAAATGGAATTGATGGATCATATGGTAATTTTATTTTTAGTTGAGAAAGTGACTTTCGATGGAAGGCTCAGAGGAGGCAAGGGTGTGAGTTTGATTAATTGTGGTGGGGGTGAAAAAGTATGAACAGAGGGCCCAGCCTGAGCTGGCCTGTTGTCACATATTCTTCACTGTTTGCCTTATTTCATCAATTAAATAGCTTTTGAGATCACGGAGATTTGCTGACAACATTTTTGCATTCCTTTCAATATCCTGCACAACATTTCAACAAAGACCATTTGGTAACTGTTGATTTATTGATTCTGCACACCAGTGATCTACCTTTGTGTTTAGAGTCATTTTGAAGCAGAGGATGGTGTATCCCATCATCTCTACCCCAACACATAACATTACTTTTCTGGAGTTTCCTTCTTTTTCAAAAGGTATCTCAGAGTGAACTGTGGAGACAAGGGAGGCGCAGTCAAGAAACAATAGTGAAGCCTGGGGGCAGGGTCCTGGTTCCCCCTCAAGGGGTTGTTGTTCTTTAGTCTTTAGTCCTTAAGTCATGCCAGACTCTTGGTCTGTAGTCCTCCAGGCTCCTCTGTCCTGGGAATTGCCCAGGCAAGAATACTGGTGTGGGTTGCTATTTCCTTCTCTAGAGAATCTTCCTGACCTAGGGCCTGAACCTGCATTTCCTGCATTGGCAGACACATTCTTTACCACTGAGCCACCAGGGAAGTCCCCCCACCCCCACCTCAAGTGGTATACAGAACATTAGTTTTAAGCCGTTCTGCAGATACTCAAACCCCTACTGGATAAAAGAAGGTAACTACATGCTGCCCAGAAATATGTCAACCCTAGACCAAAGGTCTACATGCTGATGATGCTGCCTCCCAAGTATCTCACCTCTAACCAGTCAGAAGAATGTCCGGGAGCTCTGTGAACCATTGCTATGAAACTCTTCACTACCCATTTCAGCTGGGAAACACACTTTTGAGGACATTGTCCTGCTGTGGCCCCCTTGCCTGGCAAAGCAATAAAGCTATTCTTTGCTACTTCCCCCAAACTCTGTCTCTGAGATTCAATTCGATACTGTGCACAGAGGCTGAATTTTGGCTACAGTAAACCCACAAAATACCCAGGCGAAAGGGCTCTATGGGCACGTTTGGTGGTTTAGTTGCTAAGTCGTGTCTGACTCTTGTGACCCCATGGACTGTAGCTTGTCAGGCTCCTCTGTCCATGGGATTCTCCAGGCAAGAATACTGGAGTGCATTGCCATTTCCTTCTCCAGGAGATCTTCCCGACCCAGGAATTGAACCTGGGTCTCCTGCATTGCAGGCAAATGATTTACCAACTGAGCTACAAGGAAAGCATTGTGTTCTAACTGATGGAGACATTCAACCCCAGAAAACAATCGAGGCCAGCCAACACCAGAAATGAGGTGTTCCCTGCAAGAGAACGAGGTGGGACAAAGAAAGAGCCGAGGAGCTCCCTTCCTTCCTGGCTGGTGTTGTGTCCACCACGAACAGATGTAGCACAGAATCGTGCTAAGGGGAGGGACTCACTGTGGTTTACCGCTGATTGATTGCTTGACCTTAGGTATGGTATTTAAGCTCTCTGAGCTAGTTTCCTTTCCTTAAAAAAAAAAAAAAAAAAAGCAACTGGGTTTATGATACCTTTCATGTAATGTTATAAGACTCCTGGGTTCATATAAGGTGTGTGGTGCACCTCAACTTTCTGGATTGAAAGTAACCTCTGAGAAATAATCTCTGGTTCACTTTTGGGAAAAAGAAATTATAGGCAGGTTATCTGATAGTGAAACAAGCAATGTGGTTTTGAGAAGCCGGCAAGAAGCTAGGTGGCCCCAGCTGAGATTTTCCCCAGGAAGGGTCTGGACGGAGCAGAGCCACCGTCACCAGCTGCCAGTGGGGTGGGGTCTGAGCCGCCAGTGTTTCTGTGCCACCCCTTTGGATGGTGGTCCTGGCAGGAACGTCTGCTTGGCTTAGGTTCTGTGCCTATTCTACCCACGTGGCTCAGAAGAGCCAGGGCTGGCCACACGGGCTTCCTAGGGCCATGTGATCTCACACTGTGATAGATCTCTCAGCCATGGAATGAGCGTTCCACCAGACAACAGTCCCCAGAGTAATGAACTTCTGTTACAGATGCAGCTGTTCTGTGGTTCTCTGGAAGCAAACTCTTTGCAACTCAGTGGAATAGCTATACATCTGGAAAGGAGCTTGTAGCCCCTCATTTGAAAATCTGGACAACCAAGGTCCCAAGACATGACTTATGCTAGATTAAAGAGCATTCAGGTTTAGGACTTTGGTCTCCTGATTGTTATTCCAGTTCTCCTCACTACTTTCTTTCCCATGTGTAAAATGGGCATGGGGATGATGCTTACTGCCTGGAGCACTCCTTTAAATGGTTTGGATTTCAGGTTAATTAAGCATCACTTTTTTTAAAAATCGCAGTATAGTTGCTTTACAACTGTGCTTTACTTTCTGCTGTACAATGAAGTGAATTAGCTATATGTATACATATATCCCCTTCCTTTAAAACCTCCCTCCCATCCCACCCCCTGCCCCACCCATCTAGGTCACCACAGAGTACTGAGCTGAGCTTCCTGTGCTAAGCAACAGGGTCCCACTTGCTATCTGGTTTACACATGTAGTATGTCACGGTTAGTCGCTCAGTCATGTCCAAGTCGTTGCAACCCCATGGGCTTCAGCCTGCCAGGCTCCTCCGTCCATGAAATTCTCCAGGCAAGAATACTGGAGTGGGTAGCCATTCCCTTCTTCAGGGGCTCTTCCTGACCCCAGGACTGAACCCAGGTCTCCCACTTTGTAGGCAAATTCTTTACTGCCTAAGCCACCAGGGAAGCCTGTATATACATCAATCCTAATCTCCCAATTTGTCCCACCCTCCCCTTCCTATCTGTGTTCCTGTGTCTGTTCTCTACATCTGTGTCTCTATTCCTGCTCTACAAATAGGTTCATTTGTACTATTCTTCTAGATTCCACATTTATGCATTAATATTCAATACTTGTTTTTCTTAGGGGAGCCGTCTGTCTCCAGTTTCTCCCCAGAGCTGTACTTCCTTTTATTTCTGTACTGTTTCACTAAACACCCACTATCTACGGTAAAAGTTTGGAGTCTGTGTTGGTGTTCCCTTCACACTTATTCTCACGTTCAGAATTGATAGAACTTGGTGATTATAGCCAACCTTATTAGTGTCTCACCTGTATACGTTTAGCATTCACTTTTTCTTTTCATGCTCACCCAACGCTGCCTTTTTGGCAGCACCAGGGACGTTTTGCCTGAGAGATTTCTCTGTTAGTGCTCACACAGCCCCCTTACAGGGCTAGCCAGATGTGCCATGTAGTTAAAAACCCCTGGGATCAGTCCTCAGCCAAAGCCTAATGGAAGTTGATGGATACATCTTGGGTAGAACAACTCTGAAGCATGCTCTATGCTGCTCTCCAGAGGTCTCCATGTGTCTGAGACCCAGTCGCCCACATGTGTAATCTACTCATTGTTGCTGTTCAGTCACTCAATCAAAGTCACTCACTCTTTGCCACCCCAGGGACTGCAGCACGCCAAGCTTCCCTGTCCTTCCCTATCTCCCGGAGTTTGCTCAAATTCATGTCCACTGAGTGGGTGATGCCATCCAACAATCTCATTAATGTAACTGAAATCACTCCCATCTCTTTTCCATCCCCCACTGATGTTTTCTTGGATAATCTCTCCAACAAACTTGCTGTCCTCAAATGCTTATCTCCACGTCTGCTTCTAGCTGTAGTCAACTACAACAGTGACTAATTAGATATTGGGATAAAAGGAAGAGTTGAGAATGGCTATAATATTTTCCATCATGGATGATTGGAGGTATCATGACTCATAAGTATAAGGAAGCTAATATGTATTTAATATTTTAGATACTAGATAATTGAAACTGTAGTGCTGGCAGAATCACCCACTTGGACTTGTTCAGTAGAGAGTTGAAAATATGGAATTTGAGACCAGGAGAGATGTAGACAGGAGCTAAGGATCTAGGAGTTATCACTGTACATTGCTGTTTAGTTGCCAAGTTGGGTCCTTCAGTGTATGCAGGTGGGTGCTAAATGCATGAAAATGGTTAAGATGGCCAAAATGCTCATGTACACAGGAAAGAACAGGGAAAATGGACATTGAATGCAAAGTGGCAGTCTCTAAAAACAAACGCTAAATAACATTCGTGTCCTCTCTCTCAAAACAGCTTAGCTAGGCAAGGAGTAATTTCTTTTTCTTTTTCTGGCTGTGTCACAAGGCTTATGGGATCTTAGTTCCCTGCCCAAGGATCAAACCCTGACCCTTGGCAGTTAGAGAGTGGAGTCTTAACCACTGGACTGCCAGGAAATTCTCAGTAATTTTGAAGTAGTATTTAAATCCACAGTGCCTGGGTAGTAAACTCAAGAAATGTAGAATTAAGTTTTATCCATGCTAAATAGTTATCACAAAGCAAAGATCAGACTTTGTACTTCTGTGCTCAATTTTTGTGTTTTTTGGCCCCACAGCTCTGGCATGTGGTAGCCTAGTTCCCCATCAGGGATCAGACCTACATCCCTGACATCGGAAGGCGGATTCTTAACCACTAGACTGCGGGGGAGGGCCTCCCTGATGGCTCAGACGGTAAAGAAACTGCTTGCAGTGCGGGAGACCTGGGTTCAATCCTTGGGTTGGGAAGATCCCCTGGAGAAGGGCATGGTAACCCACTCTAGTGTTCTTGCCTGGAGAATCCCCATGGACAGAGGAGCCTGGAGGGGTACAGGCCGTGGGGTTGCAAAGAGTCAGACACGAGTAAGCGACTAAGCACAGCACACAGACTGTGGGGGAGGTCTCTGTGTTCAATTCTGAAGACATTGTTTTTCAGTATCTCTTATCAGTTCGGTTCAGTTCAGTCGCTCAGTCGTGTCTGACTCTTTGCGACCCCATGAACTGCAGCACGCCAGGCCTCCCTGTCCCTCACCAGCTCCCAGAGCTTACTCAAACTCATGTCCATCGAGTTGGTGATGCCATCCAGCCATCTCATCCTCTGTCGTCCCCTTCTCCTCCTGCCCCCAATCCCTCCCAGCATCAGGGTCTTTTCCAAGGAGTCAACTCTTCGCATGAGGTGGGCAAAGTATTGGAGTTTCAGCTTCAGCATCAGTCCTTCCAATGAACACCCAGGACTGATCTCCTTCAGGATGGACTGGTTGGATCTCCTTGCAGTCCAAGGGACTCTCAAGAGTCTTCTCCAACACCACAGTTCACAAAAGCATCAATTTTTTGGCACTCAGCTTTCTTCACAGTCCAACTCTC
The DNA here is from genome assembly GCF_019320065.1 of Cervus canadensis. NCBI lineage: Eukaryota > Metazoa > Chordata > Mammalia > Artiodactyla > Cervidae > Cervus > Cervus canadensis. The sequence continues at coordinate 46,142,347 of NC_057388.1, forward strand.
ACATCCATACATGACCACTGGAAAAACCATAGCTTTGACTAGACGAACCTTTGTTGGCAAAGTAATGTCTCTGCTTTTTAATATGCTATCTGGGTTGGTCGTAACTTTCCTTCCAAGGAGTAAGCATCTTTTAATTTTATGACTGCAATCACATCTGCAGTGATTTTGGAGCCCCCCAAAATAAAGTCTGCCACTGTTTCCACTGTTTCCCCATCTATTTGCCATGAGGTGATGGGACCAGATGCCATGATCTTAGTTTTCTGAATGTTGAGCTTTAAGTCAACATTTTCACTCTCCTCTTTCTCTTTCCTCAAGAGGCTTTTTAGTTCCTCTTCACTTTCTGCCATAAGGGTGGTGTCATCTGCATATCTGAGGTTATTGATATTTCTCCCGGCAATCCTGATTCCAGCTTGTGCTTCTTCCAGCCCAGCGTCTCTCATGATGTACTCTGCATATAAGTTAAATAAGCAGGGTGACAATGTACAGCCTTGACGGACTCCTTTTCCTATTTGGAACCAGTCTGTTATTCTATGTCCAGTTCTAACTGTTGCTTCCTGACCTGCATATAGGTTTCTCAAGAGACAGGTCAGGTGGTCTGGTATTCCCATCTCCTTCAGAATTTTCCATGGTTTATTGTGATCCACACAGTAAAAGGCTTTGGCATAGTCAATAAAGCAGAAATAGATGTTTTTCTGAAATTCTTTTGCTTTTTCGATGAGCCAGTCGATGTTGGCAATTTGATCTCTGGTTCCTCTGCCTTTTCTAAAACCAGCTTGAACATCTGGAAGTTCACGCTTCACTTGTTGTTGAAGCCTGGCTTGGAGAATTTTGAGCATTACTGTACAAGTGTGTGAGATGAGAGCAATTGTGTGGTAGTTTGAGCATTCTTTGGGATTACTTTTCTTTGGGATTGGAATGAAAACTGACCTTTTCCAGTCCTGTGGCCACTGCTGAGTTTTCCAGACTTGCCGGCATATTGAGTGCAGCACTTTCACAGCATCATCTTTCAGGATTTGAACTAGCTCAACTGGAATTCCATCACCTCCACTAGCTTTGTTCATAGTGATGCTTCCTAAAGCCCACTTGACTTCACATTTCAGGATGTCTGGCTCTAGGTGAGTGATCACACCATCCTGATTATCTGGGTCGTGAAGATCTTTTTTGTACAGATAAAAACCTATAATTTCACCCACCATCCCACACATTCTAATTTACTCTAACAGGGAGATATGTTAACTTGCTGAAGAGACAGAAGATAATGTGTTTCTACATATTGCCAGTTAGCTTATTTACTTAGAGCAGGATGCTGGGGATACCAAAGTCTGTGACCCCATCACTAATATGTTTTTTGATCTGAGGGAGAGATTATAAAGCAGTAAATGAGCCTAAAGGATTTAACCTCAGGGCTCCAGTTATCTGTCGTTGGTAAGACTTTGGAGGTGGTGTTTGACCTTTAGGATCTCATCCAAGAAGTGTAAATACTTGGAACCCTTCATATAGTTTAAGGATAAAGTGAGATAATGCCCAGAAAGTGCTGAGATTCCTCAGCCTAGCACAGTCAGGAACTGATGAAGCTATACTTTCTGTAGCGTGCTTTAAGGAAACAACAGTTGTGTTTATTTGTTCTGCCTTTCAAGTACTAGATCAGATCGCAAATTCCGCACACTTCCATACGCGTAAAACGTCCCGCATTCCCCAGTGCCACAAAGCACTAAGCTCTTTACGACAGTGTACGACGCCGGGCCTGACAGGCGCGCACCACGCGGGCCAATCGTGCGGCGTCCGACCGATGACGTAGGCCGCGCTCGTGCATGCGCAGGGCGGGAAGACCTTGGGGAGGTGGCGGAGACGCTTAGCGGAGGTGAAATCCTTGGCAGAAAGGAAAGTGTAGCGGCAAGATGCAGAGCTGGAGTCGTGTGTACTGTTCCTTGGTCAAGGTGAGGGCCGACTGGGTGGGGTCGTGCTGAATCAGGCCCAGAGAGGCCCACTGACGGCCTAAGTGTGGGTGTGGGAGAGACCGGCGGCCAGGCCGGGACCACCTGCGACTCCACCCCTGAACCCGCTTAGCAGGGGCGGCGGCTTGGTGGCGGAAGCCTGGGCCGTGGAGAGGCTCCGCCGGTTGTGTGACGGCCAGCAGTCACACACAGTCCCCTCCCAAGCCTGGGCCTGGAGCCTGGGGGTCCCGCGTAGGCCCTTCCACCTTGGCGGAGAAAGTAGGAGTCACCCTTGCCCGTTATGGTTGACTTTTTCCTAGTTCTAATTTCGGTCCTAGTGGCCTTTTGCAGTAGACAGTAATCTTGGGCCACCGCTTGAAGGACTCAGACTGAGCACTAACTCTTGGCCCCAGGAATTCCTCAAAGGTCCCTTAAGGGTTTGCAGCTTTAAGCGAGCGTGCATTGACTTCCCTCTTAAGAGTTTGTATTTTTAATCGTAGCAGGTTATCAAGATAGCCTTCCGTTTTCATCAACGTACCGAATACAGCCAAATTGTGTATATTTGGGTTTGTGACTGAATACAGTATTGACGGAGACCTTAAAAATGATACAGAAGTTAGACTCCTTTGTTTCAAGATGAGTAGCCTATGTTTTGCGAAGTTAATGTAACAAGCTAGAAGTCCTACGTTTAGTGAGAGAGCTGGGACTAAAACTCAACCCTAATCTCTACTCTGCTGTTCTTTGGTTCACTGTCCTGACCTCAGATGCGAGCCTTGCCTTGAAGTAGACAACGTTCCTAGATCAATGTGTAGGATTTTTCACTGCCTACTTTGATAGGAGCTGTTTGCAATTTTTCCTTTGTGCCTCACTGTTCTTAGGAAAATAGTAGCCATCCGTGTTTAGAGATTGTTATGGAGATTATGATGCAGTTTGTAACACTAGTAGCTCTTCTATCTGAGTACATTACTTGGTGCACTGTCCTAAGATATCTTGTCTAATTTTCTGTCCCTTTTGTTTGGTTCAGGTACATTTTCATAGATTGTACATGATAGTTTTGATTTTAGGAAACAATAATTACATGTAAAAGGATTGTCATAATGTAGATTATTCAAGTACTTAAGCTGGAACTTTAGTTAATGACATTAAAATGATCTCTGGCGCCAAAAGTTAGCCATGCTTTCTGAAAATTTAATAAAACGTAAGCATCATTTAATAACATGTTTTAGTTAGGTAAAGAAATGAAATGGTATGTTGAACATTTATAATAAAAAGTGTGGCAAGCTGATTGTTTTTACAAAAGAGCAGAAATTGTTGTGTAACCTCCCTGTGACAGAGGAAGATACATTAGCAATCATTGCTCGATACATTTGCCTTGTCATTAATTTCATGGATCTTTAGTAGTACTATGTTTTGAATTCATATTTTACACAATAGGATCATTTTCTTTTTCAGAAAGGCCATTTCAATCGAATATCTCATGGTCTGCAAGGAGTTTCTGTAGTGCCTCTAAGAACTTACGCAGATCAACCAAGTAAGTACTTAGTGAAACAGGTTTTGCTCATATTTCCTGTATATTTAAATGTAAAAGCTTAAATGTAAAAGCAAGTGAATGTTAAGGGTAACTAATACTAAAGTAATTAGCCATAGAATTCATTTGTTCAAATGTTTGTTCACTTAAATGTTCTGTTGAACACCTAGTGTGTTCCAGATGGTGAAGAAGAAAAAGCCTTGTTCTTATAGAACTTGTCGTCTGATGGTAAAATACAAACAGTATACAAGAAACAGGGAAATAATTTGGGAAGTGATTGAAAATGAAATCTGGTAACTGGGGGTAAGGAGACTATTTCAGGTAGTGTATCAGGCCTTTTCTGTGCAAGGGCCTGAGTAAAGTGAGGGTGTGAGAAGGTTATTTCAGGCAGAGGGAACCAGCAATGAGCAGGGTCTGAGGGAAGAATTCAGTTGTGCGGTTTAAGGGATTGTGAGAAGGTTAGTGTGGCTAGAGTAGAGACCCGAGGAGTGTCGAATCAGAGAGGTAGGCAGAGAGCAGATCATGGGGGGTCTCTGTAAGCCAGGCCAGGATTTTACTCCAAGTGTGAATGGAAACCTCTGAAGGGTGTTGGGCAGGGGGACTGATTTTCTCTGTATCCATTTTAAAGTTATGTACTTCCACTGCAGGGTGCATGGGTTCAGTCTCTGGGCTAGGAGCTAGGAGCCCACATATTGCACCAAAAAAATAAAAAGTTAATTCTTTCCTTTGGTAAGACTGAGCGTATTAGTTACTTAACACTATTTAGAATGATGGGACATCTCTTTCTGTGCTGAATGGAAATCTTAATGGGCTTATCAAAAGCACATTTTAAAGATTAGATTAGAAGAATGTACCCTGAAAGGAAGCTATGGATTAGGAATACTTTCTTCTTTTATACTTTTCTGTATTTTTGAAGTTTCTGTAAAGGATATGTACTTTTTTTTAAAAAAAATATTTAAAACAAGGAAGTATTTAAAAAGTATTTTAAAAATCCAAGGAAGTTCTTAGATTTATAATAAGATACTTTGGCTTCCCAGTACCAAGACTATTGATTATTTGAAATCATGTTTTGACAGTTTTTGAAATTTCTCATATAATCATAAGTAAAGTTGCATGGTGATGTCTTTGTTATAGAAACCATTACCTGGGGGGACTGTGACCATTGGTCTTCCTGCATTCTGTGAAATAATTTTATCCTGTATCCTTAAACTGTTGTCAGACTACTGTCATTTTGTTTATTTATTTATTATTTTTCATTTTGTATATTTAATTCTTAGGAGACAGGGTAGGAGGAGGATTCTGGTCACTAATGACCAATAGTGGGTGGTTTACCCTTGCTTTGAACAGATCAAAAAATCCTTTAAAAAGTACGAATTTGGTGGAGGAGAAAGTTCAACCCATTATATCCCCTTTCCCTTTCAGTTTCACTGAGATATAGTTGGTATACACTCTTTCTTTCGTTAAATGGAAATTCTTAATTCAGCAGGAGATTTTCATTCCCAAAGCATGCAAGTAAAGACTTTTTATGGCTTACTCTGCACCTTTGGTGTTACATATTCAACAAAGATTCATTTAGTACCTTCTATCTGCTAGGCAATCCCTGAACAGGAACTTAAATTGTAATGTTACAGACATAACTGAGCATTCATGTTGAGTAGATTATAAATCCCTTAGTATTCGTGTAGATACTGTGTATAAAGTCTTTGGTTGGATGAAGTAACAAGCATTTTATATACATATTTATATTTGTCTGAGTTATTTATTTAATGGCTGACCTTTCTTCAAGAGTGCACACTCTTTAAGGCAAGGACTGAATGTGACTGCTTATCACCAAAGATAGACAGTTGGTACTCGGTTCTTATTTACTGAATAAACCCTGGGATCATGTCTGTTTTAGTTACGCTCCATCACAAGCATCCAATATGGTGCCTGGTACACAGTAAGTTTCCGACAACAACAGTGATATTAACTGATGCATTCAGTGCTTACTCTGTCTCAAGCAGTCTTTAATCCTTGTGGCTGTCCCACCAGTTAACGTACTGCTGTTTTCTCCATTTATGAAATCGAGGAGCTGAGTTTAGAGAGCTGAGCTAGGAAATCTATCATTTCCAAGCTGTGTAGCTGGGAAAATTCTTTTGACTCTAGAACTTACACACTGTTAATCACTGATCTACTTCAACTGTCTCCTTAGATGAGTATTGGTTGACCAGCTTGAGTGGTTCGAGCTTATAATGATACAGTCCCCGTTATAGCATCTCAGTGATGTTTGAATATGGGTCAAGTTCATCAGGTTGTGTTATTGTTGGTAATGACCCATTTCATGACAAATACTTACAGCACTTAGTCACGTTTGTTACATTCATCTCCTCATTTACTCATTCATTATTTCAACAGATACGAGGTCTCTACTATGTCCTAGTTATTGTACTAGTTGCTGGGATACACTAGTGGATAAGACAGACAAGATACAGCTTTATAGTTTGCAGGGGGAAGATAAACATCCTACAAATTATTATAATTGTGATGAAGACTCCATTGATGGAGCATATAGCTATATATAATAGCTATATATGGATTGAGACTGGTCACAATTATTTTCCTAAGGAAATTAACGTTGGTATCTGATAAGCGTTGTGGGGGCATGTGTGGAAGGAGGTGTTACAGGTAGAAGAAATGGCATGTGGGAATGTTTTGATGTGAGAATGAGCATAGTGCACTTGAGGAGATTGAAAGGGCCAGTGTGGCTGAAATATGTTGATAGTTGAGAGTTGATGTTTCCGGGTTACAAAAGACACTCTGTTTTAAGGGCAGTTGTAGGTCACTGAAGTGTTCTAAGCAGGGGCATGATATAATCAGATTTGTTTTTAAAGCTCATTCTGGTTGCACATTTGGAATTTTTATACTTATTTTATACTTTCTTAATTTCATTAGACTGTAAGAACTAGGGCTCTGTCATTTATTGGTAGCCCAATAGCTTAGAATAGTGTCTGTAATGTGAAATTTATGCTGTCAGCATTTATTTTCTAGGTAGGTGGAGCAGAATGTATGTGGGTAGACCAACGCACATCTGGGTGTAAGCTACCAGAAATTCGTTATTGCTGAAGCTTAAACCGCACGATACTGGTGGATGAGCAGAATGTGATGGGAGATGAGGCTGGAGAAAGTTACTGAAGAGATTTAGAAGTGTACTTAGGAACTTGAACTTTATCTAACAAGAAATAGGGAAACCAATGAGAAGCGAAAGAATAAGGTCTGAGTTGGGTTTTGTCAGCACTCAATACCGAGGTAGTTGTGCAGGGTATTGTGGAGGGTGGGGATGAGACTGGAGGCTGCAAGACCAAAGATGGGAGATGGATCTGAGAAGAGAAGAAACATTTGTTGCATGCCCAGTAGGTACCTGGCATCCTCCCAGGGTCTTGACATATCTTATCTCAGGCCTTTCAACCTGGGATGTAGGCATTACTGTCACTATTATGCCTATGTTGCATCAAAGCCCAGGGAGATTAAGTAATTTGCCCAAGAATTTAAGAGATGGTGGAGCTTATATTTGAACTCAGATTTGTTTTACTTCCCCATTCTTTCTTCTTTTACTGTGTTTCTCTTTCCTCATGGACTAGGAGGTTGTAGGGTTATGATCAGAAAGTAAAATATTAAAATTCAAGAGTTTCTTTGAATCCGAGCAGTTTTGGGTGATGAAGGTATAGAATGTGACTGTGGAAATGGGCTGAAGAGTAAGGTTATTGATAATTTTAAAACATGGGACTTCCCCAGAGGTCCAGTGGGTAAGACTCCATCTTCTAGTGCGGGTGACACAGATTCAGTCCCTGATCCAGGAGCTGAGGTCCCACGTGCTGTGGGGTATGACCAAAAACTAAAAAATAGATACATTAAAAAAAAGTTTCTCTCCCCCAACACACACCAAAATATGATAAACCTTATCATGTAGCTCTTATAGTCATTTAATGAATTTGGCAATTAATGATTACTGCCTTATGATATTTGTTCCTGTTCCTTAAAAAACAATTATTAATTGTTTTCTACGATTGATTTCTCTACGTTTTGATATGTGCCTGTTTTCCCTAACTATACTGAGAGATTTCTGAAGATAGTGATGATTTCCTCATAGGGTAGGCATTCATGAAATTTGATTTCATTCTGATAATGAAGAATTTTTTGTCATTTTGGTTGGAATTCCTGATTGCCCTGAAGATTATGGGACCATCTGAGTGGTTTGGAAGGCGTAATGGTACCTTCAGAATGGTAGACTTCAGAATCTAAACAACTTGGCATAAATGCTGGCTGGATCACTTACTAGTTGTGCAACCTTACGCAGGTTATTTAGTTCCCCTCAGCTTTATTTTCTCCCCTGTTAAATGGCAGTAATAGTTATGTAACAGATGTCCTTATCCTTAAATAAGACAACCAGAAGCATTTAGCTCACTGCCTGGCAGGTAGTAAGTTATCCAAATGGTGAATAATATTGCAGACCAACTCTTTAATACATGTTTTATCGATAATTTGTTGATGATTATAATTGGTTTGTAACCCGACACCTTTATTTTAGTGGTAGCCTTGATTACATAGTATCGTTAGTTTTTTCCTAATGGTGTAATAAGCAATATTTTGTAACTTTTAGAGCACTTTTCCCTGCCTTTTCTTTACATTCATTTTATGGTATTGACTAAGTTGGCCACCTCTTATTGTACCCAGTATTTTTTTTTTTTTAAGTATATTATCTATGGTGAAACAGATCACCAGCCCAGGTGGGATGCATGAGACAAGTGCTCGGGCCTGGTGCACTGGGAAGACCCAGAGGAATCGGGTGGAGAGGGAGGTGGGAGAGGGGATCGGGATGGGGAATACGTGTAAATCTATTGCTGGTTCGTGTCAATGTATGACAAAACCCACTGAAATGTTGTGAAGTAATTAGCCTCCAACTAAAAAAAAAAAAAAAAAAATCAGCCTGATAGCTTCCTCTTGGTATTTCATTGCCACCTGAAATGCAAATTACTATCCAGCTGTCTTTTGCTGTTTTGGCTTAGTCATCTTTTTCTTAGGCTATCAATTTGTATTTCCTTTTCTGTTTTTCTTTCTCACTTTTAAAGTCTTATGCTAGTTTTAAATTTTTCTGTCAAATGCTCTCTAAATTAATGTATTTTGTTTAACTGCTTTTCCATATCCTAATTTTTAAAACTATGTATAGGAACCAAATTGAGAAATACTTTTTGACAAGGAGATGCTGAGTCAGAATCATGTGTTGTAACCCTTCACTTGCAAGCAGCCGTTGCTAAAGGTGAATGCTAGCTGGCTTGTTTTTCTAGTATCTTATTTTGAGAAATTGCAAATATTTAGAAAAGCTGGAAAAATTTTACAGTGAATACTCATGGATTCTTCACATTTTTTTGTACTTACATTATCACATGTCTGTTCATTCATATACATATCCATTCATTCATCTTACTTTTCTGATGCGTTTCAAAGTAAGCTGCAGACATTGGTATGCTTTCCCTAAATAATGGCTTATTTTTAAAACTTTGCCCTGAATCACACCCATATGATGACGTGCTGCAGTCCATGGGGTCACAAAGAGTGGGATACAACTGAGTGACTGAACTGAATGCCCTCCTGTACTTCAGCTGACAGATCTTTAAATGAAGACTTTTCTTCTTTCCCTTCATCTTTGTGCTTCCTAGCATGTTAGTGGAGAAGGCAATGGCACCCCACTCCAGGACTCTTGCCTGGAGAGCCACCATGGACGGAGGAGCCTGGTGGGCTGCAGTCCATGGGGTCACAAAGAGTTGGACACTACTGAGCGACTTCACTTTCCCTTTTCACTTTCATTGGAGAAGGAAATGGCAACCCACTCCAGTGTTCTTGCCTGGAGAATCCCAGGGACAGGGGAGCCTGGTGGGCTGCCGTTTGTGGGATTTCACAGCGTCGGACACGACTGAAGCGACTTAGCAGCAGCAGCAGCATGTTAGTGGGATTCTCATGTAATGGAACATCTAGTATCTTCAGTGTAAGCTGAACTGTTTCTTGGTATTTTCTGTAGCTTTGAAAAAGACCTAAGATCACATAGTAAATTGGGAAATAAAACACAAGTTTTTGACTTTTTGTATTTAAGTTTATTCAATAAACCTGTATATTATAATTAAAAATATGTTAAAAATTTAGTAAGAAATCAAGTTTTTTAGCTTGTATTTAAATTACTGTGAAATTAAAAATTAGACCCAAACTAAGGGGTGTTGGTTAGGTCCTCATTTGGTTCAAGATTTGAAAATAGAAATGTATTTTATAGAAATTTCTATTTGAAAATCAAAATATATTTTATTATATACTTAATTCTGAACATGAATGAGTGAACTAAGCAGTATGGCCAAAAAGCACAAATGGATCAGGAGAATCGATACAATACTTTTTATCATGTGTTGGTCTAGCTATATTTTTTTCATGTATGAGTAACCCAAATTATTACGAAGGATAATCAGTACTTTAATTTATTCATTGGGGTGATTCTTAGATTTTGTGGATAACTGGGTTGGATAACCTATTACTTGTCCTCCAACATAGCTTCTGTGATTCTGTTGAGGCCAGCAAAAGTCTTTTAAAGGATACTCTACCTCCATCCCCTAAGGGGTATGTGTTTTGTGGGGAAGGGGATGATAAAAAATGAAAATTGTTGTCTTTGTAGATCAGAATGTAGCTATTATATAGCAAACACTATATACATTTGGGTACTGTGCTGAGCTATTTGCATATGTTATTTGTTCTGTAGTACAGCCTTGTGAGGTAGATATTTTTTTGTGTGCTCCTTATTTTGCAGATGAGAAAACTGAAGGTGAAGCAGATTAAATTACTCACCTAAGGTTAGATAGCTAGTAATTATGCAGCTTGATTATTGCTCTTGGAGGTAGTTGAAATTAAGGAACGGAGTAATAGTAAATAGTAGACCACTGGAAGGAGAAACAAAAAGCCTAATTTTGTCTCTGCCACATGGCTGCTAGATGACCTTGGGCAAATTTAATTGACCTGTCTGAAACTAGTGTTTTTTACCTATATTTTTTATATAATACACACACACACATATATATGCCATCCTTTTCTTTCTCCTACAAAGTTCTGAGAAAAACATATGTGAAAGTGTGTTAAAACTGCTAAGTTTTAGAGTCACTGAGATTGTAAGGACAGTGGATGGGGGAGAAGGGAGACTGTCTCTAACTCTTAATGGTTATTGTTGCTTTATTTGATGTTGTATTGAGAAGACTGGGAATAATTGGAACTTATTTTTACATTTGTTTCATAATTATTATACTCCTAAGACTACTGATCAAAGTTAATTTTCAGCTTCTTATCTTTATATGATAAATGTCCAGAATAGTTCCTTGAGTGTTCTGTTGAACCTATTAAACTGTACAAAATTTATCATTATTCAAATAGTTCAGAACATATTTGCCAAGTGTTATAGGGAAGCAGAATTTTCCCCTTGTTATTTTAGAAGTTAAGTACCTGAAAAGGATATAATTGGTTTTAAATTTATTGAAAGAACTAAGGTATTATACGAAATTATCTTATTTAATCCAAACATCAGTCATTTACAGCAGTGTTATTGTTCCTATATGACAGAAAAATGAAGTCACTTAGTCACACAGCTAATAAATGATAAGAGCTGAGATTTGAAGCCAGGTATGACAGATTGCAAAGCTCAGGCTCTTTCCTTCATACAGCTTTGTCACTAAATGTCTGTCCATTATTATTCAATAAAACTATAGGATTTAGCAAAGTCAGTGGGTACAGAACTCAGTTATATTTTGATATGCCATAATGAATAAATAGAAAACAAAATTTAAAAATCTGTGTCATTTTCAGTATGTCAGAGAATGTCGGGTGCCTCGGAATGAATAGTACTATGTAGAAAATGCTGGTTATTTGCACTTTTTTGGAGTATAAAATTTAAGATTTTTTTTTAACTGTAGTTCTTTTGATCAGTAATAAGCAATTTATTGTTTTGTATCAATTTGCTTTGATTGTAGTCGATGCCGATGTGACAGTAATTGGCTCTGGTCCTGGAGGGTATGTTGCTGCTATTAAAGCTGCCCAGTTAGGCTTCAAGGTAAGGTTTAAGCTCAGATTAGGCATTAATTTTCTTTTCATTTGGTAAGGGTTGAGCACATTCACAAAATACTTTGCAGGTAATTAATAATGATAAATAATTTCCTAATTCTATAAATTATATTTAGGTCTGAGACTAATGAAGAGAGAGGATTTATTTGGTTGTAGTATTTTCATGAAATGGAAAGTGAAGTCACTATCCCCTCCCCACCACACGCCAACCCCCACCCCATACTTTTCGTTTTGTTCTGGCTTCTAGTCACACTTTGGGAATCCCAAGTGGTGCTAGTGGTAAAGAAGCTGTGTGCCAGTGCAGGAGACTTAAGAGATGCAGGTTCGATCCCTGGGTTGGAAGGATCCCCTGGAGGAGGGCATGGCAACAGCTCCAGTGTTCTTGCCTGGAAAATCCCATGGACAGAGGATCCCGACAGGCTACAGTCTATAGGGTCCCACAGAGTTGGATATTACCAAAGCGACTTAGCATGCACACGCACACACTTTGGAAGAGTAATGGAGCTAAATAAAAACATGATTTGGTTTTTAAACAAATACCTTTCAGAATGATTCACTTTTGGGTTAGTATTATGCAGATAGTAAATTTCAAAAGAGCATATATTTCATCCTCACAAACACTTCAGTAGCGTGTTTTGTAGAAGAATTAAGACATACATTTGGAATTTTAGTGAACTGAAACATTGCAGGTTATATGCAATAAATTATGTTTTCTTTGCTTATAGACAGTCTGTGTTGAGAAAAATGAGACACTTGGTGGAACATGCTTGAATGTTGGTTGTATCCCTTCTAAGGTGAGCATGTGTTTTGTACAGTGCAGAAATTTTTTTCATTAGCCGCCAACTAGAAGGATATGTTGAGATTAGAATGTTAAACTAATACAGTTATTAAAAAATAGCCCAGAGATGATAAAAACACATATTTTCCTTTGTTAAAATTTAGGTTACTGTCATCAGTCTGCCATACATTCCTGAAATAACTTCCTTGTCTCGGAATGCCCGGTCTTTGAGCTAGGATCTGATTCCATTTTTTTGGCTTTCCTCTACAGCGAGACAATTAATAGGCAGTAAATTCTTCTTTTAAGCCCTTTATGTATGAAAAATGACTGCCTTTTAAACCTGCCATTCTGAAGTTGTATACTTAATTCTTTGCTTTTAAAGAAAGTAATTTTTTCATTCTTGTTTGTTGAACGTTTAAGTTGTTACTGTCTTTCTTACATTAAATATGTAAGAACAGAAACTGAATTGGTGTAGTCCTATGTGCTATTTCATGTAGACAATGTCATTTTGTAAGTGGTTTTTGCATGTATATAGTTTGTGAAATTTGATAATTTAGTCTTTTTATTTCCTTTAGGCTTTATTGAATAACTCTCACTTTTACCATTTGGCCCATGGAAAAGATTTCGCATCTAGGGGAATTGAAAGTATGTATACCTTTCATATTTAGCAATATCAACACTTGGCTCTTCTGGCTAAGAACTTGTGTCTAATGACAGTGTAATATATGGTTAGTGAGGGAAGAGTAAGATGTTAACAATGAGATTTATTTAAGAAAAGGCTTAAATCCATATTTCTACTATGACATCTTCTGTTCCTTTGCTAATGTGTGTGAGTGTGTGTGTGAGAGAGTGTGTGTGTATGAAGACTCCGTTTTCGTTTCCTTAAAACTTAGAGATTACTAAGAGGTCACTAGGAGGGTGCTGGATTCTTTAGTGCAGTGGGCAAATAGTGGTGAAGGAAGGAAGGTCTACTTAAGTTGTTGGTAGTCAAAAGAGATGCAAGGAGAAGGGGAAGGACGTGGCATAGTGGAAATGGACATTTCATAATGTTTTGATTTGGTATGTCCTATCTCCTGTCATTCTTTTTGGACTGTTTTCATTTTGTCCTTTTTCTCCAATTATTGTCGTTTACAGATACACCCAGGAGAATAGTCCTAGGAAAGGTCAAAACACACCTTGTCCTGGGGGGAGGCTAATTTGATTTTTATTTCTTTGTAGTAGTAGGTTTCTGAAAGCTTGGGCTGTAGTGTACGCAGACAGGTATAGGAGTGATGTATGTACATTAAAGCAAATATTTTAAACTAGGTGAAAAGTAGAATCAAAGTTTACTTTCCGTACCTACTAAGGAAAGAAGAGACAGGGTTAATCAGAGATGTGCATTACAGGCAAAGCTTCATGTTCTAGCACTGACCTTATCTCTTATCTCTTATCCTAGCACTGATCACATCTCTTAGGGCCTTTGTTTCCTCCTCTCTAATATATGTATTGGTTGCCTGAGCTGATTTCTGACATAACTCTTCTTGCTTCTGAAGTTCTTTTGGAATTTGAGTTTATTTTCTTATTTTGTTGCTTCAGAGTTTTCTTGTGTGATTAAATGAGTAAAATCTAGTTGATTAAACTTTTATATTAAACTATATTTGAAGTTTTCAAATGTGATTTTTTTTTTTTTCAAATGTGATTTTTTTACTAGCTTTTGTTTCATGAAATTTAGCATTTTCTTCGGTTTACAATTTCCAGTGATGTTTTATGTTGTCATTTTTACTTAAATCTCTTCCAGACTTATAATTGTCATAAGGTGTTTAAAGAATATATTGTCATAGTGGGGTGTAATGGTTTATTTTGGACTTAATTTTTCCTGAAGGTAGACTTTTTATATTGCATGATGTGTTCTGTTATTGTCAAAGGATGCTGTTGGCTTTTTGTCAGCTATGATCATTGTATCAGTTATTAGATTAAAAAATTTTAATACAGCCTTTTTATACAGTTTTGTATGCATTAGGCTGAAATTTTTCAAACCTTGATTAGTGAAAAATATCACGTTGCTTTAGGAATTTAGCTATGGACTAAAGATTTTTTTAACAAATTACAGTGTCTGAAGTTCGTTTGAATTTAGAGAAGATGATGGAGCAGAAGAGTAATGCAGTAAAAGCTTTAACGGGTGGAATTGCCCACTTATTCAAACAGAATAAGGTTAGTGCGTTTTATGTTCAGATTTTTGCATTATTTTATATACATGATAAATATTGCGTTATGCTGACAGTGATGCTGTTAGAAATTGGCTGCTGGAGGATATTTAATTTAAAGCAGTATGTTAGCCTAAAATAGATTTCCCCAATGGATGTAACAAAATTTTTGCTGCTCCATATGTAGTGTTACCAAGTAAGGAGGTGTTTTGTATTGGATAAATTATTTAATAGTTTTTTCTTACAAATCATATTTGTTTACCCAAAAAATTATTTTTAAACTTTGTGAATTTTTAAACATTATTTTATAAAGGTTGTTCATGTAAATGGATATGGAAAGATAACTGGGAAAAATCAGGTCACCGCCACGAAAGCCGATGGCAGCACTCAAGTTATCGATACAAAGAACATTCTTATAGCCACAGGTTCAGAAGTCACTCCTTTTCCTGGAATTACGGTATTTACATGTTTTACAACTGCACAACCTTTCTGCTTAAATATATTTTATGTTCTTTATGAACTTCAAATGAGAGATACCTGACTGAAGTACGATATGTCGACAATCATTCAGCTTTGGGAATTTGCCTGTCTTTATTCTGCAGTGATCTTGACCAGAAATGGAACACTTTATATTATGATATACTTGAATTCAATATGAGGTTAACATTGACCATTCTATTTTGAGATGCTACATGATAAACTTTTAAGTGGGCCATTTTTAATGGGTTTTGATAAAAATTAAGTCTACGGATAAAAGTCATAAATAGCTCAAAGCAAATAAATGACTTAGTATTTTTAGTGATTATACTGAGTAAGATCACAGTTTATAAATCAGTAGGTTTTTTCAAGTAATTTTGATTGTCTCTTTTTTTAAATTACAGATTGATGAAGATACAGTAGTATCATCTACAGGTGCTTTGTCTTTAAAAAAAGTTCCAGAAAAATTGGTTGTCATTGGTGCAGGAGTAATAGGTGTAGAATTGGTGAGTGATGTTTTTTCTGTCCCTTACTACTTCCGTGGAGTTGGAAAGGACTTAGGGTTCCTCTGATTGTTTGTGTAACGTCACAGGCAGATTAGTTGAGTTTTGTTTAAATAGTATCTAGTGATAGTTTTCAAGATAATCTGTTTGAGTAACCATTACTCATTACAACATTCTGTTTTGTTTTGAAATCTGCTTCCCTGTGTCTTCCAGCTTTCCTATTCCCTAGAATTGGACTGATTTTTAAAGATCTACCAGCCCTTCAGATACTTAAATCTTCCAGCCCTTCAGCAGCCCTTCAGCATTCTGAGTGAATTGCATTTCAGATAAAGACATGACTGACATGATGTGGTTTTTCCTTGCATCTCCATCCTCATTTTGATCCCTCTAACTCAAGTTTTAGAAATGGCAAATTACTTGACGTTCTCTGGATACTGTGCTGTCTCACACCTTTTGCCTACTATCTTCTTCTCCCTTCTTGTCCATCTGGCAACTTTCATGTTTGTCCAGTGACCTCTTCCCTCTGTTTTAGGAGTCTTTTCCCAGGGCCATTTTACCTCTCCTTCTAAAATCACAAATCCAGACATTTTATTCTCTGACCATAAACTCTTTTCCTGTTACTCAGAGAGCCTATGTAGCTGAAGAATAGCTGAGTTTATCATGTTTTCTAGTCCCTAGGTTCCTGGTTTTTGCTCTGTGCCCTTAGCCCATCTTGACTGCTTTCCCAAGCACCTTAGATTCCACACTGCGTCACTAATGACTTCCTTACAAGTGTTCTTGAGTCCCTTGCCTCACCGTTCTGTCACATTTGCTTCTCTGAGAACACCTGTGTGCATTCACACATGCTGAGGTACCTTTGTAGTCAAAGACATAGACTTGGTACACAAACATAAGCCTTTTTTGATCCTCTGTCCTCCTTAAATTCCTGATTTCCCTCTCACCTCTCCACAACCAGATTTCTTGGAAGAGATACCCACACTCTGTTTCATCAGCTCTCACTTCGCTGTTCATCCATAGCTTCTTGTGTCACATTGCTCTTGACAGGGCATGTACGGATTTATTGCTCAATCCAGTGGACTATTCTTCACTGGTTTTTTGGTAGCAAGCAGCATTGTTGATTTTCTTGCCTTTGAAGCTTTTCCCTTACCCTCTCTGATCAAATAGCTCTCTGGATTTTCCATCTACCCTTTGGACTGACTTTTCTTTCTTCCCGTTCTCAGCCTTCCCTTTAATTGTTACTATTACCCTAGATTCTGTCTCAAGGTTCTCTCCCAGATTCTTTTTGTCTTTTAGAGAATATTCTGTTCATTCTTAACCTCAGTTACCTGAAGACTCATAAATATGTGCAGTTAATCCTTCCTCCTTGCCTCTGAGCTTTAGTATGCTATATGCTAATGTTTACAATATCTATTTTCAGGTCTCACAGGCACCCAGTGCATGTGTGACTGAACCTGTCTTTCCCTCCTTCACTTAGTGAAATACAAAACAAAACCTGTTTACTTTCTAACATTTCCCACCTCAGTGAGTGGTACTGCCGTCCATCTAGAGGCCTAAACAAGACGTTCGGGAACTGTAAGTGACCTCTCCCGTATTTTTGTGCCCCATATTGAGTCAGTCCGTGGGTTCTAATGTCATACTACCAGTTAGGTAACTCATGAATATATCCTCTGTTAGGATAAGTACAAACTCTTAAGTATTGTTTGGTGCTGGCTTGTCTCCAGCCTCATTTCTAAGCCCTCTCCCTCTCAAACTGTGTTCAGGATATATTGAAATAGCAGTTCCTGAACAAACTGCATTTTGTATTTGATCTGTAGTCAGGCCTTCCTCCTGTTTGGAACATTTCATCCCTCTGTGAGTTTCTGTACCTTCTGAGCCCTTCCTTGCCTACCGTGGATGTCCTTAGGTACTCTCGCTGAGTGTTCCATTGCACCCTGTCCTTGTTCTAGCATTTATCTTACTTTCTTGATACTACTTGTTCACTGTCTCTCTCCCATTAAATCATAAGCTCCATGAGGCTAGAGATGCCGGCTGTTTCATTTACTGTGTGTCTTTAGCATCTAACATACTGGTTGATATATAATAAGTACTCATATATTAGCTTTTGTTATTATTGCTTAATAAACTTTTGTTGGTATAATAAATATCTTTCAAATGTCAGCTTAGAAGTTACCTTTTTAGTGGAGACTTCTATTTAAGAAAACTCTGGTCCTTCCTTCTTTGAGTCTAGTATAATGTGTCTACATGTTTTCATCATCTGCTGATAATAGTATATATTGCATTTATTTATTTATGTCTTTCTTTTTAATATGATCATAAGCTCCTGAAAGGCAGAGACTGAGTTTTAATCATATTTAAATCTCCATTGCTTTTCTTAATGACTCTTACTTAGGTTTTTTACATAACAGATCCATTATTTCATCATCATCCTTTTGAACCAGTCCAGTCTGTCATTTTTAAATGATGTTCCAAACTAAGCAAAATAGTCTGGGTTTTGGAGAGAATGTCTTTTAGTCTTCTGATATTCATAATATACTTCTTTGTGTAACCCTTTAAGATCAGTTTTTTGTTATTTGTTCGTTTGTTTTTAGCACATATTGAGCTTGTGGTCAGATGAAAACCTCACATTTTTTGCTTGAGCAATTCTGGATTTTCTTAAAACGTAAATAAAGGACTTTGAACCTTATCCTTGCTTTTAATTTAATATTGTTCACTTGCACCCAGTATTTCCAGCCTAGTTCTTTGTCTTGATTCTGTCATTTTTACACTTTACTGCTGTTTCTTGCTTTGTCTTGTTCATAAGTTGGGGAAGTATGTTAACTAAGGCGTGTGGCCCATCATCTGATCTTATCTGAAATTGGTTAATCAAGCATTCTCTAGTGTTATTCAGGTTTTCAATGCAAAGTATTAAAAACCATCTGATACTGCAGTCTTCTTTTTAGTTTTAAAAAGCTTTTAATTTAAATTTTATTTTTATTTTTGGCCACACCACACAGCATGTGGATCTTAAGATACCTGATCAGGGATCAGACTTATGCTCCCTTCCATGGAAGAGCAAGAATCTTGGATGACTGCCAGGGAGGTCCCTGATACTGCAGTCTTTTACCAGTTATGAACATAACTGATTACCTTTCTGATGGCAAAATATACTGCATTAACCAGCCCAGAAGAACTTTCAGAAATAAAATTTGGGTAGCTTATATGACCTGTTTGAAACACTTATGGTAGTCTATAATGGTTGTCAAACTGGCTATTTAAAAATCTCTACTTCCTAGTATTTAACAGGGATTGACCTCTGTTCCACATTTCAGAATCTATTCTTTTTCAGTTTTTATTTATTTTTGTTTAAAAAGTTTTTTATATTGGGGTATAGTTGATTAACAGTGTTGTGTTATTTTCAGATGTATCTTTTCTTTTTCAAGTTCTTTTTCCATTTAGGTTGTTACATAATATTGAGCAGAGTTCCCTGTGCTATATAGACCATCCTTGTTGGCTATCTGTTTTGTTTTGTTTAAAAACATTTTTTTAATTAGTTAATTTATTTTCATTGGAAGATAATCACTTTACAATATTGTGATGGTTTTTGCCATACATCAACATGAATTGGCCACAGGTGTGTATGTGTGCTGGCCCAGCACCCCGGCTGCCCCGCCCCGCCCCGCCCCACTGGGTTGTCCCAGAGCACTGGCTTTCAGTGCCCCGCTTCATGCATCGATCTTGCACTGGTCTTCTGTTTCACGTATGGTAATGTACATATTTCAGTGCTATTCTCTCAAATTATCCCACCCTCACCTGCCTCTTGAGAAACCTGTATGCAGGTCAGGAAGCAACAGTTAGAACTGGACATGGAACAACAGACTGGTTCCAAATAGGAGAAGGAGTCCGTCAAGGCTGTATATTGTCACCCTGCTTATTTAACTTATATGCAGAGTACATCATGAGAAATGCTGGGCTGGAGGAAGCACAAGCTGGAATCAAGATTGCCGGGAGAAATATCAATAACCTCAGATATGCAGATGACACCACCCTTAACGGCAGAAAGTGAAGAGGAACTAAAGAGCTTCTTGAAAGTGAAAGAGGAGAGTGAAAAAGTTGGCTTAAAGCTCAACATTCAGAAAACTAAGATCATGGCATCTGGTCCCATCACTTCAGGGCAGATGGAAACTGTGGAAACAGTGACAGGTTTTATTTTTGGGGGGCTCCAAATCACTGCAGATGTTGACTGCAACCGTGAAATGAAAAGACGCTTGCTCCTTGGAAGGAAAGTTGTGACCAGTCTGGACAGTATGTTAAAAAGCAGAGACATTACTTTGCCAACAAAGGTCCGTCTAGTCAAGGCTATGGTTTTTCCAGTAGTCATGTATGGATGTGAGAGTTGGACTACAAAGAAAGCTGAGCGCCAAAGAATTGATGCTTTTGAACTGTGGTGTTGGAGAAGACTCTTGAGAGTCCCTTGGACTGCAAGGAGATCCAACCAGTCCATCCTAAAGGAGATCAGTCCTGGGTGTTCATTGGAGGGACTGATGTTGAAGCTGAAACTCCAGTACTTTGGCCACCTGATGCGAAGAGCTGACTCATTTGAAAAGACCCTGATGCTGGGAGGGATTGGGAGCAGGAGGAGAAGGGGACGACAGAGGATGAGGTGGTTGGATGGCATCACCGACTCAATGGACATGGGTTTGGGTGGACTCCGGGAGTTGGTGATGGACAGGGAGGCCTGGCGTGCTGCAGTTCATGGGGTCACAAAGAGTCGGACACGACTGAGCGACTGAACTGACTGACTGACACCTCTCACTGAGTTCAGAAAGTCTGTTCTTTATATCTGTGTCTCCTATGTTGCCCTGCGTGTAGGATCATTGGTACTGTCTTTCTAAATTCCATATGTATGCATTCATACACAGTATTTGTCTTTCTCTTTCTGACTGATTCACTGGCTATCCATTATAAATACAGCAGTGTGTGTCTATCAGTCCCAAACTTCATAAGTACCCCTCTTGCCCACCTTTCCACTCTGCTAACGTAATCAAACCCCACTGGCCTTCAAAGCCAGATTCTCTGGGAACTCCTCCCCATTCCCATCCCCCAGCCTGGAAAGGCCGACATGGGGCTCAGAACTTGCTCCTGTGGGATAACTTCCATGGTATAATTGTTCTCAGATTTGTGAGTTGCCCACCCAACTGGTTTGTGATTTGATTTTATCGCAGTTGTGCATTTTCTACTGTTCCTTGTGGTTTCTTCTTTATTTTGGATGTAGGGTGTCATTTTGGAAGGTTCCAGAGTTTGTTTTTTTCCTGTCAGTGGTTGTTCAGCAGTTAGATGTGTTTTTGTACGGAGTGAACTTATATCCTACTCCACCATTTTGAGCTAATCTCAAGTAATGTTCTTTTTTAGAATCTATTCTTTCCCACCTCTGACAGTGCTCTTAGGCTAATTAAGTTCCCAAAGTTCACAGACTGTTACCCAAACTCTGTTACCCAAACTCTGTGATCTAATTTATTTGATTTGGGAATTAATTCATTCAAAACAATTAGTTGTTCTTATTTTGGACTTCACTTCTTTTTTAATGATATTTCTTCTCTTCAGGCCACATTGAAAATTGTTCTCACTGATGGATAAAACAAACAAACAAAAAGGAATCATATAGCTTTACTTCCTTTTAATCAGCATAATAATAGCCCAAGGCAATGATTCTGTTTCCTCCATCTCTGCACTTCTGCATTAGATTGTTTGCAAGCTTCAAGTCATTTAAACATCTTGACACAATGTTTTAGGTGTCTGTTACTATATTAAAATAATTCTTACATGTCATTTTAAAAATTTAGGTTTATGGAGAACTTACTGTGTCTACATACATATCTCTCTACTTTCTCGTAAAGATTATTCATATGACTTATTTTTTACAGTTCATTTTCTTTCTTCCATTAGAGTTTACTATAGTGCTTTCGAATCAGACAGATTTAAAATTGAATTTTAGCTTTGTCTGTTAATGACTTTATGTCTTTGTTAAATTCATTACCCTCTCTGAACTAATTGATCCATTATAAAAATGAGGATAAGAATAATTGCCTTATAAGATTTTGTTGAGATTTAATATGGTTAATACATTTAAGGCACCATAGTGCCTTGCATTTAATAAGCTCTAAATGTAGATATTACCAGAGTTTTCCTACCTGAGGATTGTGAAATCAGCTTTCCTAAAGAATAGGGCACTTGTCTAGCTATGCTTGCTGTTCTCTCAAGATGCTGCTGCTTATCATTTCTACTCTTAACTGTTTCTTACTATTCTGATTTAGCTTCAGAGGAGTGATTGATTTTTTTGTAGTGAGATATAACATATATCATGTAGTTCACCCATTTAAAGTGTACAATTCAGTGATTTCTAGTGTATTTACAAAGTTATGCATCTGTCATCAGTATCTTAATTCCAGAACATTTTCATTACCCCAGAAAGAAGTGAAAGTTGCTCAGTCGTTTCCGATTTATCATGATCCCATGGACTGTAGTCCGCCAGCCTTCTCTGTCCATGGGATTCTCCAGGCAAGAATACTGGAGTGGGTTGCCATTCCCTTCTCCAGGGGATCTTCCCGACCCAGGGATTGAACCTGGGTCTCCCGCACTGCAGAGAGATCCTTTACGTCTGAGCCACCAGTCATTGTGTATTTCTCCGTTTTCCCAGTCCTTGGAAAACACTAATCTGCTTCTTATGTCTATGGATTTGCCTATTCTGAACATATCATAGAAATGGAATTCGTGCAATATATGGCATTTTGTGTCTGGCTTATTTCAGTTAGCATAATGTTCTCATTTTCAGGTATACTTTATTTCACTTTATGGCCAAATAATTTTCCGTTCAATGAATTTTAAAAATGTGCTGTATCCATTCTTTAGTTCATGAACATTTGGGTTGTTTCCACTTAAGGACTAACATGAATAATGCTGCTATGAACATTTTTGTACAAGTTTTTGTGTGAACATCTGTTTTCATTTCTCTTGAGTATATACCTAGGAGTAATTCTGAGTTTAACCTTTCAAGGAACTCTGTTCTCCAAAAGGGCTGCATCATTTTATAACTCCCTCCCCAAGCACTGTAAGTTTCAGTTCCATTTGCTCTCCAGTAGCTGGTGTTGTTGGCTTTTTTGATTTGAGCCTTTCTAATGGGTGTGCAGTAGTATCTCATTGTGGTTTTAATTTGCATCTTCTAGTGTTGCAGTGTTGAGCATATTTTTATGTGCTTTTTGCCATCTCTATGTCCTTGAAGTGCCTGTTTAAATGTTTTGTATGTTTTTTCTTGGCTCCATTTGTTTTGTTACTGAGTTTTGAGAGTTCTTTATAGAATCTTTATCGAATAGTTTTTTTGTAAACATTTCTTTATCAAATAGTTTTGCAAATTTTTTTTATCAAGTAGTTGTTTTGCAAACACTTCTTCCTAGCCTGTGGTTTCTCTTTTTTGTGTTCATGATACTGTCTTGTGAAGAGAAGTTTTTAATTTTGATAAAGTCTAATTTACTTTTTTTCTTTTATGGATTGTACTTTGGTGTTATAGCTAAGAAATCTTTGCCTACCTCAGTGTCACAGTGATTCTCTCCTGTTTTCTTCTAAAAGTTTTACAGTCTTGGATTTTACATTTAGGTGCATAATTTCGAGTTATTTTTTGTGTATGTTTGTTATTGAATTTTTAGTGTCATTGTACTCAGCTCTCACCCCAAAAATTCATGAAATTTAAAAAATAAATACATGAACTTAATTTAGTTGCTAAATTCTTAAAGTGAATTTTAAATTATTAGGTGATTTTAATGTAAGTTCTTGCAAAGGATATATTCATAGCTTTTCATAGTTTATTTAATGCTGTGAAATTATCTTCATATTGCCAATTTGATGTACAAGTATTCACAAGTTATAATTGTTAAAATGTTGTTAAAATGCCAGCATTTTAAATTATAATTTGAATGAAAAAAGTAAACATTTATCTTGAGACAATAAAATATGAAGCTAGATTAATACTTTGCAAGCATCAGTCATTAGCAAAGAGGTTACTTCTTTCCCCTCAAAGCCTTCCTTTTCAGTCTGTCCTCTTTCTGAAGCAGCTACCACTATGTTTCATTCCTTCTCCAAGTCTTTGTGCAGTTGTCGCTCCCCATGAGGGCTTCCCCTTGACCACATTTTTTAAAAATTGCAGTCCTTCTTCATTGCAGTAGTCCTGGTTCTACTTTCGCTTTTTCTCTTTACACTTTACTATCCTCTGCATAAATTTGACTTATTTGTTTTTTCTGTCAGAATTTAAGGTCTCTTAAGGCAGCGTTTTGTTCACTGATGTATACCTACCATCTAAAATGGTGCCTAGCATGTAGTAGGTGTTCAGTAAATGCTGAATGAATAAATATATGAAGTTTTACATGTTTGTCACAATGTTAATTTTAAACCTCAGAGTTTCTAATAGGAACATAGTAACCTAGGAAAATACCTTACAATAAACTGTTTAAGATGATTTTTTAAACATTTCCTATCAAAGCCTTTATTTTCATGAATATTGTTTTTTTATTTGTGTGATTATTGTTTGCAGGGCTCAGTTTGGCAAAGGCTTGGTGCAGACGTGACAGCAGTTGAGTTTTTGGGTCATGTTGGTGGTGTTGGAATTGATATGGAAATCTCTAAAAACTTTCAACGTATCCTTCAAAAACAAGGATTTAAATTTAAATTAAACACAAAAGTTACTGGTGCTACTAAGAAATCAGATGGAAAAATTGATGTTTCGTAAGTATGCTACATTTGTTTTTGATATGGTATCCTTCTGTGTGTTTCTTTAAGAAAAACATTTAGCTTTAAGAATCCAGTTTTTTATATCTTAGTACCACTTTATTGTGTAGTGTAGCTCAGTATTGCTTATCCAGTCAGCCCTCTGAAGTTCATGATTGCATTGATGATAGAAAAATTAACCCAGTGTTCTCATTTGTAATGTACTTTTTCATAGTATACATTCAGAACAATTTAAACTCTCAACATTCAGTAAAATCATTATTTTTAGACAGATGCATGGGGAAATCAGTAAGATTATTGATTAAATTGCTTACTGTGTGCCTGGTATTCTACTGTTTTCAACACTGAAGTAACTTGCCTAATGTCTCATAGCTTGTGGCAGAAGCACTACTTGAGCTTGGATCTATATTCTTAAACCATGTCAATACAGCCTTTTGTTGTGAGGTTCAAATGATAGACCTCTAGAGGATATGTACATTTTTCATTGCCTGACCCTGTTTATGTATTATTTATGATTAAAATAAACTGTCAGAAGTGTCATTTATACTTAAGTAACGTCTGATCTTAAGTTTCCAGTATCTGCCAGCTATTCATGTAGATATGTTTTACAATTACATGCTGCTTATTACCTAGTATTGAGGCTGCTTCTGGTGGTAAAGCTGAAGTTATCACTTGTGATGTACTGCTGGTTTGCATCGGCCGACGACCCTTTACTCAGAATTTGGGACTAGAAGAGCTTGGAATTGAGCTGGATCCTAGAGGTAGAATTCCAGTGAATACCAGATTCCAAACTAAAATTCCAAAGTAAGTTGCATACCTACCTGCATTTTCAATAATTTTAAATAAACACTTGTCATGCTTTAAAAATGCATTGGCTTTGGGGAAGAATAGTAAAATTATAACCTGTAAAAGAAAAATAATTGAATTTTTCATTTTACCCAAAGCGTAGAACTTGAACCTGGAAGAGCTCTATTTGATTTATTTTTCGGTGACTTGCTAACTGGAAACTCATAGTTTTTGACTCTGGCATGACCGAAGATGAGTGTCTGTGCTTTCAGAAGCTCACTGTTTCTTCTGACCTCTGTGGCAGCATCTATGCGATCGGTGATGTCGTTGCTGGTCCCATGCTGGCTCACAAAGCGGAGGACGAAGGCATCATCTGTGTTGAGGGGATGGCTGGTGGCGCTGTGCACATTGACTACAACTGTGTGCCGTCGGTGATTTACACACACCCGGAAGTTGCTTGGGTTGGCAAATCAGAAGAGCAGTTGAAAGAAGAGGTAATTCTGAATGAGGGTGGTTTTACTCTAATGTGTGATTTGACTTAATGACAGTGGTGGTTAAGAACCCTTTCATTATTGCATTAATGCATTTTAATAACTATGTAGAACATTACAGGTAAGTTTGAATAATTCTTTACTTTATTAGTATCAGAAAGGAGAGAGTATTTGCTTGCCTGTATTTAAAAATGAGTAATTCTAGAGGTCTTATATTTGGCTTTGAAGTATATCCAGGTGGAATGACACTTGAATTTGCTTGTGTTTGTTTCCAAAATATTTTTTCTGTGATAAACCTTTTGGTCTTTCCTTCTATATGCTGTGTGAAGAACTGCCTTCTTGAGATTTAGTTCTGATAAATGGTAGATGATTTCAGCAAATGGAAATGAATTTTTTGAGAATTTATGTAAGCTCTCAATTTCTGTCTCTCACAGGGTATTGAATACAAAGTTGGGAAATTCCCCTTTGCTGCTAACAGCAGAGCTAAGACAAACGCTGACACAGATGGCATGGTGAAGATTCTCGGGCAGAAATCGACAGACAGAGTCCTGGGGGCACATATTCTAGGACCCGTGAGTACTATAAAGCCGGAAGTCCCATTAGGGTTTCTGGAAAGCATTGCTACTTAGTATATTAATTTAAAACCACCTAGTGGTTACATTTTGAGGTTATTATTTACTAGCAGAAGTTTGAACATAGCTTCTTTGTGCCTTGTTTCTAGCACTGGGTCTTGCCTGTCACATCATCTGTATTCCCTGCGCAACTAAGATATCCTTTTAAAACACACCCCAGAAAAAAATAAAATAAAACACACCCCAGGCCGTTTGCCTGCTTAAACTCTCTGGTGGTGCTTTCCACTGCAGACCTAGACCCAAGGCTCCACTGAAGTTTGGTCCCAACTGTCTTTCTGACATCATCTCTTTCCACTCATTCTCTTTGCTCGTTAATTCCCTGTCTCATGGGCCTTCTCTCAGTTTTTTTCTTTCTTTGTATTTTTTTGATAGGTAAGAAGTGGATTTATTTAGAGAGAAACATACTCCACAAAGTGTGGACCATCTCAGAAAGTGAGAGCACCTTCTCAAAATTTCTTAATAGGCCAAAACTTGTTCCCATTTTAAAGCCTTCCTGCTTATAGACCATTTGTTTAGAATCCTATGTCTCCAGATCTTTGTATGACTGGCTTATTTAGCTTGGTTCAAATGTTACCTTCTAAGAAAAGCCTTTTCTACCACTGCATTTGAAGTATGCCCTCCCCTAGGTTTCAGATGTATCAGTGATGATAATAGAACATTTGAGTGCTTACTCTGTAACAGTTTTTCCTAAATACATGCATTAACTTGGGTTTTCAGGACTCTGTGCAGTAGCTGTTGTTCATCCCTTTTTTGAGGCGAGTAAATGGAATGAAGCACAGAGTCAGTGAGTAATTGAGGTAGTAAGTGGTAGGATTTGAATCCAGGCCACTTCTCTTCAGAGCCCAAGCTCTTCTGTGCTACTTTTTTCTGTTAGGATTTTTCCAGCTGGAGGCAGTTAACTATCCTAATCTGTCCTATTAGATGGTAGTTGTTTTGCCATAGAAACAGAATTACTTCTTGATTTATTATTTTAAAGGGTGCTGGTGAAATGATAAATGAAGCTGCACTTGCACTGGAATACGGAGCATCCTGTGAAGATATAGCTAGAGTCTGTCATGCACATCCGGTAACAACACACACAATTAATGGCTACCTAAATTTTCTTCTGACTCACAAATACTTGGTTTTTAATTCTAAATTTCTTCCCTTTCAGACCTTATCAGAAGCTTTTAGAGAAGCAAACTTGGCTGCATCATTTGGCAAATCAATCAACTTTTAAATGAGAAGATTATATTTTTCTGAAGTTTCCTGGGGACTTTTGTAGAGGTCACATTTCTGAACAGGAAATGGCTCACAGCTGCAAAAATTTCTAGGACTGAATTATGAAACTTTTGGAAGGTATTTAATAGGTTTGGACAGAATTGAATAATCTCTTATCTATATTTTAAATAAATTTAATAGTTTTCACTGCATTAATATCTGCAGAAAAAAGCTACTTATAGTAGCTTCCTGGAAAATTTTCTTCAACCCATATTTTCTTTTTTTTTTTTCAACCCATATTTTCATGCTATTTATGAAGGGTTCAGCGTCACTGAATTTATGTTAAGTGGCTTCTATCTCTGATACAGGACTGACTTACATGGATGCAGCTGGAGTATGATGTGTGAACAGCTCTGTTTGAACCAAGGTGATCAGGTTATTTGAAACTTGGTTTTCACATTGGAAACAGTCATTAGAATAAGTTGGAAACATGTATAAACTGATGTAAATAAAAAACGATGATCTCAGTTATTTTAATCCCCATTGTCTTGGTGGTTAGAGGTAAAATTTGTGTTTAGATTTTTAAGGTTCTGTTGAGGTCTAAAGTATAGTTATACAGTTAACCAAAGTAAGGCAGTGTATATACAAAATCAAGTATCAGATGGAGAAACAATGTATTACAGTGGAAAATGAAGACACGGAAATAAACATGTCTTAAATATTCATTTACTGGTTATTCTGAGTGGATATCAAGATGGTCCTAGTTTTTTTGACTACCTCTAGTGTATATTCTTCTTTGTTACTCTTTATTACTGCTTTTATAGACCAGGATGTATCTTTTCTTTCCACATTGTAGGATAATACTAAGGTATTTAAAAGGTCATTATCCTTTCATCTGTTTTAGCAATACCTACTAAATGTTTAGCATTTATTTTTGGAGAAAGAACATAAGGGAATCTTTAATCGACTTTCTTTTCCTAAGTGGATTTCCAGTTTATCCTGTCTGGGTAAAATTGACTTTTTCTTTAAAGAGTGCTATAAAGTAATAGTTATTGATAAATATTTAAAATGACTGTTTCTTAAAACACTTAAATAAGTGTTAAATACTAAAGAGACTTTTGCATGTTATAAGTCATTTCACATTTATTCATCAAATTGCAGTGCACTTGATGTCAATTTAAAGGACACCTATATTAAGGAAAGTTTGGAGAATATAGTTTATTAGCAGAAGGCTATGCAGAATAAGATACCAGTTGATCAGAGATTAAAGGAAAATGTTTAATAACCTTCAGGTTTTAATTTATTTACATATAGGTCACATTTTCCTTTTTTTTCACATGTCCAGTGGTCTTGACTTGTATTATGGTCACTGTAAATCAATACATTCTAAAGACTGGATTCTGTTACCTCTGGAAAATACTGAATTTTTTAGTGAGCAGTTAACTTGATTGAATGCCAAACTCTTGTTGTCTTTATGTGTGTGGGATGCAGGGGAAGGCAGCTGAAATCTCTACTCAGTTGTTTTAGCTTCACTTGGGCTGCCTGAAGTTTGTACCATGCACATGTAGTGCACAGGTGAGTCAGAGATTGGGCAAGGAATATGCAGAATTTATTATACCTGTCTTTTCTAGGGTTCTTCCCCTCATTTCAATTGCTGTTGGTTGCCCCAAACTCTGTCCTCCAATTCCTTAACCAGTAAAACTTGGCTTCTGCTCAAGTTGCCACTTCCTGGGACTTGCCCTTAAGTGAAAAGCTATTAAAAATGAGAATTCCACCCAGTGCTGTTGTTTGAGTGGTACTCCTCCACCCCACCCCACCTATTTCTGATTGTTGTCCAGTAACTTTACTTTTTTAAAATATATTTTATTCAGAGTTTTCAGTTAATCTATTGGAGTGTTGGTCTGAATGTGCTATTCCCCATTATTGGTAATCAATCTCTGAATCTTTTTAAAATCTGAAATCCCAATATCCTGTGAAGTGCTAATTTATTTAAACTTCAAATGTGTCCTCTACTCTAGGTAGAAAGATCTGATTAAGGAATAGTGAAATATAATTTAATATGGACTACTGCCATCTATGGGGTCACATAGAGTCAGACACGACTGAAGTGACTTAGCAGCAGCAGTAGAGACACAAAATAATAGTTAAATGCAACTTTAAAGGTTCCCACTCAGTATGAGAATGAAACTATATCTGGGAATGAAGTCCTGTATAAAACAAATTTTAAGTGTTCACTCATTGTTATGTACTAAGTTCTAAGTATTCTCTTGACTTGTAAAGGATGGGGCTGTTAGTTGTCCAGTTCATTGAGCTGATTAAAATTAGTAATTTCAATTAAAATGAGATTTTTAGTTGGCTGAAAAGGAATGAGGAGTAGTGAAGATTTCTACTTAATTGTAAGTAAAATGCTTATAATCAAGGGGGAAAAAGATTTAGATGCTCCAGTAGATGAGGAGGTACAACCACTTTGTTAGCTATTAGGATTTCTACCTAAATAAGAGTGACAAATAAATGCCTGGAACCAGAAGAAAGTTGCCTTATTGTTGAAATTAAAGCTGTTTACATAACCATAACTTGTTTGGGCCCAGCTTCAAATGCAGCTGTGTTAGATGTGTGGGTGGTGGTTAAGTGGAATACGGAATAACCTTGCTCTAAGGAGAGGGTGTGAGAGTGACCTAGGGCCTGGCCTGTTTCCAGCCAAGTCAGCTGTGAGGTTGACAAAAGGCTTGACAGTTGTGTTCCATGTATCTTCTTTGTCCTGTGGAATAACTGATTGTTACCGGATTGTGAAATTAAATACAATATAATGTAAGATCTGAGAAATGACAGCATCCTTCTGTACTTTTAAGTAGCCCTGCCCACTTGGCATAAGCAGTGTCCCTAAACGTTGGCTCAATTTAAACATTCCCCTCAGCAACCCTAGCCCTGTTGTAGGTGGCAGCTCTCTGGTTTTTAAAAATTTTATTGGAGTATAGTTGATTTACAATTTGTATTAATTTCTTCTGTACAGCAAAGTGACTCAGTTATACCTATATATATTTTCCATTATGACTTGTCAGAGGATCGTGAGTATAGGTCCCTGTGCTATACGGTTGGACCTTGTTTATCCATCCCATATATAATAGTTTGCCTTTGCTAATCTCAAATTCCCATTCCTTTCCTCCCTATGCCCCCTCTGCTGTGGCAACCATGTCTCTTCTTTATCTCTGTTTCATATATATGCTGATTTGTATACTATTTTAGATTCCACATATAAATGGTGGTGGTGGTTGAGCTGCTAAGTCGTGTCTGACTCTCTGCTGTACCATACATTGCAGCACCCCAGGCTCCTCTGTCTTCAGTCTCTTGGAGTTTGCTCAGATTCATGTCCAGTGGGTCATCCATGGGCTATCTATCTCCTCTTCTGTAACCATCTCATCCTATGTAAATGATAATCATATGGTATTTGTTTCTCTTTATAACTTTACTTAGTATGATAATCTCTAGATCCATCCATATTACAGCAAATGGCATTATTTCATTTTAGCCATTTTATTTCTGTGTATGGTGTGAGGATGTATGCTAACTTCATTGATTTATATGTGGCTGTCCCAACACCACTTGCTGAAGAGACTCTCTTTTTCTCATTGTATATTCTTGCCTCCTTTGTCGAAAGTTGGTGGTAGGTGTGTATGTGTATTTCTGGATTCTATTCTGTTCCATTGATCCATATGTCTTTGTATCAATACCATACCTTTTTGACTACTGTAGTAATGTCTTTGTAGCATTGTCTGAAGTCTGGGAGGGTTATAACTCCGGATTTTTTTCTTTTTCCTCAGGATTGCTTTGGCAATTCTGGGTCTTTTTGAGTCCATATTAAATTTTAGGATTTGTTCTAGTTCTGTGAAAAATGTCATAGGTAACTTGATAGTTCAGTTCAGTCGCTCAGTTGTATCTGACTCTTTGCAACCCCATGGACTGCAGCAAGCCAGGCCCCCCTGTCCATCACCAACTCCCAGATTTTACTCAAACTCATGTCCATTGAGTCGGTGATGCCATCCAACCATTCATCCTCTGCTGTCCCCTTCTCCTCCTGCCTTCAATCTTTCCCAGCTTCTGGGTCTTTTCAAATAAGTCAGTTCTTCGCATCAGGTGGCCAAAGTATTGGAGTTTCAGCATCAGTCCTTCCAATGAATATTCAGGACTGATTTCCTTTAGGATTGACTGGTTGGATCTCCTTGCATTCCAAGGGACTGTCAAGAATCTTCTCCAACACCACAGTTCAAAAGCATCAATTCTTTGGCACTCTTATAGTATAGCTCTCACATCCACCTTCATGACTACTGGAAAAACCATAGCTTTGACTAGATGGACTTTTGTTGGCAAAGTAATGCCTGTGACTTTTAATATGCTGTCTAGGTTGGTCATAACTTTTCTTCCAAGGAGCAAGCGTCTTCATTTCATGGTTGCAGTCAACATCTGCAGTGATTTGGAGCCCCCCCAAAGTAAAATCTGTCACTGTTTCCACTGTTTCCCCATTTATTTGCTGTGAAGTGATGGGACCGGATGCCATGGTCTTAGTTTTCTGCATATTAAGTTTTAAGCCAACTTTTTCACTCTCCTCTTTCACTTTCATCAAGAGGCTCTTTAGTTCTTCTTCACTTTCTGCCATACGGGTGGTGTCATCTGCATATCTGAGGTTATTGATATTTCTCCCAGCAATCTTGATTCTAGCTTGTGCTTCCTCTAGCCCAGCGTTTCTCATGATGTACTCTGCATATAGGTTAAATAAGCAGGGTGACAGTATACAGCCTTGATGTACTCCTTTCCCGATTTGTAACCAGTCTGTTCCATGTCCGGTTCTAACTGTTGCTTCTTGACCTGCATGCAGATTTCTCAGGAGGCAGGTCAGGTGGTCTGGGATTGCCATCTTTTGAAGAATTTTCCACAGTTTGTTGTGATAGACACAGTCAGAGGCTTGGGTGTAGTCAATAAAGCAGAAGTAGTTTTTCTGGAACTCTTTTGCTTTTTCTGTGATCCAGTGAATGTTGCAATTTGATCTCTGGTTCCTCTGCCTTTTCTAAATCCAGCTTGAACATCTGGAAGTTCATGGTTCACGTACTGTTGAAGCCTGGCTTGGAGAATTTTGAGCATTACTTTGCTAGTGTGTGAGATAAGTACAATTGTGCAGTAGTTTGAGCATTCGTTGACATTGCCTTTCTTTGGGATTGGAATGAAAACTGAACTTTTCCAGTCTTGTGGCCACTGCTCGGTTTTCCAGATTTCCTGGCATATTGGGTGCAGCACTTTCACAGCATCATCTTTTAAGATTTGAAATAACTCAACTGGAATTCCATCACCTCCACTAGCTTTGTTTATAGTGATGTTTCCTAAGGCCCACTTGACTTTGCATTCCAGGATGTCTGGCTCTAGGTGAGTGATCACACCATTGTGATTTTCTGGGTCATGAAGATCTTTTTTGTATAGTTCTTCTCTGTGTTCCTGCCACTTCTTCTTAATATCTTCTGCTTCTGTTAGGTCCATACCATTTCTGTCCTTTTTTGTGCCCATCTTTGCATGAAATGTTCCCTTGGTATCTCTAATTTTCTTGAAGAGATCTCTAGTCTTTCCCATTCCATTGTTTTCTTCTATTTCTTTACATTGATCACTGAGGAAGGCTTTCTTATCTCTCCTTGCTATTCTTTGGAAATCTTGATAGAGATCACATTAAATCTGAAATTGCTTTGGAGAGTATTGCCATTTTAACATTAATTCTCCCAATCCAAGAGATTGGGATATTTTTCCATTTCTTTGAATCATCTTTAATTTCCTTTATTAATATTTCATAGTTGTCACCATGTAAATTTGTGGTATTAGTAGTGACTTCTTTATATTATCTCCTTCCTTCTGCTGACTAGATTTTGTTTGTTGGGTTATGTTTTTTTGAGATTTTTCTTGTTTCTTAAGGCCTGTATCACTAAGAACTTCTAGAACTGCTTTTATTGCATCCCATAGATTTGTATGTTTTTTGTTTTTTTTTTTAATTGTCATTTGTCTCAGGGTAGTTTTAAATTTCCTTTCGGGTCTCCTCTTTGACCTATTGATTTTTTAGTAGCATGTTGTTTAGTCTGCATGCAATTGTTTTTTTATTGATGCTTTTTCTGTGCTTGATTTCTAGTTTCATGCCTTTCTAGTTTCAACACTTCCCTAAAAGTTGCTGCTTTTTTGTTCTCTTTTCTAGAGTAAGGAATACTTACAGTAGATTTGGGTCAACTGAGCAGCCACTGAAATGGTGAAGGTAGCTCAGGGTACTTCCTTCTTGGGAGGTGATTTTGGGGGTGGATTTGTGGAGGATATGACCCAAACAGAGGAGTGATACTGGCCTATAGACATAACAGAAATTAGCATCTCCATGGAGATGGTCAGTGAGCTTATAAGTGCATCTTTACAGCGAAAATAGCCTTCTTTGTTAAAGGAATTCATGAATACTAAATCAGGAAAAATATACTCAATATATATTTATATAAAAGCTTTGTATTTTATTTAAGTCCATACAAAATGTGGCGATTAAAAACATTAAATAGGTTGAGTTTTATTTTGAAGATCATTAAGTCAGTTTTTAAAAGGTAATTATTTTGCTTTGGTCACCTCTGCCATCTTTTACTTACAGCTCCCCCTCCTTTGTTACAAGCAGGTACTATAAACAGCAACTTTCTGGCTTATATCCTTTAGGAGTGAACGAACTTCTCCTTCCAGTTTTATTAATTCTTGAGCTTTATCTTCTAAATATTTTTGATTGTCCTCATATTTTCTTTCTAAATCTGTGGGAGATAAAAGGTCTGAGCAGTTATACTATGATGATCTCAAAATCAAAGATGGATTGTCTTTTATTATAAGGCTCTAAGTGCTTGAGACAGGTGAATGGTACTTTACCTTTTAAATAAACTCTAAGAAAATAACAAGTTTAAAAAAAAAAATCTACCTTTCAGGAGTTGCAGTTTGCTGTTTGCTTGAGCCAAAAGTATTTTTGCTTCATTTTGTAGCATTTCTGCTTTCCTTCTGGCATCTGCTGACTCTTCGGTTTTCTTGGCAATTAAATTTTCTACTTTCTTGTACTTTTCATCAAGTTCATTGTGCAGAGTCTGCAGTTCCACATTTGGGTAGAAAAAGGTAATAGTGTTGGTGTCAGTGACATAATTGTGGCAGCCTTAGATCACGTGGTGCTGACTTGCACAGCTAGCATTCTGAATTAAAGGCCATCACCACAGGCACTCAGGTGTCAGGCTACACAGTAGTGAATAACTGAAGACATTAACTTGAAATGGTATAGTGAGATATAACACTGACATAACTTTTATGTATTTTTCAGTTATTATTGGAGTCTAGTTGCTTTACAGTGTAGTTTCTACTGTACAACAGTGGATTGCCTGTGTATGTGTGCATCCCCTGGTTTTGGGGTTCTTTTCCATTTAGGTCATCACAGAGCACTGAGTAGAGAGTTCCCTTTGCTATACAGCAGGTTCTCATTACTTACCTATTTTATACACAGTATCAGTAGTATATATATGTCATGTCAATCCCAGTCTCCCAAGTCATCTCACCCCCAACTCCCTGTTCCCCCTTGGTATCCATACGTTTGTTCCCTACATCTGTGTCTCTCTGCTTTGTAAATAAAATTGTCTATATCCATTTTTTCAGATTCCACATCTACCTGTTAATGTACAACATTTTTTTTTTTTTCCTCTTTCTCTGTATTAGTCTCTGGGTCCATCCATATCTCTACAAATGACCGAGTTTTGTTCCTGACATGATTTTTTAAAATGAAAAGATGTCAAAGACATGGTGGAGTTGCTGTAGGTCCCTGGGGGACTGGTTGTTTCTTTGGAGGTGTTGTAGGAGAAATTCATGGAAGGAGAGTTAGAGAAATAGATTTTTCTCAAAGGTACGTGTGCCAAGGTCCAAATATTTAGACATCAGAAAACAGTGGGAGGAACGTTGACTAATTCAGGGTTGATAGTGACTTGATACCAGGAAACCAGAGGGAAAAGGCAGATTTAACAAAAAGGGTAAGATTTTAGTCATTCTTTTTAGGAACACTGTTCAAACAGCAGCTATTTATAGAAGAATTTCATTGTCAAGGTTTTACTGTTTATTTGTAATCAAGTTTTATATTTATGCAGAATGTCCTGTGAGATGACTGCTTGGCTGATTTATGTTCTTAGACTTGCAGGAAACTAGCCCACAATGAAAAAGATGTGGCAATGAACTTACTCTTCTCTTTCCCAAACTAAGGGTATGGGGAAGTTACCTGTATGTAATGCCTAAATACTACAGTAGCTTCTAGGAAAAGTCTTGATTTCATTCAGTTTATAGCTTCCTACACTATTCATTTAAGAATTTCAACACTCCCCTGAAAAGTTTAAAAAGGTTTCTTTAGTGATATATATTTACTAACACAAATTTAAAAATTAAATGTGTTCCAGTGATAACTTGGCTTCCAGTGAAAAACTGGGGCTTGAGACTTTTCTCTGCAAAATATAGTACCTTCCAGTGAGAAGAAAGAGGTGGTTAATTCCAAATGAGCACAGAAGAGGTGAGATATGGTTCTCTACTAGCTGTTGTCTGTTAGGGATTCTTTAAGCATTTTCTACCCTGCTTTTAAAGATTTCTGAAATAGCCAGGTAATTAACTGTTTGCCATAAAGCTCTTCCTAATTGAAATACAAGTTCAATATGCTTTTTAAATTAATTTCATTTTTCTAAACCCTTATCCAAGTTTGGATTTGAGGGCCTACATCTCATGTATGGATATTTTCATATCCATTCCCATTCTTTTCCATCTTTGTCTCTAAAGACTGCTGTTTGAAAACAGCTCACCCAAGATGTCTCTGATGCATAGCCATGTTAAGGCCATCCCAAGGAAGGCCTGGAGGAGCACAGTTGCTCGCTTGTGCACACAGCCGTGCAGGAACAAAGCTTTACTCACCTTCTTAACATCATCTGCGCTCTGTTTCACAGTGTACACTACTTTTTCAATGTATTCTGCCTCCCCAGAATTCTGGGCAGCTTTCCGCTTAAGTTCTTCCACATTCCTCTCTAGCTCGCTGATGCGCTGGGAGGCATTGAACAAAGTTTCCTCAGAAGCTGCTGTTTCAGACTCTATCTGAAAGTATATAATGGGTTATATTCAGCAGGCCATTAATTCAAGAAGTGGTAGCAAGTGCTGTGAATTCAAGTGTAGAGAAAGATTTAAAAGGCTGCTGTGCCATTGCTCTAGAACAACAGAATTACTAAAAGTTTCAAGAAAGCTGACATAAAGTGCCCAACTTCAAAATAGTCTCTGCTATATCTATTTTATTCTTTCAGTACTTCTGACAGTCTAGGCTGAAATTTATGTCAATTTTTTCTTACTGAACCACTCCCAGGCAGTTTGATGTGTCAGGAAAGCATTTTAAGGACACCTGCAAACTCTAGCTAAACAGTGTTCACAAGGAAGCTGATGTGAACAAAGGGATAGCCACATAACTTTCTAAATCAGTGTGGGTGGGGAAACCATAACTTCCAGTCAATTTTAGTTTTTTTTCTGTCAACTGTAAATGTTAAGTTCTAGTAGTGGAGATTAAAGCACTTTGGGAGCCACCTGCAAAGTTAATTTGAGTGTTTTCAGCTAATTAATGAAGACCTGGAAACCAGGAATGGTAAAACTATGAAAAGTTACTATAGGATTTGTGACGTGGCATAGATCTGGGAAAGTTACAACTGGAAGCTGTAAGTACTCAAGAATTATTTAGGGAAAAAGTATCTCATCTGGGCAACTGGGGAGGGTCCATGTTTGATCTCTTTTCAAAGTATAATCAATAAACATTTTTTTTTTTTTAAAAGCTAGCCAAAGTAAGCCTGACCCATGACAGAAGAACCAGTTTCACTGAGCACCTAGTTTTTCTTAAAAATGATCTTCAAGGATGGTTCTATTCTGTAGAATAACTCTGAAGAATAATGTCATAACTAATGGATCAGTATACACATATGCTCAAAGTTGTGACTATTTCAAACCAAATGATTCTTGATCTGAGAGTTCACGCATTAGTTAGAAAACAATTCTTAGGGAGTAGTTATTCTTAGAAGATAACCCTTAGAGTAAGTAAGTGAATAGTTTGTGTCAAGCTTTCATTAGTATGGTTTAGGGGTTCTCTTTCTTACTGTTTACCTGAAACACTTCCTACCCTCCAAGGTTTCATCTTTAAATAAATTGCATCATCAAACCAAATATCTCACCTACAATTTGATTAATAGTTTCCATTTTGCTTTTCAAAATAGTCATTTTTTAAGTCGCTTAAAGTTCATTTACATGTTAACAGCACACTGACAAGATTGAAAAGCCTAGAGATAAAGGGTTAGAACATAGTCTGGTGGGAAAATACAATTTTTCTAAACTTGATTAAGTAGCCCGAAGAAAGGGCCTTATATATACTCAAAACTTACAGTGGCTGAGGAACTGTCTGGTTTCATTTTACTGAGAGGAATGGAATAGAGGAAGATGGGCTTATATTAACTAATGGTAGGGAAAGCAGATTGAAAAACTATCTCCCAGGTTGTTGTCTTGAGAAGGGGGGTTGGCAGCAAGTAAGCATCTAATTTCAGAGTTTTAAGTTTTTAGACTAGAGCACTAAATCCATGTGAATAATTCTTTTTTTAGTGAACGTCTTTAATATTTGGTAGGCCCTAAGGGTATTTTGCGTGTAAGTTTCCCATGCATTCTGCATAAACAGATTGTCTATCTGTAAGAGCTCTATTGTTTAGTTGCTAAGTCATGTCTGACTCATTTGCAGCCCCATGGACTGTAGCCCGCCAGGCTCTTCTGTCCATGGGATTTTCTAGGCAAGAATACTGGAGTGGGTTGCCATTTCATTCTTCAGAGGATATTCCTGACCCAGGAATCGAATCCATGTTTCCTGCATTGGTAGGTGGATTCTTTACCAGAGAACCATCTGGTAAGTAACAGCTCTATCAGGTTCATCTAAAATTAGGTGTTAGAAGCAGATATTTTGGCTTTCCAGTGGTTTTCAAAACTATAGTAAAGTTTTTGTGAATGATCACCTCATAAATCTAGTCTTAACTATGTAGTTGCTTTTGGGCTGCAAAAGCTTGCTCTGCCCATCCTGTCTCTCCGTCTGGAGATGTTCTAAAACTGAATATTAATTAATTATATGTTTCATACTAAATAGAATCTTATTCCTTGAAGGAACTGGAAACTCTTATTATCTTTCTTAAGGCTTTTTGTGGGGATGCAAATGAAAGGGGGTTTAATGTTTGTTTTCAGGCTCCTTTTTTCCCCTAGAAAACAAGACTTTTAGCATCTGTACTGAGTGAGTAGTTCATATTTATTAAAGGACTTCTTTGATGTTCAGCTGTAAGAATTTTCATAGGTAACTGTCAGATGCGCTTTTCTGACAAGTGTATGTGTAAGTGTGTTTTCTCCCATACACAACAGTGACTTGCAGTCTCTTACCGAAGTGAGCAGGTTCTGGGTTCCCTGGATGTCTTCGTCTGCTTGTTTAATTGCCTTCTCTGCTGCAATCTGGGCCTTTTCTGCTTCTTCCAGGGCTTCCCTTACCATGTCTGCAGTGACTTTAACATCTGTTGCACTTTTGCTGAGTAAAAAGAACAAGGTGATATATTATTGATACATGTGAACAAGAAAAAAGTACTTGGTCTTCTTTTAAAGACCAGCTTGGCTGAAGTGATGCAGAGAGACTCCCACTGGTCACTCAGTGAGAAATGTCACTGATGAAAGAAAAGACTTTACTCCATGCTAGATACACAAAATGAGCTCCGCTAACTGGCATATAATACTGTGTTCAGATACCTGGCTTTTTGAGCTTCTTCTAACAACATCTCAGCTCTGGCAATGTCAGCTGCACTTTGCTGTAGAATAACCTCTACTTGAGAAAGGCTTTCAACTCGTTCACGAATATCTTCTGTCAAGTTCTGTAACTGCTGTGGCGTGCTAGGCATTTCCATTTTCAAGACTTCATTAGCAACTGCTTCGATGCTGTCTAGATCAGCACTATCTTCTGTTAAAAGTAAAAAGCAAAGATGGTTCACTCTTTCAACCATATTGGTCATCTACTACTGTGTGTTCAGCCTGGTGGGGTTATACCAAGCAAAGGTACTTCCTATTTAAGGGTTTTTAATTTGTGTTGGGGAGATAAGACCTACACACAGGAAAAGTAATGCAGACAACGCATACTGCTGGAGTTGGTGACAAGCTGGGGTTGTCAGGGAAGACTCTGGAGGGTGTTGAAGGATGAGGGGTTT
Source organism: Cervus canadensis (assembly GCF_019320065.1). NCBI lineage: Eukaryota > Metazoa > Chordata > Mammalia > Artiodactyla > Cervidae > Cervus > Cervus canadensis. The sequence continues at coordinate 46,182,027 of NC_057388.1, forward strand.
GAGAGAAGAAAGAACATCTCTAGATGGAGAGACAGTATGGGCAGAACATGTTATGTGGAAGTTGAGTGAAGTGAACAGTTTCAGGTTGTAGAAAACTCTACAGGCAAAGGTAAAAAGCTGGAACTTGATCCTAAAAGGCAAAACTTTGAGTTGAAAGACCTCTGCTGTAAATGCAGATGTAAGTGTTGAAATCACTAATAAATTATCTGGATTCAGGAAATCAGAGAATCCAGTCAGAGAAGCAAGAGTCAATACAGTTGTCTTCAAGGAGTTTCAAATGTCAAGTGTGAAAAGAAATGAAAAAATACCAGAGTTTAAATTCTAATTATGTCAATGATTTTTAATCTTTTTTTTTAAACTGAAAGACTATTAAAATTATAAAGCCCAGGGAAATACATGATTGAATGATGACCATCACAGAATATTCCGTAAGATATTCTTAGCAAATACTGTTGGCTCCTTACTTATTAAGGTATTCTCCCTTTTTCCTTACTAACAAACAGAATACTGATTTTGTTCAGGTACCAACCTGTAAGTTAAGGTAAGCTTATCAGCTCAGAGTTAAATACTGATTAGCCTGCTAATTACAGTAATCCCATTACTGTATGGAATTACTGTATCAGTGACATCTATACCTGGTACTCATTTCTGGCCAATGAGATTTATGGAAATGATTTTTCAAAGACTTCTGGGAAAGATTTCTTCTATTTAAAAATTATACAATAAAGAAATAGGCAGTCTCTTTTTCCATTAGCTATTATTGTGTCTGTGGAGCTTTGGCAGCCACCTTGTGAGGAGGAGGAACGGGGCTGAGAAGAGTTGGTAACGCTTAACTAAAATGACAGAGCAGAAAGATGAGAAATGCATGGATTCCAGAATCATGGAGCTACTACTGAACTTATGTATTATAAAAGACCTCTCTGTTTTGATTACATCCATTTCAGCTGAGAGTTTTAACTTGCGACCACAACCATCCTCACTGATGGAACTCAAACTGTGACCAGCAACATTTATAAGCTGGACCACAAATCCTGGAGATTTTCTATTTCTGTACAGAATGCTTAAGGTATAGAGCTATCTAACCATAAATAAAATATCCTGAAAACAATAGGATTACAAAGCTTTGGGGACAATGCCAAAAAAAATCCTTGTAGTTAAGGTTCTAATGACATTACATGTATTCTCTAACACAAGTTCCAAATTCAAATCTCATAGTACATGTTTGACTTCTTGACTTACTACTTGGGTATCACATCAAGTATGTCTTATATCTGCATAAATTAGAGATTATTTACATACAGGTACATAAATATTAAGAAATGAAAATATTTCTTAATATGGAAATACTTTAAATTTTGGAAATATTTTATTCCCTGCAAGAAGCTGATTTTATCAAAATTGCAGATTTGAATAATGGCCTCTCCAACACTCTTAGAAAGTTGTTTTATATTCCAAGATAGGAAGAACTGTCTAAAAGTAAAACGAAAAAATTCCTTACGGGTCAAAAAGTTCCTGATTTGCTTGATCAGATTTCTCAGATCCTCATTGCTCCTGTCCACTTTTTCTTTGGTAGCATTGGTTTTCAACAGAACATCTTGAGCATTCTGTTTTGCTTCATCAGCCCTCAGTTTTGCTTCAGAGACCTATATATGGGGAATAAAATACTCATGGAACAATGTCACTAAGATGAGAATACTATAAATGGTCCAGAAAATGATGACGAAAAACTAAGTATTTGGAATCATGGATTTTAGAAACGTCTCCCATTCAACTATACTACTTTGTAGACAAAGTAATCAGTATATCAATTCCTATACAGCAGTCTTACATAGCTAGGGCTAGCATATACAATTTTTTCCCCCAGTTTTTTGACCTTTTAAGATGTTCTTTAGTCTTTTTCTCAGGTACCAACATACATACTTTCGTTAACATGAAGTTAATACTTCATGTCACTTCAGAAGAATAAAGGCTCAATTGAAATAAAAGCTGGATGTATTCATAACCCTGGACCCATGGTTATTAACATGGATATTTCAAATTATCATAATGAGAAATAAGCAAATTCTTAGCCCACCTAGGAATAAAACCTCATCTCCCTGATCTCACAACTTTTGCCTTTTCTTATTAGTCAACATTTGATTTCTCCTTTTCAGGTCCTCCATAACTGAAAGCAAACAAAAATAGGCCATCCACTGAATTACCATCTTGGAGAGCTGTTCCACCTCAGCCAGGGCACTCAGGACATCTCGGTCAAAGTCCATGGCTTTCTGCCAGGCGCTGTGTGCAACAGTGACCAGCCCACCACAGCCAGGCCCGCCACACTTCTTTTCTCCTCCGTCAGTTCTGCAGTTTGGGCCGCCACATTCAGTCTCGGAACAGGAGGCCCCCGGAGGCGTTCCACACGTCTGCAGCAAAGCCAAGACACAAGCACAGGGTGCAGAGTGAGTCCGAGGTAGCCAACAGCTGTGCAGGGCCTGGGTGGCCCAAGAGAGTGTGTAGGTGGTCCTCGGCAAGGGTGCTTGGGAAAGTGTTTTAGGATCGAGAGGAACAAACAGCTTAGGGATGAGCCAGCTTGCTTCCTTCCAAGGAAACAGTGACTTAACCCTGCATCAGTGCTGTCAGGATCATCTGCCCTAATACCATACTTAGGGGCTTTGCTCCATCAAGCTGAAGTCTGCTGATATGAAAGCCAAAGAATCCATCCCCTTTCTCCTAACTGGTTGAATTTACTAAAAGAAAAAATGGTATCGAGAACCTTCTTTAGACCTAGCAGCCTATTAACTGTTCTGGTAAAAAGGGTGATATAAAAGACCCATAATCAGGCCTTTCAGTAACTTTATGTCTAGTTAGAAACATAACTCTAGGGAAAACAGCCAAAAATAGGTCAGATCAAGTAAGGAAAGCAGATGGAGATTACTGAGGATTGTAGCTGGGGAAGGAGAGTGGGTTGGTGGGATTTTTAGCAGGAGAAGTAGGGAACATTCCACATGGGAGAGGAAGAGAGAAAATAAAGGTGGGTATAATTTTGCCAAATAACCCCCAAAGCCCCTGCCAGACTCCTCCTCTCTCACCTGCCAGAAGCTTCCAAAGTCTTGGTTGTAGAATATATATGGCAAATTGATAAATTACAGGTTTGCTATATGACGGAAAAGGCTGAGTAGGAAGACAAACTGTTTAGAGCTGTTTTATGGAAAAGGCTCATGTTGAAAAGAGGGGAAAGCTATACTACAGTGAAAAATAGTTAACAGAATACTCCCAAACAAAGCAAGTACTTCTTTTAAGAAGTAAAAGAGTAGTTTTTTCAAAATATAGTCTACTCTCTAACTAAATAGTTTTGTGATAATTATCCTATTATCTCTTAAAATAATAATCTCATGTATCTGGTTTATAGCACATAAAAATTTTCAGAAAATAAAGTTTATTCTGCATGCTATACAAGAACACAAGCCTTAATCAAGAAGGCTTAAGACCTCGGGGATACTTCCTAAAAACATTCTAACACCCTAGAAGATCTGTTTTATTTCATCAGCCTGGCAGGCCTGGAAAAAAACATCATCAGTCTAACTAAATATACACAAAGACAGAACCGAAGGTCCTTGAAAAACACAAAGGAACAAAAATCTTCGTACACAAAAAGTGGTGGTGTAGAACCTAAAAAGGGAGTTTCCACAAGATTATTAACAAGCACATACAATGAGAGATGGGGAAGAAGGTGGCAAGTTTCTTGGCCACTCATCTGATGGAAAGCAGGCACAGGGCAGGGCTCCCGTTCTTAATAGCCGGAGGAACCTGCCTTCAGGCCACCTAGTCCCAAGATGCCCCCTGCTGCAAAGCAGACATCCTCTAGCGTCCTTAGCTGCTTTTCCTTTTAGTTTGGAGAAATTTGTGATGACTAGTTTTAGTTAGAAAAACTAAACAACACCCTATCTAAACAACACCCTGCAGCTTCTCTCAGATGAGTATTCTTCTATGAAAAATAATAAGGGAGCAAGAGGAAGAAAAACTTAGTTTGGATTTGGTTTTTTTTTTGGCTTTCTGCCTGATTTCCATTAAAATCACTACTCAGTTTCATTTGACTCCAGAGTTATTTTTTAAAAGCTTCTGGGAAATGAATTTACTTTCTACGCTGGTCTCAGGTTAATCTTAACTAGGTAAAGTTACTAGGACAAAGGAACATTTTAATGAATACCTATCTATGAAAAAAACTCTAGCTCCCCCCCCCCTTTTTTTTTTAAGGAAGTCTCTCCAAGAATGATTCTGAATTGCTTCACTGGGATGCAATTTGCACTTCAAGTCAGAACAAAGTTAAAAAAAAAAAAATGTCCACAGTATAAAAAGAATCCCATTTAGATAAGAAGTGAGTCAATTCAGCAGCATGGGAGAGTAGTCCTGATTCTTTGGTTGTATCCCAGAGAAACTGCTGCGAGAGAGGAAGGTGGAAACTCACATGCTGCTGTTTTTAATCTGGCTTGGTCACGGATACCCCAGACTGGGCCAGAGACCGGTTTCCCTCCTTCTGACTCATCTGCAAAGTGGACAGTGTTAAAGACAAAGCAGGGTATTTTTTCTCTTGTAGCATGGCAGCCTGCGGGCCAAACTCTCAAACCTTACCATTTCGGCAGCAGCTGAAAGGTCAAGACTCTGTAGTTTGCCTGCCAGTTCATCCAGAAGGCGGGCCTGCTCCTCCTGTTTCTCTCTGAACTGCGACTCTTGCTCCAACATCAAATCTTCCACCCTCTCTCTAGTGAGGGCCGACTGCTCCACCGTGCCGTTGGCATTTGTGGTGGAAGCATTCACATGTTCTTCAGCCTCTAGAGACATCTGGAAATACTTGGTAATGCTGTCCAAGGCGCCTAGAGCATGAGATCAAATTGCCCACAGTTAATCCCCTTGTACCCAATCTCCCTAAATTGACCATATGGTTTTGTTTTCAAATTCAAATTCAAAGCTTAAAGAAATACAACTTTCTTCTCATGATCAATGAATATACTTTGTTCCATTGGCACCTAACTGTGGCTCTGGAGGATGCCAAACATCTGGATTAAAAAATTAAGTCAATCATGAAGATTTTGATCCTACACAGGCAAGCATCCAGTTCTTTCTAAATAGCTGATGTGAGGCAACTTGTAGATTACATGTCCAGATGAGTTTTCCCTTTTCTCATTTAACTATTTATATCCATTCAAATGGCTAATGTTTATACATAAAACAGCCTGACATGTTTTGGCTTTAAGGAACTAGCTAAAAAAAAAAAAAAAGCAATCATGCATAAAACAGGATGCATAGAGTGATCTGACATATTTTTACTTTCTTTTGCTTTGGGGGGAGAGGGTCCTATATAATATGGCCTATGATATCAATAAGTGGCTTGCAAATGTGATTTCCTGGTCACATAACATTCTTGAATATAAAACAATTTGCAGAAGTTTCAACTTGATTTCTCAACTTTTTATAAGAGCCCCTTTTCAAATCATACCAAGGAGGTAAACCACTAAATGGAAAAAAAAAAAAAATGAGGAAATCGATGCCATTCTAACACAAAGACCACTGCCCACTCCATGCAATCCCTTCTGTGCCCCACATCCCACATTGATAAAATGAAGACTTTAATCCTCTTTTGTGCCAGAGACTCAATGAGGAAAAGCTTTAAAATTATTACAAAGCACTTACTTTTCTTCTGAAAGTGCTCCATTAAAAGATTAGACACATAGAAAAATCCATTGTCCAGGATTAAGTATTTGCATTAAAAAAAGGCTCACCCCGAATATCTGAATTTTTGATAAATTCCAACTGTTCAGCAAGCTCTTTCACTGTGTTGTCTAGACTTTCTGCTTCTGCCTGTAGAGCATCTAACTGTCTGGCTGTGCTGTTATTTTGCATAGCTGTGTCAGACAGATCCACTTCTACTCGTGCCATCTTTTCTGTGACATCTTTAGTTAGTTTCCTGTGAAGAGAAGGGTAAATGAACTTAAGGGCAAGAAACTAAAGGGAAAACGTGAAGTCTTATCTTAACATTTTCCACTAATACTGTATCCATTACTCTGTAATTTCAAACCGATTCAGTAGTTTGTAACCGTTCATCTTCAAGTACTGGTTTTAATCTTATCCTTAAGAAATTATGTTAAAGCTAATGATTTTTCTTTCTTCAATGCTTTGAAGGAAAACACAGCAGTTCCACTCAGCTGTGTTGTGACAGATGGGCTGTTTGAGGGATCCTGAATATCTGATGTAACATGAGCACATTTCCAGAGCATGCGTCCCACTCTGTAACGTAAGTAGCTGCAAGCCCATACAATTCCACAAACTCAAAAGACATAAGTGACTCTCGTGTAGAATTATGGCTCCCAGCCACCTGCCAAAACTACTCCTATCTGAACCTCAGGGATCTCCTTCAAGATGAGACATGCAGAAAGAAAGCCCCATGGCCACCAGGAAGACAGTGGAAACAAGGCAAAGAAGCTTTTCATACACACCCCACTTCAGACAAAGTCCCATCAAAGGAGCCACCTTCCACCAACAAAGCGACCCTTTCATTTTTCCTGAGAAAGAAAGCCACATCACTGAGGATGGAATATGATAACCATTTGGTTTGCATAGCATTTCATTTGGAATGCAAACCCAGCTGCCTTTGTTCTGTATCTTCCTGTCTCCAAAGGTGTACTTCAGGCATCTGTTTGTAAATTACTCGCATATACAGGGTGCATGTGTGTACATATCACAGAGAAAGTACAAATCAAGAAGACCTCAGCTCTGGCTATCACCTAATGGAGTGTAATTGTCTTCTCAGGGATATAATCATATAAAAAACTGGGGAAATGTAGAGATGCTGAAAGGCTGGGGGGCGATCCGAAAAATGATATTTAAGGCTGAGATAATACCATGACCCAACTCAAAAGAAAAGTGCTTAAAAGGATTTGTGGGTTAAATTACATTTTGTAAACCCGAGGGCTTTTTTCCCTAACCTGAGGCTAGTTTCTTTTTTTCCAGTGCTTTGCTTTTATTAATCTGCTGATTCCCAGAAGGCTTTTACTTCTCCTCAGGTCTCGTACAATGTTATAATTAAAAAAATCAAGCCTTACATTGAGGATTTTTAAATAATGCCACTCGGGATCCTAAAACATGCATCCTTGGATACTGTGTTGAAAAAGATTAATGAAATTAGTTTTCCTGAGATGATTACAAGCTGTGTGACTTAGATGAAGAGTGAAGGTAGAACCAGAGCTGTTGGAGGAATGTAATCGCTCTTCTGGCAGGCTCCCGAAGGATACCAGAGTTGTTTGTTCTCCCTTACGGTGCATGACACCAAGGCCAAGAAATCATTTCTTAAGTGGGGTTGCACTCAGACCAGGGCCTTTTAAGGCTTGTTATCACTAAATGTAAGAAGGCTGAGCTGTACTGCGGTCTTTTTTTAATGAGGTAAAATTCCTCATTAAATGCATTATCACCTCACATCAGACATCTCCTAACACCCTGATCAACCACATGATCTTGGGCACAAGATCTGAGGCTTGCAGTCAAGGGACCAGTTACTTTAAATCTAGAAGTTGTAGGAAGACCTCCTACAAGGCATTTTAGCTAATGTCAGCTGTTAGCTTCCTGCTTCTCATACACAGTGTGGAGGTGAATGAAAAGTCCATCTGACTTTTTAGAGATGCTGATTAAAGTCCCATCACACAAAAATGCTCCTGTAGTTCTGGCATGACGTACTATTGCCTGAATGTAAACGATTTAGCCATGAAACAACCCCCTTGCTCCTGCCAAATGGGAAGTCTATAATAAAAACCCATAGCATTTGGAGAAGCACAAATGCTCCATATCCTTTCCTGTTTTGTCCTTTAGCCTAGATGTTTTTTGCTGTTTTGGGGGTCCTTCTGGCAAAGGGAGTTGGAATGTTTGAGAACAGGAAAGATAACTGGGAGAAATGGGAGAAAAATCATCTCATTTCAGCATCACTCAGCTCAATTCTCTGCTTTCACTGGAAAAATACACACTCTCCAATCAGAGATATGATTACCCAGAGAAGGACTAAGAGGAATTTTCATCATAGGGAATCTGCTAAAATTGGATGAATGAAGCATAGCTCTAGTGGACCAACAGCTGAGCAGTAGAAATAACCTAGAAATAGGAGTCTTACTTGTGGTAATGGAATTTCCCTGGAAGTAGCAAAACATATGACAACAACTTATAATGTTTTCTGCAATTACATTACCATGTCATAGATCAATCCTTTTCTTACTCTGTAAGGGAAAACTAAAGAGTATCCTCCCCTCCGCCGCAGGCGAGAAGGGAGGCTTGGAAGTGTGTGAGTCATTTTAGTTCACAAGCCTAGCAAGTAACCCAGCTGTGACTCTTTGTCTCTGGATCCAGAGACATTCTATTGCCCAAGAGTTATTGTTTGCAGAGAAAAGTGCTGAACATAATGTGCACACATTCTTCACTGCAGTCTCTGCAACTCTGGGCCCAGTGATGCGCCAGCATCCACTTGTCCCCAAGCCCAGAGCAGTGACTGCCAGAAAATGAATGCCCAGCATCTATTTTCACTCACAGCACTGACCACCCCTCCTGATGGAAGCACCGCGCCGTTGATTCATCAAGTTGAAACATCGTGAGCTGTTACTCTGGCTTATCAACTACTTACTCTGCTTCCTCAAAGAGATTCCCGATGTTCTTCAGTGGTTCGGCAGCTGGGCTCTGGGCCAGGATGTCTCTGATCTCGTTGACTTTCTTCTCCACCGAGTCCACAGTCTCCCGGTATGGCCCAATCACACCACTGATCTTCAAGGCCTTGGCTTTCTCCAGGAACTTCTGGGTCCTGTTGGTCAACTCAGCGATGATCAAGTCCCAAAGAGCAAAGCACTGGTGGCAGGGTGTGCAGTCGGGGAAGACGCCCGAGTAGCCCCGGGTGCACTTGTCACAGCGTGGACCCTCCACACCCTCCACACACACACACTGGCCAGTGGACTGGTCGCACTGCGGTGTCTCGATGCCCCTGGGGTCACAGTCACAGGCTAGAAGGGAGACAGCAATGCTGGCTGAGCCACTAGAGCCCAAACAGCCACTGGGCAGTTAGAGCCCTCAGCCACTGTTACAACAGGAAGGTCTGTAAATGGCCAGTTTACCAGTGACCCTCACAGAGACTGCAGCTGGTCCCCCACAACACGCGGTACCTCAACCCTGGCTCACCGCTGCTTAACAATCTTAGTGATAATAAATGTTTCTTTAAGTGGACACCATTGTGCATCATTGTATCTGCCTCTGTACAAATGGTTTACATGCATCATCTCACTTAATCCTCACAATAACCCTACGGGATCCAAGTGTTACAATCAGCAGTTTTATAGATGTGAAAACGTGACTGCCAAGTCTTGCAGCAAAGAAGAGGCCAAGCCAGGAGTCTAACTCAGCACTTTGCAGCTCCAGAGTCTGTGCTTTTAAGCTCTGTCTTGCCTCTGCTCCCCCTTTTTTGACCTGTCTGTAGATCCTGTCAGGACAGGACAGGGTCTGTTAGGTGACACCCTGAAGATGTGAGGCCTCTGGCCTAAGATAGAGCAGTAATGAGCAAGCAACTTACCAACATCCCTCTACCTGGTCACAGAACAGTGAATGGTTGATGAAATGCAATAAGGTTGATAAAGAGAAAACTAAATGAGAAGAAGTCTCAGGAATTTTAAGTGTCTGGTTAAAAGGCTTTCAATTAAGTATCATCTAACTTGTGGGTGCCTGCCATTGTGATAACCACCCCCAGCACTAAGAGCACAGGCTCGTAAAACCTGAAGTGCAAAGGCCTTGGGAGTCATTTAGTCCCAACCTCACTGGTCCAGTAGGGTTGGCATCTGAGGCAGAACCAAATGGTACAAGAGGGAATCTGTGTTCTTGGTCAGTGGACCGTGGCTGAGATTACTTACCACGATGCCTGTGCCATTGAACCCTGGCTCAGAGTCCCAAAGCTCAGGTGACTAACTTGGTTTTCTATCAACACGTAACATTTGTGTTTGTTTAGTGTTTGAATAACAAAAGGCCTGCAGGTGGCGCTAGGGGTAAAGAACCTTGTCTGCTCATGTAGGAAACTGAGAGACTCAGGTTTGATCCGTGGGTCGTGAAGATCCGGAGATGGCAACCTGTTCCAGTATTCTTGGAAAATAACCACGGACAGAGGAGCCTGGCGGACCTCAGTCTATGGATTGCAAAGAGTTGGACACAACTGAGCATGCACACACACACCCCTCTTATCCCTCGCCTTAAACCCCTTCTGGGAAAAGGTGGGGATAAAAATAAGAACAAAGATCCTATTTCCCTAAGTAGATTGTGGATTCCAAGGGCAGAGGTGCACCTTTAACCATCTTTCCATTCTCAGCTCTCTGTACAGGGTTAACTCTCAAGCTGGAGTTCAACTGTCTTTGCCAAACAAGGCTCTACCCTCACTTTTGATACAGGCACACAAGAGACATCAACACACCCCTACAAAAGAAAATAATCTTCCTAGGACTCAATGTTAATTGTGGCAAAGCACAACGATGTTCACTGCAGCACTGCTACATATAAAATAGATAACCAACAAGGACCTACTATATAGCACAGGGCACTATACAGTATTTTGTAATAATGCATAGTAGGAAATATACATGTAACTGAATCACTGTGTTGTACACCTGAAACTAATAGAACATTGGAAAATCAACGATATTTCGATTAAAAACAAAAAAAAAAATCCTCCCTGAGTCAATAGTATTGTCTCCAAAAGACTTTGTAATAAAACATTCTCCAGAATCAGTTTCATGGATGGCCCTGAGAAACAAAATACTCTATCCTCCAAAGCCAGAAAGATGTGTTTGTGGCCTGGACCATTTTTTTCTACTCACACCCTGCTTTGTATTGTTGCTTCAGCTTTTCCTGGCCTCTGTTTGCCAACTACCACCCACGACCTCAAGCGCCAAGTTTGAGCGGCACAGTGTTGTAATAAACTCAGGCCGCCTGCTGGTGAATCCTGCCTTCCCCACACCCAGCTACTACTCGACCCTGGGTGAGACAAAAACTGAGTTATGCTTTCCATGTCTATGAGGGATAATAATTACACCTATCCACTCTTAGGATTGCTTTCAGGATGAAATGAGAGGTCTGCGATCAAGTAGGTTTGGGAAATTCTACGTTCTCTTTTTGAAAATTCAAAACAAATAGCATGTTAAAGACTCAGAAGAGTTCTGTATTAAAAATCTTGTTCCACATCTTTTTTTTACCCAGTCATATCCCAAACTCATTAGACTGTTACACTTTTTCTAGTGGAATACCTAATGACACCCACGCCCCTGCAAAAAAAGGGGGAAAGACTTGGGAAAACCACTGCCTCCATCAATTTCTACAAAGAGACTGGGAAGAACTCAGCTAATGCTTGTATCTGAAGGTCTATGTTGTTTAGCCTTCAGGAATGGACTTCCATATCATCTCATAGAATTTAGTCATCTTCCAAAAAGCTGTAAGTCACCCAGGTCATCTAAGTCCTAGCCTCTCAAACTCTAGCAGGCATCAGAATCACGTACAGGGCTCAGTTAACACATTCCCCTCATCTCTTCCCCCAGATCTGGAATCACTGGGGCCTGAGAATTTATGTTTCTAGTAGTTGCCAGGAGATGCTGATGTTGAGGGTCACTAGACCCCATTTTGACAAGTACTGAGCATGTTATCTTCCTAGCTGTTCACCTTCCTTTTGCATGCTAAGTGTATGAGTGTGTGTGTGTGGGAGTGAAGCAGTCATGACCTTCAAGTTCACCAATGTAAGCTGATGAATGGACCTAAGGACTTGTGTAAGCAGAGGGCCTTCATGATGCCATTTGAAATGAATGAGACTGTCAGTCGCTACTGTCCTGCAGGCCCCAGTGGGTAGCCCTGTGTGGCGCCTCATGTGGCCCAGCAGATCTGTCCTACTTTTTCTTTTTGGCCGCACTATAGGATGTAGGATCTTAGTTCCCTGACCGGGGATTGAACCCACGCCCCCTGCATTGGAAGCAGAGAATCCTAACCACTGGACCACCAGGGAAACCGCAGATCTGTCCTGCTTTACTGCTATGCTTAGGCTGGGGACAACAGTGCCAGATGGTACATATGCTTTTAGTTTGCTTAGAAAATTTTTCTTTCCCGAAGAGAATGCAAAGGTACAGTTCTAAAGAGGTTTTCACTGAATTCATGCTGGGGGCAAGGGATGTATGCACATGTTAAGTTTATTTTTAATTTCTCTAACAGTTGTTCATTTATGTCATTGGAATAGGCATGTCTTGCTCTCATTCTGTCATGGCCTCTCTGAGGGGGAAAATATTGGTCCCTCACTGTGGGACTTAAAAGGCAAGTGGCCTCTCATTAAGACTTTCCTTGTCTTTCACACAGCTATGTGTTTTCTCATAAGGAGAATACTTAGCTGTGACTTAAGTCTTTCCACAAGCATATTGCTAATGAGATAATAGCAGAAAGTCTAAAACTGTGCCCTCCAACAAGTCACTTCAACAGAAAGGTTAGCAATGGAAGGCATATCTGGCAAATAATTACATAATGTGGAAAAAGCAGTCACATTCTTTTCCCAAAATCTACCTAATTCTCATCCCAGCTGATCTCTGGACCCTGCCCCTCAAGACCAGTGTCCCAGAGGGCGGGCAGAGTTCTGGCACCTCCAGAGACCAGGACCCGTTTGCCGACCACATTCCTTTCCTCCATTTGAAAAGCAGAGTCAAATTTCATAGATGGCTGGATTGCAGTTCATCACTGAAAAAGTCTGACTACCTAAAAACACATCAGGTTTTCATTTCAAACTGAAGCTGGGAAACTGTTAAAGTGCCAGTGGACAAGTGCTTCCTTCTTTTATTAAGCTTCCAGAACTGCTTCTCTGATGGGGTCACCTTGGAGGCAAGGACTAAAAGGCCCAAACTTACGACCTTGTAAAAAATACCCTCTAAGAGTATTTTCCTTTCTGCTGAAGCAGAAAGGTTGGTTCTCACCTGACAGTTTAAAACTTTACAGACAGTAAAGCTGTGAAGGAGACTCTCCAACCTCACATTCACTGGGACTGGGGAAATTTATCAAGTAATTATACTGGTTGTCTCCGACAGGGCCAATGTGTTTTCTCCTCTCTTTAGAGGAAGGGATAGGAGTCCAGGGGACCTGCAACCCAGTGTGGCTTTGAAGAATGGCATTATTAGGTAGAGGACCAAAAACTTTCTCTTGGAAAGGAGTATATATAGTGAAAGTTGTTGCCTGATTTTTAAGATGAACAAATCATGAAGATGAAGAACAGCATTCTAAAAATGAGACTGTCATCATTTTAATGAGCTGTGAGAATTCCACCTTCGTATATAAATATATTCTTGGTTATGTGGGCAGTGGGTCATCTCTATTTTCACTAAGTTTTCTCCTCATTTAAAACAAGAGGTACAAACTATTAAGTATAAAATAAGCTACAAGGAGGGATTCCCTGGTGGTCCAGTGGTGAAGAATCCATTTTGCAAGGCAGGGGGCACGGGTTCAATCCCTGGTTGGGGAACTAAGATTCCATATGCTGCAGGGCAACTGAGCCTGTGTGTTACACCTACTGAGCCGGCGCGCTCTGGAACCCACGGGCCACAACTACAGAGCCTGAGCAACCAGAGACCATGCCACGGCTGGAAGGCCCACATGCCACAACAAAAGACCCAACATGACACAGTGAAGAAGACTGCCACCACGAAGACCTGACGCAGCCAAATAAATAAGTACATAAAATAAGCTACAAGGATATACTGTACAATGCAGGGAATATAGCCACTATTTTTAAAAAAACTATAAATGGAGTATAACCTTTAAAAATTGTTAATCACTATATTGGACACCTGTAACTTATATACTATTGTATAGCAATGATACTTCAACTAAAAAATTAATAAAACATGCTCTCTAAGAGGTAGGTCGATGAAAAATAGTGTACCCATTTTACAGACTCTGAGATCTGGAGGAAAATGTCAGCAAGGAAACAGCAGAATGGGAAACAGCCCACGTGCCTCTTTCTTAGCAGGTGTCACTTTCTGCTTTCTTCGTATCCTTCCTTTCTTGTCTGCAGACCTCCTCTGCCCACTGAAGAAAGTCCATCCTCAAGGGCTTCCCATCATCTGCTGGAATCTGACACTGAATCTCCTCCGTCTCTCCAAGAAGACAGTTCCCATGACGCCTGCCGAGGGGCTCCAGTCCCCACCTGGCGTCCCCCCCTGCCGCCTGCAGTGTTCAGCACCTCTCGTTTCCTGCCGCCCTGCTGCTTCACGTGCTGTTCCCCCAGAGCCTGCGAGGCGCCCTGCTCAGGGCGCGGCTCTCCGCCACAGTGCCCACTCCCCTCCGGGCACACTGGGCAGTCACTCAGGCCTGTGTGGTCCCCGCACCTTTCCTTTTGAAACGTGAAGCTGCCTGGGGACCAAGAGAGTGCCCTCCTCACATCAGGGGACAGGGTTTACTCATTTTTGTCATGAACCTGCCTCAACAGATCCCCAGGGATGTGCTCTCACACCAAAGGTTAATTCTTGCTTTACTTCGGCATTTCTATTTTACTCTAAGGGAAATTTCAGTACTTTCTAATCTCTGAAATGTGATTTTCTTTTTCTGTAAATTCTCTAACCTCCTCCAGTCCAGTCCCACATTTTTTTTTTTTTTCAGCCTCAGTAGTATGATTTTAAACGGAAGTTTTGAAATGGAAGTTGGAGAATAGAATTCACCTGCAGAAATGAGCTGGCTATCTGGCCCAGGAGTTGGTAAACATTTTCTATAATAGGCTCCATCATAACTCCTCAACACTGGCACTGCAGCAGAAAGGGAGCCCGGACAACATGGACATACTGGGGCATGGCTGTGTTCCAGTCAAACTTCACTGAAGGGGGGCTGTGAGCTGGATCTGGTACCTGGCTATGGACAAGCCTTCCCTCTACTGACAAGAACATCTGCAATTCTCTAAAGAGTCAAATTAAATCTGACTTCCCGAGCCACCCTGGAAATAAAGCAAAAAAGGTGGGTGATTATAAAGGAATCCCAGCCTGAGAAAAGATGACAAGCATTAAGAAAACAAATTATGTCTGAGCAAAAATGTACTTCGATTTTCTACCAAAAACTACTGGAAATGAGAAACAAGCAGGATGAAAAAAACAGCCAGAGCCTCTCTTCTCACCTATGGCCCATATTTCCAATCAGCCTGGCCTTTCCCAAGAGCCAGAGGCCTTGCCTCTGCGGTCTGCCAGTCAACAGAAGATTCCTCCCGTGACCCTTTGACTCCCCAGGGCATGGGGCAGAGCTCTGGGCCGAGCTTTTTGTTGGGCACGTTCAGGACTGGGTGGGCGCGCTCCTCTCCATCCAGCACAGTGATGGGCTTGTTCAGACTCGGCCCTGTCGGCCAAGAGCCCCAACCCGCCTGGACAATGGGAACATTCAACAATTCACGAGCTGGAGGCTCAGCTCGTTTGTCTTTGACATAACTCCATTTTTTTCCATAAGGAGAATGCTTAGCTATGAGTTAAGTCTTTCTATAAGCATATTGTTAGCGAGGTGGCTCCAGAAAGTCTGAACTTGTGCCTTGTTCAACCGAAAGATTTGAAATTCACTCCTGGGCAGTGAGTGACCTAATTTGAGAAGACTGTTCACATTTTCATCCCCCATAGTTCAATCTAACTTCAGATAACACCTACTTGTGTTCCCGCTGGTTGCTGGACCCTGTCCCTTCAAACTCCTGCCCTCCCATTTCCACTGGTGACTGTGTTCCTGAACTTGATCTGCTCCTGCATCCTTGTCCCTGCCCTCATCAGGTTATCCTGGTCCTGCTCCGACAGCCATCCCGTGCGCACAGGGCCCGTGGCTGGCCAGGACTCCCTCACTGCTGGCTGCAGTCAATTCTTATCCTTTCCAGGTGCCTTGTCAGTTACGAACTTCCTTCATGGGGTGTCAAAAGCATTTGGGTCCCCACAGTTTCTTATGTAACAGGCTGACCTTTCCTCTGCGTAAAACAAACAAAAGAAGTTGGCGAACATCAATGCCATGGATTTCTCTCCTTGCAAAGTTTCTAAAACATGATCTCACTTTTGACCTAAACAAGTTGATACTGTGCTTATAAGCCACAATTTCTCTGGCAGATTTAGAGGTGAAGGTTTAAAGATAAAAGGGTAAGGGGTAAAGTTCTGAGTGTTAAGTGAACAATTCTCTGATTGACTCTGACTCTGGGAAACAGGCTTTTCATGCTAACAAAGCTTAGATGGAGCAAAAGGTCAGAAAGCTTTGGCAGTCAAAGCTATTTTGCCAATGACACATGCTGACAGAATCAGGCTATAAGCAATGATAGAACCATTATCTGGAGAAAATCAAGCCCTTGGGGCAGTATAAGATTGAGAAATTTAACAAAATAGTGGTGAGAGTCCTGAAGAAACTAGATTTTAAGCAGGATTTTACTTGCAAGGGACCTCCTAGAGCAAGTGGTCCACCGAACGTCATGGACCTTCTAAAGGAAGTGAGAAAATCAGATTCCATTAAGAACCAACGTCAGGGACTGAAGAATATGTATGTGAGTACATCTGTATATCGACACAGCGCTCGTCATCTTCTCTGTGCAGCAAACATTTCGTCTCATCTAAGATGCTGGCGCAGACCCTTCTGGCTACACAGGGAATGAAAGAAACAAATCACAGGCCATTGGTTCTGGTCCTGTCTACTGCTTGAGTCTTTGGACTGTTAAGGAACATATGAGCTGACTCTGAAACAACACGCAGTTTCTAGATTTGTGACTTTCAACAGAAGATTCTGAATGAACTGCTAACCTGAAAATCTATATTATTTTTCACTACAGTTCAGTCTAAAAAAGAGATTTTTAAAAAATGTAGTGTCTAGCAGGGACCCAGATTTTCATACGTATACTGAAGAAAATATATCAAAGAGCAAATGAGAAAGTACAGAAGGTATTTATCCATAGCTATAAACTTAAAACATAAATAAGAAAACTCAAGTAGGAAAGAAAGAGGAGGAAAACAGTACAGGAACAGTCTACTAAAATCTTCTCCAAGAATGCTTTTAGTTTAAGATCTGAAAAATAACCTGGCAGGTAAAATATTGCAACAGCATAAAAATTAAGCGATCCTTCTGATTCACATGACTGTAGCAATATCTTGTTCTTAAGAAAACATCAAGCCTTCCCTCAAAGTCCTAGTTAGTCACAAGCCTAAGGGAGGATCTGGGTTTTCTTCACATTTAACATATGTGGTGCTCCTGCCACCAGCTCCTTTGTTGCACACGAGGGTTCGAGGGCCTTACCCTCCGAGTTCCCGCTGGTGGGGAGTGACAGTTGAGGGCTTTAACTGTCAGCATCATCTGCTTGTTTCACTGGGCTCAAACCATCTTACCCGGACGTTTAGCTCTGCTTGTGCCGACAAGGAAGCTTACCCCAAAATACTGTTCGGGGGGGATCCAATGTGCAGAACTTGATGCTGAATATGAGCTCATTTTGCTTAAAAGCATTTTAAAAAGCCATTCTGATTACTCAGCCATAAAATAGAATGAAATAATGCCATTTGCAGCAACATGGACAGACCTACAGATGATCATACTAAGTGAGTCAGAGAAAAGACAAAGACTGTAAGAATCACTAACATGTGGAATCTAAAAACACAGTACAAATGAACTTATTTACTGAACAGAAAAAGACCTACAGACACAGAAAATAAACTTGTGGTTATGAAAGGGGAAGGTGGTGGGGAAGGGATAAACTATGAGGTTGGGATGAACACATACACACTGCTATATGTAAAACAGAAAAACAACAAAGACCTATATACAGCGCAGGACTATATTCAGTATCTTGTAATAACATACAAGGGAAAAGAATTTGAAAAATATACATATAACTGAATCACTATGATGTACATCTGAAATAATGTAAATCAACTACGTGTACATTGTTCTGTGTCCGACTCTTTGCAACCCCATGGTTGCGAAAGTCAGCTACATCAGACAACTACCAGGCTCCTTTGTCCAAGGGATTCTCTAGGCAAGTATACTGGAGTAGCTTGCCATGCCCTGCTCCAGGGGATCTTCCCGACCCAGGGATTAAACCCGGGTCTCCGGCACTGCAGGCAGACTGTTTACTGCCTGAGTCACTAAGGAGATCAACTATGCTTCAATTTAAAAAACAGTCAAAACTAAAGCCATTCTGTGTGATCCGGGGCGTGTATGTATGCTTGTCTGTGCTGAGGCAGACAAACCTCAGCCCTGGGGAGCGAAGCCAGCAGTCAGCAGGTCCACTTTTACCACCTACATGTCTCCAGGGCTAGATTGGTTCCAGTTTTCATTGTTGTTAAACAATGAGCATGCATTTCTTTTGTAATTCAGCCTAGTTCTTATAGACAAGTCCATCTGTCTGTACTGGACAGAAAGCTCCCACAGACACCCGGCACACCCACTCGCGAGTCCGGGGCCCACGCTCACCTCGGCACTCCACGCTGGGGTCCCCCCAGAAGAGCTCCTGGCACTCGCTGCAAGAGCGGCCTCCGAAGCCAGGCATGCAGTGGCACTGCCCTGTGAACTGAGGCCAAGGACAGACCCAGGTCAGCTCAGCTGCAAGGCCGGGAGACCTAACGGCCTGCCCGAGAACAGGGAACCTCACCCTGATTATGGGTGCTAAGGGCCCCAGGCTGGCATCTCCTAACCGCTCCTCTGCAAGTGGGGCTGGGAAGGCCCAAAGCATGATCCCTTTTGTTGACATATTTCCTCACTCGTATCCTCATACATCACGCACAAGCCTGGACCCCCTGTGACTGTGCGTGACTCACCGTTCTGTGTGTGTCAGGGAACAGGAGAACTTTCTACAATGCTGGTTATTGTTATGTGGCCCACTTCAGGCTGTGTGGCTAAGAAAAAGAAGTCTGATTCAGCAGCCAGGTATTGGGAAAAATGGCCCCCCTGGTCCATTAGAAAGTGAGCTGCCCCCCTTGCTGCTGGGGCCCTAGGCTGCTGTGCCCCGGTGGGATCCAGTGGGGACTCTGTGCACATTACATTGTCCCAGCCCACGGGGGCACGTGAGGGCGGACAGCCAGTCTGTGCTGTGTGTGCCGGTGCAAGGCTGCAAGCACAAGCAGGGGGCCTTTCTCTAACTTGGGCCCACCCAAGAGCTGTCATGTGGACCCAAAGTCCTCTTTCCTTACGCTATGATGGGTGCTCTGGGCGACAGCGCCTCACCTCATTACAGGACGGCCCGAAGGAATGGGCAGCATCGCAGTTGCAGGGGTCGCACCCTGTCCCGCTGGCCAGTTGCCAGGTGTTGGGCGCGCAGCGGTCACAGTTCTGGCCGATCACGTTAGGGAGGCAGAGGCACTGCCCCGTGGTTTTGTCGCACTGGCAGTCAGAGCCGTTACAGTGCTCCTGCACCGTGCCCAGGTAATTGCAGACACACTCTGAAAAAGAACAACCTGGTCAGATGTACTTACAGAGGCCCACTCAGAAAATACAGACAGTGCGAAAGTCAGCTACATCAAACAGCGACCACTTTCTCTCTCTAGATTTCAACCTGGAAGTGCAAACAAGAAGAGAAAGGAATGGAGGGGATTAAAAAAAAAAATTCTGAAACTGTGGTTCTTCATCTTATGATGTTCCACACAGCTCTGACATTTCCCAGGCAGACATGCAAAATGGCTGGCAAGTATTTTCAAAAATACTTGATTTAATAAGTGGCTGGTGAATCACTGTAAGATTGAGGATTTAACTGGAAATAAAAGCCAGGCTGTGGGAGCAGAGATACCTAATGATTTCAAACTCTTGGCAGGAAACAGCAGTCATGGCTGTGTGAGCCATGGCAGGTAAAGCCCTTTAAATTAGGAAGGCTTGAAGGAATCCAGTCCTGCTAGTCCTCAACATTCCGCAACATTCCGTGTTTGTATCAACAAAGACAGGGGCCTGGGGGCCATGCAGCCGCAGCAGGAAATGCTGGCTGATCTCGCGATAAGAGAGAAATAATGAGTTCTGAAAGAGATACTTCAGAGATGTTACTTCTTTCTTTTCCTAAGCTGGAAGCCTCTATCCATCACTGACAAAAGGGTAGACCAAAGTGTGTATTTAGGATGCAGAAGTCTCAGCCCATCAACAAGTCCATGGGCAGAACAGAAAATCAATCCACTCTAGACTTGTGGAGACACTGTGTCTGCTGCCTCCTCCCTGGGGCCTGGTGTGGAGGGCAGTGCAGGTCTGGGGCAGTGAGGAGCTCTGCGCCTGCTGTGGAGCCAGCCCAGAGGCTGCCCGGCCACCCTGGTCTGAGGCTTGTGGTGCCAGCTGCTGGTGAGCACAAAGGCATACCCAGCCTCAGACAGCTGAGCTGCTTAGTTACCTAAGAAAATCGACCTGCGTATGTCAGATGTTTGTGCAATGCAAGGATGCACTGTGCTTATTTTAAAAGGCGAAAGATTTATACAATCTGAAGAGAAACCAGAGTATAACTGTGCTTATTTTAATAAAATTGTTTTCAATTAAAAAAAAAAATCAATCCACTCTATCGATGGCATTTATCATGGGGAGAGTGGCACAGCTTTTGGTTCCTTCTCGGGTGCTGAGCCACAGCTCAACAGTGCCAGGAACGAGGCTAAAAAAAAAAAATCATCCTTATCTTTCTCATGTGGGTAGTGAAATTTTCTCTTTCTGAAGAAGTGTTTTACCTGATGAGATAATGGGCTTCCCTGGTAGCTCAGTCAGTAAAGAATCTGCCTGCAATGCAGGAGACATGGGTTTGATCCCTGGGTCGGGAAGATCCCCTGGACAAGGGCATGGCAAACCCACTCCAGTACTCTTGCCTGGAGAATTCCATGGACAGAGGAGCCTGCTGGGCTACATACAGTCCAAGGGGTCACAAAGAGTCAGACAGGAACTGAACGACTAACACAGATGAGATAAATCCCCTAAGAATAAAATCCCCCAAGGAGGAGGCAGGGGAGGAGGAGCAGGAGAGTGGGAGCCACTCTAAGGCTGGGGCAGAGGGCGCGTGCATCTTACTGCGGCAGTCCTGGTGGAGCGCGTCGCCATAGTATCCAAAGCGGCAGAGCTGGCAGCGCTCCCCCTCCGTGTGGTATAAGCACTTGAGGCACCTCCCGGTCTCCTTGTCGCAGGCTTCCGGGTCCGCTGTGTCGATGTTGTGGTGACAATGGCAAGGCTGACATGTCCCCCCCACATCTGAGGGATTGCCAAAGAAGCCTGAGGCACACTCGTCGCATCTGGAGCCTGTTGTCCAATAAAACCAGCGTGGGGCCTTTGGCTTGCTGTCTGCAAGATCTGGTCCCCCGACATTCCTGCCAACCAGAGAGCCCACCCAGGCGGTGCCTCGATCCCCAGGGCGCTAGTTACTGGGCCAAGGCTGGCCACGCTTTCAGGGAACGGGCTGTCAGTCATGAAAGGCAGCAGCCTCTTTGCAGCGATGGCGCTTCAGCCTTGGCTCTCTGCGGTCATGGTCGGGGAGGGGCAGTTAGGAGAGCTCCAACCCATGGACTCAGCTCCTCATTCCACAGGGATGGACACATCAGGAGCGAAATAATGGTTTCACAGCAAAAAGCTTAGCTTGATGTTAAATCTTGACCCAGGGATTATATTCATTGAAAAACTCTGGCTCCTCACTGAGCAACCTGAAAAATGGGGCCCTTTGTGATGACCACTTTCCCTTCTTTTTTTTTTTTGTTTTTTTTTTTCTTTTTTATTTCTTTTTTTTTTTTATTTAGTTTTTTGTTTTTTTATTTTTTTATTTTTTTTTTTCATTCTTCCACTTTCCCTTCTTAAGAGATTTTGAAGAGTAAACAAGTTCCTACTGAATAGCACAGGGAACTATATTCAATACCTTGGGATAAACCACATGGAAAAGAACAGGAAAACGGATAAATATATGTACAACTGAGTCACTCTGTTGCAGTGTGGAAATAAACAACATCGTAGATCAACTATAAGTCAATAAACTAAAAAAAAAAACCCTAAAAAGTGCAAATTGGCTGAGCTATGTATAAGCATAAGGAGTATCTGAAACAGTGGTATCAAGGATGAAATAAAGGGAGTCTGTATGTACAACTTGCTACCCTGCATGAATGCTGGCAGATAATGTGAGTACAGCAAATAATGAAGAAAACTTCTAGCTTTGATCGATTCTGTTGTCTGGGGCTCGTAGATGGTATTCTTTTCTTCATTCTGCCCACTATTTGGCTACTTTACTTTTTGAGACTATCCTACGAGGCGTTAGATAAGGGAAGGAAGAAGTGAAATATACATTAATCTTTCTACTGGTTAGGAACAGAACTGGCTAGGAACATTAGGCTTCACAGGGACTTTAAACGAACTTGTTATTGTGCTCGGTATTATAACATTTTTATCAGAGACATGAGAATAGAGACTGTCCCACATACCAAACAGGAAAAGAACATCTTCTATATTTCAGATTCCCTTCACTTTTAAATAAAGATTTTTTTAAAAAAAGCAACTAAATCGGCTCACTCTTCAGCTTTTCTTCTTTCTTAACCACTAACCTCATGAAGACACATCTTTTCCTCTGAGAGTTTGCACATCACTTACCAATGTATCCAGGATTACAGACACAGGCAAGCTGTAAAGTAACAGGGTCTTGATAGCAGCTACTGGCAAACTGGCGTCCGCTCTCGGGACCATCTGGGCAAGGACAAGGGCGGCAGTGGTCTCCTGACCCAATGATGGGGTTTCCATAGTAACCAGCCAAGCACCTGTATCAGTTGCAGGAGAGAGAAGGTCATGAACCACAGTGATAAGAAATATGTTGCAAGAGAAAGTCTAAGAAACCATGTTCTCTGTTTAGGAACATCATTCCTGATTCCTCATGTTTCCACATGAAGGACTTTCCAGTAGAGCAGTGGCTTAAACACTACTTTCAATCAGAATTCCCTGGAGGGCTTTTAAACACAGATTGCTGGGTTCCCTCTCCTGATTTAGGAGGTGACGCTGCTGCCACTGGTCTGGGGATGCCACAGCAGGACCACTGCATTAGAGTTACACCCCGGCCTCACCTGAGCACTCACGCACTCCTCCCTAAAGAGGTACCTCTCCCCAGGTGCGTGCTATCTTCTAACAGCTGCCTGTCCTGGGCATTCTGGTCAGCAGCAACTTCTGTGCATTAAGGAGTTGGGGGGAAAGAGAGCTTGTGGTTGTTGGTCTCTGCCCATGCCTGGGAGGGGCGATGCGTCAGTAAGCCCACGGTGGCTTGTTCGACAATCCAGCCTTTACCAGTGAAAAGTAGATAAAGATGCTCTCCAGGTGCATGCCCCTCGTGTCTGGCTCTCGGGGATGAGAGGTGGTATGTATCAGTTCCCAGACCCAACAGGTCCCACCTCCCTGCCTTACAGATAAGGCAGCCATGGAGCTGAAATGATTTGCAAAGCTCAAACGAATAGTTAGTAATAAGCCACGATTTGGATTCAGCCTCCCAACTTTCAGCAAGGAATTCTTTCAGTATGCCAAGGTGCTTTTCAACATGACTGGTAATTAGATTACTTTTAAAAATTCCTATAGCATTGGAGCTTGAAGGAAGTTTGGATATCATCTAATCCAACTTAGTTATCCTACTATAACTGCTCAGTGACAGTGCCTCCTGTCTTTCTACAGCACAATCTTGCAATTGGAAACACTTGACTTTTACTCTGAGCAGTCACTGAGCAGTTATAGTAGGATAACTAAAGTTGGATACTCAGAGAGGTGAGCTAAATCACCCAAGATAGAGCAGGTCAGGAGCAGAACTGGGCCTGGAACTTCTTATTCACTTTGTTTTTCTTTTTTCTCTTTTTGAGGCAGAGGATTATTTTAAATGGGGAGTGGGGAAGGATGAAGAAATAGAAGGGGAAAGTTGTTCAGAGGGCATTAACCTTCTATTTAATTAGACACAGACACATTACAAGAACTTATGTCCCAATTACATGCTGGAAAATCAACAGGAATGAAGCAATTCTGTGCAACAGTTTGAAAAAATTTCCTATGAGGCTTTTCTAGGTACAATACGTCCAAACATATCATGATAGAAACTGAGTGTTCACTTCCTGCCTCCTCCTTCTCTAACCCCCTTGGCAGTAATCTGAGTCTAGAGCTTCTTAAAGTCACAGGACTGGAGTTGATCATCTCAAGAAGAGGAAGAGAATGGGAAACCAGCTCAAACTAAATAGCAGCATCTGAAATACTTCAGGGAAATTCTGTCATCCAAACTAGGGCTGAAAACCCTTCCTCCTCCTACATCCTGAGTTCTCCTTCAAGCAATAAGAATGCTTTAGAAATATGATTTCACATCGGCCTTGTGGACAACCACCTCTGCTGACCGGTGTTCCCCACCTTCTTCACCCTTTTCATCTGGTTTTCTCATCTCTCTGTCTTGAATTTATTCTCCATGTCCACTGAAACAATGGTAATGAAAACTCAAATGCAGAAAACAAAAAATGACACCAATACATTAATTTCTTCCTTTCAATCTTGTATAACTGCCTCCTGTCTTTCTACAGCACAATCTTGCAATTGGAAACACTTGACTTTTACTCTGAGCAGTCACTGAACTCTCCAAATTCTTGAATACCATCCAGCATACAACCAAGAGCCACGGATTTGCTGCCTTGCACATCCTCATGCTGTAATCACATATTCAATTTTCACTAAAAACTTCTTTCATCTGATGGGCAACTTTTGCACTGACTGAAGCATTTGCTGAATATTCTTTTAAAAACAAAAGTCCCACAGAGTGTGGATATCAGGAGAGGTTTATTGACTTGAAAGGTGGAGACTAGTATTCCCAAAACAGCAGATTCTAAGAGCATGTCTGCCTTTTTAAATTAGTAATGAATGATGTAAGTCAGGATGTAATTTTTTCATACAGACTGTTTCTTACCTACTGAGCTGGGCTGTAATGTGATTAGAGGCACATTCTATGTCCCGTTCTTCCTATCGCTGGTGCACTGCACTACATCCATAATAATTGTTCAATTAACATCTGCTAACAGGAGAACAGATCTGCTTGTGCACATTTTATGTGGGCTCCTGGAAACACTAGCTGCATAAAATGTTGCGATCAACAAAGCTATTAAAGTGGCTAATCCCCATTTGGATTTGGTTTCTACTTTGACCCAAATTAGGAATTAACATTTCACAACTCTCACCCTAGGCCAGAATCGGCCGAGCCAGAGAGATGATTTCTGTACAGCCTAGAAGGACTCTTCAAGAGGGCAGATTCCTGCCGGTTTTGTTCTCTGCTGTATCTCCCCCTGCCCTCAAACAATGCCTGGCACACAGAAGGTGTAAACTAAATCTGTACTGGATAAATGAATGAGTTCCTAGAAAACACCAAGGTGATTAGAAATGAACGAGCAACCTGGAGCCTGGCAGAGATTCATTCTGTGGTTTGTCTGAAATGCTGCTTGCTCACTCAAAAACAACCTTGTTCTCTTTCAAGAGGCGGCACATACCTCTCACAGTTATGCCCTGTGGTGAAGTCCTGGCAGCTCAAGCACTCCCCCGTCACCGAGTCGCAGTCATCGGCGTGGCCATTGCACTGGCAGGGCTGGCAGCTTGGAAAGCCCCAGAACCCGGGTAAGCAGCGGTCACACTGCCTTGCGTACACCCCCTGGAAGCAGTGGCACTGGCCAGTGATGGGGTCGCAGAAAGCATTGACAGATCCTTGCAGATGGCACTCACAAGCTGAAGAAACAGGCAACCAAGGGACTACGTTGAGAAACTTGTTAAATGCAAATACATCTCTTATTCAGGCTGGCCCCTTCCCTTCAGTGTAAAACGCTCATGGGCCTCTGTGATCAATTTCCGGAGTGCAGCACGCCTTCTGAAGCTACGGAACACACACTGCATGACTTATGATGTTAATGAATACGTTACAGTTCTTCTGATCAACTTACGTTTGCATCCGCTGGGCCCAAAGCCAAAGGTGCCAGGAGCACATCTGTCACACCTTCTTCCCACCACGTTTGGCCGGCACTGACACTGGCCTCCGTTGGGGTCGCAGACGGAACTTAAGGAGCCCTGAGGGTCGCACTCACAAGCTGCAGGGAAGACAGGCAAGAGCCCATGACCCAGGGCAGCCACGCCTGCCGCGGCGATAAGCCCAGCACATCCCACCCAGTTCTGCACTGGCCTGTCCTTTTCCTCAGGTTCTTCCCTGACCCCTCATGGGTACCTCGGCTCATTCAGAATTCCCATTTAAAGCATTTATCTTCCCTCAGATGGGTGTGAGGGAAGCAGCAGGAGCAAGTTGACAGGTAAAAGCAGTTTTTCTAGGAAGGAGGTCACTAATGTTTTCTCTCTTTGCCTTCAAAGCTCAAATATCATAGGACCTTCAACAAAAGGCCAGTGACCAAAACATCAATTTCAGTTATGGGACGCTCCTCTGATTTCATTCCAACTTCCTGCCCTGCATATGGCAAGTCTCAGGGACCTTTCCCTTGTCCCCTCTTCTTTGTGTATTTCTTGATGACTGAGTCCACTGTCAGAGGTGCTTTATCACTAACACACTCTTAGAAAAACAAACATAAACTGCAGTTGAGACTCTTTCCTTTGTGCTGTATGCCTAACAGAACCATTGGACATGCCTGCCAATGTATCTCATGATGCCAAGTGTCCTCGGAGCTTCTGAGAAAGAAGGGGCAGAAGCAGCAGCAGTGATACCTACCCAGGCCTGTCTGGTGCAACAGGGCAGAAATGCTAAAGATGATGTTTCTGCAAACATCAGTCATTGGCGTCTTCACAACGCTCCTGCTGTTCTCCAGACATCGGTATCTCTGAAAGGTTTCCCAGGCGCTGTTGGTGACCACCCCGTCTCCTGAGCCTCCCACGGTGAAGATGTCCAGTGACTTACAGAATGGCATGAGAACAAGCTAGGAAGAAACCAGAAGAACACACTGTTCTTAGGTGGCTGCCTGGGGTCACCAATTAACACAAATCAACACATAAAAACCCCAAGTGCTTCTTTGACTCTTGAAAAGAAAAAGAAATAAAAAACCCAGACTCATGGTGTCAAGTGGAAATCTTCTCATTCTTAAAACATTCTTGCCAGAAAAAGTATAGATAGTTTGATGGGTTTTGAAATGTCATTGTTCAGACACTTCCTATTTTTAGGAAGGATCAGCTTGAGTAGATTCTTCCAGAGGGTGGAGTTTTATTAAAGTAAACAAGCAAAGTAACCTTGGAGGCAGGAAAGACTCTGCCTCACCTCTCAGCATTATCCTCCACAAAGCCCTTTAGGGAAGCAGACGCATGTTGTCTGCCCAGTCCTCCCTGCTCGCATCGGAAATGACCTCCACTTACGGAATCAATCAGGGTGTAAGGGCTGTCCACACCGCTGTCCGAGGAGGTGTACTGGGGCAGTTCTAACCGCACTGTGTAGTTCACACCCTTCTCGAAGCACACGGGACGGGGGAGGACCACGTACCTGCCCCGAAACAGAAAAGAAAGATAACAACCAAAGGTCAACCTTTAAGCATCCAATCTATCAAAGCTCCCCGTAGATCCCGAAGGAAGGAACAGTCTGTATCTGGTTTTGGCTCTGAAATGGTTACTGTACAACTCACAAGCTGAGACATCAGCAAAATAATTAATTTGTGTGTTGGATCTGCTGAGCTGCAAACCACAGCCACACTGACCTGGAGCCAGGTGACAGGGACACCACCTGGTTGTCATCATCGGGAACAGTGTTTCCACACCGGCTGCTGCTTGGAATCTTGCCGGGCCGCTGCACCGTGATGACAGCTTTCTCCCAGTGGTCAGGGAGCTAGAGCAAGAAGCAGAGGATCAGAAGGACGATTCGAGCTGGCCGGCTGGGGCCTGTTTGTTTGGAAGTCTCCATCCACCTATCTTTTGCCAAGTTTAAATGGGAAACACTCGCTTGCATTTCCCTTTCCTCTTACCATTCTCTTGGCTGTTACCCCAGTTCTAGCCCAAATCTCTTCTCACCTGGACACTGAAACAGCCTCCCACAGCTCTCCTTGCCTCTCCCAATATCCCTTTCCATCCACCTTAAAACGCACCTTATTATTATTATCTTTTATTAAAGTATAGTTGATTTACAATGCTGTGTTAGTTTCAGGGATACGACAAAGAGATTCAGTTATACATACACACATATCTATTTTGTCAGATTATTTTCTGTTACAGGTTATTACAAGATATTGAATATAGTTCCCTGTGTTATATGGTAGGTCCTAATTGTTTCAGTGTTCCATATATAGCAGTGTGCCTCTGTTAATCCAAAACTCCCAATTTATCCCTCCTCCCTTGCCCCTTTGGTAATCATAAATTTGTTTTCTCTGTCTGTGAGTCTATTTCTGTTGCATAAATAAGTTCATTTGTGCCATATTTTAGATTCCACACATAAATGGTATCATATAATTATCTTTCTGACTTAAAAGCAAAAAATAAGATAAAAAAAAAAAAAACAAAACCCAAACCCACAGCTTAGATAATGACAATCCCCTGCCCAAAACCCTTCAAAAGCTTCCTGTTAATATAGACTCCAAGTTCATTTATTGATCCCAGCATTTCTCCTAACAACATCTCCAACCACCCTTACCCGACTATGTGAAGGACACTCCAACCACCCCCTGTCTGCTGCTCCTGCTATTCCTCACTTCTGCTTGTGCCAAAATTCTGTCTCCATCTTAGGACCTGCAACTGACCCTTTAGGAAACATCTTGGCAGCCCCTGGTCAGTCTGGCTGGTATGAACCTCTCCTCTTGCAGCCCTGCTTGTGTCTCTGCTCTTACACTTTCCACCTTTGATGCCAGTTAGGGACACGTGTCCGCCCCCAGGCAGGGCAGGCCACGAGGGCAAGAGGAGGACAGGGCACGCTCTGGTCACCACCTCAGTTCTCAGCGAGCCTACGTGCTTAACAAAGAGATCACTAAATGTTTGTGAAACTGAATTCAAGAAAAACGTACATTTTTACTTTCGAGGAAGATAGAAAGTAAGAGAGGTTCCTCTATTCCAAGGCAGCCTGCACATCTCACAAAAACACAGTGTCCATTAGAAGAAAAACTTTTACCAATATCCCTCAACCCCATTAGTCCACTGAGGGGTTACCTGTGGTTCATAGCGAATTAGGATGTCATACTCCATAGAATATGGTATGTTGTCGATGAAGAACTCCAAGTAAGCCCCTTCAGGCACTCGGACAAAGCCTGCTCCAGTCCAGGAAGGAATCCGGTCCTGGATATACTGCCGTTCCACTATGCTGACCCCCTAAGGACAAGGGGACAGGAGTGATACTTTACTTGAAATGGAATTTGATGTTAATAGTCAAAGAAATCTGAAGGCACCCAAAGGTCCAAAACTGTAGATATGAAACCTATTTTTTTTTGCAGCCACATTTTCCCAGTAGATTCTATAATTTTTTGGAATATAAACAGGCAATTGTTTTCTTTTTAGTTTTTAGGTTGAGGTACTCTTGAGACATGGAGACAGGATTAAGGCTTAGGATATACCTTCTATGATACAACCAGGGGAATGGGCATGAAGGAAGGAAGGAGAACATCCCAAATGCTGTTATGAGCAAGCCTAGGAGTGACCAGGTATGTCCTGCATTTCTACAAGACTAGCCCAATATCTATGGGTGTACTTCTGTCATCTTCATTGGCATTTCTTTCAAGCTCCAGGTACAAATGAGGAAATCTGATACAGTCATGAATGTTCACTACTGATGAGGGAATTCTGATGGTCACTGAGATTGAGAATGAATAAATGTGAGTTGCTTAACTCAAGGGTGACTTTGAGTGTGTGCACAGGATTACATGCAATACCTGTGATTAGTCATAGTCACCTCCAAAGATGAAGTGTGTCATCACCTACAATGAACGTGTGTGAGGCTTCACCATCTAGAGGAACTATGTTCTCCTGCCGTCGAATCTGGTCTGGCCTTGTGACTTGTGACCAGCAAAATGTGAAAAAAAAAAATGACCTTCTGGGTCTTCTTAGCCCAGACCTTAAGAGACCTGGCAGCTTCTGTTTCCTCCTTCTCGGAAGCCAGATGCCATGGAAGAAGTCTCACTACTCTTCATGCTGTGAAGAAGCTCAAGACAGCTGTTTGGAGAACGGTGCTTAGCCAACCTTCAGCTGTTTCTGCCACCCCAGCTGATGTGCCAGACATGTATTTTAAGCCACTAACTTTTGGGATAGCTGTTATACAGCAACAGAAAACGGAAACAATATATTCTGAATGTTAACTATACCAGCTCAATAACTTTGGAGTGTCAGTCGAGAATAGAAAAAACAAAAAACCAACTCCCTTAAAAACACCAATAGCCTTATTACTGAATGTTTTGAAGTCTTTCTGAGTGATGGAATTACCTAGTTTTAAATAGGACTGTTCTCAAGAAGGCCTGGTCCTGATCCTTGCTTCATGCTCACTGATAAGATGCTCCTTACCTAGTCTCTTTACGAAACGTGTATATCACATTACTGCCCACCCCCCACCACCACCACTTTACCCACCTGACAAGCACAGCCCTACTTACAGGCCCAAAATTGGCTTCTTCTGCTTCGTAGATGTAGTGATCCAAGGTGGTGAAGTAGTAGCCAGATTCCACTTCGCTGCACTGACGTCCGATCATGTGGGGTCGGCACAGGCACTGGCCCGACTCCGCAGAGCAACTGGCAAGGAAGCAGAGAGGGTCAGCAGTGCTCACCACATCCATCAGTGAGCCCATGGAAGCAGATCCATGTTTGCCACTAAACGGTAAATGGGGTGAAATACTCAGGAGGGTATTCTTACCCCATTCTGAAAGTAAGTACATGGAAAAAACATTGCCTACAAATTAATCCCAAACTCCTGAGCTTCCCTGGTGGTTCAGATGGTAAAGAATCTGCCTGCAACGCGGGAGACCTGGGTCTGATCCCTGGGTTAGGAAGATCCCTTGGAGGAGGGCATGGCAACCTACTCCAGTCTTCTTGCCTGGAGAATCCCCAAGGACAGAGGAGCCTGGTGGGCTATAGTCCATGGGGTCACAAAGAGTTGGATACGACTGAGCGACCAAGCATAGCACCTGAGGATGAAAGGTCTCAGTAAAGCCTTTCGGTTTTATCTCCCCTGTTCTCTACCCTGCTCCATATGCGCCATGGCAGTGTCTCTGTAGCTGTCACATATGTTCTTGCATTGGTGTCTTCTGTCTTTGGCAAATACAACCCCTTTCCTGGGCCTGACATCTAAATATCCAACTCTCAGAAGGACAGCTCCTACTTAGTGGTCCCAGAGGCTAATCACGGATCCAGGAGGGCAGCACCCAACCCCTGCCTTGGGAGAAGACACCACCCCCCACTGCAGCAGCCATGTCAGAAACCAGAAGGTATTCTCTAGATTCCCTCTTTGTAGCCAATCAAGGGCCAAATTCTGTGATAGCCCCTCCTAGCATCTTGGGTGTCTCTCCCCACTTCCCACTGACTAGGCTATGCCTTTCTTCCCTCTCTCATTCATGGTAAAAGCAGTTAAAGTCTTCTAATTGGTATCCTTATTGCCAGTCTTCCAACTTTCAACCAGAACTTCCACCTTCCCCAGAGCTGCCCAAATGACCTTTCTGAGATGCACTGACCGTAACACTTCCAGGCACGATGGCCTTGGGGCAGTCACCAGGCCCCGCTGACCCTGCCCCCAGTCTGACCCTTCTCTACCTTTCTGGCTTCTCCTCACCTCTCCCACCACACTGAGGGACTGAGCTTCTCCAGGGCACTGGGGGACGCATGACCCTACCCACTGTTTCTGCTGTTCCTGCAGCCTGGCATGTCCTGCTCCCTCATTTGCCCAGCAAAGATCCACCCATTCTTCTCTCAAGATTCAGCTCACGCATCATGTTTCCTGACTATCACTCCCCATCCCATAGAAGGAACCACCTTCTCCTTCATGCCATCACCTCCTTGCAGGAGAAACCATATATTTACCACTTCAACAACTAAGCTGGTCATGAAGTAGGGTTCATTACATTTGAGGCACTGTGTCTTCAAATTCTCCTAATTTTTCAACCATCATCCTTTCATGAAGGCTTGTTTGGTTCCCTCCCTCCACTGTTCTCAAATGGTGCTTTCTGAGGCCTCAACTGTTTGTGCTCTGTACTAAGACATTTATTACTTTCTCTCTTGTTGCACAATTATTTATAGACCTACCTAACCCCTGAGTTGACAGGAAACTCCTTGAAGGCCTGGACTGTGCCTGACTCACCTCAGTTACCCTGCCCGACCCGCCAGCTGGCCCAGTGCTCAACACACAGGCACACCCAAACATTGGTTCAAGAAATAAATGCATGAAAGACAGGTGCTCTGAATTTAAAAAAGAAAAATACTATTTAATGGAAACAGTGCTTTTGTGTTATTGGTCATTATTTAGGTAATAAAGGCCTCAATTGTAACATACTCATTTTGTCCTCAGCCTATGTTTGTCTGTCTTTTCCCTGGTAACAGGATTTTGTGTACAAGATAAAACTGAATTACACAGAAAGCAAACTTATGGTCACCAAAGGGGAAAAAGGAGGGGAAGGGATAAATTAGGAGTCTGGGATCAACAGATACACACTACTATATATAAAATAGGTAAACCACAAGAACCTATAGCACAGGGAACTATATTCACTATCTTGTAATAACCTATAATGGAAAAGAATCTGAAACAGAATATATATATGTATGTGTGTATATATATATATATATATATATATACATATATATATATGGATCATTTTGCAGTACACCTAAAACATTGTAACTCAAATATACTTCAATAAAAAAACAAAAGAAAAGAAAA
Source organism: Cervus canadensis (assembly GCF_019320065.1). Classification (NCBI taxonomy): domain Eukaryota; kingdom Metazoa; phylum Chordata; class Mammalia; order Artiodactyla; family Cervidae; genus Cervus; species Cervus canadensis. The sequence goes on from NC_057388.1 coordinate 46,214,803, forward strand.
AACAACCCTGAATTACATGGATCCATCTTTACTTCATTAAAATCAAGATGTGATTTGGAATTGTTACTTTAAATCTATTCCCAGAGAGGAAGAAAGCTTGCTCCAATTAGAATCTAACCCTCTTTCAACATAACCCAACCAACAACACGCATTTTCCAAAATTCAGGCATCAGACATGACATCAGATGGACAAAAGAAAATCCCTTCCTCCCAGCAGATGTTTACTGAGGGAACAAATGTCTCAAATATGAGCCACCCAAGAAGAAAACACACAAACCCTTTCAATGTCACTAGAGAACAAGCAAATGAAGGTAAGGATAGAGAGGTGGGCACACTCCTGCAGCACAATTCTAAAGAAGAAACAACTCATGAGGACCTGACCTTGTGAAGGGAATCCCCCTCATGTCAGCCCCGCAGCCACACGCCCGCGTCTGTACCCTTGACCTCTTGTCAGCAGTAGGTGTGGCTCCCACTCCTTTGCTGAACTCATTCACCACAGGCTTTACCTGCCCCGTGCCGGTGGCCCGCACCTCCTCAGAATGCTGCTCTGGTTGTACACCTTTAGTCATGCATGGGGCATTTCCATGACTGTCCAATTGTCACCTCTAATTCATATTGTCCCAAACTATTTGTCACCTCACACACTGATCTACCTTCAGCTCTGCTATTTCTATCAGCAGATTTAAAATTCCTCTGTTGTTGAACAGACTTACGGTTATCAAGGGGAGGTGGGGTGGGGTGGGATGGATTGGGAATTTGCAGGCAGTAGATGCAAACTGTTCCATGAATGGATAAACAACAAAGTCTTACTGTATAGAAAAGGGAACTAGATTCAATATCCCGTGATAAATCATAATGAAAATGACTATGTATGTATGCATGTAGTATAACAATCACTTTGCTATACAGCACAAATTAATACAATACTGTAAATCAACTGTATTTCAATTAAAAAAAATTTCTGATGTAGGTGAGACATAATCTTCCCTTTCCTTTATCCTTAATACGACACCTGTTACTTCAAGATGGTTCTCGACTCAGTCATTTCCTCTCGTCACTGTGGCTACCCTAGTGCCCTATGTTCCACACCTGTCACTATTCACCTCCCAAGTTGATCTCTCCAGCTCCTTTCTCTCCCCCGCCCAGTCCATCCTTTTACGCAGCCAAACCAGTCTTCCCAGAGCCCCACCTTCATCACTTCACAAAAGCCCCCAACACAAAACCCTACCACTGTTTCTTCTTCTTCCAAGTCATGGAGTCTCTACCTGGCTTCCAGCAGCCTCTATAGCCTCTCCTCTGAAAACAACTGCTTTTCTTCCCGGTGCCCGTCCCTGGCTTTAGCCAAGTCACACTCCTCATACTCTTTTTTTTTTTTTTAATTAATTTATTTATTTTTTCAGTGGGTTTTGTCATACATTGACATGAATCAGCAATAGATTTACCTCATACTCTTTTATAAATGTTTACTGAGCAAATATTAGCCCTGGCAGCCGTGCCTCCTGGTGTTGCTACCCTCCCCTTTCAGTTCATTGTCAGCTCTCTCTCTTTTTGGCTCACTGTGCACCATGTGGGATTTAGTTCCCCGAACAGGGATCAACCGGAGCCCCCTGCTATGGAAGCATGGAGTTTTAACCACTGGACCACCGGGAAAGCCCCTGTCAGTTCTCTTCTGAACCAATCCTTCCTTCCTTGTAAAGTCCATTATTTCCCTCAAAATGAAACAGAGAAAGAAAAAGGGGAGAAAAAGTTGTCCCTGACCTTCTTCCAATCTAATTGGCGGTATAAACAAAAAAGAGCTATTGACCAATATAGCAAAATAAAATGCAGGAAGTGCCCACCCAGAGCTAAAAGCAAAGACAATGCTCATCTGAGTGAGGAGCTGAGGGGACGCCAGGACAGAGGTGGCCCAGAGAAGACAGGAGGACGGAAGCCAAGAGGAGTAGTGGAGGAACGGGAGCAGACACGGTCAAGGTCAGACCAGGTCTTGACCACGCCGCACTCACCCCATCTGTGCCTTCATTGGAAGCCCAAATATCACCTCCTCCAGAGTGGAGACAAAGAATTATTATGTGTCATTGTTCTTTCCTGTGTTCAGGCAAAAATCCTTTCAGATAGAAATATACACTTGATAATTATACAAGTTCCCTTCACCAATTTTTCTGCAACTAGATACAGATGCAATTCATTGGGCCAGTTAGGTAGAATAATGACATAAAACAGAATAAACCAGGGCCTGTGGCAGGCAGAATAATGGCACCCAAAGATGTCCATGTCCTCCATGTCCTCACCCCTGGACTCTATGGATATGCTACCTCATGTGGTGCAAAAGACTTTCCTGATGGGACCAAGCTTAAGGACCTTTAGATGGGAGATTAACCTACCCAGGTGGGCCCAAGTGAATCACATGAATCCTTAAAAGCAGAGGAGAAGGCCAGAGCTGTCCCACGGGGAGGAGCTGACCCATTGTCATTGGTTGTGCAGGTGAAAGAAATGGGTCATGAGTCAAGGAATGCGGGCAGCCTCAAGAAGGTGGGAACGGCCCTCAGCTGACAGCCAGCAGGAAAACGGGAACTGAATTCTGCCAACAGTGCAAGTGAGCAGGAGAGCCTCCCCAGAGCCTTCAGGCGGAAACACAGACCGTAAGATAATAAATTTATGTTGCTTTAGGTCACTAAGTGGTGGTGGTAATTTGTTATGGCACCAACAGAAACCTAATAAAGCCCTATTTTTTCCTCAAAGGATAAAGGCCAAGGTTATTTCTCAAAAGGGAACCCTCCTACACTGTTGGTAGGAATGGAAATTGGTGCAGCCAGTATGGACAACAGTATGGAGATTCTATAATAGAGTTGCCATATGATCCAGCAATTCTACTCCTAGGAATATACTTGGACAAACTATAATTCAAAAAGATATATGCACCTCCATGATCAGAACAGCACTATTCATAATAGCCAAGACATGGAAATAACCTAAATATCTACTGACAGATGAATGAATAAAGATGTGGTGTGTATATATATACACACACACATTCACACAATGGAATACTACTCAACCATAAAAAGAATGAAATAATCTCATTTGCAGCAACATGGATGGACCTAGAGATTACCATACTAAGTGAAGTAAGTCAGACAGAAAAGCAAATATCATATGATATCACCTGTGGAATCTAGAATATGACACAAATGAACCTATCTATGAAACAGAAACAGATTCTCAGATATAGAGAATAGACTTCTGGTTGCCAAGTGAGAGGGTGGTAGGGGAGGGATGCTTTGGGAGTTTGGGATTAGCAGATGCAAACTATTACATATAAAATGGATAAACAACAAGGTCGTACTGTATCCCAGGGAACTATATTCAGCATCCTGGGATACACCATAATACCCCATAAAAGAAAATGAAAAAGAGTGTGTATATATATGTGTATATATACACATATAACTGAATCACTTTACTGTTCAGTGGAAATTAATGCAACACTGTAAATCAACTATACGTTAATAAATAAAAATTTTTTAAAAGATCATTTCTCAAAAACACAGATTTCTCATAAATGTAGAAATTAAGGACTAGTAGAAGGAAAACTCATTTAAACAGTGGTGAGCAGGGAAAATACTGTGCAATCTCAACCTTACTACTAAGAACTTAAGCAAAAGAAAAACATTAAAGGACAAAAAGCATCATTCATAAGGACCACTCCTCTGTTCAACACTGAAAATCCAAAACTTGGATTACAAATAATTGGTTCCACAGTGATGAGCAGTCAGCGTCATACATTTTATCCAGAGTAGCTTTCCCACCCCCTCAACCAATCCCCGCCCCTAATAGAATACTTTCTTAAAGAGTAGGAGCTGTGTTCTATAACCTCTCTATGCCCAGCTGCCATAGCAATTAACAAAGGGTTAATTAATACATCAGGATCATTCAATACACTGATGAAAATATCTACTGACTTCTGCTCTGGTTTCAGAGAACAATAAATTTCAGTTCTTCATTTACTGAGCACATATCACTATGCTGGGGACAAAAGGAGATGCAAAAACAGGTAAGACAAAAGCCCTGTTCAAAGAGATCTTCTAAATACAAGCAGCTATAACAAAGCAGAATCAGTGCTAATACAGATGCAGAAGTAACGTGTTTCCACATCAGAGGATGGTTGGGGGACTTAAGCCTCGGAAGGAGAGGTCTTCAAAAAAGTGGTGGGCTTCAAGCCAGATACCAAAGTCCTAAACTACACTGATGAAATAATTACAAAGGATGCTGCCAAGATATTTATATTTTTCAGTGTTTTTAAACATTTGCAAGTAGCATTTACTTAGCATGCACTCTTATTTATTCATTAAAGCGGGTTATCTACTTGGCAAAACATCATTAACCTAGCTTGAGTCACATTATTAAAACGAATCAGATCTTACTTTAAAATATTCAAAAGTTGAGACTAGCTGTCAACATAATAGACATGGATTACTACACTTTTATTGTTCTACCAAAAGTCATTTGGCTCATTAAACAAAAACATTTAAGTTTTTTCCACTTCATGACTTTACACTTACTCTGGCCCTGGCCAAAGTAACTAAGGAATGTTTGGGATTGATTTAGAGACTGCCTCTCCCAGGGAGAGTGCATTTAATTTTTATATCATAAAAATCTTTTGTTTCTCAAATTCTTTGACTCGATCAATGCTTATTCAACACGGGTCTGAGGCAGAGCAAAGTAATATTGTCAGGTGGAAGATATTTGAGTGCTTGTAACAAAACAATTTCAGAAAGTATAATTCTGAGTATACGCTATGCACTGAGCATTCTAGAAGAATAAGTGCTTTAGAAGGCAGGGCCTCTATCACCCCTGTGAGATTCTTAAAGTCCTTGTGGGGGGAAAAGCCTTGAAAAGGATCACTACAGGGACTTTCCTGGTGGTTCAGTGGCTAAGACTCCTCACTCCCAATGCAGGGGGCCTGGGTTCAATCCCTGTGGAACTAGATCCTACATGCCACAACTATGACCTCACGTAGCCTAATAACTAAACTTCTAACAGGATCACTACAAAATACTGAAGAATCACAAGACTAGAGGATTTTTTAAGGTTTCTTTTCTCCCCACCAATGACGCCAAAAGATAAGGCAGCTATCTCATCCATCACCCTAGAAAGGTCAAATTACCCGCTTTAAAAGCTTCAGTAAAGGATATATGTATAACTGATTCACTTTACTGTTCAGCAGAAATGAACTCAACACTGTGAATCAACTATACTCCAATAAAAAAGACAAAAACAAAACTTGCCTGGAATGTGTTGCTTCACAAACTCTTGACTAGCGCATTCTGGTTTTTATAGTTTTGCAGGAGACTGGAAGGGTAGGCCAGGGGCTGTGTGTGGGTGGATTTAGAGGCAGGAAGCATGGTGTGGAAGAGACAGGACATAAAGGAACACAGGACATTCCTGAGTTTAGGACATAATTTGGAGAAGTAAGTATGCCGCTTTCTTCTAATGAAGAAGGATTTTCGTAGTGATGACAGCTCTGAATTGAGGAGTTGGTTACTAAAGGAATGACGTATCAGCATGTGTTCTGGGAGTCACCAAGGAAAGTCAGAAGTGATTTCATTAACAGAGGGAGCAGTTGGTCCCTTTCCGCTTTTATAGAATTATCCTCGCTTCCTCCCCTCTGGACGTTTTCTAAGAAGGGACATTCACCCTGAGTTCTGGAGGCTACATGCTGTCCTGAGCTTGCTACACGATCTGGAAGAGAACAAATCAACTACAGAGGCCAAACAGAACATGTTTTTGCTGCCTAAAATCTCATTCCTTCCCAAGCAGACTACTACAGTGTTGGGAAAACTTCTTGTTAGAGAGTCATTTTTTTAATCCATGAGGCTTACTCAATGAACTCAGCACATTCTCCCAGGCAAGATTCAAGGCCACAAGGAAACATCTGTCTATCCTCCCAACAGTCACTTACACTATTTTTACCAGATGTTATGAATCTGATCCAGTAACACAGAGAGACCAGAATTCTCTCTGACTCAAAGGTAATAAATCCAACTCCCACAAGTTTAACATCTTGCCAAAATGTGTACTTCGATCATTTCGGGAAGAGTATTGTATCTCATAGATTCAAGGAATGCCAACATATTTAAGTCCCTAAAATTATTGTATGTAATTTTCATTAATGTACTTGCAAGTTGTAAAAAAAAATGAAATAGTGAAGAAGAAAATGAAAAGAGTCCTTACACAAATCAAAATGGGACTCCACTTTTTGTCTTTTAGATTGGTGAAAAATAAAAGATTTTATGATACCAGCTGCTGGTGGAGATGGGAGAAAACAGTACTTTGTAACCGGTTGAGAAGAAAATAGATTAGCACCATCTGTCTGGAGAACAACCTGACATCTTCAGTAAAATAGAAAATACACATGTACTTTGACTTAGCTGTTCCATCACTGGGAATCCAATCTATAGACATGTCTACAAACATTCATCAAGATTATCCATAAGGATATTAACTGCAACATTTCTGTTTGGCATGCACCACGTGGCATGTGGGATCTTAGTTCCTGACCAGAGATCAAACCCACACACTCTGCCGTGGAAGCGCAGAGTCTTAATCAGTGAACCACAAGGGAAGTCTCTACAACATTTAAAATAATAGTAATAATAAAATCAATAAATCATAGCACTATCACATGACAGAATACAAAAAAGGAAGATAAATTGATGCTGATATGAAAAACAGATCTCTAGATTAAAAAAGCAAGTTGCAGAGTAATGTACATACACATATTACTTTGATTTATAAAAAAAGTTTTTACAACTAAGTAGGAAATCCTGGACAATTTTTATTTCTTTGTACTGTCTATTTAAAAAATAACAGCCGACGTGTTATTTCAAAAGAAATGAGAGAAAAGAAATTGTCGGTTTTAAGAGGTATTTTGAGCACCATTTTTATTTTCTGGAGACACACAAGGAACCGCTAACAGTGGCACTTTAAGGCAATGGAACTCAGTGGAGAAAAAAGGCAGGATACCTGTTTGAGCTGTCTGAATTTTTTTAAACCATGGGCATATACTGTGTTTATAATTAAAAAAAAAATAAAGGAGTTCCCTGGCGATCCAGTGGTTAGGACTCAATACCTTCACTGCTATGGCCTGGGTTCAATCCCAGGTCAGGGAACTAAGATCCCGTAAGCTGTGTGACCAAAAATAAAAATGAAAAAAAAAAAAAAAAACCAGAACAGTAAAATACAAAACAAATAACACTATTAAAAACCAGGAAACATAAACAGATTAGAGAAGGCTTCAAAGTTAACTCTTGGAATAATCAATCTTTAAAAACCTTTAGAACACAGGGAAAAGTGATTATCAGGCATTCAAAGCAAAGGTAAATGCACTCTGCTTCTCAGGAAAACACTGAGCGTCACCCTGTCCTAGAGGTCATGAGGACCCTGGCGGTGACCGAGCGCAAGAGTGTCCGAGCAGCTCCACTCACCTATTGTTTAAGGCTCCCCCAACGTCACAGTCGCAAGGTCGACATCCATCCAAGTCATTGCTTAAGCCCCAGTGCTCTGGCTGCAGAACAAAAGATTAAACATCTAAAGAGGGGTTCCTGAAATTACACAATAGACCCAGCAAGAGACAAGTTATGGCGTGTTTTGGATGTTCCACCAAACGTTCATTTGCGCTGTGCAAGCAGAAAGCCTACACAAGGCATGAGTATTCTAGAATAAAGAACCCCAAGCTGCAGGTCACTGGGGTCAGAGAAGATTGCACGCAGCCACATGGTAACCCCAGATCAGAGCAGTTTCTTTGCCCTGTAAATAACCTTCATCCAAAAATTAACATGAGCTGGCAGCAAGTGTGCCAATTTTCTTCATTAGAGTTACTCTGGCAGTTAAGTCAGTAATTATGAAAGCAATCACAAGAATGTTTTAAAAGACATAAAAATAATTTTAAAAAATTACCGTCATAAATATTCTCCAGATCACCACAGTGAACTTTTGGTCTACTTCCTTCCAGATTTTGTTTTTCTTGATGAACTTTTTCCCTACATAATCAAGATACTACTCACATCCTGTGGCTTTTTTTCACACCAGCATAAGCATTTCCCCCTTGTGTTAGGGTCATTTTCAACAGCAACAAAATATCATACTGTTTTGTTGTTGCTTAGTTGTTAAGTCCTGTCCGGCTCTTTGCTTCCCCATGGACTGTAGTCCACCAGGATTCTCTGTCCGTGGGATTTCCCAGGCAAGAATACTGGAGTCGGTTGCCATTTCTTCCTCCAAGGGATCTTACCAACCCAGGGATCAAACTGGTGTCTCCTGCATTGGCAGGCGGATTTTTTTTACAGCTGTGCCATCCGGGAAGCTGTGCCACACTATAGAAACCCCCAAGTTTATTTAACTATTTTCCCTACTGTTGCTTCCCAGTGTTTTTTGCTATTACTAAAAGATGCTATGAGTCTTCTAGTGAATTCATCTTTGACCAATTTTCTGATTATTTCATTAGGATAGATCCCCAGATGTGGAATTACTGGGTCAAAAGGTATGCACATTTCTATAGGCAATGGATACACATCTCCAAAATGCTTTTTGCAAAGTGTGAGCCAATCTGTATTTCCATCAGCAGCACCCGAGTACCAGCCTCTCACTATGACTTCACTTATCAGTCAGCATTACCATTAAAAAAAAAAAAAAAACTTGTTAGTTTTGTCTGTAAAAATAGTACTTCACGCTGGTTTTATTTTACAGTTCTAACAGCAATGGTGAATATCTTGACAAAATTATTCATTAATAATTTCTCTTTTGTGAATTGTCTACTAGTGGCTTTTCTTATTTACATAAAAGGGTGATGGCAGAACCTACAAAAGAACTGTGAAAATCATCCTCTTTTGGAACACCATATTCACAAACCACCCATCCCATGTAATAAGGATTTACCTACCAGACACTGGTCACAATGCTGTCCTGTCACCAGACGCTTACAGTAGCAGTAACCAGTCTCAGAATCACAAGGACTCCCGCCAGGAATCGTTCCCAGAGGATTGCAAGCACAAGCTTCATTAAAGATAAAATGATGCAAAGAAACACAAGCCAAGTGAGTCTGCAGTCATCGACATGACAAAGAACTGCCAGGTCAAATGGGAATCATGTGCACATGAGAACTCCCAAACTTTTTAACACAAGTGCTTACATTTACAACCAAATGGGTCTTCAGCGCTTAAACCATAGAAGCCTTCTTTGCAGATATCACAATGTTCTCCTTCCACGTATAATTTACAGCGACACTGCCCAGCAATGAGACCGGCAGAAAAGTCCGTGTAGCTGTCACAGATTCCCCCGTTCTGAGAACCAGCTGGGTCACATGTACATTCTAAGAAGGATGAGAAGCACCAGGTAACGCAACGTGTGTGTCTTCAGAAATACCTATGTTCCCTTCATCCCTCCAAATGTCACAAAAATAGACTAAGGAAGGCTGGATCACCAAGTTCCACTCCCAGCATCCTATATAGCGGCTAAAATAAGGCTGGGTCTGAGCCCTGAGAGGAGGATGGTTACTACTTGACTATTCAAGCTGAAAGGTGACCCAAACGATCCCCCTCTCCCCCGCCCCGTCGTGACCTTCTCCCACGTACGTTCACAGAGGCTAGGATCTCGGACGTCTCTCTCCGGGTGCTGGTAGTAAAACGGTTTGCACTGCTCACAGTTGCGCCCCATCGTGTTGTGCTGACAGTCATCACATACCCCTCCGCTGACGTTGCCAGTGGCCAAGTAGACTGCCATGTCGAAGTGGCATGAGCTGGAATGTTCGTTGCAGTTACACTCTGCAAAACAAGACCTACGTCAGGAAAAACCTTTTCAATCTACTTACCAGTGGAGGAGAAGGGGACGACAGAGGGTGAGATGGTTGGATGGCATCAGCGACTCAATGGACATGAGTTTGAGCAAGCTCCAGGAGACAGTGAAGGACAGGGAAGCCCCGCATGCTGTAGTTCACGGGGTCACCAAGAGTCAGATACAACTAAGGGAATGAACAAGAAAAACCAGTGGAGGATGGGATTGGTGGGAAGGAAGCTCATTTTGGAAACTGGGGATGAAGTTCAGGCAAAACGGCAATTAACAAGAAGGCACTGGCGGTGAAAAAAACACACCTGCATATACATCAGTTTAAAGTCCAAATCATGCTGGAAACCTTCCAAGTGTGACCTTTATTAAGTAACCTCATTTGCCCTCTTTGGAAGAGAATGGGCTATAAAAAGTGTAAAAGCTCTGAGGGAAGTCCCCTTGCAGGCTCACCCACAGGAAGGCTGCATTGCATGGAGGATGTGTTTGGGTCATGTGCAGAGTGGGACAGGAATACATCACTCCAGAGGGTTTTCTAGGTGATATGTTCCTGGGGAAGCCTGTCTGGGCTCTTGGCCTTGAGGAACATGGTATGAAGGCTGGGTTCTCTTCTTCCCCATTCCTACCACCACCCTATTCCAGGCTTTATGAATCAGACCCTTAACAGCCATCAAGCCAGTCTTCTTGGGTCAGTCTGTCTCTCCTCTAGCCTGTTTGGCAGAGTCCTCTTGGTCCAACCCAGCTTTAACCATCTCCCTCTCATGCTCAACTATCCTCATCAACTCCTCTTGTCTTCGCACAGGAAGCTTAACTCAGTTGGGTTCTCAAAGGGCTCTACAACTGGTCTTATCCATCCTAAGGGGAGAGACTGTGTCATCCTGCCTTGGATGCATTGGTTTAATTAAACCCTGGAATCATGAATTAAAATACGGTATCATGAGAATGTCCTTGGAGCCTTGTGTTTTGTATTCTCCTTATCTGAACTCCCTTCCACCTTCCCCCTGCTTTCTTCTCTTTATCTAAACAATCATAACTATTTGCTAGGGCCCAGCTGGTTGTCCTTACTAACAAAAACTTTGACCACTCCAGCCCTCACTGGTTTCTGAGCTCCTAGAACTGTCTTCAGTGGGGTCAGAGGCAGGCACGCTTGCAGGGATGATCATCTCTCAGAATCACTGTGTGAGGTGGGGAGGGTGGTGGTTTTCAAACTTCCCCTCTGCCCGGAGAATAGCACCAGGAGGGATGGTGGATTGATGGATGGAAGGAGGCCACAGGCTGCACCTGGGCTGGCACAGAACAAGGCTGACAAGTACTCCATCTCTCTCAGACCTTATGGATCCACCCTACCATCGTTTTCATTCATTTTTCTCTCACAGTCATCTGGCCTTTAAAAAAGTGCAATGTTAGAGGTGACACACAACGTCTGCCAAACACATAGGTGCTGCTTGATAAATGCTAATTGACTAATTTGAGTGGATAATGACTTCCTAGGAGTATTAGGTTGAGGCTGGGAAAAGGGTAGTAACTTTTCTTCCTTTTGCAAAATGGTGTACTATTATAGCACCTCTACTCAGAAAATGGATACTGGGGTCTGAATTGATTCAAAACATCCCTTTGCCTAAGACTTACTTCTTTTTTGCTTGTTGTTTTGGTACCGCTACATATCTTGCAGGACTTTAATTTCCCAACCAGGGACTTTCACCACCCTTGGCAGTGAAAGCTTGGAGTTCTAACCACTGGACCACCAGGGAATTCCCTGCCTGAGACTTACTTTTACAGGCATTGCTGTTTCGACCTTCAGCGGGTCTCCAAGGTAAATCATGGTAGAAATCCATGCACTGTTCACAGTTTAAGCCCTTGGTGTTATGCCTGCACATGCAGTGTCCGTGAACCTTGAAAGTTACAAAAACAGGAAAGAGCCAAGTAAGAGATATACTAATGGCCAGACCTTCCCCACAAGCAGTGGAAAATATAAATATCATAAATAATCATAAAAATCATAAATATCACAACTTTTTCATACTCATCTCTACCTCACTACAATGAGGGTTTCTTTGTTTTTATTTTCTAATTTTCTTTTTCAGTTTTAATTTTTTTCCCCTTATTTTTTGACTGCATGAGGCATGCAGAATCTTAGTTTCCAGACCAGGGACCACACCCATGTCCCCTGCAGCGAAAGAATGGAGTCGTAACCACTGAACAACCAGGGAAAGTCCTGCTTTGTTTTTATGCTGTCCCTTCCCACTGTGAGTCCTGTCTTGATGGCTTTAATTGCCATCTCTAGGAACACTTTCTACTGTATAATAGGTACTCAATAAATATTTTTATTGAAGTATTGATCTAGAAAAGCACAGAAGAGCAAAATTAGCCATTTAAAAATATTTTTTAAGTTTAAAAAAAACTATTATAATAGAAATCAACAAAAGTTATAATGCAGAACTAAATGTGTACACATCACTGGGGACCAACTCAATTTTCTGCAACCTTTACCCCATAGCATACAAAAGACAGGGTTCCTCTGCTCGCTTTGCTTGGTTTTTGACTTCTAGCTCAGCACTTAAAAAACATTTTTTCAACCCAAAATGAGATTTTAAGAATTAATCAGTTGCCACATTTACATTTTCAAGGAAAAAAATATAAAACATCAGAAAAAGCAGATTATTTTGCTTGAGGAAGGGCCCACATGTGGTCTTTTGCACACACCACCTGTCACACTCGAGCCCCTGAGGCACATCAATGATAAATCAATTCTTCTCACCCAGCAAATATGCATACGCACATCCCTCACCTAACACTAGTTTTTACAGAATGGAATTCAGAAACAGGACAGACAGGTCCACCCTGAACCCACCTTGACAGGAGTACGATTAGCAGAAGACTAAAATCCTCTAATTACAAGGTGGTTTCACACAGACTGAAAAACAGTCCCAAAGCCCATACCACAGGACTCTATAGAATCTGAATCAAGAGTACCCAGGACTATACGAGGTTAGCTACACACAGGATTTGTTACACTGAGAAGTAATTATCATCTACCTGGCATTCTCTGTAAGATGGAACAATAAGATCAGAAGGACCTATTCTCCCTTTAGGCTCTGTTAAAAATTCAACTTTCTCTGTGCAGTAAAGGTTCTAACTGGAGGAAAGGGAAGGCAGGAGTTTTAGACAATTGAACACACTCAATCCTGCATCTTCACCTTCTTAGGTGAGGACTAACACTCTTTGAAAAGGTCAATAGAAACTAAGCAAGGCACACCTTTCATCCAGAAGTGAGGCCCATGGTCCAGTGGAGGCCCCGGGGCACAGTCAGGAGAGCGAGGTGTGAATTTCCATTTGCCACGTACTTACTCAAGGCCCTTTGGCAAAAGACTGAAACTCTGGTCTCTTCTAACAGGAATTGTCAATTCATTTAGAAACTGGGAAAACACCCTAACTTTATCCATCTGGCAAGTATCCAAGTCCCCCCTTTTAAAATTACATAATTTGAAAACACAGAGAAAAACAATTATCATCTATTAATGCATATATGTGGACTCCAGAAAAATAGTATAGATAATCTTATTTTCAAAACAGAAACAGAGGCAGAGAACAAAGCTATGGACACCAAGGAGGAGTGGTAGGATGAACTGGGAGTTTGGGATTGATATATATACACGATTGATACTATGTATAGAACAGATAACTAAGGAGAAACTTCTGTACAGCATAGGCAACTCTACCCACTGCTGTGGTGACCAAGGTGCGAAGGAAATCCAAAAAAGAGGGGATATATATACACACACACACACACACGGAGGGCATACCAACCCACTCTAGGATTCTTGCCTAGAGAATTCCACAGACAGAGGACCACACGGGGGTCACAGAGAATCTGCCACAACTGAAACACCTTAGCACACATGCACGTGTATATATATATACATATAGTTGATGCACTTTGCTGCACAGTAGGACATTGAAAAGCAAGTAAATGCTGATTAAAACTAATTTTAAAAATTTGAAAACACAACATAAAAGTGGGAAAAGAATGAAACTAGAAGATCAAGATGCAAAGTCCATTTGACTCCTAAATGGTATCCCATGGTTCTAAGTTCAAATTTCCAGTTTCTTTGGGCTGGTGTCAATTTATGTTTTCTGGCATGAAGGCTGGAATGCTTGTGGTTTTTAATCTTCCCTCAAGTAAAGGAAGATGGGACTGTCAGTTGAGAAAAGTTTTTAATCCTTGTTGTATAAAATGTCTACTATAGAGGCAGCCTGCAGTCACAATTTTCAAAAATGAATTCAGTGTTTGTGAAACGAGTAGTCCTTACATTCTTGCGGTCCAAGAAAATCAGCAAACAGAAAATGAAAAAAATCAACCACTGGAATGGTACAAAAGGCTATTAAATTTAAAGGGAAGTCTGGACAAATAAAACTCAAAATAAAAAGGCTTACACTAAGACTAGCTTCAATTTGCTTTTAAGAATCATCTGTACAAAGGAGAAGGCTGCCTGGAGCATGTACTTACCATTCCTTCTACTTCTTCATTGACTCCGTCCACCGGGGCACACTCGCTGGCGTGGCCATAGCAGAAGCAGTTTCCTCGAACCACCATATCGTAAACCGCGTAATAATACTTCTCTCTGATTTCCATTCTGGAATCCAAAAGGTTATCTCCCAAAGTATGTAGTTTCACAAACTTGATCCTCAAGTTGGTAATTTTTAAGAGATCTACGAAGGTCACCAAGAAGATGAAAAGTATGATCAAAGAAGCAAGACTTTGTTTGCAATTAAGACAACACCTTTCTTCTTTATAGAAACACATGACAAATAAAAATAGCTTATGTAAAGTTTACTTCCCTTTCATGATCTAGATGCTTGTAATAAGAAAGTTTACCCTAAAGTGAAGGTCTCTGGAAGAAAGGTTACTCCCTTCTCATCACCATTCAATAAGAACATCTATTCTATGATGGATTTGTTGGCAGACTGATGTTGTAGAAAGAAGTGTGAAAGTAGAGAAATTTAAGAATGCAGTTGCATGCTTGCCAGAAGTCACTGGCACACAGTAATCTAAACTACTGCAATACCACCTGGTTCCCACAGCAATTAGTGTTAGTCTCAAAATCAGAAAATTCCATTTAGGTGGGAAAGAATTTATCAAAGCACCCTAATTGTCATTATTATTGTAAGATAGAAAACATGTTTGTGTTTATTTCTGGAGGAAAAAATGCTACCTGAAATTTCCCACCAATCAGATGAAACACAAGTTACTAAAATCAGTTTGACATGATAGGATAACCATAATCAAAGGACTGACTATCTCAAACAAGTTTTGAAGCACCATTACAACCTACAACTTTTTTGGTCCTTGTTTTACAATACAATTTACCAATATAATACAGTAGCATGAAGATAAAGGAGTTTAGTTGGGATGTTGGGGCAGATTGCTTTCCTAAATAGAGATTCTTGTAGAGAAATGTCTCTTATTTGAACTTTCCTTCCTTTTCCTAGCTTTATAGACCAATGCTTATTACAGAAGCGGGGGCATCAATGACATTCTCTAGTAACTTGATAAACTAACAGTCATATAGCCTTCTCCATCAGTACTTTCATTAATCACTAAGTTGCTAAACATTAATTACTAAACAGTCTACCTGCCCTCCCCTTTTAGCTCCATAGCCTGAAACTGCTTCTAAGCTTTCCTTTCATTTCTGTTGATGGATTCTTACAATTTACAACACAGGACAATGGGGCATTAGCCCAATACATCAGATACTTTCAAAGCCTAGATACAATTTTAAATACTTACAACATATGCACAGCGTACAATGAAGACTATAGAAATAGCTGTGGGTTGAAAGAGAAAGCCTATGAGGCCATGCATTCAACTTAGGCTCTTTGTAAAATCAAAAACTAAACAGAGAAATTGTGGTACTACTTTGCTGAATGGAATTTCTGAATGCCAGCATTTTCTCCTGCACAGAATGAGCACAAGTGCCTATTGACAAGAGGCCAAAAAACAAACTCGAAGAGCAGCTGGAGTATTTAGAAACCCTTGAGCTGATCTCTGGAAGTCCTCAGAAGAGCAACTGTGCTCCCTTCGAGCTCTCCTGCCGTATTTAACCACATCTAAGCCTCAAATTGACTGCTGTCTTAAGAGGCACAATCACTTTTGAAGTGAGTCTCAGAGGACTCAAACAGTAGGGACAGCTAAAGAGATATTGTTCCCTTGATCACAAAGTAAATCCAAAGCGTGATCTGTTACAATGGATGCTTGTTTGATATAGAAATAGATTTTCTGATGCCACTGAACGGCCAAACACAACAGAATTCTAACGGCAGCACACTCCCCAAGTAAAACAAGTACCACCCAAAAGGAACAAACTTAGAGACCCAGGAGGTGTTGGTCAAGGAACTTGTGCAGACACTTCTTGAAACTGGATTTTGAGAGCAGGGAGCACAGGTCTCCCAGAGCACACTTAGAAATGACACAAAGCTGAACGTGCCATTAAATATTTGATATTATAATATGTGAAGTCAGACAGAGAAGGAAAAATATAGGATGTCGCTTATATGTGGAACCTAATTTTAAAAAATGATACAAATGAACTTATTTACAAAACAGAAAGATTTACAGATTTTGAAAACAAACTTCTGGTTAGCAAAGGGAAACCCGGCGGGGTGGGGGTGGGGGGAAGGAGAGATCAATCCGGAGCTTGGGAGGAACGCACACACACTGCTGTATATAACATAGATAACCAACAAGGACTTATTGTATATAACAGAAGGAGCTCTGCTCAATATTCCGGGATAACCTATGAGAAAACAATCTGGAAAATAATGAATACATGTATAGCTGAAACACTTTGTGTACACCTGAAACTAATACAACACGGTAAACCAACTGTACTCCAATAAAAATGTTTTTTAAAATAAAATTTAAAATCGTAAAAAATGTGTTTGACAATAGGATGAATAAATTCTGGACCAGAGATGATCTGGGCCACTTGTAAAATTAATTTAAGCAGGGAAATGGTACTTTTTTGGCAATCTTCCCTGGAGTCCTTCAGTTCTACTCTTTCATGCTGTGAGCTGGGGGGTAAGGGGGGGTGTGTGTGTGTGTATGCGCACCATGGGTTCAAATTAGGGGAAGACCAGCGAGACCCTGGCCCACCTCCGCTCAATTGACTGCACCTCAGCAGCTGGAGAGAGGGAGCCTCACCTTCGCTGAGGTGTGGGACCCAGTCTAGAAAAGGTCTGAGTGACAGCTGAAGGCAGCAACAACGCCAAGAGAGGCAGCAGCTTCACGGATCCAGCACTTTCTATGTGTCAGGCACTTTGGTGAGTCATTTATATATATTAACTCATTTTCCTTCCACAACAACCATAAGGTCAATATGACTATCTCCATTTACAGATGAAAAAATAAAGACTAAGAAAAATTTTAAATAAATTCCTTGCCTAAGATCACAGAATACGCTGGAGCTAGAACTTAAGCCCAGCTCTGTTGGATTCCCAAGCCCATTCTTTTAATTAGTGCACATTCTGCCTCGCAAGAAGATCAAAATAAGACATAAGCATGGTTCCTGAATGATGGAAAGCCCTCTGAACTGAGAGTCATAACAAGAACACTTAGGATCCGACATTAAATAGCCAACTCACTTTATGCATGTTAGTCCAACCCTCTGAGCCTCAGCTGACTCATCTGGAAAATGGAACTACAACCCTCATTGAGCATATTGAGCAAGGTTGAGACCTATGATTTCCCCCAGGATTCTTTCTTTTCTTCTTCCTCTGACAATAAGAGCCCTGGCCAAGAGTTTGAGAACGCACACAGCCACTGGCTAGAGAGGTTTCCCAGCATCTCCTGAAGCATAGCCAGGGGACCACTTTGGCCAATGGCGTGTGAACGGATGTGATGTATGGCTTCTAAGCCACTTGCCTTTTACTTGTCTCCTCTTGCAGGTTGGTACAAGGACAAGGTGGGGTTTTTCCAGGTCTGACCATGTGGACACGGACTATAAGCCAGAAGGAACTTGGGAACCTGGGTGATCTAATGGCTACAAGTGCCAGATTTAGCAATAAAAATACAAGATGCTCAGTTACCTTTGAATTTCAGATAAACACCTAATCATTTTGGTACAAATACTTCCCAAATACCACAGGAGACATGGTTATCCTCACCCACAAATATTGCATGAAATATGCTCATACTAATCACAAATATTACATGGGATGTAGTTATGCTAAAAAATAATTTATCATTTATCTGAAAATTCATATTGAACAGGGTTTCAGCCTGTATTTTATCTGGTAAGACTGTTTGCTTGTGACAGGCGAACGGTATTTTATTTGGAAATCCCTCTGGATGATTCTGTAAGAGAGAAATAAACTTTTTTGTTTGAGACGCTGCATTTTGGGGGAAACTTTGTTAGCAATACCCTAAAAATGAAAGTGAAAGTCACTCAGTCATGTTCGACTCTTTGCAACCCTATGGACTATAGCCCACCAGGCTCTTCTGTCCATGGGATTCTCCAGGCAAGAATACTGGAGTGGGTTGCCATTCCCTTCTCCAGGGGATTTTCCCAACCCAGGGTTTGAACCCAGGTCTCCTGCATTGCAGGCAGACTCTTTAGCGACTGAGCTGCCAGGGAAGCTAACCTGTACCTTAATTATGCATGTGAGTTCTGTCATGTCTGACTCTTTGCAAACCCATGGGCTCCTCTGTCCATGGAATTTTCTAGGCAAGAATACTGGAGCAGGTTGCCATGTCCTTCTCCAGGATCTCTTCCCAACCCAGGGATTGAACCCACATCTCTTGTGTCCCTACATTAGTAGGCAGACTGTTTACCAGGTGAGTCATCAGGGAAGCCTTAATTATACATATACATAATCATATATCTATACACATAATATATAGGATATATATTAATGTATCACACACACACACACATATCATATACGATTTTCCAGTTGGTGCTAGTGGTAAAGAACCCGCCTGCCAATTCAGGAGAACTTGAGAGCTTTGGGTTTGATCCCTGAGTCGGGAAGGTTCCCTGGAAGAGGGCATGGCAATCCACTCCAGTATTCTTGTCTGGAGAATCCCATGGACAGAGGAGCCTGGTGGGTTAGAGTCCACAGGGCTGCAAGGAGTCAGACCTGACTGAAGAAACTTAGCACACGTATATTATTTTTATATACACATACACATATATATAACAAACAAGCAAATGAGGTATTATATGACCAGCATAATGGTCATATGAGGACTTATGACATCAACCTTTTACTCTTATCAAAATATGTTCCTGTCAGTGAGGACTTTGATTATTGCCAATTTCAAAAGCTTCTAGTATAGCACTGCAGAGAAAGAAGGAAATGAAGAGGGTGGATTCAGCACTGAGTATTTTTTTTTTTTTTTTTTTTAGCACTGAGTATTTAGATTCTGGGTAGCAGTGGTCTGGGTAAACTTTCTCCCATGATTGTGGTTTTCCATCCAAGCTTTTATTTGAAAACAGGCTTACTCTGTATCCTTGGACTGTAAGGATCTTCTATTCTGAAAGCAGGATCTAAAGCACGAAATATCACCTAAAAATAGACAGAAGAGTAATTGGTATTTTTGCTACAATCAAAAACTGGATTTGTAATAGCATGGAAAATAAAAAGTATAAACAGACCTCTCCTTCTGTTGAGGGCTCAATGTCAGAATATCGGGAATCACAAATTATATCGTCGACTTTCTTCATGGGGCCGGTGGAAATGCCCGGAAATGAGCTCTCACAGTCATAGGCAAAGTATCTGTATACACCCCAGGTTTTTCCAAAGTCGGACGACCGTTCTATCAGCATAGCAGCTGGACGGAATGTCTAAAGACAGGGTGGAAGAGACTCACTGCATGCTTTTATTGGTTATCTATATTTTTTTAAATCCCAGAGGAAAATATCACTCAACTGTATGCCACAAACCCTGACTGCATGTGGTTGGTATTTCACTGTGGCTGGATTTCAAATACTTCAAGCTGTTCCATGGAGCCTCTTCTTGCAGGAAAGTGTCTCGCCTCTAAATACTGCACTTTCTCCCACCCTATTAGAGACTAGTAAGCTGTTTCTCTTTAGAAGCTGATTATAAACAGGCCTTAGTGCAGACAAGTTTTGGCGCATTGAGCCACCATGCCCATGACGTGACAGCTGAGGTTGACTGCTTGTTCCTTCACGCCGTCATTTAATCATTCAGTAGATGTGTAATGACAGCTACTCAGTACCAGACAATGGTCTAAGTGCTGTAACTCATCCAATAAGGTCCAGGAACGGGTAGAAAACATTTACAAAAATATCCATCACACTTTATGGTAGAGTCACATGCAGTGTTCTTTGGAAAAACAAGGAGAAGCAATTACTAACTCAAGAAGCTGGAGAACACCGAAATTCTAGCTACACACCCCAAAGCAACTGAAAGCGGGGACTCAGATGACTCTCATACATAAACATTTAGAGCAGCATTATTCATAATCACCAACAAGTGGAAATCACTCAAGTGTCCATTAACGGATAATGGATATACAAAAGGTGATACATATAAGCAATGGACTATTATTATTCAGCAATAAATAGAACTGAAATTCAGATACTTCCTATGACATGGATGAACTTTGGAAACATTACTAGGTGTGGTCACTCACCTAGAGCTAGACATCCTGGACTGTGAAGACATGTGGGTCTTAGGAAATATTACTCTGAACAAAGCTAGTGGAGGTGATGGAATTCCAGCTAAGCTATTTAAAATCTTAAAAGATGATGCTGTTAAAGTGCTGCATGCAATATGCCAGCAAATTTGGAAAACTCAGCAATGGCCACAGGACTGGAAAAGGTCAGTTTTCATTCCAATCTCAAATAAAGGCAATGCCAAAGAAAGTTCAAATTATGGTACAACTGTGTTCATTTCACATGTTAGCAACATAATCCTCAAAATCCTTCAAGCTAGGCTTCAGCAGTATGTGAAGAGAGAAATTCCAGATGTACAAGCTAGATTTAGAAAAGATATAGGAACCAGGATCAAACTGCCAATATCTGATCATAGAGAAAGCAAGGGAATTCCAGAAAAACATCTACTTCTGCTTCATTAACTACGCTAAAGCCTTTGATTTTGTAGATCACAATTGTGGAAAATTCTTCAAAAGATGGGAATACCCCACCACCTTACCTGTCTCCTGAGAAATCTGTATGCAGATCAAGAAGCAACAGTTAGAACTGAACATGGTAAAATGGACTGGTTCAAAATTAGAAAAGGAGTACGTCAAGGCTGTATATTGTCACCCTGCTTATTTAACTTATACGCAGAGTACGTCATGCCAAATGCCAGGCTGAATGACTCACAAGCTGGAATTAAAATTGCTGGGAGAAATATCAACAACCTCAGATATGCAGATTGTACCACTCCAGTGGCAGAAAGTGAAGAGGAACTAAAGAGCTTCTTGATGGGGGTGAAAGAGGAGAGTAAAAAGCTGGCTTAAAACTCAGCATTCAAAAAACTAAGATCATGGCATTAGGTCCCATCATTTCATGGCAAATAAATGGTGGAAAAGTGGAAACCGTGACAGATTTTATTTGCTTTGGCTCCAAAAATCACTGGCTCCAAAAACCACCAGATGGTATGTGCAGCCACAAAATTAAAAGACGTTTGCTCCTTGGAAGAAAAGCTATGACAAATCTAGAAAGCATGTTAAAAAGCATAGACATCACTTTGCCAACAAAGGTCCATCTAGTCAAAGCTATGGTTTTTCCAGTATTCATGTATGGATGTGAGAGTTAGACTATAAAAAAGGCTAAGCACCAAAGAATTGGTGCTTTCAAACTGTGGTAAAGGAGAAGACTCTTGAGAGTCCCCTGGACAGCAAGGAGATCAAACCAGTCAATCCTAAAGGAAATCAACCTTGCATATTCACTGGAAGCACTGATGCTAAAGCTCCAGTACTTTGGCCACCTGATATGAACAGCCAAGTCAGTGGAAAAGACCCTAATGTTGGGAAAGATTGATGGCAAGAGGAGAAGCAGGCAACAGAGGATAGATGGTTGCATGGCATCACCAACTCTATGGACATGAGTTTGAGCAAACTCTGGGAAATAGTGGAGGACAGGGAAGCCTGGAGTGCTGCAGTCCATGGGGTCACAAAAAGTTGGACATAGCCGGTGAACAATAACAAGGGTCTTTAAAAGGGTAATCATGGCAAATAGATGGGGAAACAGTGAAAACAGTGACAGACTTTATTTTCTTGGGCTCCAAAATTACTGCAGATGGTGATTGCAGCCATGAAATTAAAAGACACTTGCACCTTGGAGGAAAAGCTATGATCAACCTAGATAGCGTATTAAAACGCAGAGATACTACTTTGCCAACAAAGGTCCATCTAGTCAAAGCTGTGGTTTTCCCAGTAGTCATGTAAGGATGTGAGAGTTGGACTATAAAGAAAGCTGAGCACCAAAGAATTGATGCTTTTGAACTGTGGTGTGGGAGCAGACTCTCGAGAGTCCTTTGGACTGCAAGGAGATCCAACCAGTCCATTCTAAAGGAAATCATTCCTGAATATTCATTGGAAGGACTGATGCTGAAGCTGAAACTCCAATACTTTGGCACCTGATGTGAAGAACTGACTCATTTGAAAAGACCCTGATGCTGGGAAAGATTGAAGGCATGAGGAGAAGGGGATGACAGAGGATGAGATGGTTGGAAGGCATCACCTACTCAATGGACATGAAATCTGAGTAAACTCTGGGAGTTGGTAATGGACCTGGCGTGCTGCAGTCCATGGGGTCACAGAGTTGGACATGACTGAGCAACTGAACTGAACTGAAAGTAAAATGAGGTCATTGGAGTGGGCCCTAATCCCATATGACTGATGTCTTTAAAGAAGAAGATATTAGGACACTGACAGGTACAGAGGTAAAGACACAGGGAGAAGACAGTCATGTACAAAGCCAAGGAGAGACAGAGGCCACAGAAGAAACCAACGCTACTGACACCTTCATCTCAGACTACATGCGTCCAGACCCTGAGAAAATCCATTTCTGTTGTTTAAGTCACCCAGTCTGTGCAGTTTGCAACGGCAGTCCTAGCACACTAACACAGCTTCACAACACATTTGTCGGACAGATGAGGAAGTGAAGGCTCAGAGAAATCACCTAACTCACCAGCTACTGGCAGAGAGACTTCAAACCCAGGCTGAATGAAGATCTCTTCTGCCTCTCTGGTTACTGGTGTAAAGGCAGCCTGAAAAATGGATGTCAGGAGGAGGAAAAGGACAAGAATTCTGGAAGCAAGCAGGACAGAGATTTAGGAGGTTGTGGTGAACAGGGACAACTGGAAATATGAGATGAAACAAAATGAACACTAAAAATAAGCAAATGCTTCAACAGTGATGAATGAAAGGGAAGCTGACTCAGCAAACAGAATCTGAACAAAGACACTTCTGAATTCCAACCAGTGCTTGACTTATAGAGGACAAACTCGTTACCGGTGGGGAGCAGGGGAGGGGCAATGTAGAGTTGGGGACTGGGAGCAACACACTATTGGGTGTTAGATAGGTTACAGGGAATATAGCCAATATTTTGTAATAACTGTTACTGGAGAGTGATCTTAAAAAATTATATAAAAATGAAAAATTTTTTCAGAGAGGTCAAATGTTGCAGGCCAAGATGACCAAGAACTTGAACAGGATCATAAAAAAATAAATAAAAATAAAATCTGGGTGACAACTAAAGTGAAAAGTAGCACATGCCCAGATCTCCTTGAACCTTCCTTAATAATCTTGATGATCTTTCTCACTGATAAAAGGAGACAAGGGTAAGGAAATGAAAAGTCATATTTTGATAGATTCGTTGACTTATACATTTACTAGTTGTTCAGGCTTAATTTATTTTTTACCTATTCGGAAATACAAGGAAATGATACTTTATATTAAACCTGAGAGAGTATTAGGCTAAGAATTTTAAAATAAGGGGGATAAAACCCCAATAACTAACTGAACCACGGCAAACCCTCCCACGGGACACAGCTCCTTGGTGGTGACACCTGGAGAGAGACTAGCCTGATGTCTCTATGTCACAAGGGAGCCTTACAGCCGTCCTGGCTGTGCTTCCTTATTCCTCCCCTCTGAAACCTTCCAAGTCCCAAAAGGCCAATTTCCCGTGAGGTTAGGAAGCTGCTAGAAACCAGGACAATGCATTTTACCTACAGAAGGGAAGTCTTTCTGTGCTGTTTGCTGAGTCATTGACCTTCTCAGGCCTCACACTGCTGCATAGCTGTCTCTGAATTTATACTAAATAAAAAAGCTGTGAGCTTGGAAACATCTGGCTATGTACAAAAACAGACTGTTGATATGCTAACTAGATTATGCAAGCCTAAGAAAGTCCAATCCACTTAGTAAGCACCTATCTCCCTGAAAATATTCTCATATAATCCAGCAGTCCCAAGCCTGGGCATGTATCCAGACTATAATTCAAAAAGATGTTCACACCAGCACTATTTATAATAGGTAAGACATGGAGACAACCTAAATGTTAGTCTACAGATGAATGGATAAAGAAGATGTGGTACATAGGTATAATGGAATACTGCTTAGCCATAAAAAGAATGAAATAATGCCATTTGTAGCAACACAGATGGATCTAGAGATTATCATACTAAGTGAAACAGAGAAAGACAAATACCATATGATATCACTTAGACAGTAAGTCCCCTACATACAAACCTTCAAGTTCTGAATTTTCAAAGATGTGAACATGTTACTACCCAGACATCACTGGATCGTTTTTCTTCAAGAGGGTAGACAGAATTGGATCCAGCAAGGAACCAGAGCCTGTGCCATCAACATCAGGCGTGGGTGAAATTCCAGCTTGCCTTCCGTCTCCTTTGTTGATGATCCTTTAGCTCTACCATGTCTCACCTCCTTTCCCTCCTCCAGTTGGTAAAGCTTCTTGCTGTTCTCTTGATGCTGGCCCCTAGATGTCAACTGTTGTACTGTACTACTGTACTTTCCAAAGTATTGTAAGATTAAAAGCTGTTTTATTTTTTGTGTTGGCTTGTTTTTTATGTATCACTTGTGTGAGAAATATGATAAACCAATTATAGTACAGTACTACACAGCTGATTGTGTTAGTTAGGTACCTAGGCTAACTTTGTTGGTCTTACAAATAAACTGGACCTACAAACTCTCCAAACAGAACTTATTGGTACATAGGTGACTTACTGTATGGAATTTAAAATATGACACAAATCAACGTATCTATGAAACAGACTCACAGATATAGAGAACAGACTTTTGGATGCCAAGGGGAAGGGCAAGCAGGGGAGGGATAAATTGGGACTTTGGGATTAGCAGATGTAGTTATTACATGGGCTTCCCTGGTGGCTCAGGCAGGAAAGAATCTGCCTGCAGTGCAGAAGACCCAGGTTCGATCCCTGGGTTGGGAAGATCCCCTGGAGAAGGGAATGGCAACCCACTCCAGTATTCTTGCCTGGAGAATCCCATGGACAGGGAAGCCTGGCAGGCTACAGTCCATGAGGCCACAAAGAGTAGACACAACTGAGTGACTAACACTTTCACTGTCACACTTCCTGGTGGCTCAGAAGGTAAAGAATCTGCCTGCAGTGCAGAAGACCCAGGTTTGATCCCTGGGTCAGGAAGGTGCCAGTGGAAAAGGGAAATGCTACCCAAATAAATAAGGTCCTATTATATAGCACTGGGAACTATATTCAATAATCTGTAATAAACCATAATGGAAAAGAATATGAAAAAGAATATATATATATATGTATATACATATACAAATGTATATGTGTCATTTGTTTTATAGCACAACACTGTAAATCAACTATAGCTGAATAAAATAAATTTTAAAAAGGAATAAACACACTCTTCATCCTCACCCCCTTCCTGTCCTCACCACTCTTAATGGTATCAGCAGCCTCCAGGTTCCCCAGCTTGGACATCTCAGGAATCTTTGATTCATCCCTTTCCTAACCCTGCCTTCTGCTGTTCTGCTTCTAATATTTCTCCAGTTCATGGTTCAACCTTTGACTCCCTTAGCAAACAGAGGCTCCTCCTCTGGGCAATAACTCTCAAAGTTAGCAGTCGCAGAGGGTAGCAGAGTATGGTGGCAAGGGGCGATGTGTGATTAGAAAAAGCTCTCCATGTCAGACTGACAGGACACCAGTTGCAGGAGGTAGCTCCATCCTAGTTGAGAACCACAGCCCTGCCTAAGTCAGCTCCCCCTTACCGCGGACCTTGAGAGCCTCCTGCCTCTATGCCTTCCCTTCTCCATGCCCCAGGCACTCCTTTGCTTTTCCTCTTGGCTCCCTCATTTCCTGAAACACAGGTCTCATTTCCTGTCCATGGCTCCCCATCTCCTACAAAGTTCACACTCCTCAGGAAGGAAGCAAGGTCCTTCTGGCTATAGTCTTACTTCCTGTTGCTCCCCTCACTAGCCCAAGTGTAGACATTCAAGGCATGTCTACATAGTACGTGCTGAACAAACTCTGTCCAAACTGTCCCACCACTGGGGATGTGTTCTCATCCTGTTTCCTCTGTCAAGAAGGCCTTTTCTTCTACCTCTTCCTCCTAAAATCCTGCTTACTCTTCCTGACCCAGGTCAAGTGCAGTCACAGTCCTCTCCTTGTAAAGCTTTCTCCTTTATTCCAGGCTAAAATGAATCTCCCCATCCTCCATGCTGATGGACATTGCCTGAACTTCTGCTATAGCAGTGAGCACATCTTGCCTTGTATCAAGTTATTTGCAAGTACACCTTCTTCCCTTGGGCTTCCCAGGTGGCACTAGAGGTAAAGAACCCACCTGCCAATTCAGGAAAAACGGGTTCAATCCCTGGGCTGGGAAGATTCCCCTGAAGGGGGGCACAGCAACCCATTCCAGTATTCTTGCCTGATAAATTCCATGGACAGAGGAGCCTGTTAGGCTACAGTCCATGGGGTTGCAAACAGTCGGACACAACTGAGCAACTGAACAACAAGATGCAGGCCACATCTGAGGTTGAGTCTTAATTCTAACTGCCAAGTTGAGCTCATGGCCAATGAAGGGACAAAGTGGTTTAGGGGAAGTCCTCCCCCACCTCATAGGAGCAGGTGACACAGTATAAACCTTCACCCTACCCTTCCCCCAAGCAGCAAGGGTGGGTTCCTGGGGAGAAGAAAGGGGATGAACCCAGGCCTGGGGACAGGTAGCCCAGCATCTCTCCTAGTCTCATCTCCTAGACCTCAATGCCTACTCCTGACCCTAGGCCTCCCAGGCTCACGCAGAGGACACAAGTTAAGACTTCAGTGGTTACCTGCCCACATGGTAAATCAAATCTACCCTGGGCACCTTTTCTAAAACCTGCAAGGGTAGAGACAAGGCCCCCATGCCCAATAGAAAACGACTCAAAAGTGATTTTAATCTGAGAAGCAATAAGTAAATTATGGGTTTTGTGTGCACCAACATGTACTTTAAGCCATATGAAGCCTGTCATTTCCAGGCAGCTGCTTAAGAAGAAACAAAGAGACTTTGTACAGAGCCATTCCTTAGTCCTGGAGTCATTTTACATCTCTCAAAGAAAAAGGATGGGAAAAAAATCCACACTGAAGAAAGCAGGCACATTTCTTAAAGAACTGTAAAACCGTTCCCACAAATTTTGCAAAACCTTGAAAACTAAAGATAACACACTTCCTTCCCAGTTACCAAAGTCAGCATTAAAACATCAACCCAAGGGAGGAGGGATTTACTCTCCAGATGTTTTACCATGGTTTGGGAGTGAGTCAAAGCTGTCTCTCTCCATGGGGAAATTAACAGATATCTAATTAAAAGTTTACAGTCAAATCATAGAACAGTGGCTCTCTCCACTTATTGCCACAAAGATAGAGTATCTATTAAGTGTAGTTATCCATGCCCATGTTTAAAAGCTGCTCAATTATCCTAATTTATAGCAACAATAATGTTTAGGTTCCCATTTAGGCCAACTCACAACAGCCATCCATTCTCAAAGGGGGAATTACACAATGCTCTCATTTGTGAGAAAGGGAGGGATTCCTTACCTTGAAGGTCATGATGAGATGAGTGAAATGAAATTCTGCTTCCAAATCCAGTTGGATAGTGACATTCTCCACGCCTATAGGATAATTTTTAAAAAGATAAACGGAAATAGCAATGTAAACAAGAACATCTGTGAACAACTGAGTCTAATCTCTTCAACTATCTTTATGCTCCTCATAGAAATTCTCTCTGCAGTCCACCTTAATCTGAAGATAAGATAATAACCATAACCCCCTGGCTTGATTGAGGTAATAAAGCACATCTCAGAATGACTCTTCAGCTGGTCACAAATCATTCTGGAGTTCAACGTATTGAATGTGCCCCCTGGAACAAGACATCTGGCGGAATGCCTTGAGTTGCTGTCAAGAAAGACATCCTTTGCTTAGTAAAAACTGAAAAGTCTTTCCAACTCTGTAAGCCAAGGGACTCTCAAAGGGGAAAAGAGAGGGGGCATTTCCTGCGCACCGTAGGGGTTCAGCTCTGCAGTCTGAGGCACAGGGACACAATCCAGTCAAAACACAAATATTCCTTTTTGTTTCTATGCAGCAGCAAAGAAAACAGGAGTCCACCATGAATGTGAGTTACACTCCAATTTAGAAAAACCTATCCCTGATGGAGAAGCCCTTGGGTGCGTTGCCACAATGGAGAAACAATGCCAAAGAGACAAAGAATGGGTCAAATAAATAAACTGCCCCAGAACAAATACTAACATCTTCCCTTTCAGGGGAAAGCCTGAACAAACAAATGAGCCTTTGCACTATGCCCTGGGGGTCAAGTCATCCCACGTTAAAAGGCTAAAAAGGCCACTGGAATTCCAGGGATGGACAGCACCTCCTCCACAATCCCCTGGGCCCTCGAGCCTGCCTGTTTGGTGAAGGAGACCTTTCCACATTTCCTGTGCTCCAGAGAGCTTTTGGGGGTTCAGCTTCCGGAGCAAGAGAAGTCTTAAATGCAGAAAGACAGGAATGTGTCAGAATGAATCATGTCACAGGCTGGTGTATTTTCAGGAAATCAGTAAGACTTTTGAAATAAACTCTCCCACTGGAAAACTGCCAAGTCAATTGGGGGTGGGGGTGGGGGAGGGAGGGAAAGTAGTCACTGGAACGGATATGAGTTAGTTGGAATGTTAAAGAAAAACAGTATCGTCATGCTAACTAACCTTATCTAACTTCTGAAAAAGAACCATATTACAAACCTTATCTAACTTCTGAAAAAGAGCCATATTACAAACCGACTCTCGAGGTTTCTTTCTGAGCAACATGTTAGCTAAGCAACTATCTGTCTCTCCCTTCCCAAGCTTTTAAGTACCTGCACTATTTGTTTAAAATGAAGAGATAACGAAATAATGTAAAGTCAGAGCAAGACTAGGACCAGTTCTGTAACATAAGAATGTATCTGCCAATGTGGGCTTGAAAAGCACATTCCATTTTAGATACCTAAACTGTAAAGTGCTACACGTTTTTTTTTTTTAAATATGGGAAGAAAAATCCATGGAGAAAAGAACCAAGATCGTTCTTCTGTGGTGTATTTGATTTCTGTCAGGGAATAAAGCATCATCAGGGCTAAGTTAAAAGCAGCTGCACATTGCAAGCCGTTTTGAGTCTGAGCACTGATAATTTAATGCATCATGTAAAGCTCAACTTGGATAAAACACACAGAAAATAGATAAAAATCACATTCATCAAGAAACTCTTCGATTGTGAACTATCAGACAGCAGAGAGATGATAGGAGACAGTAACAATCCTTCTGACTTTCTGAAGACTAAGTTCCATCCATCTAATCCTATCTAATCTCTTATAACAGTGACAGAGCCCTCAAGCCCCTTGGCTTGAAAATCCCTTCTTTGGGTCTTTGTCCTCTCTTGTCCCACAAACTCAGAATTGTGGAAACTGATTAATACCTGACGTAACCAAGAAAAACCCTCTTAGAGAACTACAGAGCTTGATGAACTATTTTACTGTCTATGAACTTGATACTGATGTTGAGGCACCCTTCTGCCTTTTTTTTGGCCGCACCACACTGCACCCAGTTAGCAGGGATGTTAGTTCCTCGACTAGGGACTGAACCCCGTGCCATCAGCAGTGATACCATGGAGTCCTAACCACTGGACTGCTGGGGAATTCCCAAGGCATCCTTCTAATTGTCTTTCAGTCTCACTGGAAGAATGTGGTCAGATAGGTCCCACATTTGTAATCAGATCTATGCTATTTCACAAGTCCCCTGTGACTCAAGTGCAGATTTACAGAAACTTCTCTTTTACCCTGAACTCTCAACTCAGATACCTTCCTATAAGAAATAACAAGGCTCTAACTGATAAATTGCTTTCTGACATCTAGTCTATCTCAATCAAGTTGATAACCAATGGAGTCCCAAAGGTTACCAATGAATAATCAACCTTCCCTAGAAATCAATAGTCTTTTAGAAAGCATGTATAATTTCATAATCAATTAGAAATAAGTCTACAAAGAGACTTCCTCCTGGGAATTCCCTGGCGGTCCAGTGGTTAGGACTCCATGCTTCCGCTGCAGGGGGCCCAGGTTTGATCCCTGGTCGAGAGCTAGGATCTTGAAAGCCTTGTGGTGCAAAAAACACTTCCTCTTTACAGACTGATAAATAACTGCAAAGCACCCCAAAGCTTCCTGGGCATCGAGCACATAATAAAGGGATCTAGCAGTGCCCAGGCTTCCTCTGGCCAAGCTTAGATTCACTTCTTTGAGTCCTTTCTAATCAATGCTTTTTTAAAAAAGATACAAAGGTAACTTATTATTAACAGCAAACACATTAACTCTACTGTTAGTCCCCAAATTTCAGCATTTGACTTGGAAACAAATGCAAAACTAAGTTGAGCTTAGTTGCACCACAATAGTAACATCATATTGGATGAATTTATTAAATCCCAACCCAAATGGCAAAGAAAGGAAAAAGGGTTGGATTCACACACTCACTAGAAAAGTTGACTTAGGGTCATTATCCATGTTGAGTGTCTGAGAAATTATGTCTAGTGTGTATTCATAGTACTATTGCTAAATTTTCTCTAGACGGAAGGAAGGTGGCTGATTTTGCCCTTTCTTTTGGGATTGATCAAAATGAAAGATGGCTGTTTTGTGGAAGGATGAGGGCCTGCGTGGGGTAAGGCCTTCCCATGCCCTCCCCAGACTGCCCCTGCACATTGCCACAGTCCCCAAAGGCTCCTCAAGATGAAGACTACAAAATCCTCCTTTGGTTTCGCATGAAAGACTTCTTTCTTATAGGAAGTGCATACTTCAAGAAGAAGGATCAGATTTTACCAAGAGAATTCAGTGCTCTGGGCAGTAAATCTGTCGAAGGCCATAATTCCAGGATAGAAAACCAATCGCAATTACAAACACCCAGGAGCCTGTAAACACTTTCCAGGTAACTAATCACACTCCATGGAAGTTATTCCCACACCACACATACCATTTTCGGACTGCCACCAGATCTTAAGGCGGTTTGGAGCAAATGTCGTGACCACATTTTCAATGAGATGACTGTCAGGGTTGAGGGTTTCATGATAAGGATCTTGTGAATTGCATATGAAGCATTTTTTGTCCTCCTGAAAGCAAAGATAGTATCACGAGTCTGGGAAGCAATCACACACTCACATGCACACCAAAAATCAAGCCCACAATACAAAAATCAAACCTACTTTCTTCAAGAAAAATGAATGTGCCAAAATTACTTAAATGACCTAGCACATGTCTTTCACTTTTTAACTTTGAACAGAGTATGATATACTCCTGAAATTTTCCTCTTCTCTTGCAAATTCAAGGTCAAAAGTAAAAGAAGGCATTGTTTCCACAAGCTATTAATTTAATCAAAATGAAATTTCTAGGCTTAAGCCTTAATCTCAATGAATAGCTGGAAAAGCTTACTCTTGAGGCAAAATGCAGAGGAGGTTTTTAGAGAATTTTTGCTGACATAAAGCAAACTGAAAATAAAAGGAGAACAATTCGACTGGCCTGATTTTCCAAAACCTATATAAGGCAGAAACCAAGTATTAGTCAGATATATTTAAGAAGCTTTGGGAACTACAGATCAAGACTTCTTACCTTCTCCCCTGCCCCGACAGTGAATTCGTGGTAGCAGCGTGCAGGCTAGCTCAGACTGCTCAGAATACCCAGGAAGGGGACACCAGGGTATCCTGTCAAGTGGGGAGCACTGAAAACTGGGACCAAGTCAAAGAATGCCAAGGACCTGAACTGAAAAATCTACCACTGCTTTCAGTTTTAGAACGGCTTTGAACTTTTGGCTTAACATTTTCCTTCTACCAAAAATGTGAGTCACAGCCAAAAGAGCCTACTTTGCACTCCATCATGGTGAACTGTAAACAGCAGCATCACTTAATGGTTCCCTTTTCCACATGAGGCTGGGCTCTCTACCCAAGTTTTTATGCAATGCTCATTAAGTCTGAAAATGATGCCGAGGCAGAAATCTGTTGAGACCCCACACACATCTTACAAACATTTAACACATTATCCACCTATGGATTTTTGCAGAAAGTAATGCCTGTGGTTGGCAATTTGTTATGTAAGTGAATACTGAAACACTCCGGTCAATAATGTTTGGGTAATGAAGGATGGATTAATATGTCTCTGGTCCTCCGGTCAGCATGTCGTTAAGCAAAGGTGATATCCTTGTAAGGACAGTATCAACCGACAATACTACATTTGTATGTATTTAGCTAGCTATTAGTTATCACCTTCCTCCCAAAGGGATTTTAAGACTGGCAAGATATACTAACTAGAAAACAGAAACCAGAAGTCAGGAATGCAGGGTAACCCTGGACACAACACTTCTGATTCCTGCCTCAAGTTTTATACCTGCTCAGTGTTTGAAAGAATTACATGCCCAGTTCCTTTCTTTAGGCTCTGAAGCTGACGCATAGCATCCATCCATGTGTGCTCAGTCGTGTCTGACTCTTTGTAACCCCATGGACTATAGTCTGCCAGGTTTCTCTGTCCATGGGATTTTCCAGGCAAGAATACTGGCATGAGTTGCCATTTCCTCCTCCAGGGGATGTTCCCGACCCAGGGATCGAATCCGAGTCTCCTGCTTTGCAGGAGGATTCTTTACCACTGAGCCACTGGGAAGCCCTGACATCCGAAGAGCACCCCACAATTTCGTGGCTAATCATATAAACTAGAGAGTTGGCTCTACTTGCTTTTAGACAAACAGTCCAATTCTCATTCTGGTCAAAGCCATTTTCAAGATCTGGTGATTCATTTACAGGATGTCCTGACCTTGGAGGTAAATGTTAGCATAATATTTTAGGTGAAATTTACATGCTAATGTTAGAAAAGGTAACATCAACTGCCTTTGGTGACTTGTAGTCCAGGAAACTAATACCAGAGAACAATTACCAGAACTTTAAAAAAGTGTAATTATAGCCTCCCTTGTAATCAGGAGGAAGCAGTCTAGACGTCTCTGTATAAACCTGGAAGCAAATAAGTGGAATCCACTTTACCACATTCCTTTGGTTTAATTTATCAGGTTTTCAGAATGGGCTCTCTTTCTGTTTTTTAAAAGCGACTCCATTTGAAGGCATCTGCACGCAAACCACACAATATTCTGTCCCACTCCTGAAGGGCAGATCTACATGTAGGGGGAGTGACCAAATTTAGAGCAATTGACTTGGAACTTGCCTTGTACAGGAGAAAAAACTCTTATGTTTGCTTTAGGGGCCAGAGATATCAGTCTCTTAAAAAAAATCAAGGAAATGGATTCTGATTCTGGGTAGTTTATGCTTTGTACCTTCTTTCAAGATTAGTCTTATTAAAAACGTGACCTTTGAAATCTAAGATCTGGATCCACTTTTAGAAACAGAAAACACTCTGAAATTTCACTTTGGTCCTCCTCTATCAGGGTACCATGGCAACCAGGGCATTTTCAAAAAGCAAGCATCTGATCCTGATATCTAATGGAGGTGGATGGGAGCAGCACCAAATGAGGAGAGCAAATTGGAGTGCTTTTCTCCATGATTGGAGTGACCTTGCAAGGTATTTCTTAGGGCTGGAATACCCTTTATCCAAGTGAAAGACTTGGGGAAAACCCAAGATCACCACTCAGTATATAAAAAAGGAAAGGATAAACCACCTTTTACACACATTTTCCAAAGGGGAAAGATTGAAAAACAAAACAAACAAACAAAAACAAAAAAACATGGGCTTTTGGAGACCCTGGGTCAGGGCTTGGCACAGGGGCCCCAAGATCTGTCTGCAGCTCTGCCTTTCTATACAGTGGCGGCAGGAAATGTTTGGCGGATGCAACTGTGCAAACTGACATGAAGCAAAAGGGTGAGCTACCGGCCTAATCCCGGGACTCCCTGGCTGCCGAGCTTCCTATCTGGATAGCTGGCAGGATACGGGGTCCCCTAGGCCTTCCCCTTCGGTGGGGACTGCAAGAGGTGTGCGCGGAGCCCTCTCTCCGCCCTCACCTGGAGGTGGCTGACGATACAGTAAGGCTCGGGTTTGTGCAGCCCGCAGGTCGAGGTCACCGAGAGCTTCTGCGCTCGGCCGATGAGAAGGTCGCCTGTGGCCGGGTAGCAGCTGCCCTCCGCGCAGCCGTAGCTGAAATCGGGTTCTTGAGCGCTCACTCCGACTCCGCACAGGGCTGTGGAAGGGGCAGGCGGACAGCGTAGGGCATGAGCAGGGAGCCGGCCCAGGCAAAGAGAATAAGCAGGGGGCGGGGACAGAGTAGATTGGGGGGGGGGGGGGGTAGGAAGCCAGATAGACAGGAAAGAGACACAATGGAGTGAGGCCGGGAAGGCAGAACGTGGAGAGGATGATTCAGAAAAAAACAGATACAGGTTTGTCCAGCAACTGACAGCATCACTCCTGGGAAGCCCACCTACCGTCGCGCCCACCCTGATCAGCCCTGGGAAGCAGCTCCGGTCACTTCGAGGTTCCTGGACCCGGGCGCAGGGAGGCAGGTGGCCAAACGCCGCACACCCGCTTGTATGTGAACTCGACTGCACACGGTAGCCTGTGCGTCCTTGGGTGACAGTGCATGTGTGTGCGCGGAAATTTGTAAGCGTGGGGACGCGTGAGTGTGTGTATGTGTATCCACACACTCGGAGGTCGCCTACGCTTCGTCGGGGACGGGGGGCGGGGGGGGGGGTCATGGGGTTCGCGGGGAACACCACTGTCCCGAACAAGGGGCGAATGGTCAATCCCTGAGGCTTTGGACTGGCTTCAGCGATTCGTCATTCCAGGGAAGCTCCCGATCTAGCTGTTTCTGGCGCCATCCGGGGGCAAACAGCGATGGTTAATTAAAGCCACATGGCCCCAATTTGTTCCCAGGATGACGCGTGCACTCAGCTCAGCCACTCTCCCGGATGGGCTTCTGAGGAGCCCTCCGCGGCTAGCCCACTACCCCATGAAGCCTGACCCCAGATATGGAGAGACCCACCGAAAAAGGGCCGGAGATGCAAAGCCCAGAGCGGGAGCTGCGGGAGCACCCGGAGCTCTGGGCACAAACACCCCAGGATGCGGTCCCCGGCCACCACCGAGGGCGCTGGCGTTTAATCCCAACGCAGATTTCTATCAAGTCCCTCTCCCGACAGGCTTCCCCCAAAGCTAAGTCCAACGGTTTGGTTTATTCTTCCTGCAAGTCCAAGCCCACCCCTTCCGCCACCCCCGATCCCCCGTTTCCCCCGAATTACCTAAGAAACTGAACGCGAACACCTGGAGCCGCCCCATGTCCAGTCCCTGCAGCCCAGGGGACACGGCCACCGAGCCGCCGGCTGTTTCTCCCAGTCTTCTTTTCTAGAGAGGTGGAGAGAAAAAAGGCAAATATTCAGAGAAGAGGGGGCCCTCGCATTTCCTGCCGCTCCCACGGAAGCGAAGGGTGGGAGGGTGGGGAGGGAAAAATCGCGCCGCCGCTGTGTCCTGCTCACCCGGCGGGACGAGCGCTCTCTCGGCGCCTGGCAGCCCCCGAGCCCAAAGAAGGGAATTAGAAAGTTTCGCCCTGGGAGGAACCAAGGGAGGCGCCTCTGCTCATGCGCACAAGGGGAGTCAGGGCGGAGGGGGCCGGGCGGCCCCTGCTTGGAGGGGAGGGGGTGAGGTTCAGGTCCCACCCTCCCTCCGCGCCTCCTTTGTTTTAAGGCTGCATCTGCGGATGCGATGGGGTAGTAGCTCTTCCAGTTCCGTGCGGGGCTGCGGGGCGGCCGCCGGGCGCGTGTCCTGAGAGGTGCGCTGGGGTGCGGGAGGCGTTCGGGCGGGTCTGGGAGGTAGGTGTTCAGATCGCCTGGCGGGCGAGGGGGCTGGTCAGGACCTACCGCTCTCTCCTACATTTACATTTATAAGGAGTGAGTCACAAAGGGGTGCCCAAGGCTGTAAACTCTAGCGCTAGGCGAGGGCTGGTTAACCCTTTAGAAAGCGAGTCACCTGGCAGGTTTGTTTTCGAGAAAGCGGGGAAGCCCCCTGTGCTGCTCAACCCGGACTGGGCGCGACCTCGGATGTCTTCATTCCCAGGAAGCAAAGTGCTCTTCGCTCCGCTGCCTTTGCGCACCAACTCAGGACCTGCCTGGGGGCCTGCCACCCAGGTGGCCACAGCATTGAATTACCCATCTAATTGTTTTTTTAAATCGACTTTTAAATCCAAACCCAGACGTAAGGTGCGAATTCAGGTGACTTCTCTTACAACGATATAGGTTAGTTTATTGACACTTTTCTCCATCTCACCGTGAAAGGAAGTCTCTCAAGAGACGCACTTAACAATCTCCAAAAAAGCACAACTTCGCAAATTCTTGGGAGGAATAACGTGGCGTACAAATGGTGGGGGTGGAAGAGAGGGTCTGATGTCGGGTCTCTAGCAGCCCTGAGTGTGACCTGTGTGGTTAAATAAGGCGGAAATACACGCTCACCCAGCTCCTGGGAGTTGGGGAGGCAACAGGAGCGGGTGGTGTCATTTTGTACCCCGCCCCCGCCCCCTTCGGTAAACTAGCCCAGTTCTGCTGCCTTAGCAATGGCTGGAATCAAAGCTTCAGCCTTCTTTAGTCCTCTGGGCAAAAGTGTCCCCTGAAATGAGGGGGTATGGTAGTTGTTAGTCCAGTCAGGAGATTTTACTTTCTAATTAATCACCCCAGCAGAAGGGTTTAAGTGGCCAGTTGGTCAGCTTTTAACTTGGTTGAAATGAAATAGGGCCCCGGGAAGTTTAATCATTAGACCGTAGAGTAAGTTGCTTTGTGAGTTTATCTACATCCTTTTCCACTGGGGAGGGGGGGAGCCTTAGGTTGTGGTGATACATTAATTATTCACCAAATCGGCACTTTGCCCTGCTTGTAGCCTCTGGAGATTTCTGCCTCTACCTGATGCTCAGGATCCCTGGTGCTTTCTGGGCAGCCCCGAGGACCCAGAAAGCTGGTGCTCTTGTGAGGGTCTAATATTGTGATGGAGGGTCGTCAGAACTTAAAAAGATTCACAGGTAGATGCCTGCTCCCTTTGTGGAACTTAGCATACCCTGGGCCAAAGTTGCTTATTAGTTTTTCATCGGTAGAAACTGCAGGCATCTCTGGTTCTGCCTCTCCTGGGAGCCCTCCTTGTTACTAGGTGGTTCTGTCTGTCTCTGGTCAGCATCCTCTACTAGAGGGCAGACACCTTCAACACTCCTCTAAAGCCCCCTGTGCTCCTTACTACTTCACTTTCAGTAGGAAACTTACCTTTACTCAAAAAAATAGATTTGTTGGGTTTTGTTTTTCATGCATATATTCTGAGCACTCAATCTATGAATGTGTCTGTCTTCATTCTCACTTTTATCTTTTGGGCTCCTGCCCTGGAAAGTGTGTCCTCCTCTCACTTCCTGAGAGCAATGCTCTTTCACACACCAACCTGCTCAAGTCCCCCATTTTAAAGGCAAAAACACACCAAAACAAAACCAAGAAGTTTTATTCTGCACACCCTCTACTCCGTTCCTGCCTTTGACTTCATAGCCCAAGTTCTTGAAAGGATGGTCTGCACTCTGTTTTCCCCTGGCTTCTCCTCTATCCCACTGGAAAGCAGCTCCATCTCCACCCTCTAATTGCCAAATGCAATGGATGATCTCTGTATTTGATTACTCTGTGGCATGTGATCCTCATGATTCCTCCCTTCTTGAGACCTTTCCTTGGCTTCCAGGACACCATTCTCTCTTAAAAAGTCCCCCAGGACTTCAGTTCCCCACTCTTCCAATTCTCTCTGCCTTCTCTGATCCCTTACACATTATGCTTCTTTTCCAGCTGATTTCCTCTCTACCCACTATAATCCACATCCCTGGGCTCTACCACCTTGGACTTGCTATTCCCCACATTGATAACTCTAGCATATACCTTGCTTGGAATTTACACCCAGTTTCTAACAGCCTACTGAATATCACTGCTTTGATGACCACAGACGCATGGGCTACAAAACCAGACTCATCACTCCACCCATCTCTTCTGTTTCCAGTTGCAGTTGCTTGTACCTTGATTTCCCCCCTTAGCTCGTACAGAGCTCATACAGGATCATACAGAAACTAAGATTCACAGACCCAATACAAAATGAAAATGAGCATGTTGGGCCCCTTGTTTACAAATTCAGCGATTTCATGATGATGCCAATAGAGCACTGAACCAATCATGGGATCTTTCTGAAGGGGAGGCCTTGTGAGGCTACACAGATAATAAATACCCTCGAAGCCAGCTCAGTCTGGGAATCACACTGGACATTTCCGCCTTCATCTCTTACCATCACTTGGGCCATTATTTCTACTTACTAGCAATTAACCGTCATGGCCCCATGGCTCCAAGCTCATCGTCCTGCCTTAGCCGTCTCTCTTCTACTTTGACCTGAAAATCCACTTGGCTGGTGTTCCAACTGCCAAACTCTACCCTACTCCAGTCTAACCCCCCCAACATGGCTGGAAGGATTTTCCAGAAGCATAGCTTTGATCACATCACTCCTTTGTTCAAAAGCTTTCGATAGTTTCTCTCTGCCCATGTTAGCCTCCTGAGGTTCCCTAGACATGTTGTTGTTTAGTCACTAAGTCATGTCCAACTCTTTGTGACCCCATGGACTGTAAGCTGCTAGGCTCCTCAGTCCATGGGATTTCCCAGGCAAGAATACTGGAGGGGGTTGCCATTTCCTTCTCCAGGGGACCTTTCCTGATCCAGGGATCAAACCCACGTCTCTTGCATTGGCTGGTGGATTCTTTATAGCGGAGCTACAAGGGAAACCCTAGACATGACGTAATACTTATACCTTCATTTCTCTGCCCTCCTTGACCTCAACTGAGTGAGCTGTCACACATCTTTGACGCCTCTAGTTAAACAGGACTTCCTCCCCTCCATCTTCTGCAAACCCAAGTCTGTCTACCGGCACCTTGTAAAAGCCTGTTACAGCATACATGACATAATCCTGTGACTATTTGTTTACCCCTTATCTCCCCCAGTAGACATCGAGACAAATACCAGTGTTATGTAACATTCCTTTGTGCATAAACATTCTCTCATGTGACATCTTTGGTGCTCAATAAATGTTTCTTGAATCAAAGTAAATCAAGACTTATTTCCCTGTTTTAAGAACCTTCTTAAATCTTAATTTGCCTAATAAATTTCCAATCCAAGACAAAAAGAATAATCACCACCAGACTTGAATGCTTCCCAATCTCACTCCTGAGCAAAATTTTCCTCTCTGTTATATTTCATACAACTTCCTCTGATTTCTGAAGATCTTATAAGTTTAGGGAAAATGAATCCCTTTTGCTAGTGAAGCCCGTCGATGCTTTACTCACGCTGACGGAAGCCTCTTGTCCCATACCTTGTGCTATCTGCTTCAGCCTAAGGCAGGCTTCTCTGGACAGTTCTACAGCATTCTGAATGACAGATGGGATTGCCAATTGTTGGCTGTTCCATCTCAAAAGAATGTGTGACAGTTGTCTCCCTGAGGCATTATTTTTGTTCAAAAAAATCCAAGACATGCTTTCAAGATCACCTTTATCATCTTAGAATGCCACCTATGTGTTTCGTTTTATTTTTATTTATTTATTTATTTTTTTTTTTTCACGTCAGACAGGTAATGTGCCGATGTCGTAACAAGGTTTGGAAGGAGGCACATGTCACGCAGCAGCGTGAACACCCAATCATCATGCTCATGAACTACAAAAGGATCGATGTGTGTTTCATTTTAAATCCTTGAGTTGACAGTGATATAACAAGGATGTCACATTCTAGACTTTCATCGTTAAGTCCTAAACCTGGCTATTTATTTAACACTTCTTCTCATGAAAATTACTAGGTTTTTGCTGTATTGAAATGTAAGCTTCAGAATTCGTCTAGAAAAGCAAGTTCAATGACCAGTAAACTTTAGGACAAAAGTCACAGTATTTTCTACATACTTTTATGATATACAGGATAGTAATCTGTATCAAAAGTTTTAAGTGTAGTCCATCCCCATCCCCCACCAGCTACTGGAGGGTAAAGACTGTATTTTAGTGGAATTTGGATAAGCAACTAAAATTGAATAACCATTAAGACAGCACAAAGGAGTCATCATGTCACCAGTAATGTAAAATGGAAAACATCAGGGCCTGAGTCAGGTATTTTCAATCTGGGACCCATACAATAGAAACTGTTGCTTAGGCTTACATTATCATCCCTTTGTCAGAAAACAACTCCTAGTCTACGGCCATACCACCCTGAACTCGCCCGATCTTGTCTGATCTTGGAAGCTAAGCAGGGTCGGGCCTGGTTAGTACTTGGATGGGAGAAAACAACGCCTGTATCTGAGGTGACTAGTCCGTCCATATTTTAGTCCACATCACTGGATGGGGATCATCCCTCCATGGATTTCAGTGAGTTCCCATTTCCCTCTTCCCACTAATGGGTTGAGGGATGGGTATGGAGCTTAAGTTTTCCAGCTAGGGTGACTTTGGGGATTTCTGTGGGAATTACTGGGATTTTCACAGAAGAGAAGAATACCTCTTCCAAACTTCGAGTTCTAGACATCTGCCCAGAACTAGTAGAGGCTGCTTGACACTGGGGCCAACAGAGAGGAAAGCAAAACTAAGGGAAGTTGTAGGGCAAATCCTTAAGGACCACCTTAGAGGGACTACCATGGTGGCCTAGTGGTTGAAAATCTGCCTTCCAATGCAGGGGAACCCGGGTTCGATTCCTGGTCAGGGACCTAGGATCCTGCAAACCATGGGGCAACTAAGCCCGCATACTAAAAACTATAGTGCTCTGGAGCTCTGGAATCCATGTGCCACAACTAGAGAGCCCTTGCACTCTGGAGCCTGTGCACCAGAACTAGAGAGAAACCCACGCACCACAGCTAAAGATCCTGCATGCCGCAACAAAGATCTTATGTACCACATCTGACACCTGACGTGGTAAAAAATAAAAAACAAAAGAAAAAGGCCACCGTGGAGTTTCTTGATCCAGCTGTGCCTGAAGCCAGCAGGTATTACCTTAGTCAATAATTTTTTCTGGATCTGTAGTATCAGAGGAGGTATAAACCTTTGTTGTTTTTAGCCTGAGAGTTGGGAGGTGTTTGTCTTTTTGTTTTGACTGTAACATAGCCTAGTTTATCTTCACTGGTTCAGGCAGGTCTTTATCAATATGGTCTTAAAAATAGTCATCTATTCTCAAATATAGCAAAAGAAATGTCACAAGTGAGAGAGGACCCAAGTCAATATTTGAGTGTTTTAAGGTAGTCACTAAAACAGGTGTAAGAAGGCCTCATCCATGCTCATCACAGGTTTTCTGCAAGGCTGCACACATATCGTATTTTACCTCCTAATACGGAGCAAGTTGATTCAGTTCACTGTTTGTTTTTTGTTTGTGGATTTTAATGTTTGGTTGCTAACCTCATTTAAAAATGAGTAGGAGAGATTGACGTCTGAGGGAAAGCTACAGAGCCTCAAGAAAGCTCTTAATTTTTTTAAAATCAGATTTATAGCAGGATTAACTTCAGTGTAGTTCACC
The DNA here is from genome assembly GCF_019320065.1 of Cervus canadensis. Classification (NCBI taxonomy): domain Eukaryota; kingdom Metazoa; phylum Chordata; class Mammalia; order Artiodactyla; family Cervidae; genus Cervus; species Cervus canadensis. Next base: position 46,256,647 of record NC_057388.1, read on the forward strand.
TTAAGACTTGAATACTAGTCATGAGTTCAAGTTTCATTTTTTTGGTGTATCTTTACCTTCATTCATGAGTGCTCTAGCTAAAGAAGAACAGTAAAATATGTGGAATCTAGAAAAATTAGTATAGATGATCTTGTTTGCAAGTCAGAAATAGATGCACAGACATAGAGAACATACATATGGATACCAAGGGGGAACAAGAGGGTGAACTGGGAGCCCGAGATTGACATATGTACTGACGACTGATACTATGTATAAAATGGATAACTAATGAGAACTACTCAGCAGAGCAAACTCAGTGCTCTGTGGTGGCCTAAATGGGAAGGAAATCCAAAAAAGAGGGGATATATGTAAATATAGATCTGATTGAGTTTGCTCTGCAGCAAAAACGAACACAACATTATAATGCAACTATACTCCAAAAAATTAACTTAAGAAAAAGAAGGGTGGTAAGAATTTTAAAAATGCAAATATTTGCCAATTCACAGATAAGATTTAAGGCTATCAAAAGTAAAGGCTTTTGTTTCTTTGGTCAGCTGTTGTCACCTGTAATAGTTACATTCAAACATTTTGTTTGTGTAAATGGAAGTTTAAGAAATGACTACAACTTTGACTGCAGCCACGAAATTAAAAGATGCTTGCTCCTTCAAAGAACAGCTATGTCAAACCTAGACAGTGTTCTAAAAAGCAGACATCACTTTGCTGACAAAGGTCCATATAGTCAAAGCTAAGGTTTTTCCGGTAGTTATGTATGGATGTAAGAGCTAGACCATAAAGAAGGTTGAGTGCAGAAGAACTGAGGCTTTTGAACTGTGGTGCTGGAGAAGACTCTTGACAGTCCCTTGGACAGCAAGGAGATCAAACCACTCAATCCTAAAGGAAATTAACCGTGACTATCTATTGGAAGGACTGATGCTGTAGCGCCAATACTTTGTCCACCTGATACAAAGAGCTGACTCATTGGAATAGATCCTAATGCTGGGAAAAACTGAGGGCAAAAGGAGAAGGGGGAGACAGAGGATGAGATGGTTGGATGGCATTACTGACTCAATGGAAATGAGTTTGAGGAAACTCTAGGAGACAGTGATGGACAGATAAACCTGGTGTGTTGCAGTTCATGGGGTCACAAAGAGTCGGACACAACTTAGCAACTGAACAACAATAATTTACTATAGAGATACTTAAGATATCTTATATTAGATACTTAGACAAAAATACACTGGCATCTAAAATGTGCTTTTGGACTTACCTGGTGGTATGGTGGACAGCAATCCACCTGCCAATGCAGGAGACATGGGTTCGATCCTTGGGATCTGGGAAGAATCCACATGCCTCAGAGCAGCTGAGCCCATGCACCACAACTACTAAAGCCCTCGTACCCTAGAGCCTGCATCCCACAACTGCAGGGCCTGTGTGCTGCAACTACTGAAGCCCAGGAGCCTTAGAGCCTGTGCTCTGCAACAGGAAACACCACCACGATGGGAAGCCCATGTACCGCAAGGAAGAGCAGCCCCCTCTTGCCGTAACTAGAGAAAGCCCACACACAGCAACAATGACCCAGTGCACCAATAAAAATGTGCTTTCAAATAAATTTGTATTGAAAGTCATCAATCCCAAATTAAGAAGGCAACTAACACTCAGTAGTTGATGGTTACTAAGTTTTAGAAAAATGTTCCTTAAAGTTAAGTTACAACCAACCTAGACAGCATATTAAAAAGCAGAGACATTACTCTGCCAGCAGAAGTTCGTCTAATCAAAGCTATGGTTTTTCCAGTAGTCATGTATGGATGTGAGAGTTGGACTGTAAAGAAAGCTGAGTGCTGAAGAACTGATGCTTTTGAACTGTGGTGTTGGAAATGACTCTTGAGAGTCTCTTGGACTGCAAGGAGATCCAACCAGTCCATCCTAAAGGAAAGCAGTCCTGAATATTCATTGGAAGGACTGATGCTGAAGCTGAAACTCCAATACTTTGGCCACCTGATGTGAAGAACTGACTCATTAGAAAAGACCCTGATGCTGGGAAAGATTGAAGGCAAGAGGAGAAGGGGACGACAGAGGATGAAATGGTTGGATGGCATCACTGACTCAATGGACATGAGTTTGAGTAAACTCTTGGAGTTGGTGATGGACAGGGAGGCCGGGCATGCTGCAGTTCATGGGGTTGCAAAGAGTCACATAAAACTGAGCGACTGAACTGAACTGAACAGAAAGTTTATCTCTTCTAGCAATCCCCCTAAAATCATATTTAAAGATTATTTTGAAACTTCTATTTCAGCTGGTGGTATTACTTCCTTAGCCTTTTAAAGATGCTGAAATTCACCAGTAGCCAGAGGAGGAGAAAAGGACTTTCTGTATTACAATATTTTAATTTTTAAATTCTCCTTTACTCTTAAAAAAAAAAAAATTCAGGTTCTCCCTGGAGAAGGAAATGGCAACCTACTCCAGTATTCTTGCCTGGAGAATCCCAAGGACAGAGGAGCCTGACTGGCTACAGTCCAAGGGATCGTAAAGAGTCAGACATGACTGAGTGACTAAGCATTCTCCAGTGTCATATCCTGAAACAGAAGACAACCATGGCTTTGGGTTTCTAAGAGACAAAATCATATTAGCTTAAGAAAAGAACTTATCCCAGAGAAAGTACAGCATATCAGTTCATTAAGAAGGTAGAGGCTACTAACCATGATGCCCTGAGAACACTGGTATTTCAGACTTCATGGCTGGATCTTTGAAAGGCTGAATTGCTTCAATATTTCAATTGTATCTGATGAGTCAGAAATCCAAAACCACATCCATTTTACATAAACATTAAATCAAGAGTAGCCGGAAAAAAAAAATTCAGATTCTTTCTCCATTTGAAAGGTCAAGTTCAGGGACATCCCAGGTGGTCCAGTGGTTAAGAATCATCCTTGCTATGCAGGGGCCAGGAGTTCAATCCCTGGTCAGGGAACTAAGGTCCCACACGGTGTGGAGCAACTAAGCCAGAGCACCACAACTACTGTGCTTGCACAGAACCTGTCCTCCAGAAGTGAAGAGTCTGTGTGCCGCAATCAAAGATCCTGGATGCAGCCAAATAAAGAAATAATTTTTTTAAAAGAAGAAAGGTCAAGTTCAGCTCCTAGTGGGCCTCAGTCCTTGCTACATCTCCCCATGAGTTCCTATACTTGGCATTTTCTGGATCCTTACGGAAATGCTTATGGAATGAAAAAGTGCTTTTTAAAATTTTTTTTAAATTATTTTTTAATTGAAGGATAATTGCCTTACAGAATTGCGTTGGTTTCTGCCAAACATCAATATGAGAAAAAGCACTTCTTATTTAACCTATATTTTGAACCTAGCAGATTCAGGCAATGTCTGTACCAGAGGCTTGAACCAATAGCCTGATTTACTCTCTGGCTGCAAACCTATCTCATAGTTCTGGGTTGTTAATTAGTGTATAGGGTGATCCAAGAAACTAGATTTAATTAGCTAGTTAAATGTTCCACTAATATTCATGGCTTGTACTAGGAACGGTTCCGAGTTCTCAATTCAGTATTTTCACCCTGGGAAAATGGGATCTTTGCTCTGAGCACATTTCAGAAGTGATGGAAATGCTAGTAAAAGCCATCTCTACTTTCCAAGAGACTCAGTCTTGCCTCACCTCTCCAACCCCAGTGCCCTTAGCTTTCTAGAAGCATTAACACGACTGCAGTTCCTCTAAAGGAATAAGCCTGCTCTTCTGGAAAGAAAGCATTTATCTGTTGTGCTCTTGCCGCCAAAGCAGCTAATCAGATTTATGAAGGCCAGCCCACCCAGAGCGCAGTGGCTGCGTTTTTATCACTACAGAGACAAGTTAGTACTAGGTTTCACTCCAGGATTAGGTGCTGTCTCATGAATTGGGCCTTTCGCCAGACAAAGAAGTTGCAGCATGCATTTGCCCTTTTCAAGATCGCTAATAAAATACTGCTATTAACCTCAAAGACTGCATGGATTTCTCAGTGATCCTATTTGGAAATTGTGGAATATGGAGCTGACAACAGAGTTACCAACTCATAGGACTTTTTAATCCAGGTGGTGATAATCCCCACTAATTGGCTGACCGCTGACTTTGGCAACTCCCCCATCTGCCTAATTAGTACCTTAAGCCTTAGCAGCAACGTACATCTCTTATTCTTTAAGATTTCTTGAGCATTTACTATGTGCCAAGCACTGCTATGCACTAATGGTACATATTCTACATTCTGAGGCCAGGGTTGTCTAAACTGTATACACTATTGGTAAAGATCAGCAAGGGATAAAGTCTAAGATGAAGGAAGAACATTATAGTTGTCTATTTCTGTAAATATATACATATGAATAGACAGTGATGAAGTTATAGATGGAGGCAGAGCAAACAGATAATAGTGAGTAATTTGATGGCAAGTACCTGGTTTGGGAGTTAAAGAGAATTTCTGCATTATCTGTAATATTTTAACTCTTTTTTAAAATAAGGAGACTATTTGTCTACAACTATTAACAGCATAATTAAAAAACAGACCTAACCAGAAGTCTTTTTTGACATACAAAGTATTATTATTTTGAATAAAGTGTGCTATAAATGTTGAATAAGTCAGAGTTCTTATCTTGAAATATAAATTCACAGACCTATAGAATTAAAATTGTTTCTCACAAATGACATTACAAGGCTCTTAAATTGGGACAATATAAATCACATTTCTGTGTGCCTCAATTTCCTTATCTGTAAAAGGAGCGCAAAGTTCAGGTACTTAACTGGGGGTGTGGGGTTAGCAGATGCAAACTAGTATATATAGAATAGGTAAATAACAAGGCCTGACTGCATAGCACAGGGGAAAGCACTAGATTCAATACCCTGTAGTAAGGCATAATGGAAAGAATATGAAGGAGAATCTATATATAACTGATCACTTTGTGGTATAGCAGAAATTAACACATTGTAAATCAAAAACACTTCAATTTAAAAAAATCTTTGAAACAGTCTGGGCGCCAGGACTTCCCTAGTGGTCCAGTGGCTAAGACTCCATGCTCCCAATGCAGGGAGCCTGGGTTCAGTCTCTGGGCAGGGAACTAGAGCCCACAGGTCACAACTGAAAGATCTTGCATGCTGCAAAGAAGATCAAAGGTCCCCCATGCTGCAACTAGGGCTTGGTGCAGCCAAACAAACAGACTGAAAAAAACAAAGTCCAGATGCTTTAGCACACTATTCAGTCTCTTTGTAATCTGGCTCCTATACAATCTCTCTCATTTCTGCATTCTCAGCATATCCGTCTGCCACCCCTACTAAGCCTCCATAGATATACCATTCCCCAAACCCAGACCCTAATTTATGACTCATCCCATTCCTTCTGCCTGGAATGCCTCTCCCTCTTTTCTGCCAAGCCAGCTTTTACTTATGCTCAAAGTTTACGTGATGATAGCTCACCTGTGGAAGTTTCTCAATTCTATTCTCTAGGTATGATATGTAGACATATGCCTAGTGGATAGAGGAGGTCTTTCTAGATTTTTAGAATAGGTGTGGCACACCTGAGGTCATGCAACCCTCTCTCCCACTCACTACTGTACCCCCAACACCAGCACCACACAGAGCACACAGTAGGTGCATAAAGAGTATTAAGGAAGTAACTGGTTAGTGCGTGAATAGATTCTGTGTAGACTGAATTCCAAGTGCCCTCAGAACATCTCAATTTTCCTACCACTGAGCACAGACCCCATCAGGTGTTTGCTGCATGTATTTGTTCAGTAAAACCTGGCATTATGTCCATGGTATTTCGGGAGGGGGGGGGCACAAATCATTCACAGGTAGTTCTTTAGTGAAATGAATCATATCCAATACACATTGGTACTTAAAAGAGCAGGTAGTATGTTTCATTTCCATGGGAAATATACAAAAGTGAGTGGTTTGTGATCTAGATACATGAAGGATTAATCAATGTACAGTATTAACTTGTTCTGTACCATTATGTGGAGAGTATAAACCTATACAAGGATGACCAAGAAGTGACTGCACTTTCACAATCATGTAAGAAGCTGCATTGTGGCTCAGCTGGTAAAGAATCCACCTGCAATGTGGACAGACCTGGCTTCGATCCCTGGGTTTAGAAGATCCCCTGGAGAAGGGAAAGGCTACCCACTCCAGTATCCTGGCCTGGAGAATTCCATGGACTTTTAGTCCACGGTGTTGCAAAGAGTCAGACATGACTGAGCGACTTTCACAAGAAGCTGCAAGATGGTTATTATATACATGGTTGAGTGAATGTCCCCAAGTCTTATCTATCATCAAGCTCATAAGGGCACTAGTATAAGTGATTATTGGGAAGGTAAAACTGTGCCTTTCTGGGTGCTAGTATACATGTATTAGGGACTTCCCTGGTAGTCTGATGGCTAAGACTCTGAACTTTCACTGGAGGGGGCCCTGGGTTCAATCCCTAATCAGGGAAATAGCTCTTGCATGCTGCAGCTAAGACCCAGTGGGGCCAAATAAATGAATATTTGAAATGTGTATTAAAATTATATATATATTTCAAATTGACTCTGGAAAAATATTTCAAATTAAGCATATAAAGATGTTTACACCATTTGTAACAAAAGAAAAACTGGAAATAACTTTAATGGTCCTCACTAGGGGATTAGTTAAATAATCATGATAGACACCTGTAATGGAATACTCAGTTGCCTAAAAAGATGGGACCTATTTATATACCTGAAGGAAAAACTAGGCTCCAATTATGAAAAAAGTATACATATGCTTTATTTCTTGAGATTAAGAAGAGCTATAATTCAGGAATTATCTGTGTATACAGCCTCAAATATTAGATGATAGCTTCCTCTTTTTTTTCATTATTAATATGCATAGCCTTTGTTCTAAAAATTCAAGTTTTTAAAATAGTTTACAGTAGTCACATTCCTGTGGTTTCAAGAAAGAGTGACTCTAGGTTTAGACATAAGTTCTTGTTAACAGACTTTCCAACCTAGATGGAGATACTGGATAATGCTCACATCGAAGAAAAGGGCCTGTCTCCTTACCAGCCTAGACTGAGGAAAAACAAATCAACCTTGTGGATATCCCCTAAAATATGCAGGTACTTGATAGAAACTTGAGTTTGAGTTCCGTAGGAAGTGTCATGGTCTGTCTGGGTTTGAATGCAATGTTACAGCAGACAGGATGACTTTTTTTAACCACTTCCTTTGCTTCTACGTTCTAATCAAAGTATGGTAAACTGTGTTCCCAGTTATAAGCTGATTTTTCTTACAGAAAAATCAGAACTTTGTTTACATCAAAGTTTAAATCTTTAAAATTGTCTGTATAGTATGACTCCCAAAGTCGGTTTAAAGAAACTGAGTATAAGGAGAAAATTTAGATACATATTTTTCTGTATCAGATTGAAGAACAGAACATGGTATTTTTTTTTAATTAGTGTTTTTTGGCCACACTGTGTAGCATACGGGATCTTAATTTTCTGACCAGGGATGGAACCTGGCCCACTGCAGTGGAAGTGCAGAGTCTTAACCACTGGCACTGTCAGAGAAGTTCCCAAAATTGGGATTTTAAAAAGAAAAACTTGTAACTTAACATATCAATCATATCAATATAGATTGGCTTTTTTACATTTATTTATTCATACAAAATGTTATATGTCGTCTTTTCAAATGAAAGCAATTATTCCCATAATCCTGAATATGTTTTTTCCCATTCATATTTTGCCTTCCCTAGATGAGTCATAATGCAGTAATGGCCAACACAAACCTAAACCTGAAGGTCATAAGATCCTAAGTGTTTATCTTTAGATACGCAATGTTTATACAGCTTCTCCAAGATCTGAGCTTCTTCCCATGGTACGAACCCCTGGAATTCTCAAACATGAGTTTGCTTGCTAGATTTTTCAGGCTCCATTTAACTTCCAATTCTACTCTTTTTAGAATTTTCACAGAATGGTGATAACTTTAACAGGCTCAGTTAACTGAGGATCAAGAAAAAACACTGAACAGTAAAAGGATGAATATGAAAATGCAAAAGAGGACATCAAAATCATAAAATGTGGGGGAAGAGAGTAAGAAAATGCAGACTTTCCCCCCCCAGAATGTGAAAAATTATAAAACTACCAGTTGGAGCCTATAAAACCACCAGTTGAAGGCAATTAGAGATAGGAAGGGGTTAACATACTTGAAAGACAGGGCAACCACAAATCAGAAACATACAATAGAGTCACAAAAATAAAAAGACAGAGGGAAAAAACCCCCAAAGCAGAGAACCTAAGTATAAAGCAAAAGAAAATCATCAAACCACAGAAGGAAAAAGAAATGGACAAAGAAGAATATAAAATCAATAGGAAAATGAGGTTTAAATGGACAATAAATACCTATCTATCAGTAATTTCCTTAAATGTCAATGGACTAAATGCTCCCATCAAAAGACACAGAGTGGCAGACTGGATTGAAAAACAAGAGCCTATAATATGCTGCCCACGAGAGACCCACGTTAGGGCAAAGGACACACATAGATTGAAAAGGAAAGGATGGAAAAAGATATTTCCAAAATATGCAGAAGATAAGAAAGTGAGGGTAGTAATATTCACATCAGACAAAACAGACTTTAAACAAAAGCCATAAAGGAAGATAAAGAAGGACACTATAGGGGTTGCCCTGGTGTCTCAGTGGTAAAGAATCTGCCTGCCAAGGCAGGAGACGTGGGTTTCATCCCTGATCTGGGAAGAACCCACATGCCTCGGAGCAACTAAGCCCATTAACCACAACTACGGGGCCCGCACGCTGCAACTAATGGAGCCTGTGTGCCCAGAGCCTGTGCTCAGCAACATGAGAAGCCGCAACAACGAGAAGCCTGTACACTGCCACAAACAGTAGCCCTTGCTGGCCACAACCAGAGAAAGCCGGCACACAGCAATGAAGACCCAGTGCAACCAAAAATAAATACATAGGCGCATGCATCCATTAAAAACCATCGTTAAAAAACAAAAAAAAGAGTCAAGAGCGGGCTCCTTGAAAGGGTAAACAAAATGGACAATCTCTGTCCAGGCTCACTGAGAAGAAAAGAGAGAGAACCCAAATAAATAAAATAAGAAATGACACAAAAAAGACATAATTGATACCACAGAAATACAAAAAAATTGTAAGGGAATACTATGAACAATTAAATGTCAACAGATTTGACAATCTAGAAGAAATGCAGAAGTTTCTAGAAACATATACCCACCAAAATTGAATCAAGAAGAAATGGATAATTTGAACAGACCAATCACTAAAAGTGAAATAGAATCTGTAATGAAAAAAACTGCCTACAAACAAAAGTCCAGGAACGGATAGCTTCACAGGTGAATTCTACCAAACATACAAAGAACTTATATCAGTTCTTCTCAAACTCTTCCAAAACCTGAAAAGGAAGAAACACTCCCAAAGACTGATGAAGCCACTATCACCCTGATACCAAAAGCAGACAAAGATACAACTAAAAAAGAAAACCATAGGCCATTATCTTTGATGAAAATAGATGCAAAAATTGTCAACAAAATATTAACAAACTGAATCCAACAATGTATAAAAAAGATTATACACAATGACAAAGTGAGATTCATCCCACATGGTTGGTTGAACAAGGATGGTTCAACATATGCCAAAATCAATGTATATACCACATCAACAAAAGAAAAGGCAAAACCCACATAATCATCAGTAGATGCAGAAAAAGCAATTGATAAAATTCAACCTTCACTAATGATAAAAGCTCTTCTCAAAGTGGGAATAGAAGAGAACCTATCTCAAGATAATAAAAGCTGTTTACGACAAACTCATAGCCAACACAACACTCAGTGTTGAAAAGCTGAAAACGGACTTCCCTGGTGGTCCAGGTGTTAAGAATCCACCTTGTAATGCAGAGGACACAGGTTTGATCCCTGATTGGGGAACTAAGATCCCATATGCCGAGGAGCAACTAAGCCCATGCACCGCCAACTGCTGAGTCCGCACATTCCGGAGACCATGTGCCACAGCTAGAGAGTCCATGTGTCACCTTGAAAGATCCTGCATGGCTTCCTAGCAGTCACTAGTGGTAACGAACCTTCCTGCCAATGCAAAGGACAAAAGAAATGTGGGTTCGATCCCTGGGTCAAGAAGATCCCTTGGAGGCGGACATGGCAACCCACTCTAGTATTCTTGCCAGGAGAATCCCATGGACAGAGGAGCCTGGTGAGATACAGTCCACAGGGTCACAGAGAGTCAGAGAGTCAGACACAACTGAAGTAATTCCACACGCACGTAATGCAATGAAGATCCTGCATGCCACAACTAAGACTCAACTCAGCCAAATAAATAAATATTGAAAAAGAAGAAAAAAGCTGAAAACCCTCCTGCTAAAATCTGGAACAAGACCAGGAAGCCCACTCTCATCTCTTATATTCAATATAACATTGGAAGTCTTAGCCATAGCAATCAGACAAGACATAAAATGTATCCAGATTGGAAGGAAAGAGGCAACATTGTCATTATGTGCAGATGACATGTACTATACATAGAAAACCATAAAGACTCCACACTAAAACTAGTAAAACTGATAAATGAATTTAGCAAGGTAGCGGGATATAAGATTAACATATAGAAATCTGTTGCATTTTTAACACCAACAATAAAGTATCAGAAAGGGAGTATAAAAAACAATCTGTTTGAAAAATTGCACCCTGCCCTCCTGGGACTTCCTTGGAGGTCCAGTGGCTAAGAATCTACCTTCCAGCCCAAGGGCCTTGGGATTGGTCTCTGGTTGGGGAACTGGATCCTGCATGCCTCAGCGAAGATCTCTCAAATCACAACTAAGATTTGGTGCAGCCAAATAAATATTCTAAAATAATAATAATAAAAAAAATCACACCCCTCCCAATAAAATACTTAGGAATAAACTTGACCAGGGAGGTGAAAGAATTAAAGATGTTCAAAGAAATGGACCCTGGTGGTCCAGTGGTTAAGAATCTGCCTGCCAATGCAGGGGAAACAGGTTTGATCTCTGCTCTGGGAGGATTACACGTGCCATGGGGCAACTAAGCTTGTGCACCACAACTACTGAAGCCTGTGTGCCCAGAGCCCAGGCTCTGCATCAAGAGAAGCCTCTGCAGTGAGAAACCCAAGCAGCACAACAAAGGGTGGCCCTCACTCTCTGCACCAAGAGGAAGCCCAGATATAGCAACAAAAACCTAGCACAGCCAAAAACAAATAAAGGAAAATTTAAAAAGAAATGGAAAGGTATCCCATGCTTTTGGATCCCAAAACGGGCAGGCCTAAACAGATGTTTCTCTAAAGAAGACATACAGACAGCCAGTAAGCACAGGAAAAGTTGCTCAACATCTCTAATTGTTAGAGAAATACAAGTCAAAACTACAATGAGGTACTATTCCACATCAGTTCTAATGGCCATCATTAAGAAGTCTACAAGCAAATACTGACGATGTGGAGAAAAAGGTACCCTCCTACACTGTTGGTACAGCCACTATGGAAAACAGTATGGAAGTTCCTCAGAAAACTAAAAATAGAATTATCATCTGATCCAGCAATCCCACTCCTGGGTATATATCCAGACAAAACTATAACTCAAAGATACATGCATCCTTATATTCACAGCAGTACTATTCATAATAGCCAAGACATGGGAGCAACCTAAATGTCCACTGACAGGTGAGTGGATAAAAATGTGGCATATATATACAATGGAATCTACTCAGTCATAAAAAGGATGAAATAATGCCATTTACAGCAACATGGGCACAACTAGAGATGATCATAGTAAGTGAAGTCAGAAAGACAAATACCACAATATCACTGATATGTGGAATCTAAAATATGACACAAATGAACCTATTTATGAAACAGAAACAGAATCACAGACACAGAGAATAGACTGGTGGTTGCCAAGGGGTAGGGGTGGAGTGAGAGGTTGGGGTTAGCAGATGTAAGCTATTATATACAGAATGGACAAAAACAAGGTCCTACTGCTTAGCACAGAGAACTGTATCCAATGTCCTATGATAAATCATAATGGATAATAATATAAAAAAGAAAAATGTACATATATGTATAACAGAATCACTTTGCTGTACAGCAATAATTAACACAACATTATAAATCAATTTAAAAAAGAAAAAATGTGGACTAATTTAGATAGTCACTTTGACAGAGGTAATAATAATCTGGATGGCTATTTGGTTACTATACAATTCTAGAAAATTTTATATCACATAGAACTAATGCTTCCAAACAAGTAGTTCTTTTAGTAGTTAGATTTACTTTATTTTCCTACATAATTAAATGAATTCTTAAAATAGATATCACAGTAAATTTTTTTTTTGTACATAAGATCTTAATTCCTTGATCAGGGATTGAACCCATGCCCTCTGTAGTGGAAGCATGGAGTCTTAACCACTGGACCACCAGGGAAGCCCCCTGACAGTCATTTTACATCTTTCCCCATAAGAGGTCATCTCTTCCATTGGTAGATTTTATTGTTTGAGGTTTTGTTTTTTTTTTTTTTTTTTTTTCGCTGCTGTTGGTTTGGTTCATTTTTTAACACTACTGTGAACGTCTTGTGGGCTAAATATTTCAAAGTCTTCATTGCAAGAAAGTACCAGTCCTCAAGATTAGATATTAATTCTTAGTGTCACGTTGGGATGAATAGAGAGAGCTTTGAAATGCATTATCCTTAATCTATTACTACATAGTAAACATAAGATAAAATGCAACCAACCATCATCAACAGAACTACGATGGCTGGGACGGAACCGAGTGAGACACCACTGTAACTCAGCTTGACTGTTAAAGAAAACCACAAATTCTACCACCATGAGGAAAACACTGTGCATTTCCATACTTTGTGATTAATGTGTTTAATACAGATTGCGGAAAGTGGCTTCATGTAACAGAGTTTGTTCAGTTATCAGGCTGACTCAGAAGTGTGTTGGTAGAGCCTTCTAGCATGGCACTCATAGAATTTGATGAGTAAGGTTAAAGGTTATATGTAGGCTTGAATGAACTTCCTTACAAAACATGGACTCACAGACAGAGAAAAAAAACTTAAGGTTACCAAAGGGGAAATGCAGAGGAAGGAGGGATAAATTTGGAGCTTGGGATTAACAGATATACACTACTATTATAAATAAGATAGATGACCAACAAGGACCTACTGTATAGCACAGGGAACTATATTCAGTATCTTGTAATAATCTATAATGGAAAAGAATCTGAAAAAGAATATATATATATATACACACACACATATATATGAGTAACTTACTTTGCTGTATACCCGAAATACTGTAAAATCAACTATACTTCATTTTTTTTTAAAAAAGATTATATATAGGTTCAAGTTATTCCCCAGAGAAGAAAAAGCTAGGTGCTGGCAGGTGAGCAGGTATTAAGAGAAGTTCTGTTTTGGCTGCTTTATGTTGGAGAGGGAAAAAAAAGTGCTCCTTCTTTCACTCTCACAAGAGAGCAGAGGGCTGAGGGCAGGAAACATGAAAGAAGAAACAGGGGACCTTTCCTGATAAACTGTGAGCTGGCAGCTCCTTACTTAAAACCTGAAAGCTTATAATGGAAAATGCCTGCAAGAAATTTGACCAAAGTTTAAAAACTGCTCACTTTCTGAAGCACCAGAATCAAGGCTGGGAAAGAACTTTTAGTTAAAACATAGTGAATTTTTGCAAAGTTCTCTTCAAGCCTGTTTAGGGAGGAGTGTGGCACAGGGGTGGGGAAGAAGCAGGGGCTTGTGTGTGTGTGGGGGTGTCTGGGAGGAGTGTGGGCGGGGGGAAGGGTTTGTATGCAGGAGGGTTTGATTAGGGATTACTCAGAAACTCACCAATTCTAGTTGTATTTATTAATATATAAATTTTCCATATGTCTTTTTTTTATGCATTTTTTTCATTTATTTTTATTAGTTGGAGGCTAATTACTTTACAGTATTGTAGTGGGTTTTGTCATACATTGACATGAATCAGCCATGGTGCATATGTCTTAAGCATCTATAAATGTATAAACTTTTAAGTATTTGATATTTATAAAATTATGTTTTCAAATGTGTCCTTTAGTGTTTTATGCTTAGTTACCTAATGCGATCCATTTCTGGGCAAAGCCTGCACAAGTGAAAAGGGGAGGCTGTCCTTCCTGGCTCAGTGGGCTCTGCCTGGGAAGCGTGCTGCTGCCTGTCTGGGAGGCCATGACCTTCATTTGGGAGTGGCTCACCCTCATTTCAGGCCCTGTGACTTGGAAAATGGCAACAGTCTTGTAAACACACGTACATGGTAGGAGGAAAAGAAGCGTGACCAACTGCAAAGTGAAGAGACTAGATTTTGAGAGGCAAGAGAAGGGGGCCTAAGACAGCGTGTGAGCTTGGAGTGGGGGAGGAGTCTGCAGAGCATTTTCAATAGCTGCCCTGGAGTTGGGTCACCTAATGAGAGTGGTAGAGATGCGGGAAAGATTTCTTTTGTCTTATGTATTCTATTCCCGTGTGACATTTTCCCTTCCAAATATGGAAGCAAAGATTTGAATTATACTCTGTAAGACAGCATGGAAAAACTGAACGAACGTTTTGGCCAACCCAATACCTGTTTAGAGGGTTGAACCATATGGTGAGCTAGTTTCATATTACAGTTGAAAATTTTCTAATTCATCGGTGGTCTACAGAATGCCTGACTTGCAACGCTTTGGAGTCAGTTTATGGAAATAACATGTAAGTGGACAAGTTAGTGTGTTCTGCATTATGCCAAGTTCTATAAGGGACATAGAAGTGACTGAAGATATACTCTGTGTTCTTATGGAACTTACTATTTGGCTAGACAGGTAGAATTTATCAGCCAATCTGAAAAATAAGAGAACACTTCAGAAAAAGGGCTTTGAACCAGACTAGAGACAGAGAGATCTTTAGGGCAAAGTGAGCTTCCCTTAAGGCAATGTCAGGTTTGGAGAAGAGAGAACAATCGAGGTTTCAAGCGGGGCAATACTACGGGAGCAATGACAGTCAGGAAGGGAAAAGGAAATGTGACACATATAACACGGCAGAGAGTGTCTTAGAGCAGGGCTCCCCAGCCTCCGGATCTAACGCCTCAGGATCTGAGCTGATGTCATAATGATAGAAAAAGTGCACAATAAATGTAACGTACTCGAATCATCCTGAAACCATCCCTGGCCCATGGGAAAATGGTCTTCTACAAAACTGGTCCCTGATGCCCAAAAGATTTGGGACTGCATTCTTAGAGGATTTCAGTCACATCTCACTCTTCTCAAAGCCCATTCATTTGAATTGGCTCTGTGACCCTGGGATGGCGGGGGCGGGGGGGGGGTAGGCCAGGTTTATTTATTGACTTTTTAAAGATGAAAAAAATGAGGACTTGAGATTCAAGAGACTATGAATCCCCTAGGGTCATGTAGGGGACATATCCGGATTTGCATCTATCATTTGACCCTTGGTCCCCCGTCCCTATAATACAGGGCAGAGAGGGGGCAGCTGTAGCAGTTTGGACAGAATTTAAAGTCCCCTTAGGACCCTTACGGCTTCCCTTGTGGCTCAGCTGATAAAGAATTCACCTAGGGCTTCCCTTGTGGTTCAGCTGGTAAAGAATCTGCCCGCAATGCGGGAGACCTGGGTTTGATCCCTGGGTTGGGAAGATCCCCTGGAGAAGGGAAAGGCTACCCACTCCAGTATTCTGGCCTGGAGAATTCCATACAGTCCATGGGGTCACAAAGAGTGAGACATGACTGAGTGATTTTCACTTTCACTTAGGACCCTTAAGATACTAATAAGGATGTTGGTTCAGCTGCTTTAACCGAGTTCAAAACCCCAGTACCATAAATAGGACTTTGCTTTTCTATTGCATACAAGCTCAAGTTGGCAGGTAGTCCAGGGGAGTCAGGTACAGGCAGTTGTAATCCACAAGGTCATTGGCCCTCTCTGTGACCCAGGAGGCTGGGCTATCTGGACACATCAGCTTGGTCCCTCGGTTCAGCTAATGGGAAGCACTAGCAACAGATTAGACTTGGGATGCGGGGAGTGTGACTGCAGTGTGTTTGCGCCCCAAAGCCCTCTGCAGATCGTCACAGCTGGCTGCATTCTTTAATCAAAGATTACAGGTCCTTTTTTGTTTTTTTATTTTTTTGGGGGGGGTGGGGAGTGGGTGCTGGTGGTGCATGCCTTCAAGCTTGCAGGATCTTAGTTCCGCAGCCAGGGACTGAACCTGGGCCAGGGCAGTGAAAGTGCTGATTCCTAACCACTGGACCACCAGGGACGTCCCTATAGGTCATGTTGAGGGCCCCTTCTACACACTCCATTTTAGTCTACAGCTTTAACCCTCTGTCTCTCAGCTCTGACCAAAGCTGGCTATAGCCCCCTGACTGGTGCTGGACGTGGGATGCTATCCTTTATGGTTTTCCTCCTCCCTGTCCACATCTTTGTCAGCAGTTTCCTATTAAACTGTCTGGCTCATACCCTTGTCTTCTGCTGGGACCCTGACCAGCACAACCTTCCAGGAACCCAAACTGCTTCTACCGCCTTTCACCAGTGTTATTCTCATCTACACGGTTACTTCTGACTCACCACATTCTGGCCCAAGTGAAAAAATAAACAGAAGCTGTATTCATTTCCTATGGTTGCGGTAACATAGGGCTTAAAACATAGGGCTTAAAACAACATGACTCTACCTTGCAGTTCTGTGGGTTCAAAGTCCAAGACAGGTCTCCCTCGGCTAAAGTCAAGGTGTCACACGTTTGTGTTCTTTTCTGCAACCAGTGGAGGAGAACTCCCTTCCCGGTTGTTTCCAGCTTCTAGGGTGCCTTCCCTCCAGCTTCGAAACCACCAGCGTCAGCCAAGACCTTCCCCGGCTGGCGTCTCTCTCAAGAGCCTTTATGATTACATTGAGCCCACCTGGGTAATCCAGGCTGCTTGCCCGTGTCAAGATCAGCTGATTAGCAGACTAGCACCTCAATTCCAACTGCACTCCTAATTTCTCTTTGCCATACAATATATGTATTACAGGTTACAGAGATGAGGATGTGGACATCTTTTGGGGGTCATTATTCTGCCTATCCCCTGGAGAAAGAAATGGCAACCCACTCCAGTACTCTTGCCTGGAAAATCCCATGGACGGAGGAGCCTGGTAGGCTACAGTCCATGGGGTCGCAAAGAGTCGGACACAACTGAGCAACTTCACTAACGACCTAACCTATTCTGCCTATCAGTGGACGAAGAGCTTCCTTTTTTAAAAATTGAATTATAGTTGATTTACAATGTTGTGTTAGTTTCAGGTGTATAGCAGGGTGATTCAGTTACACATATATGTATACATCTATTCTTTTTCAGATTCTTTTCCATTGTAGGTTATTACTAGATACTGAATATAGTTCCCTGTGTGATATAGTAGGTCCTTGTTGTTTATCAGTTTTATACATAGTAGTTTGTATTTATTAATCCAAAGTCCTAATTCATCTCATCCTCCCCTCCCTTTCCACTTTGGTAACCATAAATTTGTTTTCTATGTCTGTGAGTCTATTTCTAAACAGCTTCCTTTTACGGTTGTATCCTTAAAATCACACTCATCTGACCAACATCCTGTTGGACAGAATTTAGTCCAAAGGTCACATTGAACTCCAAGGGAGGTTGAGAAATATAGTCTAAGTAGGCAGCCCTGGGTCTGGTTAAACCATGGAGAGTTCTATTACCAAAAGAAAGAAGTGGGGTAATGAACAGCACTTTGTAGCCTGCGCCCTATATCAGGCTCCTTTGTTCTTGCCAGGTTCTACTTTCCGTTTCCCTTCACTTCATCTTGCCCCCTGGTGCTTTGGCTAGTTGCCAAAGCCCTGAGCCAGCCTTTACCTGGAATTGTAGTTTCTAATGTAGGAAAAGACACGGAACTATTTCCTAAATGGACCATATTGGATACCTCATCATCAGTTATCTCCTGGTTGCCATAATGATTTTCGTGATCTTCATATTGAACTCATAGATGAGCTGTAAATGTTTCTAGCTGGTCTTTGGTAACAGGGTTTCCTCACACTTACTAGCCCACCCACGTCCTGTGTGACCCACCCAGCCCATGGTCTAGCACCTTGCCTTACCTCCCACATCCAGCATCTTAGATCCTATCTGCCTGCCCCTGTTATTGAATCTTCTAGTCTGTCTCAACTGATCTGGTCACTACTCCCAGTAACTTTGGCTCCTGCCCTTCCCCTGACCCCTCCTCTTGATGTCAGAATTCAGCTGAGCTTTCTCTGTGTGGGTCCCTCATACATCAACAGACCTCCAAGTGCTGGGTGGATGATTTAGGAAAGTATTAGAAAAAATTATAATAGAGGCAAAGGAAATTGATACATACTGATGCCTGTAAGCATTTTATAGGAAGAATTAAAATGTATCTTCTTCTAATCATATTTTCAGTTGACTATCACCTATGGGTGCTTTACATACTCTAATTCTTTTTTGGCTACTTACATCGAATTATCTTTCTTAGACAGGAGGCTGAGCCATGCCTTTTATCAGGAAAGTTGATGAAGCACTGCTTAGGCAGAATCCATGGATCTAAAATCAAGAGTGGAAATATATGTGATGCTCCTCACAATTATGCCTAAATGACTCTAAGGCAAAATTTTACTTTCTGTACCCATGACATTAGGCTCTCGTCTCTAATGAAGTGTGTTTTCACTTAATGACATAATAGTTGTTCTCCTGAATTGGAATGCATACCAATTTCCAGTTTTTCAGGGTCCTCATGCTAAATGATAAACAGGTTGCAAAAAATGGGGTGGGGGGTGAGGGTGGATTATAATAATTTCAATTGGATCTTGATTTTTAAAGGGAAATAGAGCTGTTGGGACACAGCGGCTAGAATCTGGACAGTCTAGTCCTGCTCTGTCCCACGGAAAAACATAAGAGCATTCTCCCCTATTCATGCAGGACCTTCTAAGACTCAGAATCCTCAGGAAAGAAGGTTTGGGTGATTCTACCTGGCAAAGAGATGTTTGCTGAAGACAGAGCATAAAGAAAAATCAGAAATCCCAACTACAACTTCTTGAGTAGTTATAAAAATGAAGACTGTGACCTCCATCTGTGTTTCCCAATATGTGATGTTTTATACTTATATTTTGTATAATAAGATACAAAATATATTTAACTTTTTAATCTATTGCCCCACGCCTGCTATTCTGTACTTAGCATATGTTGGTGGTGAAATTTTTTATTTTGATTATGAGTTCAGTACATCAAGACAGACTTACAACAGGAGTGGAAAAGAAATGGAGTTCAGCTGGAGACCCAGCTTGAGAGCTGGAGGCACTGAATGTGTGATGGGGGACCTTGGGTTGGTTCCTCTGAAGACATGGGACGTACTTTCAGATGGCTGAGCGAATGCAACATTGTGTTTGGTGGAAATGCTTGTGTTCTAGAAGAAAAGATGGGATGAAGAATGTATTATGGTATTAGAAAGCCAAAGAGGTAAGCTAGAATGGAAACCTGTGATTCTTCATTGCCTGGCAGCAAAATTCTTCTTACTCTGGAAGAGTTCAAAGATAGATGGAGGCCAAATTCCTTTTCTACTACCAAAGCCCAAGGGGGCAGACATTTTTCTCTTCTCACTCCCTGGCAGCCAGGGCACATGAAAAGGCTCAGTCAATTGGACACTTCCACCAGGGATGCTGAGTCATGAGAAAGTGACTCAAGGTGCACAGACAGTTGGAAATGAACAGGATGGTGGAGAGTGTCTATCAGGGCCAGCCTGACCTGAGTGTCACCTGAGGTGTGATCTTGAATATACGTCCAGATGCATAATTGTCCTTGGGTACATTTTCTCCAGCTGTTTCTTCATTTTTTTTGGCCTATATCTTTTTGGTAAAATTCCCTTTCTGCGTGATAAACTATCATTGGTTTTCAGCATTTGCAATCAAGGCAACTCAGACTGGAAAATATCATAGCATTTGGATTTCTTTTGCTGTTAATTATTGGATTTCTTTCATTTTACCATAAGTAGTGCTTTGGTGGATTATCCACAAAACTCCCCCTCCCACCCCTGTGTTTAAGATTTTTTTCTTAATGTACAAGTTTCACTGGTCTTAGGTTAGATCTTGCTATGCATTGTCAAATTACTTTGCAATTTATAAGAGATACTGTTTTCACTGAATCTTTGTCTTGGTCACATCTTGTACAATGGATACAGCAAGTAGTAGAAGTGAAGATGATTTATCAGACATTACTGAGGAATGAGATTTTCCACCAATGTACATTTAAAAAAAGATAACCAAAGCTTATTATTTTCAACACCAAAGTTTTGAAAGCATAACCACTTTTTAATCACAATCTGTCCAAAGTCCATCACATAATTCCTAACCTCATCAAGCTGCAATCCCTGGAGGCCCACAGAAATGATGGGTTTATCTTTGCCTTTGCACTCACACTTGGTGACCCAGATCACAGTGCTTTAGTCATGACTGGGGAATTTTCAATCTCTCCAGAACTCAACAGCCTCCTCTTTAATCCTTTCTTTGCTCTGTGGCCTGTTACTTGTACATCTGCCCACGGAAAAGGTAGAGCAATTGATGTGGTTATTGCAAACAGATCACCATGCTTGCAAAATTAAGTCTAGCATTTCTACTAAGTTGAAAGTCAGTATCCCAGTGGGAAAGCTGGAGCATGTTCCACTCTCTATATTGGGTAGAGATATTTTGTGATAGCTGTGTTCTTTGACTCTGGCTCATTCTGTGTGCCGTTGGTGGAAATTTCCAAAAGTCCAAGTGCTAAATGTGTGAAGGATTACAATCATATATTTCAAGAGAGATTTCTGGGATGGATGTTTCTGTAGAAAAGTTTCATCCTATTCTTCAGAATCACCAGGGAAACTGTGATTTTCCTTGGTAACCTACATCTAAAGAAATTTCATATTTATATGTAATCATAAAGCCCCTTTGTTGAATTTTTAAATCCATCTGTTAAGAGTCAGCCGTTAATGGAAATGGTTCCAGCTGCTTTTTCTCTGTCATACTGATGTATGTTATTTCTTATTCACAAATGTGGGGCCAAATTCCCTTAAAATAATCCCTCTGAAGGAGAGCTTTCACAATGTGCTGTATTATATAACATACATGCAAAACAGGTTAATATGAAATAACAGGTCCATTTTGAAATGAAATAATCTGAAACTAAACAATAATATGATCACTAGTCTTTTTAAAAAAGCAGATTTTTACAGCAAACATGCTAGCAGACAACTTATGAAAAGTAGCTCAATATTTATCTTCCTTCCTCAGTATTCCAACATTAGAATATTGTTCTAGTGTCATTTGGGGAAAACAGAATCCTTTGGTTGAGAGAATGAATATATAGGAAAGTGGGTGTAAAAACAAGTTACATTTTGAATTGTATGCATTTTATTCAGGATAGAATAAGAGTTTTAGAGACAAAGCATATCCAAAAAAAATATAGGACAATCTAGTAGATGCCATCCATATTTATGCCATTCTAGTATTAGAGATATTGGTTTAATTTGTTTAAATTTATTTATTTTTATCTTATTGTGTTAACATTTAATATGAGATTTACACTCATTGCTTTTTAAGTGTATAATATGTTATCACTGACTATATGTATAATATGCAGTAGACCTTTACAATGTACTCATCTTGCTTAATTGAAACATCTTGCCTGTTGATTAGAACTCCCCATTCCCCCAACGCCAAATGCTGGCAACTTATTTAACACTTAGGTCACTGGATTGAAATGAGTATAAATACTTATTTTAAATTTACACTTGTAACATGCAAGTCATTATTTTTAAGCTATGAAAGGAAAGGAAGGCGAAAACAAAGTTTCCTGAAATTAGAGATGATCTCTTTACTCCTCCATTTCTATTCCACACGGAGTGGCATTTCCTTGGCCAGGCTTTACTCCCAGCCATGCCGGGCTAGGAGAGGACTCAGAGGAGGAGGAAGAAAAGGCTGGCCATTCGTGCTTCTCAGCTTCAGCGCAGCTCCTCAGGTTTGCTCATCAGAAGCCAGAAATGAAGGCACACATGATTTTGCGCTTTAACTCCACCTAACTGTAGCAGGTAGCATAGTTATCTTCTTGGTCGACAATTTCATTTTTAATGGCAATGACTTGATCTTCCAACTGTTTCAGCTGATCAGCTTTTTCTTGTTTACTAAGATTCAAAGCTTGGATCTTCTTTTCCAAATCTTAAAGAAGAAAATGGATGAAATGTTTAATTAGGTCCCGTTTATTTTTGCTTTTATTTTCATTACTCTAGAAGGTGGATCATAAAAGATCTTGCTGCAATTTATGTCACAGAGTGTTCTGCCTGTTTTCTTCTAAGAATTTTTATAGTATTCAGTCTTACGTTTCGGTCTTTAATCCATTACGAGTTTCTTTTTGTATACGGTGTTGGAGAATGTTCTAATTTCATTCTTTTACATGTAGCTGTCCAGTTTTCCCAGCACCACTTATTGAAGAGATTGTTTTTTTTCTCCAGTGTATATTCTTGCCTCCTTTGTCATAGATTAGGTGACCATAGATGCATGGGTTTATCTGGTCTTTCCATCCTGTTCCATTGGTCTATATTCTGTTTTTGTGCCAGTACCACATTGTTTTGATTACTGTGGCTTTGTAGTATAGTCTGAACTCAGGATGCCTGGTTCCTCCAGCTCCATTTTTCTTTCTCAAGATTACTTTGGCTATTTGGGGTCTTTTGTGCTTCCATTCAAATTAAATATAGAGCTACCATTTGATTCAGCAATCCCACTCTTGGGCATATATTTGGAAGAAACCAAAATTTGAAAAAAATTCATGCATCCCAATGTGCATTGTAGCACTATTTACAATAGCCAGGACATGAAAGCAACCTAAAAGTCTATCAATAGACAAATGGATAAAGAAGGTGTGGTACATTTATACAAGGGAGTGTTGTTGTTTAGTCACTAAGTGTTGTCCAACTTTTGTGACCCCATGGACTGTGGCCCACCAGGCTCCTCTGTCCATATTATTTTCCAGGCAAGAATACTGGAGTGGGTTGCCATTTCCTTCTCCAGGGGATCTTTCTGAGCCAGGGATCAAAACCATGTCTTCTGCATTGGCACTTGTGTGTGCTAAGTTGCTTCAGTCATGTCTGACTCTGTGCAACTCTATGAACTGTAGCCTGCCATGCTCCCCTGTCCATGGGACTCTCCAGGAATGAATATGGCAGTGGGTTGCCATGCCCTCCTCCAGGAGATGTTCCCAACCCAGGGATCGGACCAGCATCTCTTCTGTCTCCTGCATTAACAGGCAGATTCTTTATCACTTAGCCCCCAGGCATGCCCACAAGGGGATGTTACTTAGCCATAAAAAAAGAATGAAATAATGCCATTTGCAGAAACATGGATGAACCTAGAGACTGTCACAGTGAATGGAGTAAGTCAGAAAAAGACAGATATCATGATACCCCTTATATGTGGAATCACAATATAGAAACAGTCACACACATAGAAAACAAACATGGCTACCAAGGATGAAAGTGGGGGAAGGAAAACTGGGAGACTGGGGTTGACGTAAATGCACCTCTATATATAAAATGGAAAACTAATAAGAACCTACTGTATAGCACAGGGAACTCTACTCAATACTCTGTAACAACCTATTTGGGAGACGAATCTGCATGTTTATGTATAACTGATTCACTTTTCTCTACTGTAGAAACACAACATTGTAAATCAACTATACACCAATAAAAATTAATTGAAAAAGAAAATGGATTAAATGATTTCTATTTGATAGATTACTCCTAGATACCCCATCATACAAAACACAGGGATTTATATTTCAGTTAAGGGCATATTTAGTTTTGTGGTTTGAGACATAAATCACTTATTTTCACCAGATTTCTCAAGGTTTTCACTCAAGTCAGCAGATAAATTGGTATTTTACTCTAAAGAGAAATAGATTTCATTAGAAATGAAGAGAGATGATGTGCTTTGGTTGGATACAGTGACTTTGTATTTCCAAAGGCTTATTCTTGCTATTTTAACTTCACTTTTTACACAAGCTTCCCAATTTTTCAGTAAAAAAGCCTGAAGACATTTTTAAAGACATGTATATTTCTTCATTCCTCTCTGATACTGAAGTCCCGGAACAGTAAAAGCAAAGTAATGCCTTTCACTCTTATCCATCCTTTCATCTTATCTATGATTGCATAAACCATTCACACACCCATTCATGAATTCATCCATACATGCATCCATCCAAGCATTTACTTATCTGTTCTTTATCCAACAAATACTTGGGAATTATAGTAAACCCTAACCAGGAGCTCATACAGTAGTGGATGAAAGAGGTAGAAAGAGCTACAGTTAACAGTGTGAGGTGGCCTTTAGAAAAGACACTGACCTTCTTTAGTGGAACTTCTAAAAGAAAGAAGTAAGTGTTTCACTTCACTTGGTTGTATCACATGTGGATACTCAGGTTGTATCACATGTGGTTTGGGGTTACTGTCAAACTAGCATGTAGCATGTGTTTAGAATAACAAGCTAGACTGCTGAAGAAATATGAAACTGTCTCATGAACAAAAGTTGAATTAACTGGTTATGCTTCAAATGGAGAAAGAAGATTCAGGATATGTACTATAGATATTTTCAAGTACTTGTGGGCAGAAAAGCAGAGTGTACAGGTTTGGTCATCCTGAGGACATAGTATAAAACCAGCACATGAAAGCTCCATGAAGGGATTTTGTCTGAATATAAAGAACTTTCCCTGGTGGTCCAGTGGTTAAGACTCCATACTCCCAAGGGAGCATGGGTCTGATCCCTGGTTAGGATCAAACATGTTGCAAGGCACAACCAAAAAACAAATGAACAACTTTCTAGTAGTCACAGCAGTTCAAAGACTAAGAAGCTGCTATGATAGGTGATGAGCATTCTATCAATCACTAGAAACTTCCACATACAGGTCATTTGGGATTGAAGAGGGGTTTTAGCATTAGAAGACTATTTGTTCTGAGAGAAAAATACTAATAGATCCTGGTGTTTCTACCAAGTAATTTAATAAGAGCATGCTGGATACTCTTCATTTGCCCCACCAGATCCATTTCCCATCCTGCCTGTCCTGGAAAGCCAGCCTCCCTGGATGACATCACCTGGCTCCCTTGACCTCTGGCTTTCAGTCACACTTGGCTGCCAGGCGGTTCTGAGAAGTGATGGGTGCGGGGGAGGGGAGTGAGCAGACTGCATCCCTGGGGAGCAGCAGAGTTCTGGCAGTTCTGCCATCTTTTGAGTCCAGCTCCTGCAAGGCGGCCTCCTCCCTTCTGCCCCGGTGCTCCCAGGGCTGCTTTCCAGCACTCACACTCCTGCTTCTCATGGTTCCTTCAGGGATGCTAATGGCTTCTCTGCTGGTCACCCAGGACCTCCATGCCCTTGTTGATGCCCTTAATTCCTACGCTTTAACTCTAGTGCCTTCTAACAAGAAATATAGCCTATTTACTTTCTCCCCTCAAACCAGGTCTAGCTTTCTTTGCCAGATGCTTGGACCAATAGAAAGTGGAAGAAATGATGTTGCTGGACCTCAAGAGACTTGTGCCTTCGACTTACTCTAATGGAACCCTGTAACCACCAGGCTGTCAAGCAACCTGAGCTGAAAGACCTGGTGGGGAGAGGCACAGCCAATCCTGGGCCCTGGCAGACCTACCAGTTGACCCATCAGCCAAAGCAGCTGCTTGAGTAATACCACAGGAGAGACCCACAGAAAAACAGTGCAGGCTTGCTGTTCTAAGATGCTAAATTTGGGGAACA
Organism: Cervus canadensis; assembly: GCF_019320065.1. NCBI lineage: Eukaryota > Metazoa > Chordata > Mammalia > Artiodactyla > Cervidae > Cervus > Cervus canadensis. The sequence goes on from NC_057388.1 coordinate 46,282,411, forward strand.
GTGTTTGTGATGTGATGAATAGATAACTGAGACAACTCTGCTTATAAACACATGATCCAGAATTGCATCCAAGTGTTTTCATTTCTTGCTAGGATCCTGACTGACACAAAGCTCTGCGGAGGGATCTTGGCTGTAGACTGGGGCCCACTCTTCACTCTCTTCACTTTGACCTCGTCAAGTTAAGTCAGGGCTCCTTTCTGGAATCCCATGGGCCTCTCTTCCTAACAGATGGAATAGAATACAACCTTTGTGGTTCAGCCTGTTCCCAAGTGGCAGAGTTGGGAAGATGGCCAAACCACCATCTTATTTTCCTATCTTGTTGAGTTGTGAGCACAGCTTTAAAGTGAGAAGAAAGAAAGAAGTAGAAGGCATTATTTTCGGTCTCTCTGAGTAGATGTCCCCTGACTTAAAACTTCTCTTCCAACTTAATTTCAAGAACTGTGAAAGTTTTAGTCTATGCGGGAAAGTGAAAACAATGTGGACACTGACATAAATTATAAGACAGAAAGGATTCTCCCTGTGTTTTTGTTCCCATAACAAGGACCAAGGTCTGGGAATAACAGAAACTGATTCTTCATGGTATCACCCTTGGAGTTCAAGGTAAAGAAACATTTGTCCTTTTGAATCTTAGTATTTATTTTTAAAATTATTAGGAAAATACTGAAAATGAAAAGAAGCTCACTACTTTTAAAACAATTCTACAAATGTAAAAAGTAGTGTTTTCCTCTTCACCCGCCCCTTCCCCAGAGATATCCAACAGTAAGAGTTTGGTGTTATTTTTCTTGACTTTGGCCCACACTGATGTTGCATTTTCATTTTTTTTTCATGTCATAGCACAGATATAAACGGTTATAGGGCCAAAGACTCATTTTATAATCAGTTCAGTTCAGTTGCTCAGTTGTGTCTGACTCTGCAACCCCATGGACTGCAGCATGCCAGGCTTCCCTGTCCTTTACCAACTCCTGGAGCTTGCTCAAACCCACGTACATTGAGTCAGTGATGCCATTCAACCATCTCATCCTCTGTCATCCCCTTTTCCTCCTGCCTTCGATCTTTCCCAGCATCATGGTCTTTTCCAATGAGTCAGTTCTTTGTATCAGGTGGCCAAAGTACTGGAGTTTCAGTTTCAGCATCAGTCCTTACAAAGAGTATTCAGGATTGATTTCCTTTAGAATTCAATGGTTTGATCTTGCAGTCCAAGGGACTCTCAAGAGTCTTCTCCAACACCCCAGCTCAAAAGCATCAGTTCTTCAGCGCTCGGCTTTCTTTATAGTCCAACTCCAGTATCCTTGCCTAGAAAATCCCATAGACAGAGGAGCCTGGTGTGCTACAATCCATGGGGTCACAAAGAGTCAGACATGACTGATCAATTAACACACACACACACACACACTCATCCATACATGACTACTGGAAAAACTATAGCTTTGATTAGATGGACCTTTGTTGGCAAAGTAATGTCTCTGCTTTTTAATATGCTGTCTAGGTTGGTCATAACTTTTCTTCCAAGGAGCAAGTGTCTTTGAATTTCATGGCTGTAGTAACCATCTGCAGTGATTTTGGAGCCCCCAAAATAAAGGCTCTCAGTGTTTCCATTGTTTCCGCATCTATTTGCCATGAAGTGATGGGACCAGTTGCCATGATCTTAGTTTTTTAAACGTTGAGTTTTAAGCCAACTTTTTCACTCTCCTCTTTCACTTTCATCAAGAGGCTCTTCAGTTCTTCTTTGCTTTCTTTTTTTTTTTTTTTTCTTTTTTTTTCTCTTCTTTGCTTTCTGCCATAAGGGTGGTGTCATCTGCATATCTGAGGTTAGTGATATTTCTCTCTGCAATCCATTTTATAATAAAGAGGCCCTTATAAGTGAGGAGTTTCAGTTATTTTAATATTCTGAGAGTTACTTATATTCCAAATGAATCTGGTTAACGTGAAAGCATTTGTTGTTGTTCAGTTGCTAAGTGGTGTCTGACTCTTTGATCTCATGGACTGCAGCACTCCAGGCTTCCTTGTCCTTCACTATCTCCTGGAGCTTCCTTAAACTCATGTCCATTGATTAGATGATGCCATCCAACCATCTCTTCCTCTGTCATCCCCTTCTCTTCTTGCCCTCAATGTTTCCCAGCATCAGGGTCTTTGGGAAACAATAAATACAACTAGCAGTCAAACTGGACCACTCATCACTTGATATTTCTTGATGATTTAGAGGTGTTTCAGGACATGATGACTGCCCAGAACAATAGTCAGTATCAGCTGCGGGAAAGGAGGCTGATTAACTTCTTAATTATATGTGTTCTGTGTTTACATAACTATGTATTGACTTAACCTCTGATGTCTGATGGAAGCTAATTCTTTAGCCAAAGTGGTCTATGTTTTTCTTGGTTCCTTGGCTTTTATTTATTTAAGTTAATTTTTACTGGAGTGTAGTTGCTTTGGGTTTCCCAGGTGGTGCAAGTGGTAAAGAATCTGCCTGCAATGCAGGAGACACCAGTTCGATCCCTGGTTGGGAAGATCCTCTGGAGAAGGAAATGGCAACCCACTCCAGTATTCTTGCCTGGAAAACTCCATGGACAGAGAAGCCTGGCGGGCTGCAGTCCACAGGGTTGCAAACAGTCATGGCAGCACGCACGCACATAGTTTCTTTACAACGTTGTGCTAGTTTCTGCTGTAGTTTCTCCTGTACACCAACGTGGATCAGCTGTGTGTACACATGTGTCCCTTCTTGGTTTTGTGGTTTCCCTCCCACTTAGCTCACCACAGAGCTCTGAGTAGAGTTCCCTGAGCTATACAGCAGGTTCTCACTAGTTATCTATATTACATATAGTATCAGTATTTACTACACTTCTTGCGCATCAAAACTTCCATTTTGTTCAGAGTGTGTTTCCTTCTGAGTTGCTACCTACAGACCCGTGCTAAATGATGTAGCACTCTAGCGTCTAGATCATACTAACTCCAAAAAGGTACTTTGAAGGAGAAGAGAAAATGAGCAGCATAGGTTAGGACAGGGTTCCCCACCTTGGCACTAGTGATATTTTGGGCAGAATAACTGTTCATTGTCGGGGAGACATTCTGTGAATTATAGAACATTTAGCAACATCCCTGACCTCCATCCACTAGAACATTAGTTGAACCACTAGTTGTGACAAACAGGAATGTCTTCAAACATTTCTATCCCCAAGGGAGGGGGGAAAATCACCTCTGACTAAGAAGCACAAAATTAGGGAACTTTCTTGGTGGTCTAGTGGCTTAGACTCTGTGCTCCCAGTGCAGGGGGCCTGGGTTCAATCCTTGCTAGGGGGCTAGAGTCCACATGCTACAGCTGAAGATCCCGCATGCCACGACTCAGCACAAGACCCAGCACAGCCAAAGAAATAAAAGCAGCACCAAATTAGGACAAGGGCACTTTAAGATGACTAAAGGCAGTTTCAGTGTGCTCCCGTTAATACAGATCAGAGTTCATCAATACTCTCTGAAGTAAGACCAGGCACAAGGCATGTTCGGTTACAGTCACAAACCCAGCTCCTACTTCTGTCTCAACTCAGCGGACTCATACGTGGTTAAACTGTGTCAACAATAAATTGAAACCAGTATTTGTTCTACTAGGAAGGTGGAACATTATTAATATGATGTTATTGTCAAACTGGGGGAGTGCATAAAAGGATAGATAGAACTACTGTATGATCTGGGAATCCTCAATGTGTGTACTCATCTGAGAGAAACCAAGTCTGTATCTCAAAGAGACACTGCTCTCCCGTGTTCCCCGCAGCACTATTCACAATAGCCGAGACATGCAAACAACCTGTGTCTGTCCGTGGATGACTGGATAGAAACAATGTGAGAGGCACATATACATGTATCAGTTATATACATATGTATGTATAAATACAGTTCAGCCATAAAAAACAAGGAAATCCTGCCCATATGCGACAGTGGATGAACCTAGAGGACATTGTGCTAAGTGAAAATAAACCAGACAGAGAAAGATAGATACTATGTGGTCTCACTCACATGTGGAATCTAAACACACAGAATGAGGAGAATTGTAGCTGCCATGGGTTGGGGGAGTAGAGGACATTGGGGAGATGTTGGTCAAAGAATGCAAACTTCCAGTTGTAAGATGAATGGTTCTGTGGATCAGTCAGATTGTATTGTACACATCAGTAGGTCAGAAGCATTATTGCCACATATACAAAAAGGTTGGGCTTCCCTGGTGGCTCAGAGGGTAAAGAGTCTGCCTGCAATGCAGGAGCCCTGGGTTCAATCCCCGGGTGGGTTAGATCCCCTGGAGAAGGAAATGGCAATCCACTCCAGTACTTTTGACTGGAAAATTCCATGGACGGAAGAGCCTGGTAGGCTACACTCCATGGGGTTGCAAAGAGTCACATATGACTAAGCAACTTCACAGGCTTCCCTGGTAGCTCAGTCGGTAAAGAATCTGCCTGCAGTGCAGGAGACCCAGGTTCAATTCCTGGGTTGGGAATTTCCCCTGGAGAAGGAAATGGCAATCCACTCCAGTATTCTTGCCTGGAAAATCCTGTGGACAGAAAGGCTGGCCGGTACAGTCCATGGGGTTGCAGGAGTCGGACACAACTTAGTGACTAAACCACCCCCACAAAAGGTAATTATGTGAGGTGGTGGATGTGTTAACTTAATTATAGTAGTCATTTCACAACATACATATTCATCAAATCATCACACTGTACACTTTAAATACATACAATTCTGTTTGTCAATTATACTTCAAAAGAGCTGGGAACATATAAAGAATAGGTACCTGCTATTCTTCTCATCTTGTCCTCTGTGTCTCCAGCCAGTTTTACTGCTGCATCTTTTAGCTGTTTCACTTTTCCTAATGTTTCCTTTGTCAGTCCTGGCGTGCTCATCTTATGCTGAAGAACAGCATATTGATTCTGTAGCTCAACAAACTCCTACAACAGAGTAACATTCTCATTATCAGAAGATACTTGTAAAGCACACACACATGTGATGTCTGCCTGATACTGTTCATAAAAGGAGTAAGAGGCAACCCTCATCCACTCAATACGCTTGAGTCACTCTGAGATGTCCAACAGGGCTTTCATTTGCAGTTTGTTTGTTTACAGGTTGAAAAAATTCTCAGCTTTAGTGAATTAAAAATGAAAATTTCCTGTTATAAAATATCATACATTGCTTTATGTGATGGCAACTATTTATGAGATACCAGTTTATTCTGAAGTATAAGGTCAGAGCTACACAGGACAGAATGACTCGGTGCTGCCCTTGACAAAGGTCTCGGTTCAGTTGGGTTGAGCACTTACAAGTGCAAGGTGAAGGTCAGAGAGAGTGGTGAACATTCAGAAGCAGCAAGGACACAGGATTTGCTTGGCACAAAGGTGAGATAGGAATGTGGTAGGAAGGGAGGCAGGAGGTTATGAAGGGCTCCCTCAATATTAGAAGGGAAATCTTCAGGGTCAGCCTGAGTGGCTGACAACCTAGAATGTTAGACAGATGAATACAGGCCCGACCCAGGAATGGACTATGGCAGTGGTAGAGGGTGGGCAGGAAGCACCTTTCTCAACCTCTGCTCCATAGAAAACACCCTCAACTCCCAAGTCAGCAGAAAATGTACCCAGCACATTAGGAATTAAGAGCAAGAAAATATACCAATTATAAAAAACACTTCAACCTCTTTCTTTTGCTTAAGTTGCTATAATGAATGAGACCAACCAAAGATTTCCTGCCAAGAGAATGAGTTGATAGCTTCTTTCAGCAACCGAAATGAATAGGCCATTTTCCACAACTGGTTCATGAACTCACTCTGATTTTTGTAACTCAATCTATTCTCTTTGGCAGGTGACTTGTACTTCTTTATCTGCTATGTGATTTAATTAGAGCAAAGGGCAAATACGTACAGTTAGACCCGTGACATAAATTGTGAACGTTTGGAAGTTTAGGAAAAAATTCGACTAGATGGGGTAAACAGTCTAACATAATCTAGTCACAAAACTCTTCCTTGGGAGACAGCCCCCCATGTACAGAAGCATCTCCATGCCCAGCAGGGTCGCTACACAGACACTATGGAACATGGACCAGCACTAAAGGAAATGCTGACAAATGGCACAAAAATCTGGGGTTAAGGGATTATCTTTCAAAGAAGCAGTTTGTCTGCTCTTGGTGGCAGAGGTAGGACCAATGGCCTCCTCAAGGCCCCCAGCCTGGTGCCGGGCTGCTTCCGCCTGAGCTCGTGCCCGAACAGCCTCGCCTCGGTTCCTCTGCAACGTGGTCTGCAGCTGGGCAAGTCCACGCTCCAACGCTGACTGGTGCTTTGCTACGTCCAGCTTATTCTTCGTCTCCTGGGCCTGATTTTCAGCCTGCTGTTGATCGAAACACCAGAAAGGAAAAAGTCTCTTTATGCTATAAACAAACAAGAAAATAAACGATGTAATGATCCCTCCACAAATAAGCTAGGTATAAAGGGAAAGAAAACTGTTCCTTTGCTTTTTCTGTTCAATTAAAACAATGTTATAATGCTTCAGACAATAGGGTCTAAGAGAAAATAGGCACATATCAATGTAATCACCCTCTGGCCTAAGAGTAAGTAATGCCATGAGCCAAGGTCTTGGGCGTACCACCCTCCTCTCCATATCTCCTTCCACCCCCTCAAAGGTTACCACTACCCTGAATCTAATACTTTTTATTCCACATACTTCCATTTCATTCCATGTGTGTGTGTGTGTGTGTGTGTGTGTGTGTGTATACATGTATTAACTGTCTTCTTGGGTATTTCTAGCAAAATACAGTATTTTCTACTTCTAAATTTTATACATATAGCATCCTGTGTTTTTCTGCAGCTTGAATTTTCAATTCAAAATTATGCTTGTACAGGTCATTAAGCCAATTTGCATAGCTCTTGTGTATTCACTTTTACCAATTTAAAGTGTTTCACAGTTTGACTGTACAAAAATTGACTTTTCTATTCTCTGGCAATACAGGGGTGGCTTCTAATTTTTTTCTCCCTTATAAATAATAACAAACCCTTACACTTATTCCTTATTTTGGTGACTATGCTTGTCATATCTAAAAGTCTGATCTGTCATTTGTTACCTCTTTTGTTCTTTGGTCAAAGTTTCATACCTTCTTTGATTTTTCTTAAGCATAATAAACACTCTTATTTTGTATTGGATATCCAGTAATGGTTATATCTGAAGTCTCTTGCATCCTCTTGTTTGCTATTTCTGATGATTCTTGCTTAAGGCAAGTTGTTTCTTTATTATGTATTTTAAGGGAACCCTTTGAGGCTTGGTTTTAAGGTTCAGTCCTTTGGAAAGGATATCTCATGGCCTCTGTCAGGCATCTGAGGGCCTTGATAACTCAGGGTCACTTTAAATGACATTTTTAGCTTGGTTTATGGGGGTCACCCAGGTAGTGTGGATTCTAGCCCCACCTTACCTGAGAGCCAGCTTGTTAATAATTCTCAGTGAAGATTATCCCCCTCCACACAGAGGCTAGTGTCTTTACCATCTCTCTCTGTGGAATGATCTAACATTTCCTTGAGGGTGTGCCTTTTAAGGTTCCTACTCTCTGCAGGGCCTCACTGCCTCCTTGGATGGGTTTTGTTTTCTATTACTTATGGCAGCTATGGAAACCAGCACTGCTGATACCCCAGGGACTGGCAGTAGCCCTCTGTCTGCTGTCGGCTTCCTGCTCAATTACCTCTCTGGATCATGCTTTCCCGTCATTTTTGGCCTCTGAAGACATCCTCTATTTTTTACCAATTCAGCAATGCATTTAAACACGTTTTAAAATAACTTTTTCAGGTTTCTTTTTGTTGTTGTTGTTAGGTGGGTTCCTTTGTATAGTGGTCCATCAAGCTGCTAGAAACAGAAGCCCCTTCCTGCGCCCTCGGGTATACGTGGGAGTTTTTCTAGAGTAGGAATCAGCAAGCTTTTTCTGTAAAGGGCCTGACAGTAAACATTTTATACATTGTGGTCCAGAAAATCTCTATTGCAACTATTCAACTCGGTGCCGTGGCTGCGCAAATGGTCCACGGACTATATGTGGCTGAATTCCAATCGAACTGTGTGACTTTGGACGCTACAACAGTTGGTGGGTGCATGTGGCCCCTGGGCTGAATTTTGCCAACCCCTATTCTAGAGTAGATGCACAGAAGAAAACCTGGAGGCCTTCTTTATTTTTTGCTCCTATATATGTGCAACCTCTTCATATCTAACCTTTTTTAAAATTTCCTGATGTACTAATCCTGTTCTGGTGCTTTCTGCTTTTCTTTTCAGGATGCCTGTATTTAGATATCTAAAATGAACTGAAGAACAGGGACTGAGGAGCTTGCAGTCTGCTGGGAAGGGGACGAGCCTTGGAGGAGAGATGTCATGGATTCACAGAGTAGGACCTTTTCTGTCCTCTAACTGCCAGGCTTCCTCTTCCAGACCTATCACGTGGGTTAAAGCAGGCTTTATTCCTGCCAAACTCTGGGTGGAACCCTTTCTTTTGGGTTATCTTTCAGTTTTAGGATATGCTGGTGAGATTTTATGTAAATTTCATTATAAAAGTCTGGCAACAATTAACTTAATTTCTTCGGTTGGTGAGCTTTCAAAGCTCTATGACCTTCCCTGGTATAAGAAGGGATAATGTGACATCACTTATAGGTGGAATTTAAAATACAACACAATAAACCTATCTATCAAATAGAAACAGACTCACATAGAGATCAGAATTCTATGAGATTCTAGAGATCAGATTGCCAACATGGGGGGTGGGGATGGAGGGCTCGGAGGGATGGACTGGGAATTTGGGGGTGGTGGATGTTAAATATCACATTTAGAATGGATAAACAACAAGGTCCTACTCTATAGGACAGGGAGCTATAGCCAATCTCTTGGGATAAACCATAATGGAAAAGAACATTTTAAAGAGAATGTATATATGTGTAAAACTGAATTACTTTGTGGAACAGCAGACACTGGCACAACACTCTAAATCAACTATATTCCAATTAAAAGATTAAAAAAAAAGAAGAAGGGATAAACTGTCCTCAAATCTATCACTAATTAGCTGTGTGACCTTAGGCAAGTGACTTAGTCTCCCCAGGTCTTACTTTCTTCATTTACAAGTTGGTGGTAGCACCTGCTTTGTCCCCCAGGCTTGGCCAACAGTGAAAAGAGATAATGCTGGGAGAGCTCTGTAGAACATTAATTACACATATAATACTATCATAGTCTTATTTATCATCATAATGATCCCACTGAACAGGTAAGACAAGCATGACATTGGCAGACATAAAACCTGTGCTGTTTCCACAGTTGAAGTTTATTTCAGGTTAGTTTCAAAGAAGATAAAGAAAATACCTGAAGTTTGTTCTTTTTGATTTTTGTTATCTCGGCATTCAGCTGTGTGATGGTAGAATCTGTCCGTCCTTGAGTGATTTGAACTTGCTGCAACTTCTTCAACATTTTGCTGAGATTTGATAGAACATTTTCTGCTTTTCTGAGGTAAGATATTAACATATTAGATTAGATAAATAAAGAATTATTCATTTATTTCACCTGGAGAGTTCATTCGACTCAACCAAAAACTTTCCTGAATTATTCATAAAGTCTGTTTAAATTACTCTCAAGCAAGGCAAAGTGCTGAAGTCTTCATTTTGAGAAACAGGTATATTTAAATGCCAATAAAAACACATATATTGTATATGCCTACATAGGTACAGATTTTGCCAGGTATGGAAATCAAAGATATAGATATCATTTCTTAACTTGTCATAAGCAGAGCGATTTGGGTAATAAAAGTGCCAAGCTTGGAACAACAACAACAAAAAATTATCTTCAGCCAGTTCTTTCCTGACTCCTCAAACTTAAGCAATGCTCTTGAAATCCTTATAGGGGGGGTGGGGGGGGTGGGTGAGGGCAAGTCAAGAGGCTCCACAGAGAGCAAAGAGAGTGAAAGGCTTTGCATTTACAGGCTGTGTTTATTCAGGTTTATTTAAGCTTCACTGACATTCCAGCCGCCCAGGGGCCCAGTCAGAGGTTAAAATCACAAGCATTCCAAGTGATAGTCTATTTTACAGAAATGAGCTCACCTCAAGTCAACATTCACCAGATACTTAGATCTACGGGCTCAGAAGAACCTTTGGAAGAATGTACGAAGCCAGGCAGATAGCTGACTGACCTTAGCAGAGACATTGTTAGAAATGCTTGTGTAGGAGCAAAAATAGCTAAATGGCAAAACATCCCCTTCTCCAATCAACCCATCCTCTCCTCCTGGTGGTAATTTTTTTTCTGTTTAAAGAAAAATACTATTTTATAAGAGCAGTTTTAGGATCACAGCAACATTGAGAGGAAGGTACAGAGATTTCCCATACATTTCTAACCTCCCCAGTTACTGACACCCCACACCAGAGGGTCCATTTGTTACAACTGATGAACCTACATTGACACACCATAATCACCCGGAGTCCACAGTTTACATTAGGGCTCACTCTTGGTGTTGTCCATTCTGTGGGTTTGGACAAATGTATAATGACATGTATTTATCACTATAGTATCAAACTGAGTATTTTCACTGTCCTAAAATTCCTCTGTGTTTGCCTATTCATCCCTAACCTCAATCCCTGCAACCACTGATCTTTTTTTTCCCACTGTCCCCATAGTTGTGCTATTTCCAGAAGGTCTTAGAGTAAGAATCATACAGTACGTAGCTTTCCTTTTCTACACTTGTTTCTCTACAGTTACAGAAGGGGGTTCCGGAGTCTTTCCTTCTCATAACTCCCCCATCCCCATATCTTTTTACTGTATTCTTTTTTCCCTTAGATTTTCAATGTACTGCTCATTATAGCACATTTAGAGAACACTCCCCAAAAAAGAAGAAAGAAGAAAAAAATATTGGAGAGAAAATTTACCAATACTTCTACCACCTTTTATGATATGGCATAGTCTAACATTTTTGTCCTTATAAGATTTTTGTTTTCATGACTGAGAGCCTCTTCTGTGTATAATGTGTTATCTTCTTTTTAAAAGTATTTACATTACACTAAGAATCTCTGCATGTTACTTTATCAGCATCATTTTTAACAGCAGTATGATAGTGCTGTAGTTACTTAATCTTCCTAGTTGTAAACAGTAAAACTGGAAGAGGCTGGGCTTTCAGTGGAGTTTGGGGGACTTTATTTGTATAAGTGGATGGTGAGACAGTGAAGACAGTTCAGGTCTCAATTCTGCTTCGGGGCATCCAAAAATGATGGTGGATGTAGATGACGGTACCACCATCCACTGACCCTATGACCTTGACTCACAGTACCCCATGATCAACATCAAGGTGGCTTCTCATCTTTGGTTAGCAAAGTCAACAAGGGCAAAAAGAAGCAAGAATTAGTTGACTTTGTGTGCTGTATATATCATTCTATTCCAGTACTACTTTTGGGGCACTAGAGTCCTTCTCTTCCTTACCATCAAATCTTTTATATATATATATATTTAAGTTTAGATTTCCAAAGTACTGTTTATTGCCATAAATATAGAAAGAACCAAAAATCAGTATAAAAGAAGGGAAAAATACACAGATATTCCCACCACTTGTTAAGATATTGGCATATAATTAACACACAGCTTTTACTGGCGTATACTGGTATAAAGAGGTAACAGACTACAGGAAGGGTGCTCAGTCTAAGGAAAATGGGAAACCAGCATCGTTGTGCCCTGCCTCCCCGCTTCCCAGCTTTCTGGGGCACCTCCACAGACAACTTAGCCTTCATTTTGGGCAATGAACTATCAGAGGGCAATTTCATTTGAATATTGTAGCTCCTTAGGCAAATATTTTTCTGATGGCCTTTCAGCAGATTGCCTGTTAGAGCAGGAGGAGAACATTAATATTAATTGTACTTACTTAGCTGCTTCTGCCTTCACCAAAACCTTCTGGGCTCCATCTGCTGCTTTGTTTAGCCTGTCCTCTTCTGTCCTGTAGTCCTCACAGAGTTGCATAAGTTTCTGTATTTTGTCAAGTTCATGGGTTAGATTTTGCGATGTTATTGGTAGGTGGATGTCAAGTACACGATTTGCCACCTTCTCTACATCCTCTGGAGGCACATTTTCCTCTTAAATAAGAAGATGTGTTTTAGATAACTGTGTTTCCTTATCACTCTATCTCGTCAATATCATCACAATGAATTCTACGTTAAATCTATTTGTATTTGATTAGTGTCCCGAGAATAAGTGTCCCATAGACTCTTCTGCATCTTCAATTTCCCCTTCTCTGTGAAAGAAACACTGTTTGTGTAATGATGAACACAACCTGTATAAATGTTTGTTGGAAAAATGAAGAATAACAGATTTGGGATATTTTGTGACCTACAAAATGCCTTCACAAGAATTGCTTATTATAAGTACAGATTCAAAAATAATTAAAATGTTTAGATGCCTGTCATTAAGATTCAAAACCATGGAAAACTATTATGCATAGAGTGGATCAGCAACAAGGTCCTCCTGTTTAGCACAAGGAACTATATTCAATATCCTGTGATAAGCTGTCATGGAAAGGAATATAAAAAAGAATGTAAATATATGTATAACTGAGTCACTTTACTATGCAGCAGATATTAACAACAATATAAATCAGCTATAAAGAAGAAAGAAAAGAAAGTGAAGTCGCTTAGCCGCGTCTGACTCTCTGCGACCCCATGGACTGTAGCCTACCAGGCTCCTCTGTCCATGGGATTCTCCAAGCAAGGGTACTGGAGTGGGTTGCCATTTCCTTCGTTCAATTTAAAAAAAAAGATTTAAGCACCATGAATGAGATAATAGGGAAGCCCTGGGTTTGGACTCAACAAAACTCTATTCTAATCCCCCCTGCCATAGGCTCACAATTGCCTGTTATACAAAGTGAAGTAAGTCAGAAAGAGAAACACAAATACTGTATACTAACACATATATATGGAATTTAGAAAGATGGTAACAATGATTCTATATGCGAGGCAGCAAAAGAGACACAGATGTGAAGAACAGACTTTTGGACTCTGGGAGAAGGCGAGGGTGGGATGATTTGAGAGAATAGCACTGAGACATGTATATTACCATATGTAAAATAGATAACCAGTACACGTTCGATGCATGAAGCAGGGCACTCAGAACTAGTGCTCTGGGACAACCCAGAGGGATGGGTGGGGAGGGAGGTAGAAGGGGGGTTCTGGATGGTGGGACACATGTACACCCATGGCTGATTTATGTTGATGTATGGCAAAAACCACCACAATATTGTAAAGTAGTTACCCTCCAATTAAAATAAATTAATTAAAAAAAATAAAAAGGTTAACAATTTTTGCTTATCTGCATAACAGGGTAATTATATCTGATACTACTTCTCAAAGGCCTATTTTGAGAAGGGATATGATAAAATATAGTATGAGCAACATATTATCAAGAAACTTCTAAATACATCTATACCCTGCTTTTCAGAAAATAGAATTGGCCTCCTTTGAGAAGTGAAGTGGGAGATGTACTGTAGGTGTTTGGGGAATAACTCTTCGTTTCTTTCTGGCTCCTTACTGAGGCACAGATCCCGAGTCCCATGGGGAAGTTAGAGATGCATTAGATACAGATCTGATCTCCAAGGGGTTTACCATCAAGTCAGGAAATTATAAGTCATTCCAGATGATTACTGATATTTCATAGAGAAGAAGTGATGAATGTAAGACAAAATGATGTGGTGTTCAGAGGGAAGAGAAAATATTTCAGGAAGAACGTTAAGAAGACATTCAAAGCTGGTCTTAGAAGCCCACACAGATTAAATCTGTGGAGATGTGGGTTGAAGGGACGGGTAAGGGCATTGTCAGCGCAGGCAAAAGCTCAGGGTGGAACAGGTAAATAGTGTGTTTGGCTGGCCAGTGGAGGGGGTGTCAAACAAGTGTGTGAAAAAGTTAAAAAGTGTCTTAAAAAGTTTTAAAAAAGGAGGTGAAGTTCAGGAAGGCTGGGAGTGAATCACACAAGCCCCTAAATGTGGGGCTAAGAAACTGGACTTCATTCAAAAGACAATGGGAGCCATCGATGGCTTTCAGTATTTGAGTGACACGACCTAAGTATATATCTTCTTTGCAGTCATTTTGCCTTAGCTAGTTTTAATATAAAAGGACTATTTTAGGTTTTTTGTTTTTTTTTTTTTTAAACTGTGCCACGTGGCTTGTGAGGTTTTAGTTCCCCAACCAGGGATTGAATCTGGGCCCTTGGCAGTGAATGATGTGCCAAGTCCTAACCACTGGACCGCCAGCAAATTCCCAAAGTGAATGTTCTACTTCCTATACTGTTTTTGAAAAAATGCAACAAGAATTTTTCATGAATAAATTAGAGCCGTATTTTAAACAGAACCATGGATCTGGCTCTTTATAGAAATGGTAGCTGTTTTGTTAAAAAGAAAAGTTCTAATAAAAAGTGAAGTGAACTTAATTCCACATTCAGTCATGAAACATTTATTGGCATTGATTATGAGATTAAAAATTAAAATTTAAATGATTATAAATTCACTTTCAGGAAAAGTGACACAAAATTCTGTTAATAAGGAATTCAGATCTCAAGGAAAATATTAAAATGGTCAAAGAGGAGCTGCATAGAGTGGCCACCATAAATGTAATACTTTTATTTGGGCTTTACAGCCAAGAAAATTGAAGAAATTGGGTGGGGAAAAGGTACCATTTCCTGATGACCAAGAATCTCGGGACCCTGACCAGGGAAGTTCCTTTTATGGAACAGGATTTTTCTTGATGCCTAGCCTAATTTTTGTTGTAATAATCTGAACACAGTTCCCCCCCACCCCCCGCCCCCAATTCCTTAGGCTAATTAAAGTGACATTTTTATTGTGACTCTATTTAAAGTGACATTCTAGTAGCAATGAGAACCAGGACCAGTATAGCAATAGGCTCTATGCTCCAGTGAACTAGAAGGGAAACAGGTAGAACCTGCTTTGTGATCTGTTGTTTGAGCTCAGGACTGTATTTTACCATTTTCATACGACAGCAGTGGTCGTTCTGATATTTAGTTTTGGTGTCTGAATTAACTTGTATCTGCAGAAATAGCTAATGTGTTCCTCACATTAATTGGCATTGATTATGAGATTAAATCTACTAAATTAAATCACAGATCTACTAGGATCTGTGCCTAGTAAATATCAGTCAATCTAGCTTCTCACTGAAAATTTGCTTTTGAACAAACAAATGTCCAGCTGACTGATTTCATACCGAGTCATTTTCACTGATTATTTTAGTCATTTTTACTGATTATTTTCACTCCTTATTTTTTTTTTTATTATTTTGAAAATCAGTATTAGAGCTGCTAATACAATTTCTAGAAACAATGAAATAGAACTTGGCCACAGGGGTCTCTTATAAAAATCAATAGCAAAGAGATTTAATAAAGTGACTGCAAAGATTGTAACTGACATCCTAAATGTTAATTCATATGGAGATATTAAATGACTGAATTTGGAAGATGGCTGTGGGAAAGCTTTCTCAGATCAATTCCATGTAGTATTGTACCCAAATGACATTATTTGCAGAAAGTGAGGTTTCAGGTCAATTTCCAGCTGTACTATTTGATTTTTATCTTTAACTGATAATTCTCTAGAGTTTAAAACAAACCTTTCCCAGGGACTTCCCTGGTAGTCCATTGGTTAAAGCTATGCACTTCCACTGCAGGGGGCATGGGTTCAACCCACGGTCAAGAAACTAAGATCCCTTATGCGTGGGGTGATCAAAAACAAAGAAAACAACAAACCTCTCCTAAAATAAGGCACTGTGAGGGATATTAAGTTTATAATCATAATAATAATGAATCAAATAGCTCCGTCTGGCAGGCACAGAAAGCCAGCATGAGTCTTGGAAAATAGTCAATAACAGTTATCCAAAATAATCAGTATTTTAGATGCCACTTCACTACAGTATTTGATATACTAACTAACAATTGGCATACCTTGATCTCACTCTGTCAGATTATGGAATCTGACAGAGTCTTCATGTTAGATTTTCCTTTTAAAAAAATAATATAACTTTAAACACTAAGTTCACTTGTTTGGAATTTTAACTAAATTCTAGGATTTATTACTAAATTAACCTTATATAGAGAACCATATTTTTTGATACAGATTTAATAGTTTGCAATTGTTTTCATTAAGAAATTTAAGATCAACAAGTATGTCTTGTTTTGGATTTAGGCATGTGATTTCCAATTAATGTAATTTGGAATTGGTTGATGCTTCAGTATACATTGAAAAGGAAGAAAAAGGAAGAGGAGATGGGGGAGGTGGGGGAAAAGGAGGAGGAACAAAAACTAGTTCTAATATTTTTAAAAAATTACCTAACAAAAATATTTTCAGTTTTTTTATCAGAAGATTCATTTTTTCTTCTTCAGATTCACTTTGGTTTTTCATATTCCTCAGTTTCTTTCTTAGCTGTAATGCACTCTTTTTGCAAACTTCTGCCAGTTTACTTATATTTCTGATCTGGAATAGAAAAAACAAAAATGAGGCAAACATAACAATCAGGCATATTCTGGGATGTCTCCTTACTTAGCTGATCAAATAGAACTCACTAAAACTAAAATAGAAGTCTAGATAACTAAACAATAGATTCATGTTAAAGGACTCTTTTAAAAGGTGATATTGGTTGTTTTCATCATCCTGTTTTCTTAATAATGTAAACTTCTCTCTTAAAACATTATTAGTGATCAAAATTGCTATTTGAAAACAATGACTTTTCCTGATATAAATTGAAAATACAAATTTTCTTTTTAGGAGATGTTAGTATTTTAGGGTATTAGAAAATTTCACAGAATTACAGTGATCATCATGTTTAGGAAGCTGAGAACATTTTCTTTAATATAAGTTAAAATTTTAACTTTAATAAGCTCAACATAAGTTTAAATCTTTACTCTTTTAAACATTCTTCAAATTCAAATAATATATGCTCTTTGCACGTAAAAAGAAAGCATTCTTTCTTTTAATAAATGAGCTTGAACTCAGAGCAGGCTACAAAAATAAACTTGGTGGAGAAACGATAAGGACTAAAACGTTTACAACTTAGAAGCGCAAATTCTTAACTGTATGATTTGAAAAAGGTCATGGACTTTTTCTTAGGATTCCAACAAATGAGAGAAAGAGAAAAAAATGGAGAGCAATAGAACAATATCACCCACAAGTTGAGCTGCACTGAATAAATTAATTGTGACAGAAGCAGGGCTAATTAGGATCAAACATAGATAGGGGAAAAAAAGTCTCCCTTTATTTCTCCATAAAAAAACAGCTTAATTTAAGCCATACAGATTCTGTGGAAAAGGATTTAATGGTAGTCACTGGCAAATGATGAAACAAAACAGAAATATTTACATGATGAAAAATATGTACCTTAATTTTTTGGAGTTGTTCCTTAATTCTCTAGAACTTTTTAAACTTTAAAATGGATACCAGTTGCTAAGAGAGATTTTAAAAGTTCTTATCACAGGAAAGAAAATGTAACTACATGTGGTGATGGATGGATGTTAACTAAATTTACTGTACTAATCATTTCACAATATATACGTATATCAAATCATTATGTTGTTCACCTAAAACTAATACAAATTTCCCATGTCAATTATATTTCAATAAAAAATAAAGTGGAGAAATTGTGAGTAAGAATACATAGAAGTGAGATGAGAATTTCAGAAATAAATACTCTGGTCAGGAAGCACCAAGTTACACAGATGAAATCTCAATGTAGATTAGTTGATGCCATATTCAGAAAGAATAAGATTGCTAAATTACTTCACTCTTAAAACATCTCTCTGCAATCCATCCTCTGTCACGACTCCTGATTCAAGAATTCTCTTGTAATCTCTTCTGGCATGCTTCCCCCTTCTAATCAAGAGGAAAATAGCACACCATTTTATCAACATGACAACTTTCATCCTTTTCTAGTTCTCCATTTATATGTTGATTAAGCAAGATTCTGCTATTATATACTTCAGGGGTTATCTTTTAAAAATAATCACTTAACATGGGACTTATTTAAATGGTGTGAGATTTCTGGTTTTTGAGGAGGGACACAATAGTAGTTTAACATTCCATGAAATGATTAAGGGTTGATTTAAGCACAGGGATACAAGACCAGGATTCGTATTTGTTCACTGTTGAATTCCCAGCATGTAGATAAATGCCCAGCGTGCAATAGGTACTCAACGAATATTTGTTAAAGCATTGAAGAATAATATATAAGTGAAAAAACTAGGTGGCAATACAAATTTGAATGCTAAGTCGCCTCAGTCATGTCTGACTCTTTGTGATCCTATGGACTCTAGCCTGCCAAGCTCTTCTGTCCACGGGACTCTCCAGGTAAGAATACTGGAGTGGTTGCCATGCCCTCCTCCAGGAGATCTTCCTGACCCAGGGATTGAACCTGTGTCTCTTATGTCTCCTGCAGTGGCAAGCAGGTTCTTTACCACTAGTGCCACAGATGACTATGTAAACAAAAAATGTCAACATTTAGGATGTGTAGGGATGTTCTTCAACCTGACTATAATCAGAGACCTGCTCCAGAACTTGGATTCTGGAGCCTGTGGAGCAAGGATATAGGACCAGCTGGGGCTCTGGTCCATGGAGACGAGGCTCATGGAACAAACGGCTGCTCTGGAGTGTGTATGTGCAGGAGTGTGTATCTTAGCTGTGGTTCTCACCCCATTTTCAAGTCTGGCTCTGTATCCTTCTTTCACTTCTGAGGCCCAGATGTCTGCATGTACATTTCCTTTCTGTTCAGGAGTTGGTTTCTGCCACTTGCAAACAAGAGGGCTGACTAATATAATATTTATCTCGTATTGATTTTAAAAAATGCAGCTTTTTTCAGCTTTTCTTCTTCAAAGGCTCTATGTATATTGCGGGAAAAAAAAAAAAGGAAACTAGGGAACATACCAACTTATTTTCAAGCTGAACACCATGTGCTCACAAAACTCTTAAATTTGTATTTATCCTTTCAAGATGAATATAATGTATTCATCAAAAAGCCTAACTGATTATTATACTCATTTTTTAGAAATGATTTTTTAAATCGTTTAAAATTATTTAAGATTCTGTTATCAGGTACTTAAATATTAAAACAACTTTATCATATCAACCTAGGAAGGAGTTTAAGGAATTAAGGGTATAATCCTATTAAAAACATTTCTAACATTAAATTCTAACATTAAAGTTTGTCTATTTAGGAGAATTTCAAACACATTCTTGAATTTATGAAAAATTATTCTTCACTTGGAGATTTCTATAGTTTTCAAAACTCCAAGGCTAGGAATTTATACCTTTCTATGCAGTGTTTGCGACAAAGGAATCATAATCAAATGTCTATGTATGTCCTATGAACATATACTCTGTTTTTCTCTTCTCTTTCTTTCCATACACACACACACACACACACACACACTATGTTATACACACATATATACACATGTTTATATGTCATATATATGAGAAAATAAGTCAACATTCTCATCTACTTCTAAATCACCATTTATAGTCACATCTATATTTTTAGGGCTTCCTTGGTGGCTCAGATGGTAATGCAGGAGGATCCAGGTTCAATCCCTGGGTTTGGAAGATCCCCTGGAGAAGGGCATGGCAACCCACTCCAGTATACTTGCCTGGAGAATTCCATGGACAGAGAAGCCTGGCGGGCTACAGTCCACAGGTTCACAAAGAGTCGGACATGACTGAGAAACTAACATTCATAACTTTATTTTTATTCTGTATTTCCAAGCAAAAGAACACCTAACATCTAGAATCTATTCTTTCACTTAGAAGATAAATGGAAATTTTAAAAATTTCAAGCAGTTTGCTGTTTTAAAATTGCTATAGCTTTGCAAATAAAGCATGAGAAGACATCATTTACCTGTTTCTTCAACCTGTGAACCTGGTTGTTCAAATTGTGAATCACAGACTCTGCCTCCTGAGCTTTCTGCAGGGCATTCCTTGAGAGGGTTGGGGAGCCGTAACAGCTCGGGCCACCACAGGATGAGCGCTCACAGGCCGTGTCCTCTCCTTCTCCACACACCTGAGAGGAAGAAGGATCTATGTTAAAAAGTAACTTGTTGGTAGAGTGTTTTTCTAACATCATTCAGGCTCGCTGAGGCAAGACACTGCTCTATTCATGTGTGTTTCTTCAACAGTTGTTCATGCTTAATATGTAGATATGACCCATTAAATATTTCCTAGCTAACTGAATAAGTATCTAACTTATTTGCTGTTAGCACTGGTGTCAATCAATAACACTTTCATACTTATGGTTTCTTTGGAAAATATTGAGCATTTCCATATTAATTTCATCTTTTTAAAAATAAAAACTACCTTTCACTTATGAAGCAGGAGGAGTAAATGTCCACAGTCTATACCATTTAGGAAATAGTAAATAGTATAAAATAATAAAATCAAACCACGATCTTTACTCTTTGATTTTTCCCAAACTTGAACTTAATAAATAAAAAATTATTATTTTTAGATTAAATATATATTAGTTATATATTATTCCTATACTTATAAAATATAAATTAAAAATGAAATAAAACATTAGAGAGGGAAATAGAAAAGATTTGTATATCAAGTCAGGCTTCAAAGGTAGCACAGTGGTAAAGAATCCACCTGCCAAGGCAGGAGATGCAGGTTTGATTTCTGGGTCGGGAAGATCCTCTGGAAAAGAAAATGGCAACCCACTCCAGTATTCTTGCCTGGAAAATTCCATGGACAGCGAAGCCTGGCTACAGTCCATGGTGTCCCGAAGAGTCAGACATGACTGAGCAATCAAGCACACACATATTAAGTAAACACCACAGATACTTTTACTATACTGTCATGAATATTTACCTTTTCTTGCAATATTTGAATATTTGGTATCTTGATCTGCTGTAATTTCTCCAATGACAAGTCTTCTTTTGAGGTTAGTGTATCTAAGATGCTAAGTAAGTCATTCCTGGTACTTTTGGAGTTGTTTATGATGGATGTAGTTTCATTCATTTTCTTTTCAGTAGATAAAGAACTCTGATAATACTTCTTGATGTCCTTTGAAAAATCTACATCAACACGAATTGAGGTAAGATAAATTTTATGGAAACAACTGAAATTATATATGGGCTACCAACATAATCATTCTCCAACTTGACTAGACTGTCTTGGTCTCAATGATCAATACAAAAATTCAACATCCATTTCCTTGAGTTTGTACTTCACAGGGAAAAGTTAGAAGTTGTGTCATAGATACAGATGTAATACCTACAGAGCAGTGAGGTTTAAGTCTGCAGACATAGATTTGAACGCTGGCTTCTCCCTTTACTGTGTGGGTATGTCCTTGAGCAAACCTGTTAGTCTCTTAGATTGTGTCTCCTGTAAATTAGTGATAATAATTTGTGAAGATTAAGTGAAATCATATAAAAATACTCTGTGAAATGCTCCACATATGTAAGGTATTAATTTTGACTACCTATATGAACTCTAAGATGATGAACCAAGTTTATCCCACTACATAGCACAGAAGTTGACAAACTCATTCTACAAAGGTCAGACTATAAATGTTTTAGGCTTGCCTACCATCACACTGCCGTCACAACTACTCAACTCTGCCACTGTAGAGTAACAGTAACCATGTAAATAAATAGGTGAGACTGTCTCCTAATGAAACTTTATTTATAAAAATAGACTGGGAGGGGAAACATGTATACCTGTGGTTGATTCATATTGATGTATGGCAGAAACGAACACAGTTTTGTAAAGCAAATATCCTCCAATTAAAAGTAAATAAATTTTTTTAAAAAAGGAAAAAAAAAAACCTACCACAGGCTGTGGGTAGGATCTGCAGGCAGACTGTAGTTTGCTGACCTGTGATGTTGAAGCTGATGACAACAGCTACTGTGCTAAAGTGAAAGTCACTCAGTTGGGTCAGACTCTTTGTGACCCCAGGGATTGTAGCCTGCCAGGCTCCTCTGTTCATGGAATTCTCCAGGCAAGAGTGGGTAGCTGTTCCCTTTTCCAGGGGATCTTCCCAACCCAGGGATGGAAACCATGTCTCCTGCATTGCATGCGGATTCTTTTTTTTTTTTTCCATTTATTTTTATTAGTTGGAGGCTAATTACTTTACAATATTGTAGTGGTTTTTGCCATACATTGACGTGAATCGGCCATGGATTTACGTGTTCCCCATCCCGATTGCATGCGGGTTCTTTACCGCCTAAGCTACCAAACGATGCTAAGCGCTTTCTATATAGCTGTCCTTCTGATCAACTTTCATCCTTAATTTTACAAAACACTGTGAGAACCAGCCCAACCACCATTTTACAAGTGGAAAAATGAGGCTCTGATGACAGGAAGTTCTCACTGATAGGAAGAGATGCAGCGGGGATTTGAAGCCAGGTAGTGTGACTCTAGAGACTGTGTTCTTAAACACTTCTCTGTATTTTGATAGAAATACAAATTCCTGAAAGCATAATGTGATGTTTTAATATAAATGATAGCATATTAGAGTTTTAGACTATTTTAGGAATCAAAGGCCCATGATTCTGATCTTTACTTCATACATAACCAGAGTCATGACATAACCAGGCATGACAACCACTCTTTATCTCCTAAACATTCCTGGTTTTTATAACATATTAGGATGGCATCACTGACTCAATGTACATGAGTATGAGTAAACTCGGAGTTGGTGATGGACAAGGAGGCCTGGTTTGCTGCAGTCCATGGGGTGGCAAAGAATTGGACATGACTGAGCAACTGAACTGAACTCTTACTATGTCATGATTTTTATTTACCATGAACTACTTCCCTAAACAAACAAAAATCATCTTTCTGTTGCTTGTGATGATTTTCTGCCTTGATTTATCTGGCAAATTTATCTTTATTCTATGAAGCCTTTTCTAATATACCCAGGAATAATACCATTCTCTCTACTTTGTTCCTGAAGCAGTTTGAAGATGCTCTAACAGAGTCTTTTCATTGTTTGGGGTTGTTTATAAATGCCTGGCTTTCCCACTGAGATTGGGATGACTTCAGGGTGAGAACTGGCTGAATTTACTGCCTGTCTCTGATGCCCAGTACAGTTTCAGGCACTGAGAAAAAGCCCAGTAACTGCTGTTGCGATGCAAGTTTGAGAGGATCAGCGTGGGTCAGTTTTGCTTTCTTCTACCTGGCTTGGGTGACTGCTCAAGGATTTTCAATTCTTTCACTGGGCACCTTCTTCCAGATTAGGAATCAGAGCAAATTCCTTACTCTTTATATAGCGTTTATTAAGCATCATCAATAGTGATTTCATTAAATTCAGGCCTTCCTTTAGTGTCATAATTGCCATCTATTTTTTTTTTTTCTCTTTTAGCTCAAGATCAGATGACAAACAGGAGCACAGACATAGGATAAGGAAAAGTAGACGATGCTTTTGCCTTGAGATAGGTTTCATCTCTTAACTGGATGGATTCTGTGTGAATAAGATCAGTGCTGCCTCTCCTGGTAGTTAACAAGATGTCTGTCCATTTCCAAACATAACAAGGATCTCATGGGAAAAGAGGATATGACTTAATTCAAGTTTTGTTTCAGAGTTCCATTTCTCCTCCAAGTTGATCTTGGCTTTGGCGTGGCTCCCATTCATTTTTAAAAACTATGCAATATGTACTATAGCCTTCTAGTGTGTTACATGTCTCCAAATTCCTACAAAGTTCTTACAAGAAATATGTAAGTTCTTTTTGATTCATATTCTTTTGTGTTTATGATTGCTGGAAACTGAGTGGCTTATATTCAGGAAGGTATCAAAACATATCTCTTTCATTTTCTTATGGCCACATTAGAATTTCCAAGCTGATGATTACATAAGATCCTTGTGTGGCTTGGCATCTGAATACTTTGGGTTTTAGTATATGTTTAGTATTGCATAATTGTTAACATTTTTTTTGTGCAAATGCTATCCAGTCTCTGCAATGTTTTAAGAAGTTGAAATATTCGTGCACAAATAATACCTTTAATGGGTATGTTTTCATGTTTTAAAGTGCTTGGGCGCTGTGGCGATAAGCACAGGGTGATTCACTAATGGAATGCACTATGGATTTTATCAGCTTCTGTCCAGAAAAAGACAGTTAAGGTACATTTTCTCTTACTTATGAGGCTTGCATTCCAGGCACCGAAGTGCAAATCATTTCCTTCCTGAAGATTTTCAAGTAAGAGGTTTGTTTCATTCCTCATTCTGAGGATTGTTTCTTTTAGGTCTTCAAATTCATCCACTGTTTTCAGCTGCTCACTTAGTTGCATGATTTGTTTCCTATAGGGGAAAATGAGAGTAAATGTAGCAAAGCTTGTGTTACATTGGACAGATTGGTGGAAAACACACACACACAAAGAAATTGCCCTCATTAGTAAGTATCCTCACACTTCAGATGGATTTCAACTGCAGTAGTCTGACTTCTGAATCTATGCTTATGGACGTCCTGAGTGCTCTGTCCTTCCCCTACTGACATTTTGATTTGTAATTTACCCAGCAAACATTTATTATTTAACTAAACCAGGCCTGGAGAAAACATAGAGAAAACAGCTTTACCTACAGGAGGTCCTCAGTGAGGTAGTGACAAATGAACTACAAAGACATGGAAAGATGGAGAAGGAAACACATCCTTTCTCTGATGTCATCAGGAAAGGCTTCAGAGAGGGGGCGGTGTTTGGGTGGTTGTTACAGAGGAAAAGAGTTCATCAGGTGGACCAGGAAGGGGCAGGCATCCCTTACCATTTCAGACCTGGCACTGGGACTTTCGCTTTCTTCTCTCTGGCTCTGCTCTGGGCTCTTGCAGCGTCTTTGTTTGGACCATCCACTATGGACTGGCTCCTTTCTGCTTTCTCAGTTCCATTTTATCTGCTAGGTCTGACAACCACAAACTAGTGGTCCCTGGGACAAGCTCATTCTCAGAAATATTTCTTTGGCCTATACAGTGCTTTTAAAAAGTGCTATTGAATTAGCTGCCTGTATTTTAAAGTGGGGACATTTCCATAGAGATCTGGATATCTGACATCACTCAAACAGTGGGGAGCTCTGGGAACCCAGAGTCTTTACTAGGGTATATAAGTGCTTGTTCTCACTTGCCAGCTTGACCTGCACGTGTTACCACTGGGCCCTAGAGCTGTGTTTACGACGCCAGTGGCCCTTCCTCTGTACTAACCAGGTGAGCTGCATCACCCTCCCTGTGGAACTTTTAAGCAATTACTATGTACTTCCGGAATTTTTGTCTGGTGACAAAATTGACAAAATGAATAGCCTTATATTTACACTTGTGTTTTCTATGACATGAAACTTTGTAGCTTCAACTATTCTTTAATCCATGAGCTTTTCTGGGGAGGAGGAATATTTTTTACAGAACCATAATCTTCTTGGTTTCTTTGTAGACTGTGCGCTCCTAGATGGGTAGAAACTATACCCAACTCATCCTCATTTGCCCAGATCAGGTCAGCAAACTTTTTCTGTAAAGGGTGAGAAAGTAAATATTTCAGGCCCTGGGGGCCACAGCATCCTTGTCATAACTGCTCAGCTCTGTCACTGCAGAGGTACAGTAGCCACAGAGGATGTAAATGATGGGTATGGCTGTGTTCCAATAAAACTTTATCTACAAAAAAATGTGATGGGTTGGATGCTGCTTGTGAACTATGTCTTGCTGACTCCTGGCCCACAGCAATCAACATCATCTCTAAAACAATTTGATGAATGAAAAAATTATATTGCATTTTGAAAGAACTATTGTACTCATTATTCAACTTCACAGTAATGTATGGGCATGTAAACAACTGAGGAATTTGGGAACATTAAGCAAATTTCCCTGAGTACATGGTTGAAAAAAAATTGTATATTAGAAACCTTCCTATTTCCAATTTTGTGTCCTTCAGCTCTGCTGAGTTTGGGCTTCCCAATTAACCTTGTGGTTGCCTTTTTGTTATAATCAATGACATCTTGAAAAATCACATGCAATCCTAACTAGGTAGGAAAGAGACAGACAGATATGATCCCCAGCCTGGTTACTAACTGAACAATGATCATTCTCCTAATGTTAACAAAGGTACATTTCTAAGCTGAAGGCTGTTAAAGCTCTCAGGAGTTAAGGTACATCACGAACTTGGAGACCTATTACTTTTGCACAAACCTTACCGAACAGAGTCATGATAATCCTTGACTTTGGAGAATTCCTCAGATGAGAAAACAGGATGTCTCCAAATCCTTTCTATTTCAGACATGTTTTCTCTGAGGCCTTTGAAGTCAGCCTCACAGACAGGCAGGGTCTCTCTTTTATCTTCCATGTTAGCAGCCAGCCTAATTAACCCTTGCACCACTGTGGAGAGGGAAGACATAGTGTGGTCCCATTGATCAAAGCACAAGTGACATGGAAGACAAGAGGGGAATTCCCGGGCATGACCCCGGGCACAGCGATCACATCGAGGGCCGCTAATGCCCTCCTGGCATCAACACGCGCCTGTGTCCTGGTCACAGACAGGCTTCTGGGAACCTTCCCTGTTGCAGTCACACGCTGAAAAAGATGGGAGAAGGAGCAGAGAACGTCAGTCACCTGGCCTTTGGCTCATTACCAGCTCAAGAATAAAGTCCCCTCCTCTTTCCTGAGAAACTTCCTAAATCCCATTTCTGAGGTGAACATTTAAAGCAGGATAATTTCAGAGATCTTTGCAATGGCCATTAAAACACAGCATCCCTCTTTTCACTCCAGATAAGTCAGCTCCTGGGGGTTTTGTTCAGGTTTTTGCTTTTGTTTTGGCTTGCAGAATTAGCTCTCTGACCAGGGAGTGAAACTCTGCCCCCTGCAGTGCAAGTGTGGAGTCCTAACCACTGGACTGCCAGGGAGGTCCCAGGTCTCGGTTCTTACATGGGCATTATTAGATGTCATTTTTACTGCAAGTGTGTGAGTTGTTCACATCTGGGTTCTTCACCTGTGTGAGTGGAGAGTATGGATCTAATGACATACTTGTGCACGGCTGCTACTGTTCCTTCAGGGTGGTTCAGGCATGCCACAGACTCTCTAAGAAGGCCCATGGTCACACTTTTTCTTAATGAAACCCAGCCTGGATGTGCTGTCTTCCTTTCATAAGAAAGACTGTTCTGTTCTCAAAAAAGTGTGTGTGTGTAATCTCCCTTTGGTATTTACCCAAAGGAATTCAAAACATGTCCACATAAAAACCTACAAATGGGTGTTTAGAGCAACGTTATGCATAATTGCCAACTTAGATGGAACCAAGATGTCTAGGTGAATGGATAAAGAAACTGTGATATATCCAGACAATTAAATATTATTCAGCATTATAAAGAAATGAGTGCTAAGCCATAAAAAAGACATGGAGGAACCTAAGGTGCTTACTACTAAATGAAAGAAATCAATTTGAAAAAGTTACATATTGTAATATGATTCCAGCTATAGGATATTCTGAAAAGGCAAAACTATAGAGTCAGTAAACAGATCAGTTGTTGCCAGGGGTTAAGGGGTGTGTAAGGATGGATAGAAGGCAAAGCACAGAAGATTTTTAGGGCAGTGGAAATACCCTGTGTGATACTATGCTGATAGATACATGTCATTAGACATCTGTCTAAATCCAATACCAAGTCAACCCTAATATAAACTATTAGCTTTGATGATTACAAGGTATCAATATAGGTTCATCAATTGTAATGAATATACCACTCTTGTGGGGAGGTTAATAATGACGGAGGGCATGCATATGTACGGTCTGGAAGGACATATGGGAAATCTCTGCCTTCCTCTCAATTTTCCTATGAACCTAAAATTGCTCTAAAAAAAAGTCTTTTTCAAAAAATGGAGAACATTAAATTTACCACCTTAATTAAAAGAAAAACAAAAAAACACCTCGGATGTTAGGTGGAGGTCCAATGGTTAGGACAGCCTGGTGGTCCAGTGGTTAGGACTGCATGCTTTCATTGCCAAGGGCTTGGGTTCAGTCACTGGTCTAGGAGCAGATCCATAGCCATGCAGTGTAGCCAAAAAAGAAACAAAAACTCTCCCCAAACCTGATACTCTATGCACTTCAGATGAGTAGGTTGTTGATTACAGCTAAGGATGGAGGATGAAGAGAGCTACTGAAGTTATTTGAAGCAATTATTATTATTATTGAAGCAATTTCCAAAAGATCAGGGAATCACTAGCCTATGCCACAGGCTTAACTGCAAGGAACAAGTGATTTAAAAATCCATTTGGCAGCCTGAGTGGGAATAATGCCAATTACAAATAAAAACTGATTAGCACACTAGGCTCCTCCAATAGACATCATCTGTCTGGCCCATTCGTTTTGGTCCAGAGGCCTCTGCAGGAACCCTGGGGGGACTCTGCATTTCACCACCTGGAGGCCAAGGCTCCCCCTTATTATCTGTTCTTCTCCAGGAGCACTAGTGGGGTCTGTAGCCTGAGCTGACCATTTGCAGTTTCCTCTATGAAATCATTTTTATAAAATAAGATTATTAAAATATTAGAGGGACACAGGAATATAGGCTCTCTAAGAAAGATTTTCTAAGAGCCAACATTCCTTCCTGGTTTTTAAAGTAGCAATTCCACTTGGAAAACTGCATCTTTGAATGTGGCAAAAAACCAAAGGCTTTCTTTTTTTAAAAAAAAAAAACCCACAAAAGCACATTTATAAAGGAATGGACAGGAAGAAAGAGTTTCCATATGTGGCTACATAGAATAGAAATGACCACAATGATAAACCATCACATCTGATATTTCTTTAGTTTGACTTCTTTTGGAAGTGGATTTCAAAGAGAGATTAAAAAATCCCTCCTCCTAGAACCAACCCAGACTCTACATTTGCACTGTCCAATATGGTAGCTACTAACCACACGCACTATTTAAATATAAATGGACTAAATGAAACAAACAATTGTTTTTCTCACTTGCACTAGCCACAGTGCAAGTGCTCAATACAGCTAGTGGTCCCTGCACTGGATAGTTTGGAGTAAAATGGTTCCATGTTTGCAGAAAGTAGTATGAAACAGCCTTGCCCTGGGAATTCTCTGGCAGTCCAGAGGTTAAGGCTCCACTTTTCCACTGTGGGGACATGGGTTCAATCCCTTGTCTGGGAACTGAGATCCCACATACTGTGAGGCACAGCCAAAAAATAAATAAAAAGACAATCTCATTTTTTTAAGATGCCAGGAGCACTGGCTGTGTATTAAGAATAAATAGATATAAATAGCCTTGCTCTAAATCCTATAACTAGTGCTAAATGGAATGAAGGCACTAGGAACACTAACTCCTCAAGTTTGGAGGCCTTGCCTTCTTTGTTCACTACCCTGAGTACCCAGTAGACACTCTGTGAATACTTTTAAATAAATAAATAAATGAATCTGTGATAGACCCTAAGTTATGAAAGCCATGTTAAGGAAACATCTGCTCTACTAGCTTCTTATGATCCATTTCCCAGCCTCTACCTTGATCCAAATTAGCTGTTTTTGTCAGCATGCTTCCAGATAGCAGAAAATTGGCTACAAGTTATGATCTCAAAAATCTGTTCCATATTAACAACTTTGAGGAATTTTAATATAACCTAACATTCAATATAGTGCAAAGTTTTAATATAAGAGAAAAAATTTTAAAGGGCTAAAAATACTTTTTTTTTTTTTTAAACTAAGATTAAAGTTTGTGAGTTTTCAAATACAAAGCATGATACCATAAAATTCCTAGACAAGAACTTAGGCAAAACATTCTCTGACATAAATCATACTAATGTTTTCTTAGGTCAGTCTCCCAAGGCAATGGAAATAAAAATGAAAATAAACAAATGGAACCTAATCAAACTTATAAGCTTTTGCACAGCAAAGGAAGCCATAAACAAAATGAAAAGACAATCTGTGGGCTGGGAGAGAATATTTGCAAACGACATGATCAACAAGGGCTTAATTTCCAAAATATACAGGCAGTTCATACAACTCAATAACAAAACAAAACAAAAAACCCCCAAACAACCCAATTGAAAAAAGGGCAGAAGACCTAAACAAACATTTTTCTAAAGAAGACATACAGATGGCCAACAGGCACATGAAAAGATGCTCAACACTGCTAATTATTAGAGAAATGCAAATCAAAACTACAATGAGGTATCACCTTATATTGGTCAGATGACCATCATGAAAATGTCTAGGGCTTCCCTGGTGGCTCAGTGGTAAAGAATCTGCCGGCCACTGCAGGAGACATGGATTCGATCCAGGAAGATCCCACATACCACAGAGCACTATTGAGCTGTACTCTAGAGCCCAGGAACTGGAACTACTGAGCCAGCGCTGCAACTACTGAAGCCCCCGCACCCTACAGCCTGTGCTTCACAACGAGAGAAGCTGGAGCACCGCAACTGGAAAGTGCTCCCACTCTGCACAACTAGAGGAAGCTGCGCAGCCAGGAAGGCTCAGCACAGCCAAAAACAATACATAAAATCACATATGAAAAATCTATAAACAACAAATGCTGGAGAAGTGTGGAGAAGAGGGAACCCTCCTAAACTGCTGGTGGGAATGTAAATTGGTCCAGCCACTATGGAGAACCATACGGTGGTTACTAAAAAAACTAAAAACAGAGTTGTCATATGGTCCAGCAATTCCACTCCTGGGCGTATGGCTAGACAAAACTATTATTCAAAAAAGATACATACACCTCTATGATCATAGCAGCACTATTCACAATGCCAAGACATGGTAACAATCTAAATGTACCTAAGCTGATGGATAAAAGAGACATGGCACAAACTTATAATGGAACACTACACAGTCATAAAAAGAATGAAATAATGCCATTTGCAGCAACGTGGAGGGACCTAGAGATCATCATACTAAGTGAAGTAAGTTAGAAAGAGGGAGACAAATACCATACTTTACTTGTTACTTACATACCACATGTTACTTACATGTGGAATCTAAAACATGACACAAATGAATTTATTTTACAAAACAGAAATAGACTCACAGAGAACAGACTGTGGTTGCCAAGGGAGGGGGATGGATTAGGAGTTTGGGACTGGCAAACGCAAACTATTATATATAGGATGGATAAACAAGATCCTACCACATAGCACATGTGTGTGTGTGCTAAGTCACTTCAGTTGTGTCCGACTGTGTGTGACCCTATGGACTATAGCCGGCCAGGCTCCTCTGTCCATGGGATTCTCCAGGCAAGAATACTGGAGTGGATTGCCATACCCTCCTCCAGGGGGTTTTCCTGACCCAGGGATCGAACCGGAGTCTCTTGATGTCTCCTGCATTGACAGGTACGTTCTCTACCACTAGCGCCACCTGGGAAGCCCACACTATATAGCCCAGGGAGCTATATTTAATATCTTGTGAAAAACCATAATGGAAAAGAAAAAGAAATCTAATTGGTTTATACAGCTTTCATTTTATTAATATGTTACAGAAATTTTTTTTTAAAGTTTGTGAATTTTCCACCAAATAAAGGAATTTAAAATTCAGTTGGTTCACAGCAAGCCTGTGGTAGGACCAGGTTGACTGTACTCACATTTTTAGAACCAATACTTACGAATGCATCGCCCTAGGGGATCCTCATAATGATTTTCCTCACACTCAGAGCAGCGTTTCCCATCATAGCCTGATCTACACGGACACTGGCCTGTAAGCTGTGAGAATGGTCATGGGTAAGAAATTGACAAGCTTTATGATCTTAAAAAAAAAAAATTCAGATTAATACAAAACAACTTTTCCCTCCAGTGATTTAGGACATACAGCTGTGCAGAGGCAGGAGGAGGATTCCCATGGCCAGCAGCCACCCCCGACAACACCAAGGATCAAGAGTTAATGTGTTTTGGCTGAGGGCTCTTGAATATACCGCCTGCTTCCAGCTGTTCATGGACAAGTGTCCTCAAACTGAGAAACAGCCACAGATGTAAATGAAAACAAAACACAAAATAGGAAATGGGCCACATTCCTCTCCTCTACGGTTCTGGGGGTTCTCCCCTGAGAGACAGACCAAAGACCTGGTTTTAACATCCATCAATAAGTTTGGCAAATGTTTCCATTATGGAATGTAAATTGGAGTCTTTCCCAATTGGGCTAGTGTTTTTCCTCCACAAACTATTTTTTTTTTGTAAATGAAGCTTAATCATTTAGTGACAATTATTTAACTGTATTTTGGAGAGAGGGCTGAACTTCTCCGCATCCTCCCAACTGGATTCTTGACCAGATTTTCTGAACACTGAGGAGATTAGAAAATTAATGGGAAAAAACAGAAAGCAAATCACTATTGCTGTGGTCCTCCATTATACTTGACCAAATCTGCTTACCCAACGATGACTCCAGAAGTAGCTGAATTCTTAAAGTGACTGGACCTACTAAAGCTTCTACCCATCTCCGGAGTAACCACTGGCTTTTGGGACTACAGGAGTCTATAGTCCCAAAGGTTGCCACGTTGCCACACTGTCTTTGACTATTGGGCAATGCTTTCCGTATGTTGATGCAGAATCTGCTCCTTTAACTTGTTCCCATTGTTCTAAGCCCAGTCTTAAGGAAATTGCACAAAACATATAGCTTTCCTCTTCCTTTGTACAGTCCATCTCCCAACTAGAGTTGGCCATTCTCAACTTGTATATGCTTCGTTATTTTAAATCAATCACCCCTAAGACTTCATCACAAAATAGCATGGTTTTTCTCCACTATCCACAAACACTAGTTTGTCAATTCAGTGCTTAAAATGTGGTACTCAGAAATGACAACAATGTTCCTGGGAGTCATCTGACCAGTACAGAGGACAAATGGGAAAAGAGAGGCTGCCCTGGAGCTGGGCATGGCACTCCCACCCCTGCCCGAAAGGGTATCCCCTCTTTGGCAGCCAAGCCGCACCACTGGTTCACTTGCAGCACACAACGAAAATCTCCCAGATGTTTTTCACACAAACTTGTGCCAAGTTATTACTCCCTCTCTGTATTTATGCAATGGATTTAAGAAACCCAATTGCAAAACTTTATTTTTATTCCAGTGACAAGTCATCTTCTTGTTTCCAGCCAATAAGACAGTTGTAAAATATCTTGTCTCTTGTTCTGTCTTGAACATATTAACTTATAATTTTGTAGTATCTGCAAATTTGATACATTTGTTTCTCCATCAAAACTATTGATGAAAATATTGCATAGCATATTTGCTTCTCTAGGAATGCACTAGGGACCACCTACTGGCAGACAGAGAGACATTTATCAGTAGTTGTTTAAACAGCTGGAAATCTCAATGACCGTGTGGCTCTTCTATACTCCAATGAAAGTGTTTCCTGATTGTAAAGAGCAAACTTCTTCAAGGAATTCCCTGTGGACCAGATTACCCCAAATACCCTTTTCATAAGCAGGTCTTTGGTTAAACCAACACCATCTGATTTTCAGCTTTGTAGGCTTCCCTTGGCCTCCATGACTGAACTACGATCAAGTGCTCCTACAAATATGCCTCCCAAAAAGTCTAAGAAGCATACCAGACAGTGATGTCATGAGCATGAGGACTTCCTCATGAATTAACGAGCCAAGCAGTGTGTGGAAGTCTGCTAATTTGTTCAGTTTGTTCTGTGGTTGGTGGCTGCAGGTGTGATGAGAGGAGAGGAGCATATAAAATAGTCACCGTCCTCTAGTGCCCAGATCTTGGTTTCTAACGTCACTCTCCATAGAAGGAACCAGTGCTCCTTAAAGAAACGGCTGATTCTAGGGCAGAGGCAGGAAATATACAAAAGGAGCTTAGAGCATTTTGCAGTGCAAAAAGTAGGGAGGTACTTAAAAAACAAAACAAAACACCAACAATATTGAGGTATGTCAAAGGCTTAAAGAAACCAACTGAAAAAGTTTCCCATGACCAAAGCTGGAACAACTTGAACAACGAAATTAAGTAGTGTTGATTTATAACTCGAAGTATAGTACAAATATCCTTGAGTTCACGGATATAAAAAATGATTAAATAAATGAAGAAATGGGAAACAAAAGATAAAACTCCAGTGCAGAAGAATAGAATAATTTATGGAGATACTCTGCCCTCAAGGAGACAGAGCATAACTCCCTAATCCTTAAGTGTGGTACTGTGCTCAGTGATTTCTTCCCAAGGAGTACGGTATGGAAAAGAGCCAAAGGATCACTTTACAGTAGAGAAACCTGACACACACCGCTTCAGCCAGGTGGTCAAGATTCAGGTCAGCAGTGATAAGTCACGTAAGTAGTGTATAGCTTTGATGTGACGTGATGAGAACAGCACTTTACCTCCAGGGGTCATCTTTTCCTCGGAATCCATAATTCAAGTCTTACCATGAGAGAAACATCGGATAAATGTGAACTGAAGGACATTTTACAAAACTGTCATGGTATTAAAAATAAGGAAAGTCTAAGAGACCGTCACAACCAAGAGCAACCTAAGGAGATATGATGACTAAATGTCATGTGGTGTTCTGAAGTCTTGGAACAGAAAAAGGGCATCAGATAAAAAACTAATCAAATATGAATAAGTTATGAACATTAGTTAATGATAATGTATCAACACTAATTCATTAATTATGAGAAATACACCATACTAATATATAAGAAATTTAATAACAGAGAAAACTTGGTGTGGGGTACATCTTCTCTATCTTCATGACTTTTCTGTAAACCTAAGTCTATCCTAACATAAAAAGTTATTAAGGAAAAAAAGGCCATGGAGTACATTTTTGTGGATATGGGTTGGAGGAAGGAAGGTCT
The DNA here is from genome assembly GCF_019320065.1 of Cervus canadensis. NCBI lineage: Eukaryota > Metazoa > Chordata > Mammalia > Artiodactyla > Cervidae > Cervus > Cervus canadensis. Next base: position 46,317,115 of record NC_057388.1, read on the forward strand.
GAGATAAAGAAAAAGAGAAGGGAAAGCCCATTCTATATATAAGAACTACTTCAAAACTTTACTTCTACAAAATTTGACCTTTAATAAGTTGAACAGTGGAGTTGAAATTGGAGGTGAGATATACTTATTAATTGGGAAGATTCCAGCTTCTGAAATGAGCATTTTGATTCTAATTAAGCCCTAATCCCTATACTGTGGATTCGACTCTAAAACTTCTCATCATTGTTTCACCCTTCTTTTCACATCTCTGTTAATGTGAAAAGTGTTTCAAAGAATATTTACAAAGCAAAAAACCTTATCATGAGGTTGTTTTTTCCATAAATAATGTTAATATTCTTTAAAAATTTTTCATTCTCATTGTTTCATTGACTGAAAACCATATGTGCAGTTAAGTGTAGAGTTAATTGTACACGAAACAATAAAGATTTGCTTCTAGACTGCATTCTCTAGAAACAATTGCTCCCGGTCTGGTAGCTTGAAGATAAATAAAATAAGAGGACATCTTATTTAACCAAACGTAAAGCAACTGGTGAACCATGGGAATGACAGCTTGATTTTTAAAGATGGAATTATGGATTCTGAAGGCACTCAATTTTCATTCTGGTTAGTAATCAATTCTGATTAATGATGAATTTCTTGGGGCTTCCCTATGCTTCTATGTACAAAACAGTGAAAGAGAAAGATTGTGATTTGCTGTGTGTGAATCTTGACTCGCCCAGTCCCACTGAGGACTGGAGAAAGCAGAACGGGGCAGAGCCTAACTTTCAGACCCTTATCCTCTCTTCTTTGGTGCTCTTCATTCCTTGATAAATGCAGACTCTATGCCCATAAAAGGCCAATCCTATCTAAAAACACTGGTTAACAGCAATACATAAAGAAAACATTCTTTACATGTTTAGAAAGCATGTCTCCCCACTCCGTCTCATTGTGACACCATAGGAAGTTGAAAGTTTCTTGCCTGGTCACAGCGGCTACTGAGCGAGGTCCGGGGGTCACAATCGCATGGCTGACATCCTCTGCCAGGGACCAGATTCCAGTATCCATCAGCACAATGGTCACAGGTCTGGCCGGTGACGCTGGGCAGACATGGGCACGTGCCAGTGTCAGGGTCACAGAGGCAAGCTTCCCCACTGGGGGGACACTCAGTGGGACTCACGCCAGAGGGATGACAGGAGCACCCTAGAAGCACAGAGCCATCACTGGGGGTGAATCCATGATAACACTGACAGTCAACAACCCATACAAACAGCTTTTTAGAGTGAAGGCATCGTTTCTTTAAGGCCCAAGGAAGAAGCATTTTACAAGAACAGAATTTATCAAAGAATCTAAGTAGGTTGAATTCTTTCAACTGTTTTTGATCTCCCCCACTATAATTTCCTATGGTTCAGCCGACTATGTTCCAAGAGCTCACAATTAGGATGAATGAAAGTTTCACTGTTTCCTCACATCAGTCACCAAAGTTCCACTTAAGCCAATGATCTGAAAACAAATGGCTTACTAAATTGACTTGGGTAAACTGAAATAATTAAAATATTTCCTAAAAATGAATAGCATATTCCTTGTCTTTCTTTATCATGGAATTAAGCCCTTGTCCTCTTCTACATCAGTGATTCTCCTCTTTATACATTAAAGTCTGGTTGATGAGCTGGTTACAATGCAGATTCCTGGGCCCCATCCCCCGCAGAGATCCAATTCTGTAGGTCTGAGGCACAGTCCAGGAATCTGCATGATGATACTCCACCTCCATCTCTGGGTGATTCTGGCAGAGTGTGCAGGGGTACACACTCTGAGAAAGAAGACTTCAAATCCTCCAGGGCATGTGCTGAAGTGTGCAGTCCCAAAAGGCACACTTCTACCACCAGTGAGTTCCTGCCGCAAGGCCACGCTGAGCCGCATGTGCATGCACCCATCTCTGCTGCCGCGTTCAGGACACGGCCCGTTATCTGAGGGTGCTGGCACCACGGACCTAACTGAAGGGAGTATAGGAGTTGCTACCACAGGTCAAGCTGCCTCGTTTCCTGCCAAGAGCTTTGCAGACTTACTCATGCAGGTCTGATCGACGGCTGAGCCAAAGTAACCTGGTTTGCAGAGCTGGCAGCTGGGGCCCTGAGTGTTGTACAGACATTTCAGGCACTCCCCTGTGACTGGGCTGCAGGACCCTGCGTCAGTCACATCAATGTTGTTGTTACAGGCACATGGCCGGCAGGGTGCTCAGGAAATTCCTGGATTTCCATAGAAACCAGCAGAGCATTCTCCACACTGCACACCTGGAAGAAGGGGAGAAGAAAAGAAAATGAGATAAGAAGTTTGTGTGCGCGTGCGCATATGTGTAGAGCATGTGGATAACTGGACTCCTCTGGGGATTATGAAAGGTCACACATTTGGGATGAATAAGAGGAAGTGTTCTACATTAAAACCATTTTCATTTACTATCTATTCAGAGAATAAAAAGGTTATTTGGATATAGAAAGTTCTTGGTGAAGAACAGACTTTAGTCTTCCTTAAAAAACCACAGAGTTGTGAGTTCAGGATTCCTGGGTCCTCAAATAACCAAAACCACTCAAATATGCCTCTGGATCCAAAACTAATCTCAGCCCATGTTCTCCATGCGGCACTCCAACCCTTACCCAATCTTAGAGGTGAAACAGCCCCAGCCTGAGATAACATGCCTGGGGGTGCAGAGGGGTGAATAGTTTTCCTGACATGTGAACCTCTGAGGGTTTTTTTTAAATAACTTTTATAAGACACTTTGAGGGTATTTCCATGAAAGATAGTGGAAAAACCATCCCATCTCTCCTACACTCTACTCTTTCAATTACAAAGGCAACTGCCAATGTTTAGGTGCCTAAACCCTGGGTCCACCTTCCATTTTTTGGTTTATTCCATTTAGAAATGGTCTCATAGCTCAACCATGGTCTCAGCTCTTAAGAACTGACCAACCAAGCCAGAGTGTACACGGAGAAGAGGCTGTAAGATTAACTACAGGCGTGTGTAACCTTAGAGGGAATAAGTAAGAAAAACAATGGCCATGTGATTTATCACGATGGTAATTATAATAAAGAAAATAATAATGCCATACTTTTTAGTATCATTAAATAATACAGACTTCATGATTTTTCTCCTTGTTTGTATTGTATATTTATATTTATGCTTAAACTCCTTAAATAAAATTTTTGACTGAGGGACAGACATAGATATTGAATTAATTTTTGCAGTATCTGTACATTACCCAAATTGGTGCTTTAAGACATCTGAAAAAAATCAGTTATATCTGTGAAATATCAATCAAATTGATTACTTGAAATTATATAAAGAAAGCAGTTGACTGATTTTTATTTAAAATTTTTGTTTTATATGTATATATCAATATATAAAACTTAATCACATATTTATATTATTTAACACATCATGATTTTATTTTAAATAAATTATTTTGATTTGAACTCATTTGGTCAATTTTCCAGACCATCATTTAAAAACATAAGCTCTGTGATATGAGTTTTTATCACTGGTTTTCGAACCACTCAAATTCTTTGTTCTGAAAAGTAGCAGTTTACCAAATTGTGTCTTCTTACCATTAACCTGTTATATCCTGTATCACTCATCTTTCCAAGGCAGACAATATGAATACGTGATCATTTTCAGATAGAAATGTAGGATGAGAAGGAAAAACAACATGATGAAGCACACTGCATACCTGCATAGCCTTGAAGACAACTGTAGTTCCAAGGATTCTGATAACAGGAGTGGGCAAAGTACCGACTGCTGGAGGGGACATCTGGACGCGGGCAAGGACAGCGGGACTGTCCTGAAGAAGGATTTCCATAGTAACCATCGACGCATCTGTCAAGGCAAATTCTTTTTACTAAGATGTTCCCAGGAAAAGCTCATGTTAGCCAATGTGGATTGCTATGCTCTAGGACAGTGACATTACTTTGCCAACAAAGGTCCGTCTAGTCAAGGCTATGGTTTTTCCAGTAGTCATGTATGGATGTGACAGTTGGCTATAAAGAAAGCTGAGTGCCGAAGAATTGATGCTTTTGAAGTGTGATGTTGGAGAAGACTCTTGAGAGTCCCTTGGACTGCAAGGAGATCCATCCTAAAGGAGATCAGTCCTGAGTGTTCATTGGAAGGACTGATGCTGAAGCTGAAATTCCAATACTTTGGCCACCTGATGCGAAGAACTGACTCATTAGAAAAGATCCTGATGCTGGGAAAGATTGAAGGCGGGAGGAGAAGACGATGACAGAGGATGAGATGGTTGGATGGCATCACCAACTCAATGGACATGAGTTTGGGTAAACTCTGGGAGTTGGTGATGGACAGGGAGGCCTGGTGCCCTGCAGTCCATGGGGTCACAAAGAGTGGGACATGACTGAGCAACTGAACTGAACTGAGGACAGTGCAACTCTTAAAACTCAACATTTTAGAAGATGCTCACTTGCTCTGTAGAAAGGTTTTCTGCTTCACATTGAAAGGGATATAAAAAGCAAGGTGCCAAGCAAATGCATGTTACTGATTTAATCAGACAAAGTCCGGTTCTTAACAAGACTTTGAAGGATGATGAAAGGATGCTTTATCTTCCCCCGCCCGTCGCCATCACTCTACACTTCAACACAATTGATTCTCTACTCAGTGGTCCTTTAGAGAATGTTGTGAAATCAGAACAAAAGGAAAAAAAAAGGTGCATATGCATTCCATACCTTTCACAGTTTCTCCCAGTTGTAAATCTGCCACAGTTGAAGCATGACCCAGTTTTTGGATCACAAAGTTCAGCGAGCCCATTACAGAGGCAGGGGCGGCAGTTGGGAAATCCGAAGTAGCCAAGCCAGGCCCCGATTGCAAGGGCGGCCAGCCGCCTGTCCACGGCACGGGCACTGTCCTGGTACTTGGTCACACATGGTGCTCTCTGAGCCTGGAGGGTGGCGGTGCCAAGCTGAGCAAAACAAAGAGAAGCCTGCCAGGGTCAAGGGGCGAGTGGCGGGTTGGTGAGAGAGTCACAGTTCTGATATCATAATCTCTAACTTACTGTATCTACCCGATCAAGGTAAATAAATTTGAGTCCATACAGTGCTTAGAATAGAGCCTTGCATGTACTGGGTCCAGTTACATGTGCTCAGCTGGCAAGTTATATCTGACTCTGTGTAACCCCATGGACCACAGCCCATCAGGCTCCTCTGTCCATGGAATTTTCCAGGAAGAATACTGGAGTGGGTTGCCATTTCCTACTCCAGGGTATCTTCCCAACATAGGGATCAGTCGTGTGTCTCTTGTGTCTCCTGCACCCAGTTACATATGATTTGTTAAAGAATTCACTGATTTCATTTGATCAACAGTATATTGTGGACAACTGCATGGTTCTTTTTAAATTGTGGAATGACGTATGACATTATATTAGTTTCAAGCGTAAAGTGAAAGTGAAGTCGCTCCGTCGTGTCCGACTCTTTGCGACCCCATGGACTGTAGCCTACCAGGCTCCTCCATCCATGGGATTTTCCAGGCAAGAATACTGGAGTGGGTTGCCATTTCCTTCTCCAGGAGATCTTCCCGAACCAGGGACTGAGCCCAGGTCTCCCGCATTGTAGGCAGACGCTTTACCGTCTGAGCCACCAGGGAGTTTCACGTGTACTACATAATGATTCCATATTTGTATATATTGCAAAATGATCACCATCATTAAGTCTAAGTAATATCTGTCATGACACACAGTTACAATATTTGTCTTGTGATGAGATCTTTCAGGATTTGTTCTCTTAGTAACTTTCAAATATAGAATACATTAACTAAAGTCACCACGCAGTACATTACATTCCCATGACTTACTTATTGTATAGTGGAAGTTTGTACCTTTTGACTTCACTCATTTTGCCCACTTCACCTCTGGCAACCACTAATCTATTGGTGCTCTATATCCATGAACTTGATTTTTGTTTGTTTGTTTTAGATTTACAAATAAATGAGATCATACTCTTAGAGAGTGAACTTAGGGTTACCAAGGGTAAAGTTTAGACAGAAGGGATGGACTGTGAGTTTGGAATTGATAGGTACATACTACTATGATACATGTACATACATAACTGAATCACTTTGTTGTACACCTGAACCTAATACAATATCATTAATCAACTATCCTCTCATATAAAATAAAAAAATAAAAATAGAGAAAATACAATCGCACAGAATTTGTTGTCTTCTCTCTGACTTATTTCACTCAGCATGAACCCTCTAGGTCCATTCAAGTTGCTGCAAATGTCAAGATTTCTCTTTTTTAAAATGACTGAATAATATTCCATTATTACATTAAAGATATATGTATCAGTTCAGCTCAGTTCAGTCGCTCAGTCATGTCCGAATCTTTGCAACCCCGTGGACTGTAGCGCACCAGGCCTCCCTGTCCATCACCAACTCCCGGAGTTTACTCACTCATGTCCATTGAGTCAGTGATGCCATCCAACCATCTCATCCTCTGTCATCCCCCTTCTCCTCCTCCCTTCAATCTTTCCCAGCATTAGGATCTTTTCAAATGAGTCAGTTCTTCATATCATGTGGCCAAAGTACTGGAATTTCAGCTTTAGCATCAGATGTTCAAATGAATATTCAGGACTGATTTCCTTTAGGATGGACTGGCTGGATCTCCTTGCAGTCCAAGGGACTCTCAAGAGTCTTCTCCAGCACCACAGTTCAAAAGCATCAGATCTTTGGCACTCAGCTTTCTTTATAGTCCAACTCTCACACCCATACATGACTACTAGAAAAACCACAGCTTTGAATAAACAGAACTTTGTTGGCAAAATCATGCCTCTGCTTTTTAATATGCTGTCTAGGTTGGTCATAGTTTTTCTTCCAAGGAGCGTCTTTTAATTTCATGGCTGCAGCTACCATCCGTAGTGATTTTGGAGACCCCAAAAATAAAGGTTCTCACTGTTTCCATTGTTTCCCCATCTATTTGCCATGAAGTGATGGGACCAGACGCCATGATCTTAGTTTTCTGAATGTTGAGTCTTAAGCCAACTTTTTCACTCCCTTCTTTCACTTTCATCAAGAGGCTCTTTAGTTCTTCTTCGCTTTCTGCCATAAGGGTGGTGTCATCTGCATATCTGAGGTTATTGATATTTTCCGGGAAATCTTGATTCCAGCTTGTGCTTTATCCAGTCCAGTGTTTCTCATGATGTACTCTGCATATAAGTTAAATAAGCAGGGTAACAATATACAGCCTTGATGGACTCCTTTCCCTATCTGGAACCAGTCTGTTGTTCCATGTCCAGTTCTAACTGTTGCTTCCTGACCTGCATACAGATTTCTCAAGAGGCAGGTCAGGTGGTCAGGTATTCCCATCTCTTTCAGAATTTTCCACAATTTGTTGTGATCCACACAAAGGTTTTGGCATAGTCAATAAAGCAGAAGTAGATGTTTTTCTGGAACTCTCTTGCTTTTTCAATGATCCAGTGGATGTTGGCCATTTGATCTCTGGTTCCTCTGCCTTTACTAAATCCAGCTTGAATATCTGGAAGTTCACAGTTCATGTACTATTGAAGCCTGGCTTGGAGAATTTTGAGCATTACTTTACTAACATGTGAGATGAGTGCAACTGTGTGGTAGTTTGAGCATTCTTTGGCACTGGAATGAAAATTGACCTTTTCTAGTCCTGTGGCCACTGCTGAGGTCTCCAAATTTGCTAGCATATTGAGTGCAGCACTTTCACAGCATCATCTTTTAGGATTTATATATTATATCATGGAAATACATATCTATATATACATCACATTTTACCTATTCATCTGTTGGTGGAAACTTAGGTTGTTTCCATACCTTGGCTACTGTAAATAACACTGCAATGGACAAGAGGGTGCAAGTATCTTTCCAAGTTAGTATTTTCATTTTCTTTGCATAAATACTCAGAAGTAGCACTGCTGGATCACATGGTAGTTCTTTTAAAGTTTTTGAGGAACCACCATACCCATACTTGTTTTCATAGTAGCTGCACCAATTTACATTCCTAGTGTACAGGGTTCCCTTTTCTCCGCATCTTTGCCAACACTCATTATTTCTTGTCTTTTTGGTAACAGAATTTCTAATAGACGTTGAGGTGATATCTTACTGTGGTTTTGATTTGCATTTCTCTGCTGGCCAGTGATTCTGAGCATCTTTTCATGTAGCTATTGGCCATATGTGTATCTCCTTCAGAAAAATGTCTATTCAGACATTCTATCCTCTGTCCATTTCAATCAAGTGTCATAAATGCTGTTTATACAGAGCATCTGAATAAGTAATGTTTTTAATGATTCAAACTTCCATGAAACTTAGGATTCAAGCTTTCCAATTATAAAAATAAGAAGAACCATACTTAAATGGCTAGATTTTTCTTTTCCTTATGTGAGATAATAGAGATTAAATCTTTTTCTGGTAAATTGCAGAATTCTTTGAGCCAATCTCCCCTATACAAAAATGTGATGCTTGACAGGGTGGTACGAGAAAGAAATGTTTTCTCCTTTGTGTGTCAGCACTTCATATTTTTTTTTAAAGAAAAGGAAAAGAAATGATGGATCAAAGCACTGTTTGCTGGGTAGACAACCATGCCCAGGTGATGACCAGGAAGGTGTACCATCTCTCTGAATCATAACTGAAAAGACATGTTCCCTGATTTGGAAGGAGAATTAACCTACCTGGGTGTTTCCATGGTTCCTAAGGAAGATTTCTCAGTGGGGAGCAGTGTTTTCACTAATGGTTTACATTGTGAACAGAGAACTATTTCCCCTGAACACGACAGTCTTGATAAATAATCAGCAATGCCAGATGAAGCCTCATCTAAGCCTTTATTAATGGGTGGCTTATGAAATGAGTTCCAAGGTTAGTTGTGACCCCAGCAGCAGAAAGGGTAAAATTTTGGCGACAGGGTCATCCTACTTTTCAACTTCCAAATCTCACACTGTTATAGCCTTTCCAACCACTGGGTTTATGCACCAGGTGATAAAGCTGGGGTTACACAGACAACTCCTTGGGGTTCTCACATCCTCCCTGGGCTACTACGTTTCTATCATCACACATGGTACCTAAGAGAGCTCTGCACACAGTGCCCACTGCATGAAAGAATAAAGTATGGCAGAAAAATGTTCAGTGTTTCACCTACACTGATAGTCTGAACAATATAGTCAAATTCCTAACCACGCCTTCTAAACTCCCCACATTGATTTTCCCGCCTTCAAAACTCCAAGGTTGAGAACATGTGGGTTTTCCCCATCTGGGTTTTGCTACGTACAGTGACAGCCACGTTGCCCCAAACCGTAGCTTCCTGTTGAGCATGCGTCACAGCAGCGGCCAGTCACCCCAGGCTTACATTGGCACTGGCCTCCCAGTCGGCTGCAGCTGGGTCCCTTCGAGCCCTGTGGATGACACTTGCAAGCTGCAGGGAACAAAGGAGGTTAGAGGGAAAGGAAGTGACAGCAAAGCACCTCGGCCCGTTAGCAGCTCTAGTTTTGATCCGTCTTTCTCATTGGATACCTCTACCTCCTCGGATTATACAGATTAAAGACAATCATGCCTGTGAAGTACTTAGCATAGTGTTCGGCACAAAGTAAGTGCTCAATAAACACTACTTAATACACATCACCTAGCAGTAAACATTACTTAACAAGTTACTGAAAGGCTTGAAATAGATTGCTTCAATCATTAGTTGTTCCAATGTAATTCTTATTGATGCTGTTATTTCAATTCCTGGTGATCCATGTTGATGCTGGATTATGCCTTTCATTTCCCTTATTTCATCTTTCTTGAAATTGTGGGCATCCTGAAGGCAGAGTCCTGCATGGAAGAAGCATCTGATGATCTCAGAAAGCCCAGACTCTCAATGTGGCTGTCACTTTATAGCACTGATTCTCAGCTAGAGGGGAGATCTTGCGCCCCAGGGGACATATGATAAAGTCTGGGGGCATTTTTGGATGTCACACCTAGGGAGAGGGTGCTACTGATATCAGGTGGGCAGAGGGTAGGCTTGCTGTTAAACATCTTACAACGCACAGGATTGTGCCCCTTTCCCAGCAAAGTGTTACCCAGACCTAGATTTCAAAAGTGCTGAAACCCTGTTCTACAGTTGAGTGAAATGGGGCAAGTCACCTCATGTTTTGGACTCAGTCTCATTTATTAAATGAAGGTTGAGGGATGAAAGAGGTTGTTTACAGTTCATTCTAGCCCTAACATTCCAGGATTCCAAAGAAATATTTTAGGACCGTTGTTCCAGAAATCTGGCATTCCCCAAGTGACTGCCAGGCTCTTCTTTTATATACTTTCTGTACTGTAAACTATGATGTCAACACATGGAGAGAATGCACTGTGTATCTAACCATTGAGCAATTGGTATTTACATTGGCTGTTGAGCTAAAACATATTAAACTATTTCACTCATGTTCCTTTGTACAGACAATGGTGCTTCAGCAGAGCCCATTGAACAGATACTCACCTACGGCCCCGTTACGCAGCCTGGCAGACAAACTGGCTATAAGCCTTTCACATGCTCCAGGGAGCACCTGAGGTCCCGATGCTGAGGCAATTTCAACACAGTTGTGCAGCTGATATTCATCTAAATCCTGCTTGCTGCAGAAATTCTTCAGTGAGTTGATTTGGGGAATAAGACCAAGCTTTTAAAATAATGAGGAAAAAAAAAAGATTTCTGTTCATAGTAGGATCCTGTTCAAGATTCCAGTTATTAAAACAATTAGATCTCTGAGAGTCATGGTTGAAAAGAGACTCAATTTCATCCTTTTAATTGCATGCAACTGAAGATTTTAAGATTTTCAATTTATTTAAGAATAAATACACTCTGTAGTATTACTGTGGAACTCTAAGGCCATAAGACTCTCCTTTAGAAAGTTCTGTCTTATTCTATGGCTGATTCATGTTGATGTTTGGCAGAAACTAACACAATACTCTAAAGCAATTATCCTTCAATTAAAAATAAACACATTAAAAAAAGAAAGCTTTGTCTTTTTCAGTTACACATGAACAGTGCTGTTCTACATCAAACAGTCTGCCTCTTGGGAGACTCGCAGTACAGATTAATACATTAAACCTCTGAGAGGTACTGCAAGAAAGTTACTTATGTTTTTATTGAATTATAGTTGATTTATGATGCTCTGTTAGTTTTAGGTGTATAGTACAGTAGTTCAGTTGTATATATATGTGTGTTTGTGTGTGTATATATATATATAAGAATATATATTGGAGTAGGAAATGGCAACCCACTCCAGTATTCTTGCCTGGAAAATCCAATGGACAGTGGAGCCTGGCAGGCTACAGTTCACAGGGTCATACAGAGTCAGATATGACTGAGTGCACACACACATACACAAGAATATATATACATATATATGTATTCTTTTTCAGCTTCATTTCCCTTATAGGTTATTACAAAATATTGACTTTAGTTCCCTGTGCTACACAACAGGTCCTTGTTGTTTATCTATTTCATGTAGTTTTTATCTGCTAATCCCAATCTCCTAATTCATCCCTCCCCATCCTTTTCCCCTTTGATAACTATAAGCTTGTTTTCTGTTTTGTAAATAAGTTCATTTATAGAAAAATACTTCAAAACTCAGTGTTTCCACACTTATTTTACCACTTGGTCCTATATCCAAATAATTTATTAACATCCTGTGTGCTTAAGTGTTTCACAGATGCATTTTGGGAATTGCTGGCTAAAACCACATAGCTATTATGGGGACAAGGACATCATTTCAAGCTTATTCTCAAGGAGGAATGATCTACAGTTTAATAGTTACATGAAGAATAACTACCTGTTTAGATTTCTTGAGATTTTATCTAAATTATAACCTGATACTATTCAAAATGTTTACTAATGACTTGGATGAAATAGTGAAGAATGGTATAGCAAACTGATCACCAAGTTTGTCATTCTGAACAACTGGTGGAAAAAACAGCACTGAAAATAAATTTGAATTCAACTGGTCAAGTTGGGAGGTAAACCTGATAGCTCAGATAAATCTCCCCTGATCTTTTTGCTTTGTCTACACTGACGTTAGTTTCCATGGGTTGTAAATCAACCCTCTTCAGTCTTTTCCTTTCTGGCCTCTGACACACCCACACCGCGGGGCGCAATCTCAAACTTGGATGACGATTCCAGTAATCCAGACTATTTCTACTCCTCAAATTTCTAACCCCATCCTCCCAGCATGTCACTACCTCTCACTCATCAAATTTCATAGAGAAAACAGATAACAGCAAAGGGACTGGAGTCTCCTACTTCCTGTTTCCCAAACTCCTGTCTCACAGGTACTGACACCTGTCCTCACCTCTGAGAGCTGGTGGAGGAGAGGTATCCCAGGGGAAGGGCCGTCCCAGCAGCTATGCCCTCTGCCCTAGGGAACTTTCCTGTGGCATATGGACCCGGAAGCCTGGCATGCTCCAGTCCATGGGGTCTCAAAGAGTTGGACATGACTTAGTGACTGAACAACAATGCCTTCCTTCTTCAGTCTTTTCATTTCAATCAACATATGTATGTGCTTAAATCTCTCCCATCTGTAAAGTCACCTCCTTGATCTCAAATATTCCTCCTGCTACTGCCTTGGTTCTTGAATCCTTAGCAGTCAAATTTCTTTAACAATTGTTTCCTTGCCATCTTCACTACCTCCTCTCCCATTTACCCTTCACGCCAAAGCAACAGCTCTCCCCTAAATGTTGGGGCTCCTTGGGGTTCTCTCATGGGCTCTCTTCTTACCCCACATCTATTTCCTAAGTGATTGTAATGAAGCTGTGTCTTTGATTTTCATCTGCATTTATGTCTGCTGCCACATCTCAATCGTGGGTTCCAGCTCTGCACAGACAAGCTTATCAGTTGTCACAAAGGTACTGCCAATCAAACACACTCACAACCTGCTTTCCTTTCAGTGCCTATTGCCAGGAAATAGTGCCACCATCTGCCAAGCTGCTTGGTGTAGAAAACTGAAGGCCATCTTTGATACCAGCCTCTTTATCATCAACACGCCCAATCCATCCCACTTGCTCCCACCCCCAACATCAAGTTCTTCACAAGCCTGGTCAATCTGACTGACTGATATGTCTAGGACGTGTTTATTGCTCTTCATTTCCCATCACTTCCCTAACCTAGGCCACCCAGATGACCGTGGTGATAGCCCCAAAGATGTCCCAGCTTCCACTTTCGTCTCCCCTCTGTCATCAGTTTTCTACCCTATTGCCACAGAGACCTTTTATTTGGTTTTTTTTTTTTAGAGCAATTAAAGGAATTTAATAATAAAGCAATTTCAAAGCAATACCCTAAATATAGATCCTGTCCTGTTACTTCAAAATTTATCTCTGAATACATAGAATAAAGTTTTTGTATATACTGAATACATGAAATTGCCAATCTTCCAACTTTGTTAAAGGCTTTATTGAGGTATAATTAGCATGCAATAAACCACACCTCTTTAAAGAGTTCAATTTGATAAGTTTTCTTTTTTTCTTTTTTTTTACATGAATCAGCCATGGATTTACATGTGTTCCCTTCCCAATCCCCCCTCCCGTCTCCCTCACCATCCCATCCCTCTGGGTCATCCCAGTGCACCAGCCCTGAGCACTTGTCTCATGCATCCCACCTGGGCTGGGGAGATCCTCTATGACCCACCTCCCAGAATATTGGAAATAAAAGCAGAAATAAACAAATGGGACCTAATTAAACTAAAAAGCTTTTGCACAACAAAGGAAACTATAAGCAAGGTGAAAAGACAGCCCTCAGAATGGGAGAAAATAATAGCAAATGAAGAAACAGACAAAGGATTAATCTCAAAAATATACAAGCAACTCCTGCAGCTCAATTCCAGAAAAATAAATGACCCAATCAAAAAACAGGGCAAAGATCTAAACAGACATTTCTCCAAAGAAGACATACAGATGGCTAACAAACACATGAAAAGATGCTCAACATCATTCATTATCAGAGAAATGCAAATCAAAACCTCAATGAGGTACCATTACACGCCAGTCAGAATGGTTGCTATCCAAAAGTCTACAAGCAATAAATGCTGGAGAGGGTGTGGAGAAAAGGGAGCCCTCTTACACTGTTGGTGGGAATGCAAACTAGTACAGCCGCTATGGAGAACAGTGTGGAGATTCCTTAAAAAACTGGAGATAGAACTGCCATATGACCCAGCAATCCCACTCCTGGGCATACACACCGAGGAAACCAAATCTGAAAGAGACACGTGCACCCCAATGTTCATCGCAGCACTGTTTATGATAGCCAGGACATGGAAGCAACCTAGATACCCATCAGCAGACGAATGGATAAGGAAGCTGTGGTACATATACACCATGGAATATTACTCAGCCATTAAAAAGGATTCATTTGAATCAGTTCTAATGAGATGGGTGAAACTGGAGCCCATTATACAGAGTGAAGTAAGCCAGAAAGATAAAGACCAATACAGCATACTAATGCATATATATGGAATTTAAAAAGATGGTAACGATAACCCTATATGCAAAACAGAAAAAGAGACACGGATGTACAGAACAGCCTTTGAGACTCTGCGGGAGAAGGCGAGGGTGGGATGTTCTGAGAGAACAGCATTGAAACAAGTATACTATCAAGGGTGAAACAGATCACCAGCCCAGGTTAGATGCATGACACAGTGACCTTTTAAAAGGCAGCCTATTCAGATAACATTCCTTCTTCAAAGTTTCAGTGACTTCCCATCGCCTCAGGATATCTAAGTCACATCTCTTTTCATTCTGCTGCTCCTTGACCTCTCAGCTCACTGGTTCTCTCTGTGGGAGGTACCCACCCGCAGGGGGCATTTTAGAAATTCCAAGGGGTAATTTTGGTTGTCAAGGTAATTGGGTGAGGTGTGTGACTGGCATGGGTGGGTGGAGATCAGAAATGCTAGACATTCTCACAGAAAGGAAAATCATCTCACGTCTCTGACAGCTTTTGAATGTTTCACTGAAGATCCATGAAGGAGCATTCTGTTTATAGTTATGAGTTGAAAGCTTTACCCCGTGTTTTTAAAACATGTCAAACATGTTTACAACACACCTGCTTGCATGGCTGTCTCATATGTAGTGATTCTACATGTATGAGCATCTCCACCCTTCACTGTCTCCCAATGTGTTCATGTCCATGCATGTACATATTGAAGTACATACTATATCTCTATAAATGACTTCCCTTTTATTTCTCCTTTGTGTTTGCACATAACACTGATAGTATTTAGAAGTTGTACGTTCAGGTAGGCTATAATTTCCATGAATTTCACTGCAGGATAGGAAAGAGTGTTACAAAATATTTGTAATAAGAAGGGAAGGTTGTGTCAGATGACATTTAGAGCCACTGCCTGAGACACACCAAATGACCTGTCACAACTCCCAGTATCTGTCATGACTGTGCGGTCACTGCCTACGTCTCCTCCTCAGAGCATCAGCCCTGGTGAGGGCAGGGAAGGTTCTAGTCCTGTTGACATCTATGCCTGCCCCACTGGCTAATTTTCAGTACATGCTTATTAAAAATTCTGCAGTAAAGAAGTACACATACATTCTTAGTATTGTATCTTTAAGTTGATACTAAAATGGCTCTGCATTCTCCAAACACAAACCAAGCAGGGTGACACTCAGAAGGAAGCCAGATGGGTTAGGCTTAGGAGTGAGGGCAGCCAGTCCAGGACTACTATTTACAGTTCTTGGTCAGAGTTGGTTTAAGAGTTGGCCATTCTTGGCACCAAGCCAATGGAGCAGATGACAAGAGCTCCTGTTAGCTACAGAGGTTTATAATGCCGACTTACTTCTCCTAGAAACCTCTAAGGACTTTATGTTACCAACTACAGTCCATCTCATGGTTTAAAAGAAGAATGGCAGTTTTATGTTCTAGAACGTGTAATCTCCGTTTTTATGGACGCACCTATCATGTAATTAGGGTGACTGAAAAAAAATGAACTGACTCACTACGCTTGCCAAACAAAAGATATTTGTGCAGAAGGGTTGAACACAGCTTTCCTCTGGTTTTCTTGGTAATGCATCTCAGTTAATCAGGCTGCAGAGGAGAATGAACTTAGAGAGGGTCAAGTTCCAAGGAATCGAGTATTTCCCAGAACAACAGAATTGCTTTAGTCTGTAATCATAATGTGCAAGGACTTTCTCCTACTGTCATCCTGGGTCAGGGACTCTCAGGGACATCGCAGGTGCCCTGCTCAGATCTCCCCACCCACCAGCTGCTGTGGCACTGGATGCTAAAAGCTCACAACTGTTCCCTTCTCCAGAGAATTGGACTCAGCCACTGTGTCCAGGAGTGAGTGTGCTCCCTGGGAGGGGGCGGGGGGGGGGGGGAGCCTGTAACCGATGATGACATGAGCACACAAAGCCCTACCCCTTCACCTCCACGTGGAACCAACCCATGGGGCAATTCATGCCCCAGAGCTCCCTGAACCCATCCTTGCTGAGTTCCTTCTGCTGGCCCCTCACTCCTCTTTCCCAATGAGCACCTCAAACCAGGAGCACCTGAATCTCTGCTTATAAGGAATCTCACTCTAAAATGATGATTAAAGGCCTCTTCTGGGGTTTTGGACAGTTTGCCAAGATCTGGAGGCTCTCTTAAATTTTATTTTGGCTTTAGGAATTTTCATGACTATATGTAAGAGAATGATCACTTGATAATTGACCAAACGGACATATTTTTAGTTAATTTCAAATTGTCCATGTATATTCTACATCTATCAAACATCAATGCAGTGGTTTTGTTTACACACCTGTCTTGTATATCAGGCTGAGGGCAAGAACCAGATTTTTTTCCCCTCAGGAATCAGCACAGTGCCTGGCTGTACCCTCAGAGGTACATCACCCATTCATCATGGGTGATGAATGGACAATTTGGATGGATGCATTTAACACAGCATCCAGTGATTACTTGGGAATTTATAAACTTTTAGAGATACTTAGGACATGGCTTTAAAATGAGAAGTAACTTAGCTCTCATAAATTTAAGTTTCATGACTGTTACGATTACAATAATAACATCCCTTTGTTACTAGGAATCCTTATTTTCTTCCTTTCCCTTTCTTTTCTCTGCCTGGGTTCCCACCTGTTAGGTTTTTTTCCCCTTAATTAAACCTGTTGGATTTGATTCTCTTTCTTTGTAACTCACGTGTTGTTTCATAAGCACAGTTCTATTTAAAGTTCCTTGTCAGAATATGAATTATATGGGTTAGGGAAATCATGACAGTTTACATTTCCCATTCAGGAGCTGGTTTCCACTTTCCATTTCAATTATACTGAATTTCAGAGAAACAATGAATAATTTTTTAGTATATCTCAAGTAATATTTGAGGGCAATATTTGGCTCATATTTATGTCATATTCAAATTTAACTGGGTGCCCTGTATCTTTCCTCCCTCCATCTCTCCCTCTTTCCTTCCTTCCTTTCTTTCCTAAATCTTGCAATCCCATCTTTGACAAAATAATCTTAAATAATGGCCTTTTAAAAATGTTGTAATAGCTGAACTTACAGAATAAAAATCCAAGATATACCTGCCCCATACTAAATTCTATAATAGATAATGAAATTAAGAAGTTCTAGCTTATAAATTAAAAATGTTCAATAGTTATAAACTGAAGTTTAAAGACACAATACACAAAATATGGAGAGAGATATATACATATGTATATACTTAAATATAGCTAATTAAATCAGGGGTTGACAGACTTCCTGTAAAAGATCAGATAGTAGAGGACAGAAGGAAGGCTCAAGAGGGAGGGGATATGTATTCATGTATATATACACATATGTATGTATGTATGTGTATATGTATGTGTATGTACATGAATGACTGATTCGAGTTGTTGCACAGCAGAAACCAATAAAACATTGTAAAGCAATTTTATGCCAATTAAAAAAATTTTTAAAAACCCAGGAAGGCCAGATAGTTAATATTTTGGCTTTATGATCATAAGATCTCTGCTGCAAATACTCAATGGTGCCTTTGTAGTTTGAAGGCAGCATAGATAATAAATATGTAAACAAACAGGCATGTCTGCGTTCCAATAAAACTTCGTAGGGTTGTAGTATGCTAATTAAATCACAATATTAGGAGATTCTAGCATATATTTAAAAATAAAGTTTAACAAAGCAATTTGATTTTTATCCACAAATTTTTAAAAAAATCTCACATACTTCTGTACAATTCTGCTAATGGTGGGATGAAACTGGCACTTTCATGCATTACTGATGATCCTGAAAATTAACTGATGAATACCTACCAAAAATTAATTTGACAGATTTCAACAGCCATGAAATTTTGGTGAAGTAGGACTGCATTTTAAAATATTTAAAAATATACCAACTATGCAGAGTTATAAAAAATAGAAGCAACTTAAATGACCACAAAAGGGGAATAGGTAAGTAGATTAAGTAAATTTATTCAGTGTCTAAACTCTGCCCAGTGACAGGACTGAGCCTAAAGTTGTGGACAGAATGAAAGGTTTGGAATAAATACCTGTGGCCCAAATTTGGAGGAGAAAACAATGAAAGAAGTTACTCAAGGAAACACTTGCATGGTTCCTAAAAATGGTAAGCTTACAAAAGCACCAAAAGAAAATGCTTATGATGTAATATAAAGTGCAAAAAAAAAAAAAAAAACCATGAAAGAAAATCTTGTCTGAGCACTCTGATTACAAGGATAGAAAAGTATAATAGGTAGAAAATGGGAAGTTACAAGATGACAGTAAGTAATTAATTATTAGTGGACTATCTCCCACAGTTGTGGCTCCAGGCAGAGATGCTGGAATCAGGCCTTTCGGCTCTGAATTCTCTCTCCTCACTCACCAGCTCTGTGACCCTTTGCTTCAATTCTGTCTGTAAAATGGGGATAAACACAGACTTCCCTCACAGAGTTGTCACGAAGTCTCAACAATAGAATATGGAAAACACTTCAAACCGGGGCTGACAAGTGCTGTTCTGGAAGATTTGCCATTGTTATTCGATGACCTTCATAAACAGTAGGTGATTTTCATAATGAAACAAATAGATTTCTATTTCTCATGAAACACTGCAAAATACAAACCTACATGTACAATTAGAATGGAACTCAGTTCAGAAGGAAGCACCCGCAAGGCTCCTGTGGTACTTACAGAATCAACCAGGATGTGTGAATGAGCCTTGGACCTTCCTTCCAAAGGCTGGGAAAAATAGACATCAAGGGAATATTGTACATCTGGTTCTAAACAGATGGGTGTGGGAAGCATGATTCTGTATTAAAAGAAATAAAGCAAAAATTCAGTGTCATAAGTACAGTTATATAAACGAAGCAGCCATTGCATTTGGTGTGTTCCACATGTGCTGTGAAGTGGGTTCCACTGCCAGATGGAGGCTTGGTTTAGATCTAGACCAGTTCAGGTGGGTTGGGTGGTCAGTTCACATTCAGGTTCTCTCTGGCTCTACCACAGGATTGTGCCAAATAGCAAAACCTTGGGAGCTGGCCAAGGGGTGTCACGACTGCTCTGGGGAAAGGATGGAGCAAATGTCCTCCCTCCCATCTATCAGGCTAATATTAACAAGGTTTCTGTTTTATTCAGCCACAAATCTCTAATGCAAAATTACTGGCCTGAAAACTAGACTTTCGGCTGCTGAGATAACTCAAACTGAACACTGTACTCTTATTTTTGTAGCATTTCGTTTGTTCACATCTCCAGGCATCTGGGGGAACAGAAAACAAACATTCAGGATCAGAGTCAGGCTGTCTGGGCTGGAGCCCTGGTCCTGCCACACATCAGCTATAAAACTCAAGCAAGTCATCAAAATGTTCTCAATTTCCTCCTCCTCTGATGAAGACAAGATCTACCTCATTGAGTTGTTAGGAAAATTCAATGTGATATTAAATGTAAATCATAGTTTGGCAGATAGTAAACACTTAATAACATTACAGTCTCCTTTGATACACCTCTTATCCCACATAGTTCCTGGTTACAAATTACTGATAGACAAACGACACTCTGAGAAACCTTCAGCATTTGAGGCAGGTCCCCATGCGTACCTGGAAGCTGCTGGGAAAGCCTGAGGCTTTGGCTGAGGGGTCTCACGTGTGCAGTGCTTGCTTGCTCCAGTGGGGTCAATCACCATCTGGATGGTCCAGTCACCTGCAGACTAGACAGGCATCATGTAAGGGCATGTTCCTGCGAGGATGCATGCACCAACATATTTCTAATGGATAGTGCACAGGATAAATTTGCCACCCAAAGTCTGCTTGGAAAATGGAGTTTTGCATTTGTGAGAAGAGATTCACCCTCAGGCTTAACTGTCTGGTATTTGAATTATGATCCAGGTAGAAAGAATATTGTTTATGGCCATAGATGTAATTCCTGGGTCTAGAAAACCCCTGGGACTCCTGAAGGTCTAATCTTTCATTTTTTTTTAACTTTTTATCTTGTACTGAGATATAGCCAGTTAACAATGTAGGGATAGTTTTGGTGAACAGGGAAGGCACTCAGTCACACATATACATGTATCCATTCTCCCCCAAACTCCCCTCCCATACAGGCTGCCACATCACATTGAGCAGGGTTCCCTGTGTGCACATGTCCATCTCAAACTCCCTACACCCCCTAAAAATCCAATCTTTAACATCTGTCTCCCAAAGAGTCAATTAACTCATCATGTTCTTGGATCACAGCACAAAGGGAAAAAAAGGAATCTTTCACAAAAGGATATATATTTCTTTCATACTATTGCATAAATATTCTTATATACATTTATATTATTTATTACCAGAAATATTTACATGTGTATAAATACACACACACACACACATATATATATAGAGAGAGAGTGCATATATGTTAATTACCTAAACTCTAGAAGTCTCACAATCTGGAAAAGCTTTTTAAAGCTGTCAGATATATGTTCTGTCTATACAAAAATTTATATATATTTATACATACACATTTATATACATGTATCTTTTTAAAAAATGACATTCTTGTCATACTCACCAGGTCAAAGTGCCTTCAAGTCCCTTGTTTTTAATTTGTTAAGTGAGAAATTAAGAAGTATGTCATATTAAGAGTTTCAAAGTAGATCATGTACTCTGGTCATACAACAGACAATGAACCCTTTCAGAATGTGGTCCCCAGAGGGATTCTGAGACCATCCCCAGCCACATAAAATATTTTTTAGGGGAGATGGTCTATGGAGTTTCAGACCACCAAAGAAAAGATTACGCAAAGAAAACTCTAGATCAAGTGTTTTCTAATTTGGTTTCTCTTCTTTCTTAGCTATTTCTCAAAAGGCAGGGGAAGGGCTCAAAAGGGAGGAGGCAAGAGGACCAGGCTGGTTTGAGCTTTTCTTTTGTCTCCTGGTAAAATCCAAGTGCAAATAAATGCCTCTTCTGCATAACCATGAGTCTAAATCTCTGCACATATGTTGCTTATTACACTTTCAGGGGGAAAAATGTCATAGGAGGGCAGGATTTGCATTATTTTAGTTATTTATTATTCTTATACAAACATTTCATCACCACTTCCCTAGACCTAGTATCTTAAATCTATAGCTCCAGCTTTAGTTTCTCTCCACGGAATAATGTGTGTGTACATATGGCTCCCTGTGTTGCTTTAATATCTTCAGGAAACCCTTTGGTTTACAATGCTCTCCAGATGTTCAACTTTCTGCAAATCCTGTTATGATGAACCTAGGCAAGACTGGAATGGAAACATTTAGCTTGAGAATGTATTTCATTCAGCTTGGAACCACCATCACAGAAGGGGAGTTAAAGGATACCTGAGTTTCATAGTGAATGGCAACTGTGAAATCCATGGGAACAGGGATGTTCCCCACAGCAAATCTCAAACCAGCCCCAGGGAGAACCCTGGCAAATCCAGGTCCCGTCCACGTAACAGGCATCCCAGGAACTGGCTCTCAGAGAAAGATGGAAACAGCAGGCAGTTGGTCAGAAGTCACCGAGCCCTAAAACAGGAGAGGAATGAACACAATTTTGCCTAGAGTGAAGGGTTAGAAGAGAAAATTAAAAACCTCATGTATTTCTTGATGTGTATATGATCCATCTGAGTCCCGGATAAATTATTCCAACCAGGACACATTCCAGAATACCACGGAGAATAAAGTGCTGATTCTGCAGCTGTGGAACATATGTTACTGTATAGAATTATCACTTGGAAAGCAAGATGACTGGCCAGCACGTGAAGTACCCCATGTGTCATAAACTGAGTGATTCCACATTGGTGACTTTGGCTTTTCTCAGATGTGACTATGGAGCTCTGGCCAAAATATGAAGAGAAGGAAAATATTCCCATGCCTACTTCATGGATTTTGCCTAATTGTGCATGACAATGATAAAACCACATGGATTTATTTTTTCTAGATATTTCTTTCATGCAAATGTGAGAAATGATCTTCTCCCATCTGCTTGGGGGCACATGAGTACAAAACTGCTCACACGCTTGGTTGATTAGCAGCCCTGCTGGTCTCGATGCTGGATGTTAGCCTTGGACCATCTGGACCCCGTAGATAATACTTCCTTGATGACTTTTGCATCTGCCTCTCAACACTTCCAGCCTCCACTGGAATTCTGCCTCTTTCTTACTTTTTGCCTGTGTTGCTGCAACAGTCTCTTGGCTGTTCTCTCTGTGATCCCTCTAGTCCAATACATACCACACACTGCTGCCAAAGAGCATTTCAAACGCGTTCTCACTGCCAACAACCTCACGCCCAAATTACTTAGCCTGAAGTTCAAGTTGCTCTGTGATCTACCACAAACTGCTCTTTACTTGACAAATGTTTATTTAGTAACAACTCAATCCCGGCCTCTGAATCAGATGCAAAGATGAATAGACTAGAATCCCTGCCACAGAGGAGTTTAAGGTAAATAAGAAATGAGATGGAGGTGTGTGTAAACTCATCTCTGCGACATTTTCAAACTTTAAAAAAGTACTCTGGGGACATCACTGGTGGTTCATTGGCTGACTCCATGCTTCCAATGCAGCGGGGCCTGGGTTCAATCCCTGGGTGGGAGAATTAGATCCTATATGCTGCATCTAAGAGTTCACATGCTGCAGCTAAAGAACCTGTTCTAAGACCTGGAGCAGTCAAATAAATAAAAATATTTTAGAAAATAGTAAAATAATAAAATTTTTAAAAGTATCTTGGAAATTGCAGCAGACAGTGTAGGTGCCCCATGGGATCCCCTTTACTTAGTTGGTACATCCATTCCCCATTTGTTGTACAAGTGTGACTTCTAACAGCTCACACTTGCCCCTTGTCTGGAGAATTTGCCTCTCACATCCCCACCCCTATGCCTAGGGTAGCTCACAGCCAATGACTGCCTGTGTGTTAGTCGCTCAGTCATGTCCAACTCTTTGCAACCCCATGGACTGTAGCCCACCAGGCTCCTCTGTCCATGGGATTTTTCAGGCAAGACTACTGGAGTGGGTTGCCATTTCCTTCTCCAGGGGATCTTCCCAACCAAGGAATCGAACCCAGGTCTCCTGAATTGCAGGCAGATTCTTTACTCTCTGAGCCACCGGGGAAGCCACCAATGACTGCCTGATAGGGTATAAAAGGCTAGCCCTGTGGTCTCAAGAGCTAGGAAAACTTTATCTGCAGTTTATGTTTCTGACTTTCTCTATGGGTCAATCCAAGGTTTGTTTTGCCTGAGACCACCTTTGACTCTTTCTCCCTCTCCATCTTATTTCCTTCATTCTCTTAAAGAGTTTTCCCAAAGAAGACTGCCTTTGTAAATCACCTGCACATGACTCCAGTCTCAGGCTCTGACCTGAAATAGTTGGTGGCAGACAGTGTACCTAAAAGCAGACTCGAAGATGCATTCCTGGAGGGGAATCACTTAATGTTCAGGTGGCAACAAGGACCTCAGTGGGTAACTTGTGTTGATGACCCTCGTGGAGCAGCAGAGCCATTGCTAAAACTGTCATCTGGGGCGAACTGGGACAGGATAAAGAGGGAAGGGGAGGCACTGACATGAGCAATATTTCTTGCATCGACAGATGCGGGTTATGAGGACTGTGGGCCCGGATGGTTACTATTGGCTGTCATTGGTACATGTCTTAATTCTTGGGTAGGGACAAAGAATTCCACTACTATAAAGCTGCTGGGTGGTCACACTCCTGCATAGAGTGAGCTTAAGAAGCAAACGGGCAGAGTCAGCTTCACGGGCATATAGCCTGTGCAGCTGCATGGGACCCGGTGCATAGAAGGACCCCATGCTTGGTTTAATGCTCTGCTCTCATCATCTTGAAATAATTAAGATTTAAGAAGTTGTTTCCTAAGTGAAATGTCTTGGGACAATGGAGCATGCATAAGGACAGAAGATATATGCACAGTGTATGTCTGCCTCTTTGCTGCCCCGTTTGCATGCAGGGCACACGCTGCCCAGGAGCATGGGATTCAAGTGGACCTACTATGCTTAGGCATTCAGTGAGACTCAGAGGCAGTACAAAGTAAGTGTGCTACATCTATGACTAAGTAAGCAGGGGTGCCAACAGCTCCAAGAAGCTGCGTTTTCTGTTCCAACCAGAAATTTCTTTGAAAGCAGAAAGAAGGGAATGACATTCTAAGAAACACATTATTCATGTTACTTCCTTGTGTCAGCCAACTACTTACACTGAAAATGACAACTAGAAGGAAAGAGGACAATAGGCAACTCAGAGTTTCTTTTCCTTTCAGTTCCTCCTCACTCATCAATAAGCTGAAGGTATTGTTGGTCAAACACACACTAAGACATGAAATAACAGCTGAGTTAGTTTTGTACAGCATTCCCATTCTTCCAGGAAGAATAAAATATATATGCATGGTGATGGTTTAGTCACTAAAGTGTGTCTGATTCTTTTGCAACTCCATGGGCTGTAGCCTGCTAGGCTCCTCTGTCCATGGGA
Organism: Cervus canadensis; assembly: GCF_019320065.1. Classification (NCBI taxonomy): domain Eukaryota; kingdom Metazoa; phylum Chordata; class Mammalia; order Artiodactyla; family Cervidae; genus Cervus; species Cervus canadensis. Next base: position 46,342,006 of record NC_057388.1, read on the forward strand.
TTTTCCAGGCAAGATTACTGGAGTGGGTTGCCATTTCCTTCTCATATATATATATATACACATACATACATACATACATATATGACTCCAAAATAAAAATTGTGTAATTTCAATGATTATGTGTAAGAATTAAGTGCTCTTATGTTTGCAATTAAAATTGGCATTGCATGCTATGGAGATGAATAGTATAATTCATGCTAATAATTAAATTTTTTAATATTTCTTTACTTAGAATGACATTAAATAGCATATAAAATATTTTGACAAGTTGAGAGGCAGAGACTATGGAAGAAAGTAAATTAATATTTTACTATCTTCAAGGGACCCTTTCTTTATTTTTTATTTTGGCTGAGCCTCATTCAGGATCTTAGTTTCCCTGTCAGGGATCAAACCCATACACCCTGCAATAGAAGGATGGAGTCCTAACTATTGGACTGCAAGGGGAGTCCCCCTAATTTCTCAATTAGGGGGCTATGCATTTAATTTCTATTTTACCCTGGCCCTGCCCATGGGTCTGAGCATGCCAGGAATGAGCTGGAATTGATGCTGTTAGTGTACCGCCTGGTTCCCTTTATTGGACCACTCTATCTTGCCACCAGTTCCTGGGACTGTTAGCTGCTATGTCTCACCACTGCTCCCTTCTTCTGAGAACTGCCCTTGGCTGAAGGGAACTGCCTCACTTGGGAGGTGATCTGGGTCTGCCCTGGCAGTTTGTAGCCATGACGGCCTGACATGAGAATACAACAGGCCAGCCCTGTGGCCTCAATGGAGGACAACTCTATGGTGCAATGTACGCTTCAGAGTTTCCCCAGGGAAGAAGGCAAGGCTAGACTACCCTAGATGCCATCCTTGCCTCCCTTTTCCCCCGCCCCAGCCTCCTGCCCTCCTTCCTGACAGGTTTCTCCTGATGAGCACTCCTTCAATAAAGCACATGCATTCAGATCTCTGTTGCAGTCTCTGTTTCTAGGAAACCCAACCTAAGACAGTGATTAAGGATGTACGCATATGCACACATACACTTATGTAAAACTAAAAGTTTCACCAAAAAATATGCCCTTGCTTTATAGTCTTCTGTCGTACTAAGTTGATCCAAGTCAATTGATTTCATGACCTACTTACCAACAGGCATGACCTGCAGTTTGGAAATTACTGACCTGTGGGACCCTAGAGATGGAAACAATTACTTATGTCTGGATGTTAGGGTAGTGAATGTCACAGAAAGACAAATCTGAATTAGGTCTTAAGGGATGACTACAAGTTTTCCAAGTGAGTAATACAGGAGTAGTTGTTTCAGGTGAGAGTCAGGAGAGGAGTCTGTGGCTGTTTACAACAGTGTTTCTCAAAGTGCTTCCAGGGACCACTCATGTTACTAGGGGTGCTTGGCAAATATGCAGATTTCTTTTTTTCCCCCAAATGATCCAAAAAGTATTTATTAAAAAAATCATTATGCCAAACATCTCAAATATCTAAATCCAATTAAAGATCACAAAAAATGTATGTTTTCCTAAAGTCTCTGCAGATTTCCAAATTGAGCATCACTGCTCTAGAGCTACACTGTCTAATTGAACTTCCTACAATAATGAAAATGTTCCATATCTGCACTATCCGGTATAGAAGTCCAATGTGGCTACAGAGTTACTTGAAAAAATATGCAGGTTTCATGACACTAGTCAGATTCCCCGATTCAGCATCTCCAGTGGAAGGCCCTAGCGTCTGCATTCTAAACAAATTCCCCGGGTGATACTTCTGTGCAGTAAAATCGGGAAGTTCACTGATCTGTGCCACTGGGAACAAGGGCACTCCAACCCTTCTTTTTTCAGGAGGACTTCAAATTGAGATGCCTGGAGTCAGAGAAGGCTTTATGGACAGGGGACATGGGGATAGACAAGCAGAAGCACAAAACTGCTTTGACGTGTACATGAACCTGAACGGAGGACCACCACTCATGAAGCCTTTTCCGATCCTCTCGGCTGGAGGTGGTTTTCCTTTTTTTTTATTTTTTATTTTTTATTAGTTGGAGGCTAATTACTTCACAACATTTCAGTGGGTTTTGTCATACACTGACATGAATCAGCCATGGAGTTACATGTATTCCCCATCCCGATCCCCCCTCCCACCTCCCTCTCCACCCGATTCCTCTGGGTCTTCCCAGTGCACCAGGCCCGAGCACTTGTCTCATGCATCCCACCTGGGCTGGTGATCTGTTTCACCATAGATAATATACATGCTGTTCTTTCGAAACATCCCACCCTCACCTTCTCCCACAGAGTTCAAAAGTCTGTTCTGTACTTCTGTGTCTCTTTTTCTGTTTTGCATATAGGGTTATCGTTACCATCTTTCTAAATTCCATATATATGTGTTAGTATGCTGTAATGTTCTTTATCTTTCTGGCTTACTTCACTCTGTATAATGGGCTCCAGGGGTTTTCCTTAAGGGAAATTCGTAACATGTTTTGTGCACCTCTTCACGCACCCCACCCTGAAATGCATTCATTGTTTGTGTACATGCCTCATTTCTTCCACAAAAATCTCAAGGGCACGCTCTATGTCTAGGTGTTTCTGTTTTCATTCTTTCAATCAAGAAAGTCTCTTAGGCATAAAGAACTGTTTCAAGTGCTGGTTGTATGAACAGGACAGCCAACATCTGCTTTCTTTTGCTTTTCCAACATGTCCCTTCATGCAAACACACAGGAATGCTCGGTAAAGACCCCAGCATAATGAATGAACAAATAGACCTAAAGTTATCCTGCCTTTAATTAAATAGTAGTTGAATGGCCACAGGGTTTTCTGGTCTCCTCTAGCCTGCAGAAGCTATTGGAGGCAGGGCCCTGAGGAGGCAGCATCACCCTGACACTCATATCCAGCACTGATCAACTATAACCATTTCAGAATCAAGAGCATAGTCACACAGCATCCCCAGGGACACCAACATGTCCTTTGTCTTCAACTAGGAAGACAGCTATTTCTCAGCATTGTACGTCTCCTTTTTAAAAAGACAAGAAAATATGAAAGCACAGTCTGACTCTTCAACTCTCCAGAATCTTACTTTCCCAAGGTTTTCACACTGAAGAGAAATAAAGCTAATGAAGTTTTTTCCAGAGGCTCTAGTTACTTTGAGTGTGCGTCTTCCTTTCCTTCACTCTATTCTTGAGGATATTAAGAGCTTAGAGTGACTGAGCACTTACATGAGCCAGGCATGGGTCTAAGTGCATTACCCAGGTTATTTGCTTCTAGCAGAATAGACAATGACCCTGAAGAAATGGTTTACCTCATTCTGTTCATCTGCTTGTATGCTTTGCTGATGTTTTCTCAGTATTATATTTCCTTTGTCAATTATGAAATCATCTCCTTGTTGCTGGAAATACACATCGCATATAGGCAAAGCTGTTGCTAATATCTTAAAAAGAAAAGAAATGGTAGTATAAGTAACAAACAACAGTTTCAATTTTATCATAGTTGAAAAGTTTCAACTACCAGAATTTAAAAGGGAATCATGATTTTCACTTAATAGCCTTGGGAGGAAGTCATGGAGGCAGTGTAAAATTTTTTGTTTTTCTGTGAAAATGTGAAATTTTGGGTGGTTATAAGGCTATGTGTTGAGTTTTCTTTTCAAGGGCTATTATACTAGTGTAATTCTAAACTGGGAAAACATTTCTTCTTTGCTATTGGTTTTATGGTGTTTTGACCATTAACAATATGCATGATGTACCGACTCAAAGATTTATTAGATGTTGTAATTTTGACACCTCCAGACCAATTTCTCTTAGTTCTCATGGTCTGTAAAATTTGGCTTTAAATGTTCCCATAAGAGATTATGTCAGGACAGCAAAATTCCACCAACTAAACTAAAACAGCAGAATTGCATCCATGCAACTGCAGTTTCCTTTAAATCCTGGGTTTTGTGGGACTCACTTTTATATTATCTCCTAGTCATTCAGTTAGAATTCATTCAGTCATTCATACACAGTTAGAAACTCCAATTGTTCATTTCCAAGTTTTCACTGTACCCCGTGTGTTAGTCACGCAGTTGTGTCCGACTCTTTCTGACGTCATGGACTGTAGCCTGCCAGGCTCCTCTGTCCATGGAATTCTCCAGGCAAGAATACTGGAGTGTGTAGCCATTCCCTTCTCCAAGGGATCTTCCCAAGCCAGGGATCAAACCTGGGTCTCCTGCATTGCAGGCAGATTCCTTATTGTCTGAGCCACCAGGGAAGCCCCTATATGTTTGCTTGATGTTTCACTGTTAGTTTTACAGGTGAAGTTTTTAATTTCACAGATGCTCTGGCTGTTCATTGTTAGTGGGAAGCCCTGAGCCCTCTATTCTAGTGGTCACTGTTCAGACTCTTGAGCAGGCTGTTCAGTCAGCTCCTTTGGACAGGACCCACAGGCTTATGTTTATTTGTCCTCTTCATTTTTTCCCCCCTCACTAATTATGTTCACCTTACAACACAAAATCATAAACTATTTTACTAATTTTACACAGAAAACATATTATGGAATACTATATTAGATGCCATACTATGTTAAATTCAATCAATATTAACTTTTGTGGCCACATTTAATTTCTATAAGAAAACAAGTCAGATGCTTCCCAAACTGTGTACAAATCACCTGGGGACCTTGCTAACATGCAGACTGGATTCAGTAGGTCTAGATGGGGGCTGAGAGTCTCCAAGTCTAATGAATCCACAAATGATGCCACTATTATTGGTCTGCACACCATATTTTGAGTAGCAAGGATGTTGCCATAGACTGAATGCTTGTGTCCCCCTGCTAAATTCCTATGTTGAAATCGAATCCCCATGGTGATGGTATTAGGAGGTGGGGTTCTGGGAGGTGATTAGGTCATGAAGGCACAGTCCTCATGAATGGGATTAGTGCCCTTTTAAAAGATGCCTAAGAGAAATCCCTTGTTATGGGAGGACTTAGTGAAAAGACAGCCCTCTAAGAACCAGGAAGTGGGTCTCAGACATTGCATCAGTAGGTACCCTGACCTTGGACTTCCTAGCCTTCAGAACTGTGAGAAATAAGTTCATGGTGTTTACAAGCCATCTGGTCTATGGTATTTTTAGCAGCCTGCACAGACTAATAAAGATTAGATAGACAGGTAAGTAGATACGGATGGATGGATAGATATAGATATATAGATTTTTGAAGACCTACCAAGAAAGTTAATTGTCATTCTTCTTAGCTCTCCAATTTGAGTGTTAAAACAATTACTTGTAAGATGCGTTTTGGATTCATGTCCTTGTGTGTCTCCGTTTTCCATCCTCTCTCTTCTCCCTGAACCTGGCCCCTTCTCCATCCCTGTCTGGACTACTGCAGATGGTGCTGCTCCAAACTAGACTCTTCTCCGCTGGATGGTGTCTGAGGACACAGAGGACAGTCTTCATCACGTCATTCCTTTGCTCAGAAAGATTCAAAATTTAGCCTCTTTAATGGTGGTGGTTTAGCTGCTAAGTTGTGTTTGACTCTTGCAACACCATGGACTGTAGTGCCCCAGGCTTCTCTGTCGGTGGGATTTTCCGGTCAAGAATACTGGAGTGGGTTGTCATTTCCTTCTCCAGGGGATCATCCCGACCCAGGGGTCAAACTCGAGTCTCCTGCATTGAAGGCAGACTCTTTACTACTGAGCCACCAGGGAAGCCCAGCCTCTTTAATGGGAAAAATCTAATTTTATCTTCCAGTACTTCTTCTCTATGTAAACTTTCTGTTCTACCTGTGAATACACCTGCATTGTTTCTCCTCTGAGTTATTACTTGGAACTTTTCTGACTGGCTTGTCTTCTCCCCTAGTCCACCAGTGGAAACACTTAATTAGTTTCAAGTCTCAGTCCAGATGATTCTACCTGTGTGTTAAGTCCATTCATGGCTCTAAAATCCTGAAGCACTTACGGATTCTTCCTGTTCTCCGGCACTGTCCCTGTCTTGAGCTATTTATGAAAAGTATTAGTTGTGGTTAAAAACTTCTGGAGGGCAGAGACCTTAACTAATCCTTTTCTATGCCAGTCAGCCTGGGTCTCAGCATTATGCACTGGCTATAAACTGGGGTTCTTGTGACACTTTCCCTGGGTTTGATCATTTGGTAGAATGACTCACAGAGCTCAGGGAATCACTTATTTATATTTATTGTTTTTTTTTTTTTTTTGTATAATAAAGGATATGACGAAAGGATATAAATGAACATTCAGATGAACATGTACATAGGGTGAGGACTGAAGAGTCCCAGACACAGGAGATTCTGTCCCCTTGGAGCTGGGCTGCACCACACCCAGCACACCTATGTGGCCACCAAGCTAGAAGTTCTCAGAACCCAGTGCTTGCGGGAATTGTATGGAGGCTTCAGCCCACAGACATCATGGATCATTACCTCAATCTCCCTCACCTCTCCCCTTCCTGGAGGATGGGGTGTGGGGCCAAAAGGTTCAAGGGTCTAATACTTTCTGGTGACCAACCACTGACCTGAAGCCATCCAGAGTTACCTCATCAGGACAAATGACACTCCTCTCACCCAGGAAGTCCAAAGGATTTAGTAGTTCTGTATCAGCAGCTAGGGTCAAAGACCAAACATTAGAACAAAGGATCCTTCTAGTGCTCTTATCCCTTAGAAAAGCTCACAGATTCTAGAGCTCTGGGCCGGGAACCAGGGACCAAGATCATTAGGTATACTTTTTCTATTATTTCATGATAGTTAGAGGTGGAGCCTAAATATCAATATTCCCTTTCTAAAGTTTTTTTTTTTTTTTCCCAGTTACTCTCATAAACCTGTAATACTAAAAACCATGAAGAAGAATCCAGACATAGGATTATTTTATCTTGACTCTACCCACCGCAGTGCTGAATCGAGGTCAGGACAGTGCAAGCCTCCTCTTCCTGCCCCAGTTTCAGTCAGTAAAAGAGCAAATTCCAAGCCTCTTCAGGGGTATTTTCATCCCTCCCACTAGTCATGTCCAGATTAGGAAGAGATCTCAGGAAATGACTTAGTCACTGGAACCTGGAATGAGTTCCCAGTTTTCCATCCAAATCCTGTCTCTGGAATCAACTTTCATATGCCTTCTCCCCTTGAAGTTGTTCACCTCACATTGCCTTTTCCTGGGTCAGATTCCTGCCCGTGGCTGGAGTCACAGGCATGTGAGTGCTATCAGAGTCTAACTTAACTTTTCTCTGTTGGGTTCGGATGCTTGTGTGTGCCCCCCCTCATACGACTTTGAGATAAATGTTTTTAGGGAGCATCCCCCACAGGACTGTGACCTGTACTGAATGGGACCAAGGGGCATTTTCAGTCACACACCCCGCGACCAGCACTGAGGACTGCTAATCCAAGATCAGCTTCAGGAGGTTGGTGAGCATCTTACAGTTGGTTTGGTAGCAGATTCATTCATTCAGTAGCAGAGATTCACAACTTTCTATTACGCACCAATCACTGGGCTCTGCCCTAGAGCAGCAGTGGTGATGGAATACACACCCACCCTTCCCTCTCATGGTTTATGGTGTCATCAGGGAGACAGACCAGGAAACACTCAATAAACATTCTCTATCTGACGGATACCTTGAAAGAGCAAGAGTCAAGTCTGCGTCATCACAACTTAATCCAATTCACACTTCTGTGCCAGCCTCTGTGTTGGAATGGGGATATAAAAATAAAATAGAAAAAAAAAATAAATAAAATAGAATGCGAACTCTGCCCTTAAGACTTTATAAAATCTGCAATTCCGTAATAGAATCAACTCTGCTCCATGTTTGTGGGCAAAACCACTCTCTTCTGGGTACCTTGCCCACAATCGCAAGGGTGTGCTTTATGTATTTACCTACACTCCACCAGATGAAGTCTGTAAGGAGAGTCAGTGAAATACGAACCAAAGGTGCCAGTCCCAGAAGCGGCGTGGCTTCCTCCGCCTCATAGAGGTAGAAATTCAAAGGAGCAAAGAAATAGCCAGGCGCTGGCTCAGTGCAGCTGCGACCTGTGACGTGGGGACGGCAATCACACTGCCCGTTCTTGGGTGAGCACCTGTGGGGAAACAAACCCACCTCGTGAAAAAAAAGTGTAGGTGGGGTGGCAAGTGTAAGATAAGGGCCTAGGGGTGCTGGGGTAAGTGCTCTCTGGATTTGAGTCCATTCTATGAATCCATCAATCAGTCATCCTGGGGAAGATGTGGAGAGGCAATGGGATCTACAGGTCTGGTCTTTTTATTAACTTTTTATTTTATATTGGAGTATAGTTGATTGACAGTGTTGTTCTAGTTTCAAGTGTACAGCAAAATGATTCAGCTATACATACACATGTATCTATTCTTTTTCAAATTCTTTTCCCATTTAGGCTATTACATAATATTGAGTATCGTTCCCTGTGCTACATACTAGATTCTTGCTGGTTATCCCTTTTAAATACAGCAGTATGTTCATGTCAATCCCAAGCTTCCCATCTATCCCTCCCCTGGCCATTCTCCCCTTATGGTAACCATACGTTCATTTTCTCAGTGCTACAGGTCTGATCTTGACAAAACCAACCCAGATCCATGAAACCCTGGTCACCGCTTCTGTCCTCAGTGGCTCTCTGCTTCTCTAAAAACTGCACAAAGGAGAATGCTGGACCGCTCTCTACACGCTGACAAAAAGTTGGTGTTTTAGGTGGGTCAAGTCATACATGTGCAGTGATATTTCCCACCACCTTGGGATTCCCAAGTAACAGAACTGTTTTCTCAGCCTCAGGAATACCTGAAGTGAAAGAAATCAAGTGGGCTATCTTTAATGTCTCAAGATTGCTGCTTTTCAATGCCCTTTGTCTGCCATGGAGTGACTTCACTTCTGACTATCAGCATGTCCTAATAAGTGTGCTTTTACTTATGTTATGGAAATGAGATTGAGGAATACTGCCACCAAACTCACTCATTTTACTGACTTACACGTTGGAATAAGCATCTCCAATATCACAGTCGCAGGGAGAACATCCATGGAGGTGATTTTCCAGTCCCCAGTATCCAACCTACACACAGAAAATGCTCAGTTGATTCCAGTTGTGAAGTCTGCTTCTCTGAAGTATGGCCTTAATATGAAAAGCACTACAAGTCAGTTGTCGGCAGTAAACAGCCACGGGGCCTGAACAATCACACAGCAGCTTGTTTGTCCACACCCTTGATAATGATCTTCTAAAAGTAAACATCTATTCCCAGGACTCGAATGAAGAGGACAGGTAGGTTGTCTATGTATTGCTTTGAATGGAATTGCAATGGATAATCAACAAGGACCTACTACACAGCACAGGGAAGTCTATTCAATATTCTGTAAAAACCTAAATGAGAAAAGAATCTGAAAAAGAACAGATATAGGTATAACTCAATCACTTTGCTGTATACCTAAAATACAACACTGTAAATCAACTATACTCCAATTAAAAAAAAAAAAAAAAGAAATGCAATAGAAACCTCACTGTTCCTCTGACAGCACCAATTTTAGCTTCAAGTGGGGTTGTTTAAGGCCAGACAGGAGAAATTCTTCAGCTATTCTTGCAACTGTTTGCATAAATTCTTGCAACTGTTAGCATAAAACCAATGGAGTCCCTTACTATAAAACCCCTAGGGATTTTTACTTCCACAGTACAGCAATGTTTGTGAGTTAAAAAAAAAAAAATCATTCAGCTGATAGTGAGATCTTGTATGAATTATCACCGTTCAGTAGAATTGCTTACTTATAAATAATTGTTTTGGCATAACAAACTCTCCCCATGTGAGAGATCCAACTCTTTTCTTCAAGACTTTTCTCATCATTGCAACATCTTGACCTTTATTCGATATAAACAGCTGGTGAGATACAAACAACTACTTCTCAATTCTGACGTTTACTATAAAAGACTCAGAAAAAGACTCCCCTGCTCAAATATCTATTTAACAAGCTTAGGTGAAACTAAGATCTAGGTTGGCATGGAATTCTCATTTGAAATGGGTTTGTTAAGTATTCATATGTTTTGTTGTTATCTTGGTACAATTTTATGCCCAGTTTTACTCAAACAGATTTATTTTAAACATTAAAAGTTGACACAGTTTGTTACATAACACAGCTAAGGGCTTTTGAAATCCTTTTTCCCCCAAACTAAACTTCAGTTTAGGCAAAAGCAATGTGAACTGAGCTGCTTTACTCAGGCTGGGGTAGTGAGACCCCCCGCGAGGCAGCACACCATCAGCAGATCTGCGTGGGGCACCAAGCAGATGCCTTGGCTCAGCCATGATGGACAAGATTCCCCAGTAGTGGCCCCTGCTCAGTTATTTTCCTTTTGCAAGAACAATGGCAGTTAACTAGCTAAGAAAAAAAGTCAGGCCGAGTCTAAGGTTTGTCTGCAACGACCTGATGTGGTGTCTCCGTTGACCTATTCACTAGCTCTACACTCCTTTTTTGTATTGCCCATTCATGGTCACGGAACTTGGCACAGCCCACCTTCCAACGTGAAACTTCTAGATGACCTGTCCTGTGATAGAGTTCCCTTTTCGTATTTTCTCCTTGCTTTCTTTTCCCTCCTCCTCTGCCTCATCCCCATGTGTTTTCAGTAAAGCGACTTACAATATTAGCACAAACTATGTTGTAACAGACATATGTTTCTTATTTATCAGCTACATGTCTTCAGACACATCAAGGTCACTGTTCTTTTATTAGGTTAAGTTTTTGTTTTTTCTTTCTAAAATGTCAGGGTGGGCTGCCAAGTTTGGAGGACAAAGGAAAGAGCTGGGTTTTTAACTCTCTAAATGCATGACACATTTCTTATGGCGGGAACATGTTTTATTTTGTTAATTTGAGACATACATGCTCATGTGTGTAATAGAGTCTGTGAAAAATTTCCCACAGGAATCTACAATACATTTAAACTTGATTTTTTTTTTTTTAATGAGCTCGTCCAAAAATAATTTTAGGCAAGAGGGGTAGGGGTGGAAAACTGATTGTATATTAAAAGACTCCATGACCTGGTGGTCTTAACAAGGGGTTGGGGGGGGGGCAGCGGCAAATAAATGCTCTTATACTCTATTGCTTGCACTTCCAGGAGAAGAGTGGATAAAACTATTGTCTGGGTTGGTTCAGATCCATTGGGTAAAAGTGCTGGTAAATGTTTAACTACTAGCTTTCTGCAGAAAGACAGGGGCTGATTTCCAGTGTTTGCTGACTTCTGCAGTGTAAATACTTTTACCATAGGAGTACTGAAATACAATAGGGCAAGGAAAATGATCAACAAGACCAAGTCTCTTCTCGGCAATGGCCGTAGGAGACCACATCACTCCCTAAAGCGGGCGATTTTGTGCTCAGTCATGTCCAACTCTTTGTAGCCCCCCGTCAGGCTCCTCCGTGCCTGGGGATTCTCCAGGCAAGATTACTGGAGTGGGTTGCCATGCCCTCCTCCAGGGGATCTTCCCAACCCAGGGATCAAATCCAGGCCTCCCACGTTGCAGGTGGATTCTTCTACCATCTGCGCCACCAGGGAAGCCTCCCTAAAAGGGGAATCAGAGGCAAATACATACAGTGCATTCTTCACAGCGTAGTCCGGCAGCAAATGACTGACACAAGCATTGGCCTGTATCCACATCACAGGGCAAGAGCGGCAGGCTCCCAAGGGGGTGACAGGCGCAGGCTGAAAGCACATCGTACATAGTAGTTCTCATTCTGACTTCTTCACACTGGTAAACCTTATTAGCTTTCACTGAGCTAAATGTGGCCACGAGAACCCTGAGCAGCCTGCCCTGTCAAGTTCACTGTCTGCCTGGCCGCACCACTATTGTACTTCATTCAACTTTCCCCAGGAAAGCCAATGCCAGACACTTTCAGAGCCCTCATGCGGTTCTACTGGGCGCCAACTAGGAGGAGACAAGAGGTCATACATGTTGGGAAATGGGGCACAGTTCTAAGTGATGCTGGCTGGATCAAGTGATTAGGGGCAAGGGTTTCTGAGCGTCATGGATGTTACTAATGGCTCCCTCTCTGGCAGATGCCATCTATTATAATCCTCTCTCCTCTTTTTTAGCGCCTCTTTACTTTTTTCTTTTTCATTCTCTCTCTCTCCTCTTTCTCTTCCACTCATAGGTGTTGCTGAGTTATGTTCATGTTGTGAAGGCTAAGAAATTGTGCAACCAGAGCAAGATAGGTATTTTTCCCCGCTGAATATGCTACAGGAAAAGCTAATGTGCTTGGAAACAGCCCAAATGTCCTTCAACTGATGAGTGGATAAATAGTGGTATATCCAAACAATGGAATATTATTTACCAATGAAAAGATATGAAGTTGCTACAACATGGATAAAACTTGAAAATATTGTGGTAAGCAAGAGAAGCCAGACACAAAACACCACACATTATGTGATTCCCCTTTATGAAATGTCCACAATAGGCAAATCTATAGGAACAGAAGCATCGCTGGCTCAATGGACGTAAATTTGAGCAAACTCTGGGAAATAGTGGAGGGCAGAGCAGACTGGCATGCTACAGTCCATGGGGTCACAAAGAGTCAGACACAACTTAGTGAGCAAACAACATAGAAACATAAAGTAGATTAGTGCTTGACTACAGCTGGTGGGATGGGAGGTGGTAGCTGGAGTGTTTCTTTTCTTCTTTATAGTAAAATATGTATAACAAAAACTTTACCATCTTCACCATTTTTAAGTATATAGTTCAATAATGTTACATACACTAACATTGTTGTGCAACCAATCTCTAGAACTCTTCATCTTGCAAAACTGAAACTCTGTATCATTAAATACCATCTCTCTATTCCTCCTTCCTCCCCTCAAGCCCTTGGCAACCACCATTCTATGTTCTGTTTCTATGGATTTCACTTAACAAAATGCTTTCAAGTTTCATCCATGTTGTAGCATGGATCAAGATTTCCCTTCTTTTTCAGGCTGAATAATATTCCATCATGCATACATACCACATCTTGTTTATCCATTCATTCATCAATGGATACCTGGGTTGCTCCCACCTTTTGACTGTTGTGAATAGTACTTCTATTAACATGGGCATGCAAATCATCTTCAAGATGCTGCTTTCAATTTTGAGGGTATATAACCAGAAATAAGAGTATGGGGTTTCTTTAAGGTAATGAAAATGTTCTAAAATGGATTGTAGTGATGGTTACACACTCTGAATATACTACAAATCACTGAATTGTATACTTTAAAAAGTGAATTGTATGGCATGTGAATTATATGTAACTAAATCTTTGACAAAAGAAAAACCAAAACAAAACCCAATTTTGGCCCATTTCTTGGAGGGCATAATGTTAGTCAGCGAACCAGCGTAAATGCCTGGAGTACTGAGAGGTATACTGGGAAACTGGCTTAGCTATATAATTAATTACCCTGAAATTAAATTTTACATCAAACCCCAAAAGAAGAGCATTTAAAAAATAGAATGATTCGTCATGCTGCTATCTAAACATGCAAATAATCCACAGTTCCTTATATGGGTATAACCCAGAGCATGACACTGTGATCAAAGGGAAACGATTAACCCAGACTCTCTGAGGAATCAGCAGCTCTCTGAGACCCCAGGCAGCCTTAAATTTCTGTGATCCTAGAGCCAAGGGGCTCCCCACTTGGCCCCCAAAACTCTGCAGTTATTTCTATTTTCCCATGACTCCATTGCTTCTTTTTTCCCCCGACTTGAAAATTGCCTAAGAAGTCATCAATCTACGCAAAAATGTATAATGTAGTTTAACAAACCTGTAGAACAGAATCCTGGTGGAGGATTTTTCTTTTTTAATTTAAAGGTTTCATAAAGGCATTAAATTTCTTGGCAGTTATGCTGCGTTTGCTCCAGCAGTGAAAATCTGAGCGCCCCCTGCTGGTTCTTGATGATAAACTCAGCAAACCACCTAAAATAGTTCTCCACTAATTCACTAAAATTTGTGAGAGGTTTTGTATCACTAAGAAAAGTATCCAGAGAATGCTGGGACTCAAGTATTTACAATGACCAAATGTTAGCACTGACAGGGGCAGCTCCAAGCCTCAAAATGCATTCAAGGTGACGACCAGCCGCTGCTGACTTACACTGACAGCCAAGGGGGTCCGCGGCGCTCAGTCCGTAGTGGTTTGGCTTGCATCTGTCGCATTTTGCTCCTTCCACGTTCTCCTTACACAGGCTTCGGCCGGTCACAGATCCCAAGTCAGGATCAGAGTGGCTCACACAAAGCCCACCGGAAATGGTCCCATCGGGGTCACACTCACAAGCTGGGGACACAGAAGTGCATTATCTTAATGAACTGCAAGTTGTGGGAACCCTGAAATAGAAGCATACTGCTTTACCTTCACTAGAACTGTTTTAGTTGTTTGAATACAATAAATGTGTTTGAATAATTAAACCAGTGAGCAAGGGCTGCTCGGGTATGTCTCCCATATCTCAGAACTAGAAAAATGTTGAATAATACATAAATATATTTTTGAAAGAATTTTAAGTGATTCTAAAGGAAGACGACCAGAGAAAGTCTATTATGAAAGCTAGATGTTAAGAATAGATTGATGAAAAAAAGCAACAAACCATAAAATTTATATGGACCACATACAACTCTAAAGAGCCAAAGCAATCTTAAGAAAAGAACAAAGCTGGAGCCACCATGCTTCCTGATTTCAAATTATATTACAAAACAATAGCAATCAAAAGGGCATGGTATTGGCATAAAAATAAACATATAACCCAGTGGAACAGAACAGAGGGCCCAGTGACAGACCCACACCGATATGGTCAACTAATTTATAACAAAGAAGTCAAGAATATATGCCCGGGAAATGCCAGTCTCTTCAATAAAAGATGTTGGGAAGACTGAACAGCCATGTGCAAAAGAAAAAACTGGATCCCTCTCTTCCACCATTCACAAAAATTAATTCAAGATGGATTGAAGACTAGAATGTAAGGTCTTAAACCAGAAAACTCCTGGACGAAACTACAGGCAGCAAACTTCTTAATATCGGTCCTGGCAATGATTGTTTGCATTTGAAATCAAAAACAAAGGCAAACAAAAGGAAAAATAAACAAGTGGTACCATATCAAACTAAAAAGCTTCTGCCCAGCAAAGGAAACCACCCACACAAGGAAGAGGCAATCCACTGGCAAGGGCATGAAATAACAAGTGTTGTCAAGGATGTGAAGAAAAGGGAACTTTTTTGTACTGTTGACGGGAATGTAAATTGGTGCAGCCACTATGGAAACCAATATCGAGGTTCCCCCCAAATAAAAAATATGAAATACCCAGAAATTCCATTGCTAGGTACTTATCTGAAGAAAATGAAAACACTAATTTAAAAAGATACATGAACTCTATGTTCATTGCAGCATTCTTTACAATAGGCAAGACATGGAAGCAACTTAAGCAATCAATTGATAGAATAAAGAAATATACCACATTGTGTATATTTACACAATGGAATATTATACAGTCACAAAAAGAATGAATTCTTGCCTTTGGGGCAACATGGGTGGATTTTGAGGGCATTATGCTTAGTGAAATAGGCAGACAAAGACAAATACCACATGATCTCACTTACATGTAGAATCTCAAAAAAATCCCCAAAGCAAACTCATAGTTACAGAGGTGGGGATGAGAGAGATGGGTGAAGGTAGTCAAGAGGCACAAATTTCCAGTTATAGAATAAATAAATCATTACTGTAATGTACAGCATGGTGAACATAGTTAATAGTGTATCCTACATTTGAAAGTTGCTAAGAGAGTAGATCTTAAAAGTCCTCATCACAAGGAAAAATTTTTAACTATGTGTGGTGATGAATGACAACTAGACTTACTGCAGTGATAATTTTGCAATGTATACAAACATGAGTCACACTGTATACCTGAAACTGATAAAATGTCATATATCAATTATATCTCAGTTAAAACATCAGATTGATTATTTTAGGGGTGATGAAAATATTGTGGAGCTAAGTAGGGTTAGTGGTTGCAAAACATTGTGCCAGTGAACTGTGTTCATTTTTAAATGGTTAATTTTATGTTATATGAATTTCACCTCAATTTTTAAAAAGATTTTAAAAAGACTCTAAAGGTGAAAGTAAGGTCAAGAGATAAGTAAGAGTGGAATGGTGTAATGAAATATGTATCATATATTTGATTTCATACACTATAAAGGCATCAAGGGACATGATAAAGAGAAAAAAAATCACACCAAATGTCTACCAAGCCTCTGAGATATGGTTGTTAAAAAAGTAAATCTGTCCTTCCCATTACAGAAAAATATGTTACAAAGGTAAGAGCTATCATTCTTTTTGAGTATTCTTGGAAAGGAGTGCCTTCAAGAAAGAAAAAGAGAGAATAAGAAATGTTCAAATCTTTGTTTTAATTTTGGAAATCGGTTGGTGGGGCAAAAGCTTAGATGAAGAGATTCTGGAAAATGAGATAAACAGTCATATATAACAAAAGTAACATCCTCCTCCACCTTTTTTTTTTCCAGTAGAAAATTCAAACAATTAAAAGAAGGAATGTCATATGAAAAAGGATGCTGATGATATGAGTAATTCCAGTGGGTAAAATCTAGAAAATGTAGCGCTTGACCGAGTATAAGAAAGAAGAGTTGGGGCTGCCCGATACAGCAGCAGCCTTCTTATCATTGGAGGTCTGGTTGTGAC
Organism: Cervus canadensis; assembly: GCF_019320065.1. Taxonomy (NCBI): domain Eukaryota; kingdom Metazoa; phylum Chordata; class Mammalia; order Artiodactyla; family Cervidae; genus Cervus; species Cervus canadensis. The sequence goes on from NC_057388.1 coordinate 46,358,608, forward strand.
TTTGGTATAGAGGACAAGTGCATTCATTAGTAGACATTAGATGACCAACGAGGTCATCTTGTATCTTCATAGACCTGTGTTTTCAAGGGATTCCCCTTTTGAGGAAAGCAATAAAGATTTTTAAAAAAATGAATATCTGGATTCTAAGAAACAACTATGCTAAGATTTATACATGTTTGCTTTGGAGTAATAAAACCCCCAAGTCTAAAGCAATGTTTACCTAACCACCATTTAGGTTAGTGTATTTAGGGGAAAAAATTCAGTCAGTTTGGAATCACTGAAGCAAACAGTTGTCTGACGGAATCTTTTATTTGATTTTCAGTTGTTTATTACTGGATTGTAACTGATGATAAAATCTTACTATGGAAAACCAGCATTGACTTCTGTTTAGTTTGGGGAAAAAAACCCACAATTTTCTTCTAATTAAAGCCAGTTGCTTCTAGGAAGGAAGGAACAAATTAGGTTCATTTTAGAAGTAGCCAAAAGGAAAAAAACTCATCTTTATTTGGGAGACACTCCAAAGGGTCAGCAATGAGTTCCAGAGTATAATTTAATTATACACAGAAATAGCCTTTGGGGAAGGGAAATGGGTAAATGGCCAGTAAGTTTGAAATAATCCTGCATTATGGCCTTTAGAGTAGAAGTACAATAAAATCTTTTCGGGTCACACAATTAAATTCCAGCAAACATATTATTGGTGGAGTCTACCAAATATTTGTTTCTTCTGTATCACTTTCAACTGTGTCTTAAATCATAGAAGACTTAAAACTGGTCAACTCTTAGGCCTGGAATCTGAGCATGTAAATATTTAGGCTCAAACTAGGACAGTTTAGAGAAAATTTATATGAGAATGCTGGTCAAATACACATCATTTGTGTACACACACTTACAAACACATAAACATGTGCTTAGAGAAGCTAAGAAGTCTCAAAATTGTTTTTTTTACAAGCTCATTTGCCTCTCCTCGAGAAATTCCTTATTCACAAAGAATGGTTTTTAAATGTCAAATCAAGGGTACTAATTTTCTTTCCTTCTTTTCCTCCAAAAGCACCATTAAGTTAATACTAAGTGGTTTTAAAGAGCAAGACTCTGGTTGATGTACTTTATTTGAAATATTTGGTTTAGTTATTTCCAACCTCTTTTCAGATTCCCAGATTATCTGTTTCTAAACACTGTATTTTCCTGATTCCATCTAAGAAATTTCATCTTCATTTACAAATATAGAGCTTTATAAACATTAATAAAAGTTGTGTGTGTTTGCGTGTGTATGTGTTTGTGTGTGTGTGTGTGAGAGAGAGAAAGACAAGGGCAGAAGGACAGGGAGGGAGAGAGAAGTGGATTATGGATTCTGGTAAAAAAAAATGTAGGGCACTTAGCACATCAATTTAAAGAAATATGTTTTCTGAGGACCCAATTCTTTATATTAAACGGGGCATGTAAGGTAAATTTCTTTTTTTTTTTAAGGTAAACTTTTATACAATCAGCTACTTACTGAGTAATCTGAGCAAAAAAATTTCATTTATGCTTATGATGTGGATTTAAACTTTAAAATCTAGGACACTGTATGTATTTGGGTGGCTACTGATTTACTTTTGCATAAGACTTCAATTCATATATTATGATTATGTAAAGTCTGAAACTGGAGTTTCATAGCAAATCCTTCAGACTTCTCAGGTGGCGCAGTGGTAAAGAATCTGCCTGCCAATGCAAGAGTCATGGGTTTGATCTCTGGGTCAACAAGATCCCCTAGAGGAGGAAATGGCAACCCACTCCAGTAATCTTGCCTAGAGAATCTCACATACAGAGGAGCAGGGCTGGCTGCAGTCCACAGGGTCACAGAGAGTCAGAGATGACTGAGCAAGCACACAGCATAATACCATTCATCTCAAGTTTGAAAACATGTCAACATGTATCATTTGTTGATTAAAAATGTGTGAAAGTGTAAAAAGAAGCAAGGTAATGATAATTGCTAAATATATGAGAGTTTATCCATAGGAAGGAGGGTAGACAAAGAGGAGGAGTGGGTAGCTAGAATATCCCATTCATAGTGCTGGAGTGTTGTAGTAATATCCTGAAGGTGAGAGGGCAAGATACTATGTTCTGACAAAGCTAGTGGTGGGTATTATTTATGTTATATATATAAAATGTTATTTTCTATTATTTTGTCTATGTCTAAAATATTATCTTTTAAAAAGTTGAGATTAATAAAATGAAAAACTTTTAAACATTAAAAAAAGAAAAATGAGAGACTTCCCTGGTGGCCCAGTGGCTGAGACTCATGGGGACAGGGTTCAATCCCTGGTCAGGGAACTAGATCCCACATGCCACAACTAAGAGTTCACGTGGTGCATCTAACGATCTCACATGCCACCACAACAAAGATTTAAGTTCCCATATACCACAACCAAGACCTGGTGTGGCCATAAAGATACATTTTCTTTTTTTAAAGGAAAAATGAAACAAGGTAAGTTAGCTTAGCAAAGCTGAGTCATCTACAGCCAAATGCTATAGCTGATCTCCCTGCTTAAATACTTCCCTGAGCTGACACTGCAGGTGCTTGTGGCAGCTTCTGAAACTATTGCCCCTTCTGGTTGAATCCAGAACAGTTTCCTAATTCGTCAGTATTCAGACCTGGTAGCTCAGGGGGTAAAGAAACTCTCTGCAGTGTAGGAGACCCGGGTTCAATCCCTGGGTCAGGAAGATCCCCCCCTGGGCAAGGAAATGGCAACCCACTCCAGTATTCTTGCCTGGAAAATCCTATGGACGGAGGAGCCTGGCAGGCTACAGTCCATGGGGTTGCAAGAGTAGGACACGAATTAGCGACTAAACCACCACAGCCATGGCGGCGAGACCACAGGGAGGGACCTAGGTTATCTGGCCCAACTTGTTCAGAGAGAGAAAAGCTCAGAACCGAAGTGATTCTGCAACTCCCACCACTAAGAGGGCAGCTTGGAGATGCTGCTGGGCCCAGCGGGGACCAGGTCCATCAGGACCTGCTCAGATGAGGGGCGAGGATGGGTCAGAGGCCGGGGACCCACGGATGCACGCGTAAGGATCCGAGATGGCCTTCAGGGGGTCCCTGGAGAAGAGGGGTCTGCAGCGGTCACAGTGCTGGCCCTCCGTGTTCTGCGGGCAGTCGTCACCCACGCCCCCACTGCGGCCCCCGCTCGCCAGGCATGCGGTCATGTCGAAGCGCCGGCGGTCAGAGTGGCCGTTACAGTGGCAAGCGGAAAACCCAGCAAAGTTATGAGAGATCGCCAGGGTCCCCACGGTGAGCATCCCGGGGATGGTGGCTCCCTGCTCCATCACCCATTTTCCCCTCCTCCACTTTCTTCAGACTCCTTACACCAAGTATATAGAAGCTTAAAATAGTTGCTTTCAAGGATCTTTTTAGCACTCCGATTCTGCTCATCTACTCTCTATAAAACGTGTTCTCAAAATGTTCACTATTTAGATTTTTTTTTTTAATCAAGCAGAGAAATACAAATCATTTGGGTGATCTAAAAGTCATAGGATGCAATATTTTTTTGTTGCTGTTGTTCAATAAAGAATATGTTTAGGGCTTTCCAGTTGGCACAGAGGTGAAGAATCTGTCTGACAATGTAGGAGATGTGGGTTTGTCTGGGTCAGGAAGATCCCCTAGAGGAAGAAATGGCAACCCCCTCCAGTATTCTGGCCTGGAGAATCCCAAACACAGAGGAATATGGTGTGCTACAGTCCATGGGGTGGCAAAGAACTAGGTATTAGACTGAGCACACAGCACACACAAAAAATATGTTTACTGACTCAGACTGGTAAATCTGAAGGTTTTACATCACATGCTTGGGAGTATGGTAGTACTGGATTCTCCAGATTAGATGCTAGAGCTGGTCCAGCCAGCCTCTCCTTCTCTAGGGCAGAACTGTTGGAAGCGGGGCTAAATATCATTTTCCTCCCAACACACACTCACCCAGATCATCAGAAGGAAAGGTTTAAAGGGATCTGTGTATCTTTGTGATAATATCTATGCTACTTGCCTGGTTGGGTTTTTCCCTGTAAGCAGCGTAAGCTTGGGCCACATTTTGCCGGGTTGTGTCCACTGTGTCACTCATGGATGGGGCTTTATCTTAAGAGCTCATCTAATAACCTCTTTGTCAAATCCTGTTTTTCCCACATTTGGGAAAAGAAACTGAATAACAGCTTTAGAAATGCATCAAAATTCAGAGGCAGAAAACACATGACAAAACCCCCTCCTATCTTTTTAAGTCTAAATATTTTATTAAAAAACGCAATAGCCTGTCAAAGTCCATCCTGGGCCTCATTTCTCATATCTTATCTGATATATGGGTTTAAGGTCACATTCACCGAGTGTATATTTATTCAGGAAAACAGTGGGGCTCTCTGTACCAATTCTAGTGGTCACCAGATTGCTGGAGTGACACCATCCCCACTGATATTACCCTCCCATGGCTGTGCCCCTCCTATGGAAAGGGCCACACAACATATAATCTAGTTCTTCAAATTAATGTTAAGTTTTGGTGTAAGGGTTGGAGAAGCTGGTGTTCTTCTGTGCAGGAGACATGAGGAATATCACATAGTTGGAGCTGGAAGTCACAAGTTCACCCCCTGTGGTGCCAGAAGCCCAACAGAAACCAGCTAAATGTTCTCCAAAAGAAGGGAAAGCAGAGACTGTGTAAGGAGTTTCATATAAGGAAACTAAGTCTATGCTAAGAACTGAGGTCCACCCACCTTGGCAAGCACTGTCCAGGAGGCCCGTAGCTGGCCTCCAAGGAACATCCTGGAAGAAGTCCTTGCACCTCTCACAGTTTGGACCATCTGTCTTGTGCTGACAGATGCATCGACCATGAACCTGCATGCGTGAGCAACGTGAATGGTGTGAACACGGGGCTCATCTTTGAACTTTGAGGACGTTGGAGTTCTTTAAATGGAAAATGAAATACCAGCCCAAGGAGGTCTCTCTGGGTCTTAGTTTCCCATGTGTTAGTTACAATACGAACCCTGACTGTCTACTGTTACTTGCTTAATTAGCTTTTAAACTTTTTAAATTTTAAGATGCTTAAGTGAACATTTACAAGGAATTCTTTGTTTTTCTGAATTCTGGTATCAGGGAACACATGGTCTGAATGCAGACCCTTGGAAAACTGAGGCCAGGATGGAGTGTGTGTATGTGTGTGCACGCGCGTGTGTCTGTGGGGGATGATTTAGGAACATCAGGGAATTAGAAAACCAAAACTGCAAAAAGGTGTGGGATTCTCTAGATTTTTCACAAAATGCCCTCTGTGCCCACATTCCCAGGGAAAAGTTCCATTTCTGGTGAAACATATGAGGTGTCTAAGTGGAAAGAGCTATAGCCTCCAGCCTTGTCCATTATGACCAATAGTTCAAAACTATTTTTAGTTAGATACACTCCCAAGACTCTGCACAAAATTTAATTCTTCTACTGTATTGTTCCTTTAAGATTAGTCCCAGGAGTGGAGAAGATCTGCACTGCTTAGGACAGAGTCATTCACAGCGTGTCACTGGAGGTGACAGCTTTTGACAGCATCAGATGTCACTCAAACACTTTGGCACTAAGCCCGGGCTCTCGCATGAATAGACCTTCAATACATTTTTATGAGACAATGTATGTGACATTGTTCCTCCCCATCAAATCTCCATTCCCTAAAAAATCAATAAACAAGAGAAACTAAGATGGACAATCTGGAAATCATAAATTACAAATTCTGCCCATTAGCTCAATGATGCCCACATGAGGCAGAATTCACAAGAACGTCTGTCCAGAGAACCAAAGGCCCCCACATGGCCTGATGGGCCAGATTGAATGATACCTGCCTGGCACAAAGAGGGCTTTAGGCTTGTTGATCCCCACATACAGTCTGACATACATTCAGCACTAAGATAGTGAAGGGAAGATAGGAGAGCCGATCTTGCTTTCGGGTGAATTTGTAACTCATCATGCTGGGAGGGCTGAAAACATCACCGCGCGTCTTCTGTGCTGAACCACATTCGCTAGCATGGCCATTGCAAAAACAGCTTCCTCAAACCACCATCTCATACAGAGCATAGTAGTATTTATTAAGGGAATCATTTTGCTTTCTTCCAAGCAAAGTATCCCCGAGAGTATGGAGCCTGGTAAAGTTTATCCTCAGGTTTGTTAATGTCACAAGGTCTAGAGAAAGGAAAATAATGAAATTAATAAATCAAAGTGCTTTAGGTTGGATGGGTTCAAAGCACTCTCCTTGACTGATACTCCCTTACCATCCTATAGACATGCAATGACAAGGAATCTCCCTCACCTGAAGTTTTACAAAAGAAGCCGGTGTGAAAAATATAAAGCAATTCATACCCTGGATGTAAGGGCTGTAAGGGTTTTCTATTTCAAAGCTGGGATCCAACACCTTTAAAACAACCTGTAAAACAAATGTAGGTAAATTCAGAGTGTTTTGCCCCCAAAATGTAAGTGCTCAATATACTCTTAAAGAAGATATCCTGACCTTACAAGAAGGCTGAGCCACTATTTCCCACCTGGTGTAGAATGTAGATTATCATTTGGGTTCTCATTTGAATAAAAGTACCAAGAATGAAAATGAAGGAAGGTTGTTAAACAGTCATTCTGGCTCTTTATGTACAAGTGGTCCATGCAGACGGAAGTGCTCATACCACTGGCGGAAAGGACTCATGCTTAGTTGGGGTGGAGTGATGGGTTCATAATTCAGCAAGTCCTCATCAATGTGGATCTGGCACTGAGGGATTCTGGAGCTGCCTTCTGTCACCATTCCTACTACTCTACCTGATAAGGTAATACCTCCCAAGCCTACTCCTATCCCCTGACTTTCTTCCCATCACCAGCTTTGCTCTGAGGAAGTTCTGGGCAGATTCCACCCAGGTGGGGGGCTTGCAGAGCATAGAGGGCTGCCATTAGCCTTTATGGTTCCTTTGAAAGGACTAGAAAAAGATATTCCTACATCTGGCATCCTGGCCACAGTGCCCAACTTGCATTTTAGCCCTTGTTTACCTTCAGTAGGGGCACTCTTGTACAGGATCATTTCCTGTAAGGTATTTGTAATTTACCTGAATATGAGATGAATTCAGGACTCATTTCAATTTAGACACTACCATTCCTAAACAAGCAGCAGCTCATGTTCTATTTCAGTAGACAATACCTAAACTGTTTTCATCTCGATTAACCACGATAACAACAACAAAAAGATTTCATTTCCAGGAAAGAAATTGCAGAAAGGAAATTCTACCTCACCACCAGTGGAGGGTTCAATATCCGAATATTTGGAGTCACAAACAACATCTCCCACTCCCTGGGCCTGGCCAGATGTGATGTTAGGGAAGGAAGCAGCACAATCTTTGGCAAAATATTTGAACACTCTCCAGGTGTGTCCATAGTCTGTGGAGCGTTCAACTAGCATTGCAGCAGGCCGAAAAGTCTAGGAGAAAAATCAGTTAAACTTGTCATGCTTCGCAAAAGTAGAATTTATAACCCATTCCAGATTGACAATACTTTTGAATTCCACTTTTAATGCCTTTATTTGTATCTTTTCAAATCTATTCTAAGGAATTCTCTGGTGGTTCCACTGCAGAGGGCACAGGTTTGATCCCTGGTCAGGCCACTAAGATTCCACATGCCATGCAGCAAGGCCAAGAAAAGGAAAAGAAAAAAAAAATACTCTACCATGAACACACCAAAATCTCTTTCTATCAAGTGGACGACTATTTATGAGCACATGCTTTGTCCCAGAATCAAACTCCACTTTAAAATTGTTTCTGTATAAATTAATTGAAGAAAAATGGCATGTACTTAAAAAAAAAAAAAAAGCCAATGCAGCTGACATTTTTATAGCAATCTGCATGTAGTTTTCTTCACTTAGAATGCTTTTCCTCTGGCAAACTCTTATACATCCTTCAAAATCTACCATGAAGTTTACCGTTTCCCCAGAGTTGACTTAGCCATGTCAAATAACCCCCCAGCATTCAATCGTTCATCTATTTCTGCACTTGTCACTCTGCATTGTAATTTCAAAATTATATATGTTTATACCCATGACGAGACTGTGAGTTCTTTGAAATCAAAGACTACTTCTTAAATTTTTAAAGCTTTTAATTTTATGTTCATCTTTTATGACTAAAACCTAGCACCAGGCCTGACAAAATTAGAATTCTGATGAATGATTAAAGAATGATGATAGCACAGATTTTCTCTGGCATCTAACTCAGTAAAGAGCCTTTAAATTTTCTTCCTCTTTTGATCACAATTTTTTTTTTTTTTTTGTATTTCCTTAAATAATTTCCAGTGCCTGTCCTTTTATCCTCCAAATTATCTTTCTAGTTCTTGTCATCTCTAGCACCCCAGAGCTTAAAGGTTTTCCTTTTCCTGCATCTTCCAAGACTCTCTCTTGGAAGATAGAATCATCTTTTCTTTTTTGTTAATCATGTAAGTTATTATTTAATGAGCACTGGTGTTTTTCTGTTTTTCATTCAAGAGCAAAAAGCCCAGATAACAAAGCCCCAGTCTGGATCTGAACAGCTTTTTGTTCTCTGCAGGGGAGCAAGGAAGTGAAATCTAAGGTATGCGAAGCATTTGGTAAGTAGATAAGGAAGCAGCACTCTACACATCTGTACCTTAAAGGTCAGAATAAGGTGACTGAGCTGAAATAAGACCTCTAGGTCCAGTCTGATGCTGACATGATCAAGACCTAAAGGAAAATCCAGAAAGAAGAAAATCAGTGATTTTGAGAGACAACTGTTTACCATGCTAATTCCTCAACTGTTTGTAATGAAACCCTTTGGAATTTTATGGCTGGTGATCAACACTCTTGCCAAGTCGGTTGGAATGGCTTTCCATGCCATTCGCACTCGGGATAAGGTCTATGTGAGGGTTATATCCATTTTCCCCTGACTGCGCTCACATTTGTGTTTTAGTGACAACGCGCACAGCCACAGTGGGGCTGTATGACATACCACCCAAGGGAGCTCCTGGATGGTCCCTACAGGTAGAAAGAGAGCGCTCACTGTTCACCTCGAATCTTGACTTCACGTAAGCTAGTAGCCAGCACATGGCAAACACCCACACCCTCTCCTTCCAACAGCTACAAGGAAGCATTTGACCTAGTTGTATTGTCACTCAGAAAACACACCTTGGATTTTTCTCCTGGGACTGAGGGTCTGTGGGCTCCTCTGTGGCGACCAATCATGTTCCTGTCCAAAGGATGACACTGAAAAAGCCTCATACTATGCTTGCCCTAAATCATCTTATATACTGATGATGATGATGATTTCCTTACTCCCCTCTCATGGTCTAGAGCCCCCTACAGGAAATACATTTAAGTATCCAAAGACAATAGAGGGACCATAGCCCAAACATCCAGGCCAGGACTTGGCACTGAGACAGCTTGGAGCCATCCAGGTATCAGCTCCAATCCAGCCATGATGGAAGCTGCTCCTAGAGTGGAACTGTCCAGTGGATTCTAGCAGGCACATTTTAAAAAGTAAAAAGAAACAGGAGAAATTATTTATATTTATTATATATATATAGTCTATATATCCATAAAATATATTTATCCATATATTATAAGTAACATGACACATTATAAATAATATGCACTACAGATAATAAATATATATTACAGATAATATATTGTGTGCTGAGCTCAGTCATGTCAAACTCTTTGCAACCCCACAGACTGTAGCCTGCTAGGTTCCTCTGTCCATGGGATTCTCCAGGCAAAAATGCTGGAGTGAGTTGCCATTTTCTACTCCAGAGGATCTTCTCAACTCAAAGATCAAATCCACATCTCTTGCATCTCCTGCATTGGCAGATGGATTCTTTAACACTGCACCTCCCAGGAAACCCTAGATAGACAATACATTATCTGTAATTTATTTATATATTTAAATAATATGTATGATACAAATATTATATATAATACATTGCCTATATTATATATAAATATATACTATGCCTAATCCAATATATCAAAAATATTCTCATTTCAACATGTAGTCAATATTTTAAAAATTAGTGATTCTTTATTATACATACTTCTTTCTCCAAATTAAGTCTTAGAAACCCAGGATGTTTTTACACACATAGCACATCTTGGTTTGGATTCAGTTCAGTTCAGTTGCTCAGTCACGTCTGACTCTTTGCAACCCCATGGACTGCAGCACACCAAGCTTCCCTGTCCATCACCAACTGCTAGAGCTTACTCAAACTCATGTCCATCGAGTTGGTAATGCCATCCAACCATCTCATCCTCTGTCATCCCCTTCTCCTCCTACCTTCAATCTTTCCCAGCATCAGGGTCTTTTTCAATGAGTCAGTTCTTTGCATCAGGTGGCCAAAGTATTGGAGCTTCAGCATCAGTCCTTCCAATGAATATTCAGGAATGATTTCCTTTAGGATGGACTGATTGGATCTCCTTGCAGTCCAAGGGACTCTCAAGAGTCTTCTCCAACATCACAGTTCAAAAGCATCAATTCTTCGGTGTTCAGCTTTCTTTATAGTCCAACTCTCACATCCATACATGACCACTGGAAAAACCATAGCCTTGCTTCCAAGAAGCAAGCATCTTTTAATTTCATGGCTGCAGTCACCATCTGCAGTGATTTTGGAGCCCCCAAAATAGGCTCTCACTGTTTCCATTGCTTCCTCATCTATTTGCCATGAAGTGATGGGACCAGATGCCATGATCTTAGTGTTCTGAATGTTGAGTTTTAAGCCAACTTTTCTCTCTCCTCTTTCACTTTTATCAAGAGGCTCTTTAGTTCTTCTTTGCTTTCTTCCATAAGGGTGGTGTCATCTGCATATATGAGGTTATTGTTATTTCTTCTGGCAATCTTGATTCCAGCTTGCGCTCATACAGCCCGGCATTTCACATGATGTACTCTGCATATGGGCTTCCCTCATAGCTCAGCTGGTAAAGAATCTGCCTGCAATGCAGGAGACCCCGGTTCAATTCCTGGGTTGGGAAGATCTGCGGGAGAAGGGAAAGGCTACCTATTCCAGTATTCTGGCCTGGAGAAGTCCATGGACTGTGTAGTACATGGGGTTGCAAAGAGTCAGACACGACTGAGTGACTTTCAGTTTCATTCTGCATATAAGTTAAATAAGCAGGGTGACAATATACAGCCTTGACATGCTCCTTTCCCTATTTGAAACCAGTCTGTTGTTCCATATCTGGTTCTAACTGTTGCTTCTTGACCTGCATATAGATTTCTCAGGAGGCAGGTCAGGTGGTCTGGGATTCCCATCTCTTGAAGAAATTTCCACAGTTTGTTGTGATCCACACAGTCAAAGGCTTTGGTGTGGTCAATAAAGCAGAAGAAGATATTTTTCTGGAACTCTCTTGCTTTTTTGATGATGCAACACATGTTGGCAATTTGATCTCTGGTTCCTCTGTCTTTTCTAAATCCAGCTTGAACATCTGGAAGTTCTAAGTTCATGTACTGTGGAAGCCTGGCTTGGAGAATTTTAAGCATTACATTGCTAGCGTGTAAGATGAGTACAATTGTGCAGTAGTTTGAACATTCTTTGGCACTGCCTTTCTTCGGGATTGGAATGAAAACTGACCTTTTCCAGTCCTGTGGCTGCTGCTGAGTTTTCCAATTTTGCTGGCATATTGAATGCAGCACTTTCACAGCATTGTCTTTTAGGATTTGAAATAGCTCAACTGGAATTCCATTACCTCCACTAGCTTTGTTCATAGTGATGCTTCCTAATGCCCACTTGACTTCGCATTCCAGGATGTCTGATTCTAGGTGAGTAATCACACCATCGGGGTTATCTGGGTCATGAAAATCTTTTTTGTATAGTTCTTCTGTGTATTCTTGCCACCTGTTAATATTTTCTGCTTCTGTTAGGTGGGTAAGCCATGTTTTACGTGCTAAAGTAGCCATGTGTATAGTCGCAATATTGGAAAGTCTAGCTCCAGAAAACAATGACTTCACTGTGGTGAATTAGGACATAGCTTAGTGTTCTGGGGTGAATGGCTTGGGGAAAAGTTTGTTGCTGAGAGGGCAGCCACATTCCAGGCTCTGTGTCAAAGGCTCCCAGCTCTTTCTGGAAAGGAGATCACCTGTTCCCTCTTGTTCTCAACCAAGCACTCAGTTGAGAACACATCTTCTCTGCAGTCAGCTTTGACAGAAGGGCATTTCCTCTTAAGGAGACATGGAATGAATGCTGGGCATGTGGATCAAAGCAGCTGTGAAGCATTCATCAGTGTGGTAAAAACCACCAACATTGACTAAGCAGAGTCCAACGAGAGACCAATCACTAGGATCCAAATTGAACCAGCATTTAATAGACACCAATAATGTCTGTGTCCAATGGATGACGTAGAAAAATAGCCTT